>NC_081409.1:26408738-27115405 GCF_030272615.1 Cryptomeria japonica
TCAGATATATATCAATGAGGAAATAGGTTTCGAGGAGGCTAAAAGGCATGTGACCGATATGTGTGGTTTTACCGATGCAACTTTATCGAGGAAGATTACTAATGAGCTCATCGATGAAAGATGACGGTGGAAGCAAATCATCAAAAGAAAGATGGCCTCGATGAAACAATAGACCCATTCATTGAAGGAGTGTAGTGATGTCGATAGAAAGAGTGTTTCGATGGAAGGATAAAGGAAGTTACCGAAGCCCAAGGTTTCTTCAACATGAAACCCAATGGAAATTAGATATATATCGATGAGGAAATAGGCTTCGAGGAGGATAAAAGGCATGTCTCCGATATGCGTTGTTTCGCCGATATAACTTTATTGGTGGAAGACGACAAGAGAGGATAAAGAAAGGCTTCGGTGAGACAATAGATCCATTCATTGACGGGGCATAGTGATATCGATGGAAGAGGTATTTCGGTGGAAAAATAAAGGAGGTCACCGAAGCCCAAGGTTTCTTTGACATAAAAACCCGATGGATATCAGATAGGTATCGGTGAGGAGATAGCCACAGTGACCGAATACAACATTTCGATGAAGGGAGAAAATACCTAGTTGAAGTAATGTTCGAAACAAAAGTGTTAGTTGATAGTTATATGTTGAAAAGCCACTACGCTTGGTGATAATGTATACTCTCATATAAAGGAGGGAGCTTTTGTAATATGGAGGAAATTTAGAGAAAGGAGTAGATTATAGCCTCAGGCTTACCACTGTACTATTTTGACGAATATATATAATATAATCAGTTGTTTTTCCTTTGCATATGTGAACTTTTAGTAGTGGAGAAAGAAGGAGGAAACAAAGACTGTTCCAGATTCTCTTCTATCATAGTCGTGCAAATGTTGCATTCAAGGGGTATTTCCTTCCTCATTTCCTCTCACATTAGGTATGTATCTATTTCATATCTGACTGAAATGCAGAGGTTAATTATGTATCACTAATTGATTGTGGAAATATTACTCATTAAAAGAAAAAGTAAAATGAATTGAAAAGAATCTTGCTCTGATAGCTGTGAACATAATATCATGCCTAACTGTGATTATTCTGTCTTGCATAGCTATGTAAATTCTGCCTTGAGTAGCCGATGTATAGATATTGCATGTTCATGATCTTTCTTGTTAAGATAAATTGTAGAGCCTAAATGATTTACTCATTCATTATCAAGTCTTGAACTTAAGGAAGATAAATTTATTCATAGATATAAATCATGACGATATTTTGTTACTTTTCATCGAATAAATTGTCTTACATTATTCATAAGAAAACTAAATACTGCATTCATATCTTGTGCATAGTATGGTTGAGTAGCAACCTCAGAGCATTCACTATAGAATATGATTGCTAGCCCACGAAGGCATAATAGCCGAGTATTGCAGCTATTCTATGTTTATTTGTTTTCCACTCTTAACTCATAGTTCAAACGAATATGGTTCATCTTGGAATCAATGCACATCGGTTATAATCAGATTATAACCAGTCTCCATGGTTGCAAGACCTGAAGAAGGATTCTTATAATCAATTAGATGCATACTTCTGGAAATATACAAAGACAAAAAAATATATTAGAATCATGTTTTTTGTTGAGTAATAATATGATGTGTTAATTTAGCTAAATAAGGGAACCAATGTTGTATTAGGTTTAATTCCATGATGACAGTTGAAGCTTGTTAGAGATAGGGGATTTGTAGCAGTTGGCTTGTTAGGTTATGTCACAATCCCATGAAGGTCCTTGTAAACCATTAATGTCAGTAGACCTGAGACTGTTATGTAACGAATTGGATCAGCTAAACCTAGAAGTTCTGTAACCAATGAATCAACTGACTCAAGTGTATGTAAATTTTCTTATGATGGTCATTTATGACCGTTATTCTTAGTAGACATTAAGCAGTTCGCTAGATAGTTGGTTAGTAAACTAGTGAGTTAGTTGGCTCAAGTGTATGCTATTTATCATATGATGGTTGTTAATAACTATTATTATTAGTACACATTAAGCAGATGGCTTGTTTAGATGGTTGGTAACTAGTGAGTTTGTTGAGCTCAAGAATTGGATGTACAAGTCGAGCAAGGGAGGTGAACACTAACAATGCATTGGTGCTCGCAATGTTAAAACCTTGGCCAAGATGGTGATGCTTTATCTAAGTGATTGTTAGATCACATGAACTAGACACACCTACTAGTCAGATGGTCATAGTAGTTAGGGGTTACCTATAGTGTGTGACTGACTAGTTGCGTGTAGGTTTTGAACACCAAGATTAGATGGCCAGATCTAAAAGAGACCCAATCCTTAGAATGCACCCTCATGAAGGGTTGGGTCTCTTCCAATTGGAAGGTGCATGGGAGACTGGCAAGTCTATGATTGAATAGAGGAGCCCTTGATGATGCTCTCCCTATTCCAAACCATGTCGAGGCTTGATACAAAAAGTTTTAGTTGGAAAGTTAAATGAATTGTAACCTCTGAACCTTTATCTCTTCCCTCAAAAATGAAACTTGCCATTTGAATTCCTTTCTCATATTGATTAGCTTAATAATATTTGTTCAATGTTTTTTATCGTTAAAAGATTACCTTCCTTTTAGATAAATTAGTTAGATTCTTATTATGTTGAAGTACATTTAGTTAGTTTTCTCCTTCAATTGAAGTAGTTATGTTTTATTTTGAAATGTTCAATTTTTTATCTTAATATAGATCACAATTTATTTTCTTTAAGTATAGAATTAATGGAATATTACATATGGTATCAGAGCAAACAAGTTCGACATTGAACCTCAGGCTTTCCACCAATAAACAATAAGGTAGAAAACTGAAATGAAGCATTTTAGTGAATCCTGGAAGTGGATTTGAACCATTGTGGATTACTGCATTTTTCTGCAGGCAATTGCTTGTGATATTATCTAAAGGAGATAAGGTTACTTGTGTTCTTCCAGTAAAACTCTATGTTTCATATTGTAGATTTGAATAAAAGATTTACTTGCGAATTTTAATTGTTCCTCGTATTTCTTCCTTGGATGGTCTCTTAAGGTTAGAGTCAAATTCATTCAAGCAATTTACAATAAAGACATCGAAGTAGAGCTCATAAGAAATAGTAATTGACAGACTCATCGAGAGGGAGTGGGTTTAAAAATTATCTCATAAGTTTACACAATAAGTCCTAAAGAAATATAAAGACTCTCTAGCCCAAACAACAAAGAAAGGCACTGGTCATCTATAAAACACAACCCATCAATTCATACTTTCACATAAAGAATAATAGGAGTAGTTGAGTAGGAATTCTAGGGTAAATTAGCAATAGTGTATATATAAATTTCAAGCACCAAGATCGAATAGCTTCTACAACAACAATCTTGAACTCATCTGCTATATCTCCATTCTAGGAACTGATGCCATCCTGAGATAGGGGGAAGTCAGATCAAGACACGGAATTTTCTATAAAAAGCATTAGTTGAAGGAACAACTAGTGAGTAGGTATACCCGCCTAGGTCCTGCAGAGCCTAAAGTGAGAGAGTTAGTAGCCAAATAGGTTCACTCTATAAGTTGGCCAAGTCAATTGGAGGGTTTGATCATAGGAGTTGGATTTCCTTAGAACCTATCCAATCTGTTGATTTGAGGCCCAACAGAACCCTATCATAACTTCTAAAAACTAGCTATAAATGGTTCTTTTCATTTGAAACAAAATGCAAACCCTAAAATCACATGAAAGCTTATACTTTTAGCTTTCTATTTCCCTCCAAGCTATGCATGAAATTTATTTTCTTGATAATCATGTGGAAGGAGGCCTTTAGAAAACTTTTGTAAATAAATAAAGAATTTTATTTGTCTTTACATCTTTTGAATTAAAATGCCTTTTCAAGTGAATTATATTCCCTCCAAACCTCACATTGTGAAATCTCATCCTTTTAAATAAGCTCAACCTTATAGACACCTTCAAGGTATTTAATAAATCCTTTCTCTAAACTTTCCTAAATTCATGATAAGACATGAGGTATATAATAATTCTATTTTTTATCTCTTGAAGTCAAAAAATTGGTAACAAAGTCACGCCTTCAAACCTTAATTTTTAGATAGTTAAATATCCATTTTACATTTCTAAAAAAATTGGAGGTCTTATGATATTCCATGTGATGACTACATGTTGACAAAGTTACCCCTCACAACTACTGGTCCCTCTCCCTAATAGGGTATTTGCATGAAAACCCAAGTCCAGCTATGTCAAACCCGAGTTTGACTCCTTCAAACTCAAGTTAATCATTGGTCACATGTAGAACATGCATTTGAAGACTTGAATGACCTTCCCTCCAAAGTATTTTCTTTTGGAAAAAACTTTTTCTTTCATGAAGTCACATGAATGTGCTTCTTTTGTAAAGTTTTTACAATATAATCATAAGAATATAGCCCTTCTTTTCATTTATAAGGTACATTTGAAACCTTTTGGAGACTTTTAATGAGATTTCCAAAACAAAAAGGACCTAGGACCTTAGAAAAGACTGGAGTAAGCTTCAGGATATTAAAATTTAGACTCAAAGCATGAAGATGCTAACAACAAAAAAAACCCTATTAAATGCAATTGACATATAAATAAAAATTGGATAACAAAAATAAATAGGGATATAACATTAGGTATTATAATAATATCATATGTGAAAACAACCAATACTAAAATCAAACCAAATGATATATAGGATTTGGTCATATATGTATATGTAGATATATAGATGTATACATAATATGTATATGTATATGATGCTCTGCAAAAATAAGGATAGTTAGAAAAACCTATTTGATTGCTACACACACAAAGAGAAGCACAAGAAACAAATGTTAGTCATTAGGGTTAGCAAATCAAAGATTAAACACTATCCTAATCAAGCATATCAAGAAAGACACTACACAACAAATAAAAAGCTTAATGAATCTGAGAAAAGCTGAACTCTGTGGTCTAACTACTAGAGATAGCAAGAAACTCTCCAACCAAAGCAGGGGAGACAAAACCAACAATCTCTGCTTAGGGAGGAGCTCTAGACCCCAAATCTGAAGAAAGAACCGGAGATAAAGTAAGTGAATTGGATAACAACAAGAATGTAAAGTGCACCCCTGATTTGCTATCCAAAATGCTCAAAATTAAATGAAAATCTTTAATGAATACACAAAACTATATACATATGCAGGCACTCCATGGTTGAGATGGTCCAACTCCCTAGTCTCACTCTACGACTAAGCTCATGCCATATCTAAATCAAAGACATCTCAAATACATCATCGGTGGAAAGCTACAAAATGTCATTTTCATACATAAGCAAGACATACACAATTGGGCACAATCACCAAGAGAACAAAGTGTGTTTGAGATCATTGTCCTAATTGTGGTGTGGTCACAAAGAGGTTGACAAATTTACGGTGATCTCTTTGTGACCATACCACAATTAGGACAATAATCTCAAACACACTTTTTACCGTGCTCTTGGTGATTGTGCCCAATTCTGTATGTCTTGCTTATGTATGAAAATGGCATTTTGCAGCTTTCCATCGACGATGTATTTGAGATGTCTTTGATTTAGATATGGCATGAGCTTAGTCATAGAGTGAGACTAGGGAGTTGGACCATCTCAACCATGGTGCCCCTGATCATATTAGCTTGAAAGCATGTGCCTCATATTAGCCTCAAACCTATGCCCCTACTGGTAGGTGGTGGGGATAGAATATCATTCATTGTACATATCAATGACTGGATAATAATTATTTTTTTTTAATAAAAATTATCATCGTCGGAATTACAACGAATACCAAGCTTTCGACCGACGAGGATGTTGTATGTGTGACGACACTTCATAGTCGGATGGTCGTCGATGTCTCTGAATGGAGCAACGACACAAGCATCGAATAAACAACATCATCGTCGGTGCGAAGTTCCAAATCGTCGTCGGATTTGCGACGAAATCTACTGATTCCGACGACTTCTTTGAACGTCAGCAGAGTCCATTGGATTGTCATATTTCTGACAGGCATGGCATCACCAACCAATCCGACGCTGAGTTTTCAACGGTTGATTTTGTCGGCACTCTGACGAAAATTCATCACAAATCCGACAAACGACCATCGGAAATCAGCTCCGAATATACTAGTGCTAGCTAACTAATGGCCTTTCTAGGATTCACCTATTTACACTTAGCTTAAATTTACTTCATCTATTTCATAATTTTGTCTCATTTCATAGTATTGATACATATGTCCTCATCACTTGAGACACCTATCACATGCATACTGGCCACTTGAGCTTGCATTCTTGTCAACTCGGTTCACAAGTGTTGCACCTTTGGAAGGGTAGTCAAAGTTTCACTCCTACCTTCTCACCTCTGATCCTTTCCTATATATATGTGAGGTAGGTCTATGTACATTTCACAAAATCTTCATAATATATGATAGATATCACATTGTATTTATCATGTCACTAGTCAAGGTTCTATTTATATGCTTTTAGATTTTTGACTTAATCTAACAAAATGATCTCAAATTTCTCTAGACATTCCTCACTTACCTTAATGTTAATTTTACAATATGACATACTATGATGTGAACGTTAGTTAAATATGATGATTTATTAGATTTATTATACTAAAGGTATGAAAAATGACTAGATTGGAACATATTGAATACATTTAGTGATTAGAAGAAAAAGATTATAAAGAAAACATTAATATGACCACTAGTGAATCTATATGAATAATTTTTAACGTTCATACATAAGGTATAGTAGGTCAAATAATTTTTTTAGGGGAATATGTGGATGAAAATCATGTCATGAATAAAATATTAGAAGTTTGATTCTAAAATTTTATGCTCTGGTCTCCATAGTTAAAATTTTCAAAGATCTCATAACTATATATATAGATGAACTAAGTGTATTTTTGTTAACCACTAAAGAAATAATTTGAAACATAATGAGAAAATATTAGATATATTATTTCCTCTAAAGAAAATAGAATAGAAAAAAGAAACACATTAGATCCAAGAATTATGATAAAGGTTACTATATTGATAAAAATGAATTTATTAGTTTTACTTTGGGAAGTAATTCTTGTTGAGGAAGAATTAGCAAATCTTGATGAGCATGAAGAAAAAACCTACACATAATGAGGAATCAATAATAAATGGAATTTGTAATGGGTGTATCCCATAGTGTGACAGTTAAGTCATGTGGCATTGTTGTTGTTTTTACCAAGGTTCAAACCTTTGTTTTGTTGGCAATTGACGCTCATCCGGCAAGGGTTCATGGTATTATGGGTTGTCATTGATGGCAACTCATCATCTTAGGGTAAATGGTTTCATTGTTTGGCTAACCGGCATGCATTACACTAACCGGTATTGGTATTCACATTGCTTTACACCGACACCAGCATCGACATTCACTTCATCTTGGTAACTTGTCCTGATCCTGGTAACGTGTATATAGAACCCGGTAACAGATAGGACCCGACTAAGGAAATCTTTTGATCCTGATTATGTCTTCATGGATTTTGGTGGTAACGTGTGATGGCCGACATGGTCATTGGATTTATGATTGATTTTCATTATGTTCTGGCAGCCAACTTGTTTATATTTATTGTTGAAGCCGACATGGTTAAGTTAGAAGGATATTTAAGTAGATCACCTCAGCGATAGATCATATGTGTTAGACGGAATGAAAACTTTTGATTGCGAATATTTCAGTGAGTTTTGGTATGTGATTGGAAGTGACTGTGTGCAGTTTCATGTGCACAACTTAACTGGTAGCAGAACAGAGTATTAGAAAACCGGAATACAAAGGAGGTTATCAGAGCATTCACCGAAACTTATCCAACATGGTCAGATGCTTTTTATAAGATCACTTTCATTTGTAAACACTCGTAAATGTTCTGTAAGTCAGTGAGACTTCCTATATTTTGTGTTTGAGCAATGAGCTCTAGGTGGTTGGCCTTTCTGCATGTGCAGACCCTCTTATGTGATATTTGTATACCTTGATTAAGTATATAGATATTGTGGGTATCAGCCCCACCGTGGTTTTTCCCTTTGCAGGGTTTTCCACGTATAAATCTTCGTGTTATGGTGTTGCTTTTCATTGTGTTATTTGGTGTATGCATTCTAATTTTATTTATTGTTAACTGGTCAATAAGTAATAAGTTCAAAACTAACTTTACTGGTAGAACAATGATTCACCCCCCTCTCAATGTTCTTGGATTCCAACATGTTGGACTATTATGATTGGGGGTTTATTACCTTTCTTGATTTAATGTGCTCCCATGTTTGAACCTTTTTCATTAATGTTGTTGGCATTTATGCCATGTACCTTATGATATAAACTCTTCTCTAGGCCCTTGTTGTTTTAGTGTGCTTCTGAGCTTTTGAGTTCTACATTCGGGTCAAAATTTTGACGGCAAATCGTCGGCATTTTGACACAATTTCGTCGCACTACCAACCAAAAAAGTTGTTGAAAACTTTGTGTCGGAAGTTCTGACTATCCTTGTGGTCATCGCAATTCTGACATCACCTCCAACCTTTTCGACGGCCGCCATGTATGCTCATACCCCGAAAGAATACCGTCGCGATCTCGGCCTATCGTCAGAATTCTGACTACAAAGGATAAAATTTTGACAGAGGAGTGTCGTCGGATGCACAGCATCCTCATCTACGACGGCCTCCAAGAGAGTTCTAACGAGGATGTTGTGCATCCGACGACACTCCTCTATTGGAATTTTATCCTTTGTAGTCGGAATTCCGACGATAGGCCGATTTTTCAGAAATTTTTTTTATAGAAAAAGATTGACATTGGTATCTCTCTTCTATCTCTCTTCTCTATCCCTCTCTACTATCTCTCTTCTCTCTCCCCTCTCTAGGTCTCTTTCTCCATCCCTCTCTTCTTCTCTCCCTCTCTACTTCTCTTTCTCTACCCTCTCTAGGTCATTATCTCTTCCTCTCACCCTCTCTCTCTCTCTCTCACCTCTATAGGTCTCACCTTCCATTCCTCCATCATTACCCATGTTGTCAAGTTGCAAGATATTTCCCAAAGTACTAGGTTGCTAGGGTTGATTTGCTTAAGTGTTGGAGTCAGAGTTAGATGAGAACTGGATGATTAAGCTGTATTAAGTGATCAAGTCACCAAGATCTCAATTGTAAACATGACTAGGTTCTAGGGTTTTAGGGTATAGCATAGGTCAAGATTGAGGTATGGTGGTCAAGAATTACCTTCCAATGACAAAATACATCCAATAAAACCTAAGGCAATGCTAGTAAGGGGTCAAAATTAAATAATTAGGGTACAAAAAACAAAATTTGGCTAAGTCGAGATGTTGCTCAAGGATGACCTAAATCATGGAGTGTAAATCAATCATGAAACATGAGAATGGATAGGTCTTGACCCAAGCAACGTAAGTCCCCCTTGTGATTCCAACAGATATCACATCACAATCATTGAGTCTATCTGCAATAAAAAGTCAAGACCTGACTATTGGAATCTTGGAGTCATCCCATTTGATCACGTAGTTTAGCACTTGGGAGGATTTTGTTCAAGAGAGGATAGAATACTTAGTATTTTATTTTGTGTTGCATAGTGCATAAAAAACACATCAACAGAAACCATTGAAAGGTTTGGTTAAAGCCTTCGAATCACAATCTCTATGAGAAGCTATCAAGAGTGCCCAGAATTTGGAAACTTTAGTATCCAAGAACATAATTCATAAAGCACCACTTTTAGAGCAACCAAAGAAGCCTATCAATGTAATATTTTATTTACCTTGGATATGTTTTATCCTAAGTGTGATATTCCACTATTAAAAAGCTTAATTAGGTAATATTTTTACTTAGGTAGAATAAGATAATGAGTTGCACATTCTCCTTCTTTGATTGAGATTCTACTTTTTCCTTGTCACAAATTTGGAAACTTGGATAAGCAATTTCTTTTTTTGGTTTTCTACCTCTTCATGATCCTCATGGATTTGGAATCTTGGAAGCTATATATTGTAGGTTTTTCCTCGATTAACATATCAAATGAAAATATTGTGAGCTTTCATATCTTAACATACCAAGGGCTTAAGTTTGGGGATGACAGGGGGATGACGAAGGGGGCGAGGTGGGATGCAAATATATATACAACTTAAAAAATTAATTATAAAAGGATGTGTATAGAATAAGTATAACAACTGTAAATAAAACTTTGCCACACTATGTAAATTTTACAATAAACATTAAAAATATGTCAATGATTGCATTGAAATTTGAACATTAACAATGGTGGTAGAGTTTTGGAACTTTGGGAACAAACTAAGAATAAGTATAAGAATTGCAGATGAAACTTTGGCATACTAAGTGTTTAAACTAGTCAACATAAAAATAATGGAAACGATTGCATTAACAATAAGAATGGTGGGTAGAGGTTTGGGGTCAATGGGTAGTGCCCCTTGTGGGGGGTTTGGGGCAGAGCCCCCATCAAGGTTAGGGGGCATTGCCAAACCTTTAATACAGATGACATTTTCACAATAATTTCACCATTTTTGTTTAGAATTGGAGTTCCTAATTGGGGGCCATGGGAGACTCATAGGCATCCTCAAGATGGTCAAGAGACTCCTTGGAGTCCCTAGGATATCCCTAAGTGGTATGGCAAGGGGATGTTTCCTCTAAGTATTGTATCCTAAAAAAATAGGGAATTTGGAGGGGGGGAAGGGGTCCCCATGTTTCAATGGTTTCAAAAGATTCTAAGTTTTTTTTTAATCTTGTCATAACAAAATATACTCCTCTTGCATCCTTGGATGATTTGAAAATTGAAAACAATTTGACAAGAAAAAACAAACTTCTAAAGTTTAGACTTAGTTTTCTTTTTTTATCCAAGTCACTACAACATTTCAATGATCAAAGTAGCTTTTTTTTGGTGGTTTCGAAGCATCCAAAAGGCTTGAGAAATTCAATATTATCTTTCATTCCACCAAAATTGGAGATCAAGAAGAATGCTCACAAACAAGGATTTGTTTGTAACTTAAGGCAATCAACTAGTTTTTGGGGCATTTTCAGGTCTAAAGAACCTACCATTGTGTCAAAAAGGCCCATAAGACCCCATTTTCATCTAAAACTTGTCTCTTTTGGTCGTAGAAGCATTTAAGGAAAAAAAAAATCACACAACCAATGATATGCCTATACCATACATATTTGATTTAAAATAAAAATAAAAAATTGACAAGGTTTGGAGACCATTGAACAATTTGGGAGATTGCTAATACATACACTCAATTTATAAAGTCTCAATTTGATGTACTTAATCTTCGAGAGGCCTATACAAAAGCATTTTGTAATTGCGAACTAAGATAAATTTCCATTTTTGGCAGTTTTCATCATGGATTATGGTATTAAATTCTGACATTCTATTGTCAAGATAAATTCAGAGAACCATTTGTACTCGAAACAAGGGATAGTGAAAAATTACATTGTGTAGGATCTCCTACCCTATCTCATTAAAGTCATTCCTACACCAAGTGACTATGAACAAAAGCATAGGTATTTAACAACAATGACATGGTCCATGGACTAGTGATCCTCCTCTTGATACTCCATCTACAAATGAGAACATCTCTTATACGCGTTGCTACTTCAGAATTAAAAGTTGCTTCTTCTAGAACTTTCCTTGATTCTTTGCAATAGGATTATATGTCTTCTAGATTCACCCGGCCACTAGGACACATACCTATCAAGCATCTTTACTTTTTTGAAAAGTAGACCACATTTCAGATCTAGATGACACCATAATGACTTTGATTTCCTCTTGCAAGATATTCCTCCATCATGTATTGCTTCATCAAAGTTCAAATTTGCTTCTTCAAGGGCTCTCAATGATTCTCTATATAGGATTCTTCGTGTCTATGAGATCCACTTCATTGGGAGGCCTACTTAAACATTTCACATCTGTTTGTGGACTCTCACCTTTCAAATATTGATGAAACAATTGAGAATATTTGTCTTCTCATTGATGACAATGCCCATCGAGTTACATCGTCTCCCATTGTAAATTCACTTGTTCTATCCCCACCATATCATGCAACATGACACATTCTATTTCACATTAATTAAGGTCTCACACTTCAATGATTGTAGTCCCTGAATCTTCTATGGAACAATCACAACTTAACATCAACCTCAAGACACATGAGTCGCTTCAAAAACCATACATCTGAATTCCTTTCTACATTCCACTTGAATGGGAATTCAACAATTTGACAACTCAAGATTTCCATATTGTGAAAGGAAGGTGCATCATTTGTTGCAAATGAACCTACTACAACATTCAACATTCAACATTTTGCATTGCTTTTCTTTCTTCTTTGTGGAGGCACCAACTTTAGGGATGGGGTGGGTCTATATTATCCTTCACATATGTCACTTGGGATGGAGTTTTGTCCTATGTATTTTCTAGTCTCTACTTCGAGAGGGTGCACTCTCTTTATAATTTGGGGTTATTTCATATTTTACATGGATACCTAACCTTGTGACCCATTTCTTCTTACCTCAATTGCACTTAAGGGGGTGTGCCAATGTACCATTTTATTCACCAAGTGGATATGTTCTATCATAAGTATGATATTGCATTTGTTTGTTTAGTTTATTTAAGTAATTTCTTTTAACTTGAGATAATGACTTGCACATTCTCCTTCTTTCATAGGATTATGTTTTTTTCCTTATCCTCAAAAATTTGGAAACTTTGATAAACAATTCCTTGTCTTTTGGTTTTCTATCTCATCCTCATCTTCATCCTCATGGATTAAAAATCTTGGATATCGAGTGAAGATATTGTGAACTTTTTCATTTTCTCTCTTATGAAATCAACTATATTATGCTATTTTGATTTTATTATCATTTATATTTAACAACTTTAAAAATGTTATCACTTACATTAATTTCTAGGGTAATATTTATTTTGTAGATTCTAATAGAATTGAATACCATACCCAAACAATGTATGAACTAGTTAGTTACAGGCTAGGTTCCAAGCGTACTTGGTAACACAATTTTTGAGCTTGTGTTTGTTTATGATTTAATGATTGATGCATCTAGCTTTGCTACGCATCTACTTTGAATACAATGAGAGGGTGATTTTGTCTAAGCCAAGAGACCCTGCTATCTAATATCACCCAAGAAAGATACTGATATTTTACCTTGGAAATATAAGCCTTTTGTAAGTATAATTCAATGAATTGTGATAATAACTTAAAACGAAGTGAATTAAAATTTGATTGAGTTCCCCATTGTATTTTAACAAATCACCTAGGAAGATGTTCGTTCCTAACAATTTCCAATTCTCTTTCCAAAAGGATGAAAAAGAAGAGAAAGGAACTAATTAATGTTGGGACAGAATTTAGAAGACCTATGTTTTGTGTCTGAAAGCTACTAGCCTAGAGAGCATGGAAACAATCTAAAGTCATGGGAGAGAGTTTCAGTTCTATCTCCAGAAATTATGTCCAGTACTCTTGTATTGAATTTTTAAATCCCTCTAATTTTAAATGTTCACGAGGAAACTCTAAAATTTTAATAAAATACATAAATGAAAACCAATTTTGTTTTCGTCGGAATAGTTTTGAAAATCACATCACCTCAGTAATTGAACTGTAACAATAAGATTGCATACAAAGTGCAGGTTTGCTATGAAACATGTTAAAAGGGTTAAACTGTTTCAATTAATACAAACACTGGAACTATTAAACAACAATAGCTTGTTGGTAATCAAGATTTTGGACTATACCCACATTTTACACCTTTTCATATAGTTACAAAGAACATAGAAAACATGTACGCGGAACTACAGATTCCAACATATGTAAAAATACAACAATATAAATAAGAATGGGAAGCATGTGGAGAATGGTTAAGACATGCATAAATAAAAGGAAAACAAAATTCTCTCAATGTGTATCACAAACAAATCAAGGAAAAAAGCTTTTAGGCAGGGGACCGATATGATCATAAAAATTTCAAAACTTCCAAAGTATAGAGCATTTGAGATTTTACAGAGAATGCGCTAATTCAGCTTTATTCATGATGAGGCATATTCACAACTTTTGCAGTCGCACCATGGTGTTGTTCATGTTGGCTCTATTGGAACCTGCAATTAAGATTCAATATACGTACATTACTCAATAAGATTAACTATGCAACATAATGAAATATTGAAAAGTGTGTTATCTTATTGAGCTTCGCTTTGTTTTGAGAATAGTTTAATATTCTCTACTTAACAAGGCCAACCACGTGAAGGTGGAAGCTCATTTGGCCCCTCCCCCCCCCCTAACATCACTCTAAATTCCCCGTTAACATCTAACATTCATTCATTCTTTCATTCATTCTTTCATCCATTATTAAAATATAACATTCATTCATTATCACATAAGGTTCATTAACACATAAAATTCATTAACTTTCATTAACACGCAACATTCATCAATAATCATCAACACATATCATTAATGAACATTCATTAGCACATAATTACATTCATTAACACATAAAAATCAGTCATTATCAAATAAGGTAGATTACAATCATTTCTTTCTTTGTTTTTTTTTTGAAGCTATGTAAAGTCTAAGTGGAGAATCGTCTTCTTCATCATTTCCCCCATCTTTGGATGTTCTGCCCTCTTCTCGTGCTCTTGATGTATGCCTAGTCCTATACAAAGGATGAGGATGCTGAACCAAAGGGGGGTCCTCTGCAATAACAAAGAATTGGGTTAAATTCAAAACATTTTTTATTATTGTTACAAGTATTTCATTAATTTAAAGAACACAACCGTTACACTCTTTACCTGATGGGGCCACATCATCTTCCACATCATTTTGTCTAGCCTCAACCTCGACATGTTGAACACCCTCTAGATCCTCTGGAGTTGAAATACGAAACGTTACATTAATCAATACACCAATTGCAATTAAATTTGTTTAAAGGAATAACAGTGGTCCTCTTTACCTGATTGGGGAACATCACGTTCCTGATGTTGTCTACCTGGATCATGCTCCACTTGGTCACCACCGACTACATGCTCTAAAATATTAACAATAAAGGTTGCATTAATTACTACACTAATTTTCAATTTAAGATGTTTAATTATATTAATAATTACATTAAAAAAATTGAATAGTAAATGAATACCTCCACTACTAGGATGCACATCCGGACCTTCATGTACAGGTTTTGTTCCACGATTATCATGTTGCATTCCAATGTCGTGCGCAGTGTTATCATTGCTTGCTTATTTAAAAAAAATATAGTCACTTTATGTTGAAACTTAACATCAAATAGATTATTGGTTAAGTATTCAATTTGAAATAATTTTCATTTATCTTATTTACCATTGTGATAGATGCATCAGAATCTCGTGTTTTCCCACTCAATTCTCGTAGCCGTCCAGCCACGGCTATATAGCCTTGTTGGTAGCCAATTCTCTTGTCATCTTTTGTGGGCGCTCTATTGAATTCAGAGCCCTGCATTTTTGCTTAGTATTGTGAATTTTGCTTGTATTGTTTGATCAAAAAAAATTGTTTACAATTTATAAATATTTTGATGTGATACTTAATTTACTGATTCTTACAATTCATGCGGCAAGTTTCATATAACCACCAGAGCCGAGTTTGTGTTGCCCATGCTTTTCTTGTCTTGCCTTGGTTGCCTTTGACGTGTCACTCAATCTATGAAAAGTTTGAAATATGTTAGATTATATAAATATAATGAATAATTAGTACATATTCACATTCTTAATAGTATTACATACCTTCTTCTGGCGTCTGGTGGTGTATTTCTTTTTTTCCTTTCAATTCTCTCCTTTGCATCCAAAATCAAGTCCTTCCACTCCCTCTCTGGAATCATGGGGGGACGCTCATACTTTACGTTCTTCTCTAAATGTGTCCTGTATTGGTCCCTCACGTACTTTAGATATGTGCCAGCTTTTTCCAGGAGCTTAGTCTTGTCGAATGTGTCATTTCCAAACAACCCTACCATATGGTTTGTGAGTTCATCTTTTAACTTTTTTTCTTGGTCATTCCACCTTTAAAGCAAAAACAAACCTGTTAGATTTAGAAAGAAACTGAAGCTACCTTTGATATAGTTCAAGAAATGGATAAAAGGAAAACTATTCTAGCAATGATATGAAATCAAAATAGTGGATAAGGGTTAGTTCACGTATGATGTTCCACCTTTTACGTACGGTGGGGCCAAATATCTGCATGTAATGTCATTAAGATTTTTATAAAAAATATCATTTCCTACAAAAAAAACATGGGATCATTAGTCCAAAATGAGTGATCAGTAAGTAAATTACAATTAGACTATATATAATAATAATTTTAAAGTACTTGGAACCTTCTGTATCTTCAAGGGAATCAATTCTTCATCGCTCACCACCAATGTGGCCTGCAACGTTCCCGTACTAGCAATACGGGAAGATCCAGGAAATGACGGTATGTTATCACCAGTAGTCACCTCTGGCGCATCCTCATGTGCATCTCCTACCACAGTAAATGAATCCACTATGAAATGCCTCCAAGAAAGAACACTTCAAGGGTAATAAACACATAATGAAAGAGAGAGAAAAAGAGGGATCTACCACCAGTGAGCGGGTCAACATGAGCCGGTGCAACAGACGATGTCTGCATGCTACTTGTTGCCGACATTGCAGTCGGCAACACATCTGGGGTCGACCTCGGACCCATGTCAGCACCTGAAGAGTAATACATTAAATATATAAAACATTAAAAAAACAAGTTCACAAGTCCAAAGGAGTGGTTTTAATATATAGAACATGGTCATCACCTGAACTACCTGCAATACCCTTATCATCACCACCGGGATGATGAGGCCTTATAAATGTTTGTAAAAACAACACATACATATTTTAGTTAATGACTAAAAGAGAAAAAAATATAAACCATTATTGAACTTTTGTTATGATTAAGCTTTCATTACTGCTTACTTGCAAGTTTTCCATTGTCCGCAACAATAGTTGCACCCTCTATGTTATCTCATCAGTCTAAGGGCTTATGGTTGCCAAATCAACAATCTCTTGGCTAATTTTTCTAATATTCTTTTGTACCAATTATATAGGGCTTGCACTAAGTGTGATGTCATCAGCGCATAACACTGTCGAGTGCCCCACATCCCTATGGAGGTGCTAAGGTACTGCAGGTTCCTTTCCCTTATCCCGAACATCCGTCTGTGACAAGAATATAATTAACACTATCAAAATTACTTCAAAACACTCAAGAAAAGATCATAATGTAATGGTTTGCTTCTATCTAATTTGTACAATTACAATGAGGTTTACCTGCTCCATAGAAGTGTCGAGACCTACACCCCTATCTGTGCTATGTGGTGGATCCATGTGGCCCTATGACAAAGAAAAAATATAAAAACGTTAGCGAAATGAAACCAATAGACTTAGCAAAACCTTAATAATACAATGGTTTATTGGATTCATTAATTGGAAGTTGGCTTAAATGGTATATATATAGTACGTACCACCCCCATGATAGTAACTTTGTTTGTATCTATACGATTCAAATTGTAATCAATTAGCAGCTCTTCCCCTGCACTTATTGATTTTATCGCACATACAAACACACAATTTCCCTCATGTGCCTCAAATATGCAATTGGGTTGCTTATTAGTTGACCCAGATCGTGTACTATTTATAAAACCTGCAATATTCCCTGTTGCTTCTGGCCTTCCATCAATGTATACAACCACTTGTTTACTTTGATCATTATCTTTTTGTTGTATATAATTGGCTGACAGTGCATACCTACGCATACTTTTTTTATATCGAACAATTTGCATCCAATCATTATAATTGTAACAAGGTCCAACAAACTCCATCAATTCAGCAACTTTGTTGTAATAGACCTTTATGTTGTCCATGGAAAATAGGCCCAAACCATGTAACGACGAAGGTGTTATGCGATATATCCTCTCATTAACACAAAAATCAGTGTTTATTGGAGGAAGTTCCTTGGGTACACATTGTTTCAATAGATGTTTGTACCTCAAGGGCACCTCAATGTCGCCTTTGGTCTCATCATCATAAGAACATGACCCCCCTTGAGCAAGAAAAAATTCCATGCGTTTATTGAATTTTCTTCTAATATTTTGACCTCTAGTTGATCTCCCTATTTGAGATCTACTACATGTCTCACTTTCCTCTTCTATTCCTGCATTTCCCTCACTCAAGGAAGACACATCTGACAAATACCTATTTGGTGATACCTGTGCACCATCAAATGAGAGAGTTAGTTGCAAATGAGAGAGATATTTTGCAAATGAGGGTAATATTGATGAAGAAGTTGGCCATAAAGTTGATGTTGAGATTAAAATTTGAGTAAGTCCAATTGGGGCCTCAAGTGTCGATAATTGTATTAGATTTGTTGCTAATGTTGAGGTTTGAAAAACTGAGGAAGTTTGTTTTTCTTGTAATTTTTAAAAAATATATTATTTCTATAAGGTGTATTGACTTATACCTATCGATCCATGAGACTGTGCAGGATCCTCGCCAAAGGGGTTCAGGTTCCTGCACCAGCAATTGAGCATCATAAGCATTACATTTGTAATTTGATAAACAATAAATACTGCAGTATCATAAGCATCATAAGCATCACATATGTATCATCATATATGTAATTGAGCATCATAAGAATCACATATGTATCATCATAAACATGTAATCCATCACATACCTATCATAAATCACCATCCATCATATAGCTAATAAGTAGTCCACATTCCATAAATAAACACAAAGTTCAAAAAATGTCACATGTATCATCATAAGCATGTAATCCATCACATATGTATTTTAAATCACCATCTATCACATAGCTAGAGGTGCATCATGAATTAATTAAGTAATGGCATTAGAATTCAAAACATATGAATTATTTATGTAACCATATAAGTCAAATCAATTTCTAAAAAGATATCAATATTAAATAGATAATATAATAATCGCATCTCATACATTTCATTCATGTCATTGATCTTCTTCTTCATCCAACTCATCATCATCATCATCATCATCATCATCATCATCATCATCATCATCATCATCATCATCATCATCATCATCATCATCATCATCATCATCATCATCATCATCGTGGTCATCGTCATCATTGTCGTCGTCATTGTGTTCGTCATCGTCATCGTCATCACCATCACTGTCACCATCACCATCACCATCACCATCACCATCACCATCACCATCACCATCACCATCACCATCATCATCAACAGCAGCATCATCATCATCATCAGCTTCTTCTTCGTGTACATTTCCATTAGGAACATCATCGACTAACTGTCGATCGTGATCATCATCTATATCATCTTCTACTTCTTCGGTATCTTCTTCTTCCATCACATTATACATTATCGGCCTTCCTCTTAGATCATGTCTAACAACAAATGACCAACCCAGTTTATGTGGAACCTCCGAGTAAAATACCTGCTCACATTGACTTGGAAGAACATAGGGCTCATCCCCAACTCGTTCAAACGACCTTGTATTAACCATTGTAAATCCATTATCATGTTCGATAACAATTCTATCAGGATCATTTTTATTCAGTCGTAGCCTATACCATTTGACGACGAACATAACTAATTTGAAGGAATTAAAGTCACACTCAAGTATATCATCCAAAATGCCATAGTATCGATTTTGAGACTCTTGAGGATGTATGCCGTTTCTAGATGAAATATTGGTCACCTCAAAGACTGCAGTTATCCCAGAATCACAAGTTTTCTTCGTGTCATCCAACTATTTGATGTGAAATTTATGACCATTGCAGCACATAGCCTTGTGGTGTTTGACCTGCAATATGTCTAACATATTAAAATTATTGCATCATGAGTTGATAAACATACGAGTGATTAATAAAATTATACGTACCTGTTGATCTCTTAAACCATATGCTAAATCAATTTCCCTTTGTGTAACATTGGATTCTCCATTACGATGAACTTCTTTAACCAATGAAGCAACACCATCCCATGTTAATGTGCGACCAGAATTTTGACATCGTTCAATCCACACCGTCATCCAATCAAGATTGTTTGCAATATACAAATGTAGCGCATCCAACTCCCGACCAACTGTACAAATAATTAATAGACCACTTACAACTAATTTATTTAGAAGATGAAGAATTAATTTACTACAATAACATCTTATAATTACCTCTCACTTTCTTCAATCTACCTTTCCCCATCAAGTGCTCCCCTTCGAATTTATTAATGGGGTTGGGATCCCAAATGCGATCTACGTGGATTTTTGCTGCAAACTTAGGAAGATATTCAGTAATGTACACCATAGTTTGGTATACCATATATCCCTCCACCATAGAACCCTCTGGATGTGCTCTTTGTCGAACCAAAGCCTTCAAAAATTTCAAGTGCCTCTCAACCATCCACATTGACCTAGTGTGTATAGGTCCACACAATTTGATCTCCTCAACTTGGTGTATGAGGTAGTGTTCTTGTGCATTGAAAAAAGTTGAAGGTAGACACTTTTGCATTTCACACATTAGATGAGGGATTTTTCTCTTCCAATATTTTATATCTTCCTTGTGGATTTCTTTAGATGACAACCACCTAAAAGAGATTGAAGACGCAAAAATGTATAAACGAGACTTTACAAAGTAATATACAATATATTGCATAACAAGTAAAACAAATGGCAAATATAATATCTATACAACAAATTGAACAAACATCACTACTTACCTCATGTATTTTCCAAGATCATATATGACTTGCTTGATATTATTGTCGAAGTGGTCTGGGAGAGATAGAGGTAGAACGTACTGCAACAATTATAAAATGATCTTTTCATTGTTTTCTAACATAATACAATGAAAAGTACATGCACAGTATACAAATATATAGTAAATACACAAGAACGTGAATTACCTTAATGAAGGTATGCCAATCATGCCTTTTCATCCCTGGCCCAAATTCACTCTTCTTTGATATGAGATTGTTTATGTTTGCAACAAATCCTGTGGGAAATCAAATTTTTCGTATGACTTCTTTTATAGAATTGCTTTGTTGCTTCGTTAATAACCAAGGAAGGGCACTTATATTAATCTGATCTCCATTGCTATTTGATTGAATGACATTTTTTATTGCATGATTGGATTCCACAATGTCACTACAAATTTTGACAATTTTTTCTTTGTCACGCCTTCCATCCAATATTTTCCATAATGTCTCTATTATATTCTTTCCAATATGCATTGTATCAAACAAATGCACAATTTGTAGCTGCTCGTAGTAAGGCAACCTACTGAATTGTCTGGGATAACTTTTTAGTCCCTTTGGAAGGTGGTCATCTTTGCCTTGATGACCTTCAGTATCATCAATTACATCATCAGTAAACAAAACACGATAGAAAAATTCAAATTCCAAACATAAACCATTAGATGGAATGACATTACCTTGACGATTAATTCTATTGTACTCCAACTTCTATAACTGAGGAGTCATTCTTCGTGGCTTTGATGTAGTCTCTTCTTTCCCATTGAAAAGATGTTTTTCAGTATTCCAGTACTTATGATTTTTGTGAAGGAAGTGCCAATACTCATCAAACACCTGCTTTCCTAAACTTTTTGAATGACGGGATTTCATCTTTGGACCACAAACTGGACATGCAAATTTTCCCTTTGTTTGAAGACCTAAAAGATAATGTATAATTCTATTAAATCTGTTAATTTTTATAATTATAATTATCATGCACAACTTGAACACTATAACGTACCACAAAAATGTGTTAGCCCTGGGGCATCATGTATTGTCCATACAAGCATTGCATGGAATTTAAATTGTCTTTGTCCTATTGGTCTAGAGATGTCATACATGGTCACACCATTCCATAACTCCAGCAACTCATCAATAAGAGGCTCAATATATACATTCATATCTTTAACTTGGTACTTGCCTAGTGGAATGAACAAAAACATTACATAATTATTATGACCATTTTACTGCAATATTTATAATTAAATGTAGATGACTATTAAATGATAAAATACCTGGAACAATCATTGCCAACATCATGTGCTCCCTCTTTATTGACATCCATGGAGGAATATTATTGTTGATAACAAAAATAGGTCACACCGAGTAAATAGATCTCAACTCTCCAAATGGATTGACACCGTCCGCTACCAATGAAAGCCTGAGATTACGAGGTTCTTCTTTAAAGTGTGGCCACTTTTCCTCTATGTCCATAAATGTTGAACCATCTGCAGGCATTTGAATAATGTCATCTCGAATTCTATTGCGTGCATGGTAATCCATAAATTGTGCCAAGCTAGTGCACTTGAATAATCATTGCATACATGGAATAATGGGAATATAACGAAGAACCTTGCGAGACACCTTTTTTGTTATTTGATTTGTTCGATATCTACTGATATGACATTCAGGGCATTCTGTTCCAAATTCATGTTGTTTATGATATATAATATGATCATTGGGACAAGCATCTATTGTTTGATACTCCATTCCAATATCTTTCATAATGGAAGATAATTCTTGGTATGAGTGAGGTAGAATATTTGATGGTGGTAAGAAAAACTCACCTATCAATCTACAGCACACAAAAAAAGTTTGAGGTGTTAATATAAAGAATATTAATGGTACATGATTCACCATTTATTAACTGTAATGACATGTATGACACACCTTAACATACGTGAGATTGTTATGTTGGATAAACCATTCATAACCTTCAAGTTCGCCAACAACAATACAACAGAGAGAAGAGTTGTTTGGGAGCCTTTGTAAAGGGGCTCATATGCCTTCTCAAGAAGAGATAAATCATGAACATCAAGGTCATCCTGATCATCATGATCAACTGTGCCAGTACTAAATGTGTCATGGATCAATGTATTTGTACCATCATCTTCAACTGTGTTTTCTAGTGCATGATCGTCATCTTCCATGGGATCATTATCTTCAGCTTTGATATTCACACCTCCATGTTCCTCCACTTCAAAAACCATATTCTTTGAGTTGTGTTGGTCCATATCATGTGCCCTGGGGTGCTTGACCTATACAAAAATGATCAACATAAATAAACCATGATCATGATCTCATTGTCAAGTGATTTCTTATGTATATAAATTGTTAAAACGATATAATGAACAACTTACCAGTGGATGATAATCATGTCCCCCTTCAATGTGACCATGCTACCTATAATGTTTCTTAGTTGTTTTGATTAGAAGTCTTCTAGTCTTTAAGCCCTTACAAATTTTGCAAGGACAATAACATTTCCCATCACCTTTTCTTTTCAAGTTAGACCATAATCTAGCAATTGTCTCCTTATTTTATTCTTCGCTGATATTATCTGACATGGTCCTCCTTCACAGGCAAAAAAATCAGGCTATGGAAACTTCAGTGCAAAAGCTTCACAAAAATTGCAAATCGAACCAAAACCATTTAACTCTTCTTTTTCATCTTAAAACATTGAACTTAATAGAGAACGTATTTAATGTAGCTAATTGTGTGAATTTCTGAGCATTGTGTCTGCAAATTATTACTAAAAGTTTGCCTATTGCAGACTTTCTGAGAGACATTTTTTAGTATTCTAAGCCTTGGTTCTTGTATTTTTACTGGTGATAAGTTGGAAACTTTATGGCAAACCTGTAGCCAATCGATCTAATTTTGACAAGTTATACACCAAGCAAACAGGAATCTAGAACTAGCATTGTTTGCAAGTCACCCCTACCCTATGCCATGGGTATATGACTACCCAGAACTCCAGTTTAAGCATTAAGTTACATCATTATTGACCTTACTTTGGGATGCTATGTATGAGATTGGAACCTTTTGTAAGGTGTGATCAATGTGCTATCATAAATGCAAAGCCAAAACCATTTTGATGAGATCATGATCCCACTAATACTATTTTGCCTTGTTAATTTTGTACCCACAAAAATGATAGAACCAGATATAATATGCCATCAATGCCCATATACCGACAATGCTCAAGATGAGCCACTTAGAGGTAGAGTTTAACCACTTTCCATATAGGTAGATTATCTCTAACCTCATTTTCCCTATAGGTAACTGATTAGGTTCATTTTAGAGTCTTATTTCCAAATATGTACCTCTATGTTAGCTTTTTGCTTTATTATTTGCCTGTTTATGCTTAATCTTGTCAATTTTGCATAATTTTACTTAGTTCTTGCATCTTCAATGAAATTATATCTAATCATATCCAATCACATCAAAATGGAACAATTAATCATATTGCTAGTCTCTCCTAGAGGAATTAAATTGAACCAAATTGACTATTCCCTAATAAATGTTTTGAAATGGTGAATGTATAAGTTTGTAGTTTACTTTCCTAGACTAGGACCCCATTTCGTCAACATTTCACTATGAAAGCATAAATATTTTTTCTTGAAGAGAACATCTTACAGATTATGCTTCAATGTATAACACATTTTCATAATCAATCATTCGACTTCACATGGATAAAAGAATTCACATATTCTAAATCATGATCTAATGATGTGAACAACTCATATGCAACTATATGGCATGCAAAGCATTTATTTTAACATACACTTATTCATCCACATTGCAGGGATAACAATACAAGGCTCATATATTGGTCTAAGAGGATGCCATGGTCTCACAAAGTAACCAAGAACCATATGAAATGATGGTCTTGAATCCACACACAACTAGGGAGGATCCATACGATTATGTATGGCTTCCCCCTTGTTTGTTTAATGGGATTAGCCTCCAAGACATAGCCGTCAATAATCACTAAGAATGTAGAAGTGGATCGTAGCTACCCATACAACAAACACTTACCCCTATCCTCAAATTTTCCCAATGTTTGATTCCTTATATACACTCATCCAAGGTTATCTACGTCGATCTTGGTGAGGAATCACATCACAACAAAGAAGGCAACATTTAAAAATAGCAAGAGTTTCACTAAACTACCAAAGATCATAAATATTGAAAGAAAGAAAAAATAGTACCAATAATAAGTCAAATAAATGTGTTCAATTCCAATAGCAAATCAAACATAGCCACAATAAATACACAATAGAGAAAACTCACAATAGTGATTAAACTAATTCAAACAAGATAAAATAAAATTGTTGGCCCATGCAACAAAGATGAGAGATCATCAATAATTGAAGGAAACTTCACAATCCTTAAAAGTGCACATTACATAACTATACGACTAGAAATTGTGGCTAAATAGAGTGAAGATTCATCATGACTCCAATAATAGTCCCTCATGCATGCATTTGTGGCATGAACACAAAAACTCCCACATGGCATGGCCATGTACCTAATGGAGAAGACATGCCTAGGTTACATGCCCAAAAAACATGACTATAATAATAGTCCCTCAGGCATGCATTTGTGGCCTGCACACTACAAATCCTAACATATCATGGCAATACATCTCATAGAGAAGACACACCTAGGGCCACATTGCACATAGCAACGTGCCTCACAAAGAAGACATGCATAGGGCACATGCCACATAGCAATGTGTCTTATGGAAAAATGTGCATGCATGTCACACACCAAAGCTATATGTATACATCATGAGGCACATTCATATGTTATCAAACACAACCTATTGTATCTAACATGAGTTCCTCTCTACATGTGTGCAAATCTTCCAACACTAATCGCCACTAAGAAGGAATAATATAAAATGCATCTTCAAATATTTTTGTGTGTGTGTGGAATTGTGTCTTTGAACCCAAATCGCTACCATCAACAACATGTAACCATCACCTACACTATATCAAAACATAAGTATGGTGTGACATCATATTTATTTGCATAATGTCAAAACACATGCAAACATGAAAATCATCATAGCATGACAAAAATCAATCTCCACATGTTGGAACAAAGATATAAATAAGATAATAGGGTAAGAGGAAACCCGTACCAAGAACCACATACCAACTATCGGCAATGCCATCAAGATAAATGTAGGATAGGATACCACTATGAGCCATCCAATGGTCCATTCTATGAGGAGAACTAGGGGATACTATCTTTGAAAGGTGTGGTCAATAGAGATAATCCCTACTAATGCCACAATATGTCACCATAGCTTCTTGAGTTTTCCATTCTTCTACTTAACACCACATTTATTGAGTTCCTCAACAGCGAGGTTGGTTCTCAATAGGATGCACAAGCATGGTTTCATCATACTTGTACAACAATACAAATTCATTTTTCTAGTTAATTACTTAGTGTAAAAATAACTCCATTACATAACATAGGGCAATAATCACCATAAGTTTTCAAATAAACTGCCCAAACATCAATTGGAGTTACCCTTTCTAAGGTACAAACATAATTTATTTATAACTTCAAAATTAAAATAATCACAATACATCAAAATAAGTTCAATAGTGCATGGAAATAGACAACATGATCCATAATTAAACCCATAAATTACCCTAATTGGATATGCTAATAAAATGGTGTCTCAAATAATAGAGATTATGTTGGACCTATAATAGAGATCTGGACTTTGTTTCATCATACACAAGCATGGTTTCATCATACTTGTATCCAAATACACCATCCATAGATAGGTACTCAGTACCACAATCTCATGGGTACCCTTTTAGCTGAATTTACCCTATATTTAGGTGAATCTACCCTTGTATCATTCCTTGATCTAGTATGTCATTCCACCAATCAATAATTTTTCCATATTCTTGGGAGAATACACTATCCCTTAGGTGAATATGCCATATCCTTAAATGAATCCTCCTTGTCATCATCCTAAGTCCTCTTTTTGTTAAGTCTTATCCCTTCATCTTTAGGAAAATCCACCTATCCTTATGTGAATCTACTTTCTCTTAGGTGAATCTATTTCACATAAATCATTTATCTTATCCATCTTTCTTACGCAAATGGTGAATTTTTCCTATCCTTAGATGACTACACTCCCATTTAGGTGAATCTATCTAGTTTTAGTCTCCTTCCATTATTTTGTCCAAATTTGTATCCTCTAGTTTACATGAATCTACTTGTTCTTAGGAAAATCAACCCTATCATTCTAAGGAAAATTCACCTTGTCATCATCCTTAATCATCTACCTTTCAAGTGTATAGTCCATCCATCCTTGGGAGAATCTAACATATTATTGAGTTCAAATCCTCATGAAATACAGTCATGTTTATCTCAATGATGGCTCCAAATGCATCCACTTATTGCTTGATCTTCATGGTGATGGGATTCACTTTCATGAATATGATGGGGTGTTCAGCAGAACAACATGTGGTGGGGGACGACAAAGGATGGGATCCTGCCTCAGATTTCAAAGGATGGGCTTCCCGCAAGATCTTCCATGTTGGAGATAATCTCTGTAATATTGCCCTTCCCTTGTTATAAATTTGTTCAGAAATTTTAGTAAGCCCTTTGATTAGGGTTTATAGGTTATATATGTATGGATGCTATTGGTTCTTTCATATCTATTTAAATCCCATCTGTAGATATTAGATTGGATCTTTCACCATGCCCTATGCCATGGTGAGTGCCTGCTTTTAGATCTTGTCAATCTCTTTTTGTTGGATTTTGCCAAGATCAAGAAGTCATTGAAATGTACAAGATAGAGACATAATATGGGACAAGAATAAACTGTATTCTCATTAATAGAAAAATGATCAACAATCAACTGGATTATCTAGTTACATATAATGTAGATGAGCCTTCTTATATAGGCAAGGCTAGGGATATGTATGAGCACACAAATATGACATGTGGCTCAATAAGAAACAAGGGTAGGTAGGAAATAGGTGTGGGTAGGTAGGAGAAATAATATAATATTCCACATGAGGTGGATCACCCACCGAAGGTGGAATTATCACTCCACAATAAGTGGATATGATAGTGTAATAACAAGATCAACACCATAAGAGGTGGAATTCCTCCTACACACACTATCCCAATGTGGCACAAACACCCAAGTGTCTCATATCCAAACTACTATGAAATGCATTATCCTAAGTAAACTTAAGTAAGTGTAATAATATCCATGATGAATAATTATTTACACCAACACCCCCCCTTAAGTGCAACTTAGGGGAATGCACTTAAGTCTACAATGCAACTAAGCAATGCAAGATGGGTCCCGGCTACGAGGCCATGTTAGGTACCCATGCACAAATGCAAATGCATGCAAACCAATGCAATGAAATCTCTCACAAAGTGGGGAAAGAGAGAAAAACCCAATGGGAAAAAACCCTCCCCCAAAAAGAGAGATGAAAGCTATACAAGAAACTCTCAAAGAAGTATGTGAGGAACAAAACCACGTGTGAGGAAATAGTCCCCCCCATACGAGAGAAGAAGAGAAGTCAAACTGTGATCCTCCCTCAATGAAGAATCTGCACCAATGATAGAAGCTCGATGTATGAAGAAACTGCTCCACGAACGTCGAACAACATTCCTCCCCTTAGGAAGAAACAAAACCAAAGGTGTATCCATGAAGTCTCCCCAATCATGAAGGGAAGATGTATGAAGAAAACTCATGATGAAAAGAATCTCTGAAAACTGCTCAAGTGTCCCCATGTCGATGCTGAAAGATACCCCTTCCAAAGATGGTAAACTGTGCCATACTGCTGAAAAAGGAACTCCAACATCTAGTGGAGATGGATGTAGAACAATGTCCAAAGACTCATGTGTCTCCTCAAAGAATAAAGAGACCTCCTCCAGCTGCTGTACATAAGTATCCACAATCATGTCAACCTCGAAAGAATGATCATGTAGAGAATGAACAAGAGGGTCAGAGTGTGCCCTCGCAACAATCGAAGAAGGATCATCTTCATCAAAGAGAAGATGTATGTCATCAATGATGTCTCCCAAATCTGCAATGTAGGATTCCACAAACAAACCTGCAATATCTGTCATGTAATCATCCCATGAATCTGAAGCTGGAAGACAATGTATATCCTGCTGCACTGAATCACATGAAGGCAAAACTGTCGCACTATCCACATAATCAGGTGCAATAGGTGATGTGATATCAATATGAGGAGATGAAGTACAAGACTCAAGAATGGGGTTACATGTGAGAATCCCCAAATTCAAGTGTCCAAAGTTCTCCTCAAAATCTGAATCATCACAATAAGTGTGATCATCATGTGTAGAATCATCATCAGCATCAACAAAATCTGAAAAGGAGTATAACCGAGATGCATGATCAACCACCCCAGTCGCAATGATAGCTCTAGTCTCCATGTCTCTAATAAAAACTGAGTCAGGTGTGAACTCCACAACTCTCTTAGTTGCGCCATGTGTGATTTGATAGATAGAAAGGAGATTGTTTGTCAAGTGGGGTACACACAACACATCATTGAAGGAGTTATCCCCAATGTCAATAGATCCTTTCCCAATCACATCCATGTATGTATGATTGCCCATCAAAATCTGTGGCATGGTGCAAGGCTCAAATGTAGAGAACATAGATTGTGAAGATGCCATATGATGAGAAGCCCCTGAATCTAGAAGCCATCTCTCTGAAGTATGATTTGTTGTAGCACATAGAGCTTGTCCTTTTCTTGTTCCAAAAGAGTGAGTCTTTCCACTTGTAGAAGCCATGAATGCTTGCCCTTTTCCTTTTGAATGTGAGGAAGTGGAAGTTGATGAATCATCCTTCTTGTAGACTTTAGGCAAATCAATGTTATGCTTTTTGATGATATGTGTAAGCTCATCAATCTTCTTAGTATGGCAACGATGTTCCTCATGACCAATCTTTTTACAATAGGCACAAGTAGGTCTCTCTCTCTTTGGTGAATTATCTTTCTTGGAAGAAGATGAATCTCCTTGTTGTGGAGAAGATTGTGCTTTTTCTTTAGGCTTTGATTGCCATTTCTTCTTGTTTGAGTTGTCCTTTCCTTGATTTCCTTTGTTTCCTTGAGTTGCTACTAATGCTTGAGACTTAGAAGAAGCCTTAAGAATGCCCATGCTTATCAACTTAGTTTGTTCCATCATCAACATTTCATTGAAGGCATCAAATGTAGGCATTTTGTAGCTTGACCCCATTGTCATTCTATGAGTTTGGAAACTAGAAACAAATGCTGCATATTCTTGTGGAAGCTTCCCTATCAAGTTGAATATCAATTGAGTATCCTTCTTATCAATGCCACAATCTTTGAGTTGTGCCCTCAACTCATTTGCCTTAGTGACATAATCTTGTATAGTATCAAAGTTCTTGGGATCTAACATGGTGAGATCACTATCAATTTGATATCCCCTAATCTCATCAACTTGACCATACAAGTCTTGAAACTTTTGCCAAGCATCCTTGATTAGAGTGCATTTCTCAATATGAAAAATGAGATCCTTTGATACATACTTTCTTAAGGTACCAATTGCCATGATATTTTTAGTGAGCCAATCTAAGTGACCAACTGGATCAGCCTTAGGATCAGCTGGAGCAACAATAGTTCCATCAATATAATGAGTGAGTCCTTTTTCCATAAGTTTACTCCATGCATCAATTTTCCAAGTAGCATAATTATGTGGAGTTAAGAGAGGAAACTTAGAAGAACCCATAGCAGCAAAAAGGAAAGAACACAAGAGCACAAGAGCACAAGAGACACCCCCCAAATTCAATCAATCAAAGTACCCCCCCAAAAGTGATGATTTTGGCACTTTATACTTAGTGCGATTACAATGAGCCACTTGCAAAACAAGGCAAAGTGGGCTTATGATGCAAATTTTACAACTTCTCAAATGAGATACAAGAGACCTCAATCAATAGTGCAATGAATCTAACTGAGATTCAAGCAAATATGCAAGTACCAAGAGAGCCAAAAATGGCCTAGATCGGAAGGTACAATTTCTACTTACAATGACATCAATCTGATAGCATCATGTGAAAGTAGATGAAAAAATACGCACTTTCAAAAAAAATGGCACCTGAAAAGGAGGTCGGATGACCCCAAACGAAGCCTCTGAAGTTGCAAAAACTAGGATTACTCAGGGACAGTCACCAAAAACTGCATTTTCTGAAAAATCCGTGCATCAAAATCAAAAAATTCTTTCACCACTGCGGACAAAATTATAGCCCATTTCAAAAAAAATTGCACCAAAAAAGGAGCAAAATTGAGCAAGTTATGGCCATTTGAAGTTGAACTGCAAAATCAAAAATGCAAATGAGAGGGGGTCAAAAAAATTTCAAACCCTGATGATGTGGCGCTGACGTCATCAATCCACTGGGTTAAATTTGACGGCCGTATGACCGTCGCCAAAACTTCGCTGCCTGGCTGACTGTGCGTCAGTACCGTACGGACGGATTACGTGGCAAAGCGGGGCTGGTGTTCCGTACTGTACGGAAATGATGATGTGGCAGGGTGACGTGGCTGTTGATGTGGCAATCCGTACTGCTGACCGGGCGATGATGTGGTCGTACGGATTTGGGCGTGTCTTGCCACGTGGCGCTGAGTTGGCAAGAGTCGGTCACAGGTGGAGAAGCCGAGGAGCGGCGGAGCTGGAGCGAGCACCCGGAAGCGGCGCCGGAGGCCGCCGGGACGAGGCGGAAGCTGCCGGGGACGAGCGCTGCAGACGGGAGATGGACGCGGTTCGGGCGGCGGCGAGGAGCGGGAGGTGTCGGGCGCCGCAGCCAGTGTGGGACGGGAGGCGCCGCTCGCGGGAGTTCCTGGAGCGGTGGCGTGGCAACAGCACCGGAGGGCGGCGGAGCCGAAGGCGGAGATGCGGCGTTGAGCGTGTGCGGCGGCGGACAGACGGCGCTGCACGGGCAGAAGAGGACACGGCTCAGACGGGCGGAGCCGGTGAGACGCGGCCGGGATGTACAGTCGGGCGCCGGCGAGAGCTGACAGACGGCGCACGGTACTGTTAGCCGGGTACGATCTCTGCCTGCGTCCTACGAAAAGATAGGTACGTACGGAGAAACCTGCGGTCACGGGTCACGGGGGGGTCTGCGGACCCCCCAAAAAATGTATTTTTTTAATTTTTTTTGCTTTTTTTTTTTTGAATTTTTTTGAATTTTTTTTTATTTTCAATTTTTCGAAAAACAATTTTCAGAAACAAAAAATTAAAAAAAAAAAATTTCGAAAAAATAGAGGGATATTCGAAAAATCCGTACGATAAGCAAAATTGGGGAAAAAAATTTTCCTCACCAAAATAGGCCAACTTTATAACCAAAATTCATGGAAACGGCCTTCCGGACGCAATGGCGAGGTCGGATCTAGTCTAGGACGCCTCCAAATGACGATGCTCCTCAGATCTGCCTCTTGACGTCACAATAATGCCTCTTCAAGACGAATCAATGAGACTCCAATAGCTCTGATACCATGTTGGATTTTGCCAAGATCAAGAAGTCATTGAAATGTACAAGATAGAGACATAATATGAGACAAGAATAAACTGTATTCTCATTAATAGAAAAATGATCAACAATCAACTAGATTATCTAGTTACATATAATGTAGATGAGCCTGCTTATATAGGCAAGGCTAGGGATATGTATGAGCACACAAATATGACATGTGGCTCAATAAGAAACAAGGGTAGGTAGGAAATAGGTGTGGGTAGGTAGGAGAAATAATATAATATTCCACATGAGGTGGATCACCCACCGAAGGTGGAATTATCACTCCACAATAAGTGGATATGATAGTGTAATAACAAGATCAACACCATAAGAGGTGGAATTCCTCCTACACACACTATCCCAATGTGGCACAAACACCCAAGTGTCTCATATCCAAACTACTATGAAATGCATTATCCTAAGTAAACTTAAGTAAGTGTAATAATATCCATAATGAATAATTATTTACACCAACACTTTTGAGTAGCTCTTTTAATCGACTTATGGCAGTCAAAATTGGGTTTGTGGAGAACTTAAAGAATAGATCTTTCTTCTAATGAAAATTTTAGGTTAGATAAAGTTTGGCCTTTGTGCCCAAAAAAATGATGGCAAATAACTACATTTTGACATTTGACAGGGTTTGCTTATGCTTCCTCTCAACAAAGCGTATTGGAGCTGAAGAGCCGAGAAGAGTTTGAGAATTGTGATGTGAGCAATTCAATCAAGCTATATGATGGAGGGCTTGATGCAGTCCCACTCATTGAAATGGGTGACAGATATTTTACCAATGGAAATGCAGAAGACTGTCAACGTGGAATGAAAGTGCACATTAATGTTTTATCTGATGGACTCGACAATGGCCAATCTAACAATTTCGATGTAGTTTCAGATGGGCTTGACAATGTGGCCAAAGATTTGGGTTTAGATTTATTATCAGATGGAATGGAGCATTATATTGCTGCTTCTGCTGGTGATGATTCGATGGAGGAGGGGGCAATAAAGGAGGTAATTGCTTAAGGGCCCACATCATTACGAAGGCAATTATCTAATTGCCCTCCATCAATTCTCATAAACCTCACACTCTCCATTTGTGGCACTGTTATCACCATGCTTATCTATGCCATGCTTTAGCTTATCAACTCTTTGTTTGATTAAGAACATATATATATATATATATGTATGTATCTTGTACAACATTTGCCAGCATCCTCCCTGCGTGTGCCAAAATAGGAGCTTTGGAACAAGGTATGGACATCCATCAAAGCATAATCGAAGGGGGTTTTTTGTCAGAAATTAGTTGCAAATGCTCCAATAACAAAAATCGCAAAATGGGGTAGCATACACACGGCATGTGAACTGTATGATGGAATACCTCAAAGAGATGTCATTTCATGGAATTTTAAGATCGCAGGATATGCACAAAATGGATTAATTTGCAAAAAAAAACCAGTTGCCCTTGATTGCGAAAAAAAATTAGTTGCCCTTCATTGAAAAACAAAGAGTTCCTTTGATTGCAAAAAAAACCTTACCTTGCTTGTGCAGAGATTGCTCCGGTGGGGGGGGGCAGGGAGGCAAGACGGTCGCCGCTTGTTTCGATTTGCTTTGAAAATGAAAATGCGTTGTGTTTTTTTTTTTTAATAAAATGCCTGAGGTCGTTAGAATTCCGATGAACACGGGCATTTTTTTTTTAAAAAAATCAAATTTTCACACAATGCTCCTTGTCCATTGGAAACCTCTATCAGAATTTGACCCCAAATGTATTAGTGGCCCCACCGTGGTTTTTCCCTTTACAGGGTTTTCCACGTATAAATCTTCGTGTTATGGTGTTGCTTTTCATTGTGTTATTTGGTGTATGCATTCTAATTTTATTTATTGTTAACTAGTCAATAAGGAATAAGTTCAAAACTGACTTTATTGGTAGAACAATGATTCACCCCCCCTCTCAATGTTCTTGGATTCCAACATGTTGGACTATTATGATTGGGGGTTTATTACCCTTCCTGGTTTAATGTGCTCCCATGTTTGAACCTTTTTCATTAATGTTGTTGGCATTTATGCCATGTACCTTGTGATATAAACTCTTCTCTAGGCCCTTGTTCTTTTAGCGTGCTTGTGAGCTTTGTGTTTCTGTTGGGCTAATTTTCTTGTGGGTCTAGACTATTTACATTCATGTTGGGGATGAGGTTACCCATTTGTGACCTTATCTAGTTCAAGATAGGCTAAGGAACCACTTTGCAACCCTTAACTACAACTCACCTATCAAAAAATAAATAAATTTAAAACTTGCTTAATTCTTTTCTATGAATAATTTTTGACACATGTATGATAATATTGGAGTAAACAAGGTGAAATGAAAAATGAAACGATAAAAATAATAGTTGAAATAAATAAAATTAATTGATTTCTTGCCTAAAATAATGTGTCTAAGAATAATATATGGTGAATGGGTTCTAGATTCTCTTTACATATAACATCTAATGATATATTTTATTAATTTGAAAGAAAGTGATACATGAAGATTGGATTAGGAGATAATAAATCTCATGAAAGTTCAGGAAAAGTTACTATTATAATTTTAAAAAGGGAGAGATAAAGCATATCAACGAAATGCTATTGGTTCAAAGATTCATGAAGAACTTTTAGTTGGTTTGGTTAGAGTTAGACTAAAACTATCAAGTGATTTTGATAGAAATGAGTGCATAAAATGAGACAAATTAAAAAAAAATGCACTTATTACAAGATCCAAGATGGCACATGATGGGATATTTCCTCTATACTTTATTCGCATTAAGGATCAATCAAATAAAGGATAGTAGAATATTGCACTGGGAATCTAATGTATTAATTTTTCAAGAGATTAAAAATGGTTTAAGGTATACCTTTCATTGTTCAAAATACAAAATAAGTTTACAAAATATATATTATTAGAATATAACATAGATTTACCTTTCTTATTGGTAAATTTATAAAAGTTAAGTAACATCTTGAGATAATTTAGATATATTTTTATGGTCTTACATGAAATTTTTTCTTTGAACAATGTTAATGTATTTGATAACCTTAATTGATGATTACTCTTAAAACACTGACAAGTAATGAAAGTGATAAGGTCAAATAATTGAGGTAAGTATGAATTAAATCATTTTCTATTTTTTTTTCTAAAACTAATAGAATTGAGAGTGAATTCATTACTTTATACACTCCACAACAAAATAAATTTATTGTAAAGAAGAATAGGATAATTATTGAAATGGAAAGAATTGTTATGAAAGAGAAGAATTTTGATATAACATATTAGGAAGAAGTAGTTTGTATAATTGTACATATCTTCTAAATAAAATTGCATATAAGTAGTGAAACAAATAACTCTTCGACAAGTATGATTTAGATTTAATTCACGTAGTTGATGATTTTAAGATATTAAGATGTTTTGTTTATCCACACATATTGAAGACAAAAGAGTCTAAGTTAGTTGATAAATTTCTAAAATATAATTTCAATGATTATAGATCTAATAATAAAACATAAGTATTTTACATAGAATAGGAAAAATATTTGTAATAAACAGAAATATGTTATTTAATGAAACAATAGAACATACCAATCAAAATGAACTTCTTCAACGATCAAACCATACAAAAAGCATGAACTTCTTCAACGATCAAACTGTACAAGATGCGTGAACTTATTCAACGATCAAACCATTGAAAATGCGTGAAAAATGAATCAACTGTTATAACACTTTTCCCCCTTTAAATCACGGTTGCAAACTTGTGAACTGTAGCGGCATCTTCTACGTATAGAGAAGCCCATTATATTATAAGCGTCTTGCTCGTCAGTAATTAACAGAGCGGGTGAAGGATAGTTCGATGTTGAGGTTAGAAGACAATTCCATTTTGGTCGTATTCCTGAAAACGTTGATTAGAGGAAGAAAGGCTCTGTTAGACAGTCAAAGAGCAGAGATGTAGTAAGTATAATAGGACCTCTTTTCCTCCAATCTACGTTCTCAGGAAAATTGTCGCATGTTTCCAAACTCCCCAGAGGCTCAGGTCTTAAACATCACTGCCTTTTCTTCACCTGGTAAGTTATCTCAGACCATTCTGTGACAATCCACCTTTCTGAAAAATGCGATTTCTTTCTTTTTGGGATTAGTACAACGCTGAAAAATGACTTTGTTTCAATGCAATATATAATGAATTAGTCTTTCTCAATGCCATATACAATAAATACATTTGGACTGTATTGGACTGTAGTCAATTTATTATTATTTTGATTAATAAACTTGGTGAGATTAGGAATTTATCCATACTGGAATGGTAAAAAGTGTTTCTTAAACTTTTTGGCATCTACTGGTTAAATTTCATCATGTATGGTAGCAGGGCGAGTAGGATTCTGTTCTAGAATTTTCAACATGATATTTAAGGCAATATGATTCAGTGTATAGATAGGAAATTCCATGCTCTGTTTGACTGGGTCTGAGACTGATTCAAATTGATCTCCTGTTGTTGCTTTCTGGTCCTAAACCCACACTGTATCAGTCATTGCTAATACAACGAGAAGAATGGGTATGATCAGGATTAAATTGGGAAAATATTGAAATCTAATTTTCAAAATTTTCTATGTTTTAGTAAATTGCAATTTTGAAGGTCTTCGGTGCATTTTTGGACAAATGTTGGGCGCGGAAACATGAAGAGATATCTTCGATGTTTCCGAAATTTGGTTCTAGATTATTTGAATACCTTTCCAACGCATCAAACGGTTTGTAATTCGGAGCTAGGATGAGAAAGTTATGCCTTCTCAAAGTGGACTAAATTTTATATTTAGTTTTTTTGATAATTTTGATAGTTTTAGTAGTTTAATTGTAATAAACATTATGGTGACTCTTCGTTTCAATTCCAAGGGATTTGTGTGACCCTTGGGATACATTCGACTTGTATAAACTCCAATTTTGAATAGAATGGAGACAGTTTTTGGTTTGCAATCTTCTTGTTGTCAATTTTTGTGTTGAAATCTACAATACCGCAGGTATCACACCAGGTATTGTAATCTGGTTTTCATAAATCAGATCAGGGTATCAGAGGAATTCCTCTTCCTATTAATCAAGGAGGGAAAGCATTTCTTTGAGCCCCACAAATTCCTAACTAGCCAAGGAATACCAGTGTTTTGAAAAATATTTAGAGATATCTTTTGCAAATAAAATTTGTAGCTGTGTTGTTGAAGTGCAAATTTCAAACATAGAAAACTCGTCAGGTTTTCCTTTGGCAGGGAATTAAAAATTATGCTTGTGCAAAGATCATGATTGCTTTGAAATTATATACTTCAAACCTTACTAACATTATGCAATGCACGCCATTAGCCAAAAAACGGCACAGTCCCTGCAAATACAATACAGTGAAAAGAAATTGAAAATATTAGGACAGATTAGGAATGGGACTAAGAGTGCAGAACTCATACTCTTTGTCAACAGCTTTCAGGAAGAATCTGATCTGCTACCAGTAGCTTTTGTTTGCTGGCTAAGTCTGATGTTGTCATCTAGGTAGTGATCTGGGCTAAAAGGATCTGTTGGCTCGTTGAGTTCTATTGGAGCTAGATACAGCAAAAAACTCTGCTTAAGACAAGCCCTCCTAATATCTGTGGTTGAAACTCTTTCAGACGAGGTCAACATCTATGGTGATATGGCCTTTACCCTGGGATTTTGACAATGTTGCATTCACCTCTCAGTTATTAGGATTTAACAATAGGTGGTGGTCTACATAAATGAAATGTGTAGATCTAGTGCCAATCAGGTGACCTTGTGAGAATGTAATCAATCTCTGCATACTTGGAGATCTTTGTGGTGTATAGTGCCTAAATTTGAAGTTTGCAACCTCTTGGGGAAACAAAGAAAGTATCTTCTAGATACATATCGGAGCACACTAATAGAGTCCCCACAAATTCCTTAATAGATACTAAAAGCTTGATGTAGGTGATAGCTTGAACTCCTGGGTGATCATTAGCATTAGATGCGATCTTCTACTCAGCTGTAGCCTTCTTAGCCTAGCATCATTTTGAATATCAAGTCGGCATCTCCACAGCCAAGCTTTGAAGTTAAGCATTGGATTGTTGATGATTATGTGCCAGGCAAATGTTTCCAGTTTCCCAATCCTAGACCCCTAATTTGTTTGAGTAGATACTACAAGCTTGAGTTACCACCCATCCAACTAAGCAGGACAAACCCTCTTTCTAGGTACACAGAATAGAGACAAGTGGCCTTCTAAGATTCAATGTGATGAAGTAGTTCTTCAGACAACCGTGTCTAATTCTGGGATGACCAAGATGTCTTGGCCTTTAAAAGCCTATACATATTCTGCTATTTGAGAAATCCCACAGAAAAAAATTGACCTCAAGCCTCGGACATCTTAATGAATGTGGGTTAGCTTTAAAACAAACAGTACAATTCTAAAGTTCGATTCCTTTTAATATCTTCATTTTGCCGCACAAAATGGGTTTCAATCAATTACATGAAGTGACAAATTTGTCTATACCTTTTAATGTACTATTTGGCACTCCTTTCTAAATGATCATTTATTTGCAGAATACATTTCTTCTACAAATATTGCTATTTAGGGGCAGGTAATTTTAGGGGACTAATTGAAGTTTTAATTTTATAATGAGCACACTATTAATTTTGCAAAAGGGATTGTAAAGATAAATGACAATTAAGGTGTAGAAACTGAGAGCATAAGCATAATTTCATCTGTGCAGGTATTTAGGCTATTGTGCATGGCGAGGTGTTTTTTATTATTCCAAGATGATTCACCTGAGATGATTGCTACCCTTAAGAAAGTTTACCCTGATCTTGGCAAATGTTTGTATTTTGATCTTGCCAAGTGAAGTCATTCTGTGATTTTTGAGTTGCATGGTAAAAGGCTTAACTGACTTCGGTATGTCACTCAACCTGAACCTCATATGAAGGTATATATGTGCCTTTGATGTTTTAACAACCATTTCTGCATTTTTGTTTTTGTCAGGTGACTAATAAAAAAATGTGATTATGTCTTGGAGATCCTACAGTACAAAGTTTCCCAATTTGATTTTCATTCTAGTACAGGCTATTTAATTTTTTCTTCACTAACGAGATCTACTTAGGAAAAAATGATTTGACACAGTGTTAAATTGACAATATTTTTGTTAATCATCATGAATGACTCTTTAGCCGTTGTGACTATAACTTTCTGTAACGAACAGCCTGTTCATTTTGTCCACTCTTATTCTTACAATATATTGCTTGGAATGATATACATATATTTCCAAAATAAAGAATATCTTCTGAACAAAGCCCTTAACTTTAAAAATTCTTGCTAGTTTTTAGAACACATTGGCATTACTGCAGATGATACATACAAAGCGTGTGAAAGGTTTGCAAAGCTTGGGATCGATTTTGTGAAGAAGCCAGATGATGGTAAATGTTATTTCAGTTTTACAAACTAAGAGAGAGCTGTCTTGAACTGGTATCGGCGTGCATTTTAACAATAGTTTTTTTAATGTCAGTGATTTTGTCTCATATATCAATATTTACAAACATTTTAAAGATTGCCTGGATGAAAGCAAAACATTTCATAAGTTCCCAAAGGTGGCAACAACATCAAATGAATATCTTCTAAACAAAAAACTTAAACATTAAAAGCCTTGTCTTGACCAAACTGAAAATTTAGGGTTAAAGAAAACAACAATCCGTAGATTGCCTTCAGATTCTCAGAAGAGCAACACCATTGCCAATTGTTGGAGAGATCAAATGGAAACAAAGGATAAAGTCTTTTCGGACTTTTTCCACTTTGAATGTACTTTTTTAGATCAAAGGATCTGTACTTCCATGTATCTCAGTTTTAGCGCTGAACTTGGAACCAAAATGTTTAAGGCTGCCTTACAACATGTATCAGAAAAACACTTGCCCTTGAAAGCGTTATAAGCATAATTCTTCATTTAAATTTCTAACATATTATAGATATTGCAAGTTAGCTTATCAAGACATGATCCTTCCTGCGACCTCCAAAAATTTTATAGAGAAAGGACAGAGTATAGAAAGAGAAAGGGCAGAGCATAGGAGAGAATATGCATAAAACCTAGGGAATCGAATGCATTTCAGTTTATCCTTATAAGAGATGATCTCGGGTGTGATTGTTAAAATAATATTAATATCTATTCTATAATAGTCATTTTTTATTATTAGTGGCCATTTTAGTTGTTGATTTATTTAGTTCTTTAGTTTTTAAGTTCACTTATTTAGCTTTTTTAGTAATTTAAGTGAAACTATTGCTTCTTTATTAAAGACACATAGTCAGCTTTTTATTATTTAGCTTTTTAGTTTTCACTTAAGCAATTTGTTCTTAATTTAGAACATTGTCTTGTAATCTCTATATATACGGTTGTATATTGTTAAATAGATTATCAGTTATCCAATTATTTGAGCAATCAATTTTTCCAGAAAAAAAATTTGAGACCTTTTTAATGAAAAAAATCTGAATTGGAAAGATTTCACAGAGCAGGTTGAGGGTTTTGACCTCTGAAAATTTTCGAGGGTTTTGGGCTTATGCAGATTTTTGTGCAGATTTTGTGAAAGATTTTTTGTTTGTAGAAAAAGGGTTTTTAGTGATTTTTTTAAAAAAATTGAGAGTCAGGCTGCACTGTTTTTTTTCCTTTGCAGATTTCGAGACAAAAACGTGACGCGTTTTTCTGTGTGGCTAAGTTCATAGTTTGCAGGAGGGTTTCTGGGCTGCGACCTACACTTGATTTTTTCGTCGGATTTTCCAGTGTTTTTCATGGTGGTTATGACCGTTATTTCTCTACGCGATTTTTTTACCTTCCAACATTGATCATTTTGCGATCCTGCCCGTATGATTTTCGCGACCACCTGCAAATTATTCCACACTATTTTTTGTTAGTTTTTCGGCAACTTTTTTTGTGACAGACCTGTCTTTCGTGGCGCGATTTCATGCACTCTGCAGTTGCCATTTCGACACACAACCTTTCAATTCGACGTGATTTGTGGGGCTTTTTTTTTTTTGCCCTTTACGTTGTCTTTCTGCGTGGCTTCTGCGATTCACGCCTCCATTTTTGTTCATGGGTTTTGTCGCGATGAAAGTCTTTCCAGCTCGAAGACTTTTCTACAATCTTCTGAGCAGTTCGCACTGCAGCTATAATTTTTTTTCACGAAAATTATTTTGGGTTTTAAAATTTGTCCCTTAAAACAAAAACAAAAACAAAAAAATTGGGTTTTTATTTTGTGTTTTTTTAATAAATTTTCATCTTAAAAAAATTTATTCATGGGTTTTAATAATTTTCTCCTTAAAAAAAATTTTCGTTGGGTTTTATTAATTTTTTCCACAAAAATTACTTTTGGGGGGGGCAAGGTCTCTCGTCTTAGAAGTCCCATGGTTTTCACGATTTTTCTTCAAAAATTGTTCGTAGGGTTTATAATTTTCCCTTAACAATTATTACCTACAATTCGTGAAGTTCACATGAGATTTTGGGTATCTAGATTTGTGATGGGTGTTCCTATCTTTGGGTTCTTACCGTTTTTCCAAAAAAATGATGATTTGTAAAATCCAATTTTCATAGGTTTTCATGATTTTTTCCTCAAAAATTGTTTGCTGGTTTTTTCGATTTTTTCCTCAAAAATCATTTGTAATACGCGAAGTTCGCATGGAATTTTGTGATTCGCAAAATTCTCAGGGTTTGACGATTTTTCTCCTAAAAAATCGTGCTTTGTTGTAGTCATTTTTGGGTCACACTGCTAGGGTGAACATCTACAACCATGGTATCTTGCAGTTTGTTTTGGAGTTGCTGGAGCAAATAGTGCTCAATACTCTTCTGCAAAAGGGTTTGCTGATTTTTCCTCAAAATCATGGTTTCAGGCTTCAGTAATTCATGTGTCAAATCTCTAATTCACGTGTGAGGGCTACATTAGCTTGAATGGCTTTTGTTACTCTTGGTCATTTACATTTTGCAGATCCTAGAAGGGTCTCTGTAGCAGCAGATTGTTTTTGCATTTGTGATCAAAACACTTGCAGTACGATGACCATTAGGGAGGGTGTTAAAATAATATTAATATCTATTGTATAATGATCATCTTCTATTCTTAGTGGTCATCTTAGTTGTTGACTTATTTAGCTATGAAAAATTGATTTCTCAAATAAACAGATAATATTGAACGATATACACACACGTATATATATAGAGGTTACAAGACGATGTTCTATAAATAGAACTAGTCATTATAGTGAAATCAAATAAGCTAAAAAGCTTAAAAGGCTAACTTAACAAGCTAAATAAGTCGACTAAAAAACTAAATAGCTAAATAAGTCAACAACTAAGATGGCCGCTAAAAATAGAAGATGACCATAATAGAAGATATTAATATTATTTTAACATGATGGGTTGTATTTATGCATTTTTTTCCTAAAATACTACTTACCTTTAAACACTTGTTTCAATTCGAACACCTTTTGACTTCGGCTAGCTGTAATATTGCCTTGCAAATTCTACACATTTTCCCACATCAACGTTGTTGGCAGCTTGACACTATTTGTGTAGAATCTTGAGGTGAATACAAGTTGTTTCTTTAGTTTGTAGAATTGTTAATATTTTGATGTCATTGCACAATCAATCAACACTCATTTCACATGAGTTTTTTTCAGAAATATGACACTCTTTGAAAGGAATGCAAAATCGGGAAGTTTTAATCTTCAATCAATGGTTCACAGGGCAAAGGAATGTTTAAATGCAACACAAGAAACAAAATTAGACTAGTAGGTAGTATGTAGTATTAAAGCTTCCAAGTCAAAGATCTCATTTGAATTAGCAATGTTTTGCCCAGTTTTGGCCAAATTGTGTTTACTAAGACTCTTTTCGCAGCATGCATATTGTTCATTCTGATGCATGTTGTGTCTAGTTGGATTTTGACAAAAAACATTATATCAAGATTGTTGTTTCTCACAGCTCCAGAGTTGTTAGTAGTTGTTATAACTAATTTTGCACATCCACAAATTTTAAATAGTACAGTGGATTTTGATCCTTTTTTTTGTTGTCTCTATATGTGACTTAATTGTTTACTTTTGGGTAGTATCAACACAATATGACTAAGTAATTGGATTTTTTTTTAAAATCTTAGTCACTTACATGTGAATATTAGATTAAAGTCTATAATTTTATATCTTATGGTAGAACAAAGCATAACTAGCAGTTGCACGTTTTTTTTGCTTGCAATGGATCGTCGATAGGTTGGTAATCTCCAAGTTGTTTATTATTATATCAAAAAGACAATAACAATGGTAAAATGTCTAAAAGTACTTGCTTTGTTACATATAATAGACACACAGTTCAAATTTGGGAAAATATATTAAATTTTTCCAGGGGAGTTAGTTTGGTGAGCACAATAAAAAAGATGAATTGGAGCTAAGTTGTTAAAAAATAAAGCAATTGTATATAATCAAAAATATTTCTAATAGTCATTAGAAGGAACATTTTGTGTGTAAGAGAAACTTTAGCCGACCATAATTTTTTTACTCATCCATCTCAAAGAAGTTTTTTGAGTTTTGTAAGTGGTGAACAACACATTTTTTAACTTGAAAAAAGATAGAGAAATTGAAATCAGTGTAGGTATTGGTAATGACAAAATACTTTAGAAAATAGCTACATATTTAAAACCATGCAATAAACTTCATAAAGCTGAAATTATAGAGCATTCTAAAAGGAAAATTTGAGTTGCAATAAGAAAATTTGAGTGATAAGGAAATGTGTTGAAGGTGAAAGGAAAGATGCAGAGACTTACTTTTTCTTTGTTGGGAGTATGGTTGCAGTTGCAAGTATTTGAATTTAAGTTGAGAACATATGATAAATACCTGTAGAAAGGAAGATGGAAAATTAATGGAGGGCTGGGAATAAAAATAAGGAATATAATTCAATGGATTAGACTGTAATAGAAAATGAAATTCGATGGAGAATGCCATTTGTAAAGTGATTCTACCTAATATGACTCCGGCTGGAATCAAGACAAAGAAGTATAAATAAATGTTGTTATATGTGTTTGAGATGGGAGTAGAAGGTTAGATAGTTACCTTATTTGTTGGTCAGAGCTTGGTGTGCAATAGAAAGAAATTGTATACAATCAAAAATATTTCTAATAGTCATTAGAAGCAACATTTTGTGTGCAAGAGAAACTTCAGCTGACCATAATTAGTTTACTCGGCCATCTCAAAGTTATTTGAGTTCTCTTGGGTGGTGGAAGTCACATTTTGTAACCTGAAAAAAGATAGAGAATTTGAAATCGATGTAGAGAGAAAATACTTTAGAAAAGAGCTACATATTTAAAACCATGCAATAAACTTCATAAAGCTGAAATTATAGAGCATTCTAGAAGGAAAAATTGAGTTGCAATAACAAAATTACAGTGATATGGAAATGTGTTGAAAGTTAAGGAAAGATGCAGAGACTTATGTTTCTTTTGCTAAGAGTATGGTCGGAGTTACAAGTATTTGAATTTAAGCTGAGAACATATGATAAATACCTGCAAAAAGGAAGACAAAAACATTGTGGAAACTATGTAGGGGACATTCTTTTTGGCTTACTTTTGTGAATTATATTGTTGTAAGATTGTTTGAATGATAAATGAAAACATAAGTTATAGTTGAGGCTATAAATTGGTGAATAGATTTAAAAAGAAGTTTAAACAACTTACACAATTGGAAATAGCAAAATGTCTTTGTATTCAATGCAGAGATTGATATTTAAAAATTGTGGTGTTGTTATGTGGATGAGGGTAAGTGCACAAAGATGGTGTAAGTGGAAACTTTTTTCTAAAATCAGGTAAACCTGAACTTGGAGGAGAAATTTGAGAGTCATCCACTCAAGATATGAAGATGCTCAAAGAACAAAGATTGTAGTACTCTGAATCTAGTTTCCAAATTACTATTTTTTTTCAAAATTGGATAATATTAAGGGGGTCAAATCCTTCACGCACGAAAAATAGACCCTGAATTTTTCTGAAAAACATAGCATAGTGTGTGACGTGCGCATCAAAAAAGTCATAGTTAGATTTAGTATTTTGACAAATCCTTTAGCAGAAAGATAATTAAGAGTGAGCACTAGAAGTTGTGTATTTTTTGTTGAGTATTTTTTTTTATGTTTTTTCCAATCAAGCACATCCCTAAAATCAAGTACCTGTTCGTGCGCGAAACATAATTTGCACCAAAACAATAAAAAATGCAAAAAAATTTAATTAAAATTGTAAAGAATCAAGTGCACTACAATAATATTTTTTTAAAAAAAAAATTGGATAAGTAGATCAAAAGTTATTAAAAAAATGGTACGCATATGCCTCTGAGAACTATGAAGACACTTGTAAAAGAAATTCAATAATAATATGTTATTGTTGTTCAAATTTTAAAAAAATTATATGGTTAGAAAACTAAGAAGATGGGTGAAAATATGGTGGCAATTTTAGAAACACCCACTTGATGAATTGTAAACTAATGAATAATGATGAACAGCAAATACTCAATAGATACTGAGAGGGGGGGGGGGGGGGGGGGGGGCTGAATCAGTATAGACAAAAACTTCTTCAACAATTTAAACTGCAAAGATTGCACTAACTGGTAAACAGCATCACTGATCTAAATCAAGGCAATACCGGTAAAACACAGTGACTGTAAAAGTCATAAACTGGTAACACTTAGATCTTCACAAAACCTAATATCTCATTTCCACTTCACCCATATGCTTAAACAAGTAATACATCAGAAATATAATGACCACTGGATCAACATGCATTACCGCTTAACAAAAAATACTAAAACATCACATGAAAAAGCATCACACATGACACACTTATTTTTCACGTGGAAACCCAACTGGGAAAAACCACAGTGGGGATGAATACCCACAAGTTGTTCTTGAACTCTTCTGAAGTCCGCTCTGTTAGGAGTCTAATCCGGCTAAAGACTTTACAACAGGTTATGCTAGGAACCGATCTTGCTAGGGATCACCCGGTTAAAGGTTAAAACCCTGTTAAAGGTTACTCACAAGAGGATTTGAAGAACTCAATGATTTTGAGTCACCCTGTTAAAGGATTTACAAAAAGTCTGTTAAAGCTACCGGTAAAGGGATTTTCGAACTATTAAAATGATTAGAAGTCAACAGGTAATACACTGATCTGATAACAACACTCAATGCTAAGGCAGATCCACTTCAGTTCTTATACTTCTGCAATCGCACTCTGCAGGTATCTACTCACTTCTCTAGTCTGGCAAGAATCAATTATCTCTTCACTTGGATACACACATAACATTTTCCAACAACTTTTCAACAACAAACATCATCGACCTTATAGACAACAATTAGGTTGGTAGCCAAAACCTAAAACCCTAAGCATCTAGATTATCAATACAGTCGGTCCAATCCTAACCGTTTAATCACATTGCATAGAGTAAAACAATCTTGAACAAATCTCAAGATGTTCTCCATTGTTTGTTCTTCACCGCTTCTGGAAGTTGATAACCCATCACGCGCTCTCCACCGTTTACTGAGATTTTGCACTTTCTTGAGGTGGATAGAATCAATCTTCTTCATGCAAGATCCTCAAGAAGATTATTCATGTGCACAAGGCTAACGTGGAAACGTGATCTCATCTTCATTTCAATGCTAACTCGTCACAGAATGTCGTCAGTCGAATCACACATACTTGGAATGCATCAACCGGAAACCTTGAACCTGAGACTACCAACCGGTAGTCATAACAAATGAAACCCCAATACAAACTTTGCATATACCGGTTCACATTCCAACATACCACTTCACTTTCTGCATATACCGATTCATTCCATCATATCGGTTCACACTTCATCATACCGCTTCTCTTGCCAGTTTTCTTACTTCAATATACCAGTTCATACTTCAGCATATTGACATCAATGACAACATACACCATCATGTCATCAAACTCTACACATATGCCAACAATCTCCCCCTTTGGCATTGATGGCAATATACAAAGATATCTCTACATCTTCACATCTTCTCCCCAATCTCTTCCATACTATATGTCTTCAATACTGCAAATATCTTTTCTACTTCACATCTTCTCCCTCTTTGACAACAATGCCAAAGTGGAGGCAAAAACATTCATGATCTACTATGATGCTCCCCCTAAGGAGTAGCATCCTTCAACACATCAATCCTGAAAAGATTTGACAATGCAATATCTGACTGATGTGGAGCACAAACCTTTAGTTCACCTCTTGAAGGGGCAGCACCCCTAATTCACCTCTTAAATAGGTAAATGTAGCCTTCGGTAGAGGCTTAGTGAATATATCTGCTAACTGCTCTTTACTGGAAACATGTTCCAATACAACCTCTTTGCTGTGAACTTTCTACCTCAAGAAATGATACTTGAGCTCGAAGTGCTTGGTTCTAGCATGCAATACCAGATTCTTGGAAATATTAATTGCACTTGTGTTGTCACAAAATATACTCACCGGTTCAGATACAGGGACTTTGAAACCATTTAATACATGCTTCATCCAAATTGTCTGAGTGCAGTTCATAAATGCTGCTACATATTATGCTTGTGTTGTGGACTGAGAGATACAACTCTACTTTTTGCTCATCCATGAGACTAGTCTACCACCGAGAAAGAATGCACCACCTGTTGTGCTCTTCCAGCCGTCCACATTGCCAGCCCAACCGACATCGGTAAACACTTTGAGATTGAAATCATTACTGTATGGATACCACAATCCATAATCTATAGTTCCCTTCAGATATCTAAGAATTTGCTTGACTGCTACCAAGTGGGATTCTTTTGGACTTTTCTGAAAATGTGCAGCAATGCCCACTGCATGTGCAATGTTTTTTCTGTTATGTACTACATAGTGCAACTTACCAATCATTTACCGGTATTCCTTCTCATTCACCAACGCTGAATCATCTTCTTTTGACAATTTACAATCGGTCATCATCGGTGTACCAACCAGTTTGTTGTCTTCCATGCCGAAGGTCTTCAACACCTCTTTGACATACTTGGACTGAGTGATAAAGATACCATCTTTCATTTGTTGAACCTGTAGTCCAATGAAGAACTTAATCTCTCTGATTAGTGACATCTCAAATTCCTTCTTCATCTCATCTGCAAACACATGGCTCATCTTGTCATTTCCACCAAAAATTATGTCATCAACAAACACTTCACAGATCAGAATTTGATCTCCTTTTGACTTCAGATAGATATTGTTGTCTTCACTTGTTCTTTTAAATCCAATCTTCACAAGATGGGAGTGTAAACATTCATACCATGCTCTAGGTGCTTTCTTCAATCCATACAAGGCTTTATGTAGCCTACACACCATATCACTATCTTCTGATAGGGAAAACTCATCTGGTTGCTCTATATACACTTCCTCTTCAAGTATTCCATTAAAGAATGCAGATTTTACATCCATCTGATACACTTTGAATCCCTTGAAGGCTGCATATGCAAGAAGCATTCGAACTCCTTCCAATCTAGCTACTGGAGCAAAGGTTTCTCCATAGTCTTCTCCTTCTTCTTGAGCATATCCCTTACATACCAGTCTTGCTTTGTTTCTTACCACTGTACCATCTTCATTCAGCTTGTTTCTAAAAACCCATTTGGTGTCAATAACATTTTTGTGCTCAGGTCTGGGTACCAAAGACCATGTACCATTCTTTTCTATATGGTCAAGTTCCTCTTCCATAGCCTTAATCCAATCTTCATCTTTGTGTGCCTCTTTAAATGTTTTGGACTCAAATTCAGAAATCATGCAAGAATTTTCTCTGACCTTTCTTCTTGTAAGTATTCCTGCATCCTTATCCCCTATGATCTGCTTTGGATCATGATGCAACTTTACATACCTAGGAATGATCTTGGCTGATTCTTCTTGCTTTTCCTCTTCATCCTCATCTTCACCTTCATCTACATAAGCATCTACTAGTGTAGGAGCACTATTACTTGTACTTAGTTGTTTTGCAACCGGTTCCCAGAAGGTTACAACCGGTTCATCTACCGCTCGCTCACTGTCGGTTTCCTCAAGTTTCTCAAAGGTTTCATCAACTCTAACATTGGTACTTTCAACAATTCTCTGAGTCCTATTGTTAAAACACTTGAGAGCTTTGCTCTTGGTGGAATACCCTAGGAATATTCCCTCATCACATTTTGCATCAAACTTGCTATGGTATTCACTTCTCTTGATAAAACACTTGCTACCAAACACTCTAAAGTAGCTTGCTACTGGAGTTTTACCAGTCCAATACTCATAAGGAGTTTTGTCCTTACCTTTCTTGATGAGTACCTGGCTCATAGTGTAGACTGCAGTGCTCATCATTTCTCTCCAAAAAGTGTGAGCAATCTTCCCTTGTATTAGCATCATTTTGGATGCTTCAACTACAGTCTAGTTGTTCCTTTCTGCTAGGCCGTTCCATTGTGGATTCTGGGGGGCAGACAGTTGCCTCTTGATGCCATTCTCTTCACAGTACTTATTGAATTCTCCATAAGTGAACTCACCTCCTTGGTCAGTTCTAAGGCATTTAATCCTCTTACTGCTTTCCTTTTCAACTAGTGCTCTGAAGGCTTCAAACTTTCCAAAAGCTTCAGACTTGTCTTTCAAGAATGTGACCCACATCATTCTTGAGAAATCATCAGTAAGAATCATAAAGTACCTGTCTCCCTGAACACTCCTAGTTTTCATAGGACCATACAAATCAGTATGCACAAGATCAAGTAAATTATCTACTATGAAAGATTTATCTTTGAAGGTTGAGGAAGACATTTTCCCCAGTTGACATTCTTTGCACAAAGGATTCTCTGGTTTGTTCAGCATAGGCAATCCTCTAACTGCCTTGATCTTACTAACCTTTACAATATTATCAAAATTTACATGGCAGTGTCTCCTATGCCATATCCAACTGTCATCAAACTTAGCCATTAGACATTGACTGATATTTGTATTTAACTAAAATAAGTTACCGTTGGTCTGCATACCAGTGGCCATCAATTCACCACTATTTCCTTTTATTTTGCATACTCCATCTTTGAATTCCAGATTGAGTCCTTTATCATTCAGCTAAGCAACACTCAAAAGGTTATGCCTGAGACCTTCTACCCAATACACATTATCAGCACTTCTTTTTTCATTTAGAGAGATGGACCCTTTGCCTTTTACCATACATGGTGCATCATTACCAAATTGGACTACTCCTCCATCATACTCTTCCAGAGACAAAAACTTTCTTCGGTCACCAGTCATGTAGTGAGAACAACCATTGTCAATAATCCACTCATTAGAATTATCAAAGCGGGAGACAAGAGCCTTCTTGTCTGACACATCTTCCTTAATGGATACAAACACTATGTCTTCGCTTTCTTCATCTTTTGATTCATCATTAGTGACACCTTCATCAACTGCAACAAGACAATTTCTCCTATTTCCTCCTTTGAACTTTTTGAACTTCTCTGGTTTGTCCTTATTATCACTATTGGGACAATTTACAACAATGTGCCCTATCCTATTACAAGAAAATCATTTCAAAGGGAGCTTACCTCTGTATTTTCCAGTTCCCTTAGGAAGTCTCTTGGCAAAAAGAGCTTCAAACTCCATCAAGATCTCCTCATCATCTATATCTCTTCTTTGTCTAGGTTCACAGCTAGTACTAGCTTCTTTTCCCTTTCTAGGCAGCAAGTGCTCTAAAGGTTGAATCAATCTTTTGAACACTGCCATCATAACTGTTTAGTTCATATGCGATCAACTTAGCAATGATAGAATCAAGGGATACCTTTGTCTTGTCAATAGATCTCAACTCTTGAATAGTGGCAACCATTATTGCATAGACTGGTAATAAGGTTCTCAAAACTTTGCTAACAACGGTGGAATCATCCATTGTACCTCCTGCACTCTTGATGTCTCCAACAATAGTTTTAATTATTATCCCATATTGTTGAATAGTCTCTCCTTCAACCATCTGCATGTCTTGAAATTTTCTCCTAAGGCTTTATTCCTTAGCTTGCTTCACATGCTCATCATCGCCATAGATAGACTCCAGAGTATCCCATACATCTTTGGGATTGTCTTTGTCTTGAACATCTATAAACTCAATATCAGATAGACTGCTGATAAGAGCTTCCATGACTTGCCCATTCTCCTGAATTTCTCTTCTTTGATCATCAGTGAGAGTACCGGTAGGGACAACATAAGTATTCTCAACATAGTTCCAGTGTTCAGCACCCATGCTTTTAATGTAAATCTTCATTATGTCCTTCCATATCTTAAAGTTATCTCTGCTAAACTTAGGACCTTCCCTCTTCATCATTAGAATAGGATATTTTCCTCAAGCAGTTAAGCTTATAACACAGAGGACCTGGAGGACCACTCTGATACCAATTGATGAATAATGATGAACAATAAATACTCAATAGATACTGAGAGGGGGGTGTGAATCAGTATAGACAAAAACTTCTTCAACAATTTAAATTGCAAAGACTGCACTAACTAGTAAACAACATCACCGATCTAAATCAAGGCAATGCCGGTAAAACACAGTGACTATAAAAGTCATAAATCGGTAACACTTAGATATTCACAAAACCTAATATCTCATTTCCACTTCATCCATATGCTTAAAACCTAATATCTCATTTCCACTTCACCGATATGCTTAAACAAGTAATACATCAAAAATATAATGACCACTGGATCAGCATGCATTACTGCTTAACAGAAAACACTAAAACATCACATGAAAAAGCATCACACATGACACACTTATTTTTCACGTGAAAACCCAACTGGGAAAAACCATGGTGGGGATGAATACCCACAAGTTGTTCTTGAAATCTTCTGAAGTCCACTCTGTTAGGATCCTAGTCTGGTTAAAGACTTTACAACAGGTTCTGCTAGGAACCGATCCTACTAGAGATCACCCAGTTAAGGGATGACTACATACCAGGTTAAAGGTTAAAACCCTATCAAAGGTTACCTCACAAGAGGATTTGAAGAACTCAATGATTTTGAGTCACCCTATTAAAGGATTTACAAAAATCCTGTTAAAGCTACCTGGTAAATGGATTTTCCAACTGTTGAAATGATTAGAAGTCAACAGGTAATACATTGATCTGATAACAACACTCAATGCTAAGACAGATCCACTTAAGTTCTTATACTTCTGCAATCACACTCTGCAGGTATCTACTCACTTCTCTAGTCTGGCAAGAATCAAGTATCTCTTCACTTGGATACACACATAACATTTGCCAACAACTTTTCAACAACAAATATCATCGACCTTATAGACAACAATTAGGTCGGTAGCCAAAACCTAAAACCCTAAGCATCTAGATTATCAATACACTCGATCCAATCCTAACCATTTAATCACATTGCATAGAGTAAAACAATCTTGAAAAAATCTCAAGACGTTCTCCATCGTCCGTTCTTCACCGCTTCTGGAAGCTGATAACCCATCACGCGCTCTCCACTGTTTACTAAGATTTTACACATTCCCGAGGTGGATAGAATCAATCTTCTTCATGCAATATCCTCAAGAAGATTTTTCATGTGCACAAGGCTAATGTGGCAACACGATCTCATCTTCATTTCAATGCTAACTCATCACAGAATATCATCAGTCAAATCACACATACTTGGAATGCATCAACCGGAAACCCTGAAGCTGAGACTACCAACTGGTAGTCATAACAAATGAAACCTTGATACAAACTTTGCATATACCGGTTCACATTCCAACATACCACTTCACTTTCTGCATATACCGGTTCATTCCATCATACCAATTCACACTTCATCATACCGCTTCTCTTGCCAGTTTGCTTACTTTAATATACCAGTTCATACTTTAGCATATTGACATCAATGACATGCCAACATAAACCTAATGAAGACAAAGTCAAGAAACCAAGTTGATAAAACAAAACATGTCAAAAGGAGGGAAACGGAGGGAAATCAAACTTCCAACCCACAGCTTTGTCATCCAAGCCTATTCACAAGCCTAAACAGTCAAAAGCGTGTATCGGCCTTCTTTTGTATAAAGACCGCATATGAGTTTTTTTTATAAAACCGTGTACGAGGTGTTTTTTCAATAAGAAGCGTGTACGCGGTTTTAAAGCTAAAACAACACGTACACGGTTCTTCCTGTGATACTCCATCATAAAAATATTAATATGTGTGTTTAAAATGTGTGTGTGCATACATATATGTAAATGTATAATATGTAAAATATGTAGATATTGTAAGTATATATAATATGTGTATGTCATATGTATGTATATGTATATAATATGTGTATGACGTATGTATACATATATGTATGTTTATAATATATACATGTACAATATATATAATATGTATGTATGTGTATTGCCTTTTGATAAATTATGTGTATTATATGTATATGTGTATGTACATGTACATGTATATTTATATATATTGTCTTTTGCTATCATATTGTACATTGTATTCCTCTCTCTCTTTCTCAGGGCCTCTCATAACACCTAATGACATCATGTAAGGTCCCTTAGCACACGTATGACCCCTTAAGACCATATGATGTCCTAAAGGGTTAGATGATGTCCTAAGGGGTCAGATGATGTTCTAACACACGTGGAGACCCATTATGACCCCAATGATGCCATATGACCTCTTCGAACCATGTATAATATCTCGAGGGGTCAATTGGTGTCTTAAGGGGTCATATGGTGTTTTAACACATGTTTGGCTTAATTAGGACCCCATGTGACCCCTAATGACATCATGTGACATCTCTTCCTCTCCCCCCATTTTCCTCCCTCCCTTCTTCCCCCATCTCTCTCTCTCTCTCTCTCTCTCTCTCTCTCTCTCTCTCTCTCTCTCTCTCTCTCTCTCCCCCTTAGGACCCCACATAACATCACATGACCTTTTAGGAGCATATCATCTCCTAAGGGGTCATACAATGTCTTGAGGTGGCAAGATGAACCATTATTAAAATATAAAAAGCAGTGCCAATACTGCTTTTAATATTCGACACCTAAGGGGTCATATGGTGTCCTAAGCAATCATAGGATACCATATGACCCCTTATGAAACTATTGTACCTTATGAACCATTCATTATAGATCCCCTTTAGCTCATCAATTTATAAGTAGGAGGTCTTTTCCATAGCAAGTCAAACTATGATATTGCTATCAGGGCTCAAAATATACACAGTTGAACCTTGATAGCAATATCATAGTTTGACTTGAACCCTATCTCTCCCTCTCTCTCCTTCTCTCTCCATTCCTCTCCTTATTATCCTCTATTCTTCTCCCTCCCTCTCTATCTCTCCCTCCATATTTCTCACTTATAAACACACATTATCCTTATTTCTCCCTCCCTATCGCTACCTCTCTATCCCTCTATACCTCTCTTTATTTCTTTTCTTTCTCACTATTTCCCTTTATCTTTATCTCCATATTTCTCCCTCACCCTCTCCCCCTTCATTTATATATATCATTATCTCTACCTCTCTCTTTTAATCACTCCATCTCTCTTACTCTATATCTCTCTCTCTCCCCCCATCCCTCTAATTTTGTATATCCCCTTGTATCTATATTAGCCTCTCTCCCTCTCCCTCTAACTGTTTAGATCTTCCTCTATCTATATCACTCTCTCTCTAAGGTCTCTATTATTGATTTGCCTATCTGTGTCTCCCCCTCTCACTCATATTCTCTCCATCTCTATATCACCATCTATCTGAATTTATCCCTGAGCTCCTTCTCCCTCTATAAATTGATCTATCACTCCCTCTCTACCCCCTCTTCTTATCTCCATCTCTCTATCCCCATATTATCTCTATCTCTCTCTATCCCATTCATGTTCTCTTTCTCCCTCCTCTATTTATCTCTCTCTCCTGCCCTCTCTCCCCTTCATCTCCCTACATTTCTCCCCCTTCTCTATCTTCCCTCCTTCCATATTTATTTGTCCATCTATACTTCTCTTTGTTTATCTATCTTTATATTTGTATCTCTCCCTTTCCCCCTCTATATATCTCTTTATCAATTTATCTCACCCTCTATATATCTTTCTTCAAATCTCCCTCTCCCTCTTCCTCTATATCTCTCTATCTCTTATTTCCATATCTCTCTCTATCGTTAGCTCTCCCTCTTCCTAGACCTCTATATCTCTATCTATTTGCTTCTCTATATTTATTTCTCTATATTTCTCCTTCCATTTATTCCTCTATCTCTATCTAATTATCTCTATGTCTCTCTATACCCCTATATTTCTTTCTCTCTCTACCTCTCTCTACATCACTTCCTATCTCTATGTGTATCTTTTTATATGTCCCTCTCTCACTATTGCCCTCTCTCTCACTCTATATATATTTATATATTCTATCTTGTCTCCCTCTCCTTATCTCTCCCTCTCCTTCCACTTATCCACCTCAATCTCTATCTTCGTCTTTATCTCTATCTCTTTACCCCTCCCTCTCTATCAATCTCCCCCCTTTATCTCTTCCTCTTTCAATATGTATCTCTCTCTCACTCTCATCCCTCTCTATTTCAAATTATATAAGATGAGCCTATTAGTAGCGGAGCTTGATTGTCATCCTATTTCTAAGGTTTTGTTTTAGTATTGTTTGGACATATATAAGTGGATGCATAGTTTATTTGAAGCTATTACTTCACAAAGATATTTTTTGCACATACAACATCATTTGCTAAATGATGTGTCAATTGACCTCATGCACTACACAAACATATAAAAAAAATACACCAAGATTTATCCTTAGAATTGAACTTCACAATTATTTGGCATACCCAGTGCACACCAAGGTGTGATTGGTGGTTATAAACTAGAATAAATGATTCAATCATCTTCCTCTGTCTTGCAAACAATCATTAACTTTTCTTCAGGAGAGTCATTGCAACCTATGTTTAATTTTGTACGCTCATGTATTAAATCAAACATCAAATCTATTGAAATTTCTTTCATTAAAGTTTAGTTACCATTAATAAAATATCTATACACGTCTTTTAAGAACTCTTATTTATTTGACGTGACTGCAAAAAAGTGAGAATATTTATTTGACATGACTGCAAAAATGTGAGAATATTTATTTGAGAGCATATCAATCAATCTTATTGCATAATCTAATAAGACAGTTAAACGTAATGGAATTGATTTCCTTGGTATGGCTATAAATTGTCACCCAAACTGTGAGTTGGAAACCACTTCGTCGTGCAGCTCTTGGTTTTCTGAGAATTGCAAGGGAACAAATTAGAAATAAAATATGTGCATTATGAAAGACTACCCAAAGCCCACTACAGGAGGAGTGTGGTGGCGGGATGATGCACAATGGGTTTTATACCAGGATTAGAATGCTAAGTCTATCAAGGAAAGCATAGCCTCTAGAGCTCTAACTGTGGATCTTGGGATTATTAGGTCTGATGTTTATCCAAATGTTGACCACTACATGACAAACCTAATTTCAATGCAATAATATAATGTAACGTCAGGTTATAGGAGAGACATTCATCTGGTTGAACAAGACGATAAATCATCTTCAGAAGATAAAATGACAGAGACTGTCTACGAAACCTCGGAGACACAATTTACTTTTGCAAACTTTCTCTTTTGATTGTTATCATGTAAGAAAATTCATTGATGAATAATGTGTTTGTGCATTGAATAGGAAGAAGAAGGGTCTAAAGTTGAGCCACAGGTGCATTACCATGACAAACAAGGAAATCTACAACAATATTCTTCTCAAATGGCTAGACAAATCATAGGAGCTCTTGCACAGATGAAAATAAAATTGGTTGTCGACATTGATACCCAATTTAGTGTAGATATTGGAAAAATTAAATACATGGATAAGCAATCTGGTAAATGTATGGATATAATTGTGGAGGTTCCAATGCCTTGGGCTCATTTTTCTCCAAAATCTTTTCATCATAAGCAGGTCAACTGCTAACTTTCTTCTTCTAAATTGGATAAGAATACAAAATAAGTTAACAATTATCCTTGATCTCTATTTAAGGGATATCCCTAATCATTTTTTCTTTGTGGAATCCCCCAATGGGTAGATTTTGTTTGTAGATTTTATCAGTTGTGCTGGAGGAACTCAATGATCATAGGACACCATATGACCCCTTAGAACACCATACGACCCATAACAACACCATATGGTGTCTTAAGGGGTATATCTCTCCCTCTCCCTCACTCTCTCTCCCACTCTCCCTCCCACTCCCTCCCCCCCTCTCTCTCTCCCTTTTCCATCCTCTCTCCCTTTTCTATCCTCTCTTTGCCCCCCTCTCTCTTTCCCCCTCTCTATTTCCCTCCCTCTCCCTCCCTCCCTCCCTCTCCCTCCCTCCATTTTCCATCCTCTCTCCCCCTCTCTATCTCTCCCCCTCTTTCCCCCTCTCCCTCACTCTCTCTCCACCTCTCCCCCTCTCCCTCCCACTCCCTCCCCCTCGCCCTCTCCCTCCCACTCCCTCCCTCTCCTTCACATTTTCTTTACTACAAGAAGCACGTACGGGGTGTTGGGAATATTAACATTGGCCTACTGAACATTTTTAGGGATAAAAGCGCGTACAAGGTTACTAAAAATACCGCATACACGGTTCTGGGATATACTTTTAGTTGCCCAACAGCCTCAACGATCTCAAAAGAAGTTTTTGAGTTCGTTGAAGGCCCCACTACAACTATTATTGCGCTTCTGTGACTGTTTTATACCTTGAAGTAATTGATTTTTTTATTTTGCATGATTTCAAATGATTGAATTGTTGTTCTTATTAGTTTGGTCAATTTTATTGTGATTGTTTAATAGTTTTGATTCAAAAAATTAAGATAATGCTCAATTTTATGGTTATTTGATTGTTTAAAAACTTATGTTTACATATACATGTAAAATGATTCTATTTAGGACAACCAGTATTAACGATGGGAAAGAACAAGCGAGGAATGATGGAACAACGAGAGGCTAAAAAGGAAAGACAAAGGCATCATATGAAGAAATTATGTGACATGAGAACAATGGGACAAGAAGGTACATCATCCTCAACATCTCAATTCGATTTACCAAATGAACATAATGCACCTAATGCAATTGAAGAAGGGACATTTGATTTACCATATAAACCTAATGCAATTGAAGACGAGACCACATTGAATAATTAATTAAATGATGAACATACACCGTCTCTATTTGATGAATTGAATGTACCCAATGCATGCAATGCATCAATGTTAACACCTCCTAGAATCATTCGTAGGAAACCAAAGTATCTAATTGACATCGATGAGAATATTTTGAAGCCAATGCCCAATAAAATTAATGAACAAACTTGTAGGAGAATGGTTAAAAGAATATGGAAAAACTATTTTGAAAACTTAAATCAAACTGCAAGATGCCAATTAATTGTTGAAATGATTAAAAATTTGGTTTTTAGAGAGACAGTGAGAATTCTAGGCCTAAGATCATTCGAAAGAACTATTGTGAGAAATCTATTTGATGCATATCAAGATATTGGTTCAAAATCATGTACTAAAGATTCTAATGTTACTCGACGTGTCATTACATCAACCATAATGAGCAAGAAAATAAAATAAAAATTGTTTGATAAGCAAAACAAGTAAGTCATTAAACATTAGTAGAGAAACATTACGTAAAGCATTAGAGAGGCAGGATCAACTAGAGGATCCTAATAATAATTCTCTTTGGGTGTTCTCGGGTAGACTACCACGCAAAGCCAAGGTTGTTGTTGATGCACTAAGAACATTAATTGAAATTTTTTGGCATGACAACACAAGGTTTTCGCCTAACCAAAAGAGATGTTGTTAGAAGGCCAATCAGATCTAGTAATCGTGAGCCACATGCCAAACACTATTTGGATATGACTCAAACAAAATTTTATGAAAGATTCCTTGAAAAGTTTCCTCAAAGAAGAATTAGTCAAAGATTTTTTGAAATGGGAAAGCCTTTCTATGTTAATATTAATCATGTACGCACCACGTGTTGTTGTAGGATGCATATTGAATTTTCCATGCACTATGATATTTATCATCATATATGTTGTACTTTGCACACTAACGATGTTTTGCAGGAATGCAATATACAACCACCTCCTAAGTCACCAAGAGAATTTATTTCAAGTGTGTTATGTAAAAGAGATGATGGTTGCATTTATTATAAGATGATGTGTTTGAAAGGTTCTTGTGCTACATGTGGCGGTTTGCAACATTTGCCAAGATGTCTACATTTGGATAGCACACATGAAATTGGTAAGAAACTAGTATCTTTTGGAAAGTACAAGGCAATGACATATGGAGTTGAAGATGGAAAAGATTTTATGAGAATGTTTCTAGAGAAACTAGTTTATGATTACATAATGCATACACATAGAGCTCAGTGGTTACATGAGCGATTCAATTTATGCAAGGACACATTTCCTCTTGGTACCATTGTCTCTATAGTTGATTTTGCTGAAAATTATACACTACAACCTCAAAATGAAGTGCAATCTATGTATTACCATTCTACACAAGTTTCTATTTTTGTACACATATCATTCATGTATGCAGATGATAGCATAGAGGAGGATAGAAAGGTTGTAAGAGAGTATTACTTCTACATAAGTGACAATCGTACACATTCGTCAGAGTTTGTGCAAGGATGCTTTAAATTTTTCTATGATAGTTTAAGGGAAAGGAACATACGATACAACCAACACTTAATATGGTCACATAATTGCACCTCACAATTCAAGAATGCAAAGATGTTCTATTGGTTGAGTAGGATGCATGTGACAAGCGGTGTACAATATTTTTGGAATTTCACTAAGGTTGGACATGGAAAGGGAGAGCATGATGGTGCAGGAGCATGCACAAAAAGAGCCCTAGCTAGAGAAGAATTGAAGTACGAAGGTGGTGCTAAGTTGACAGATGCAACAACAATTGTGCGATGGTGTAACTTTACAATGGGACCAGGTAATGCAGGTACGTCAATGGTTCATAGATATTTTTGGTTGCTCATTGAATCTGACATTGAAAACTATCACTTAGATTGTTCTATAGTTGCAGGATCTAGTGACATGCACTCATTTCAAAGTTAAAATGCAAGTTCATTGATAATTTATACTAGACATATTGTATGTTTTTTCTCTTCATGTATGTATTTTTTGTGGGAAGAATGTGAATCACAAGAGTGGGTTGACAAATGGTCTTGTAGACCGTTGGTTCCCATTGATACCTATCAAATTCTAGAGCATTGCAGTTGAACCAGATGGAAGCATCAATTGATTTCAATCATGTATCCGACCTACTGGAACCCGGTGATTTTTTGGGTAAATTTTATTGCGGGAATTTTTTTTGGCTCATTTTGTTACATCAAACATTATTTTTGGTATTTAATTTCATTCTATAATATGCAGGTCATGTGTACGTAGTTGTTGCAGAAGAGAACAATGAAGAAGGAACGAATTACTTTTTGTGTCGTATTGAGCCTAAGAGAAAATTCACAACCACAATCATTGATGGAGAGGGTATTGAGTATCCAATTGGGTCTGTTGTCGTGACAGGCACATGGCTTAGGAGATACCCTATCAAGAATTTTGATGTTTGGTTGTTCGAGGACTTTGAAACACACATACATATTCTTCATTTCTCCAACCTTGTTGTTGAAACAAATATTCTATTGATTAAGTATCGTGGTAGACCTCATAACAAAATTTTATGGAAATTTCTTGAATCTGACCACGAGGCATTACTTGACACAATATGGGTTAGAGACAATCCAAAAGGCTCACTTGATTGATTCTACAGTTCAGGGTACAATGATTTTGAGAATTTCGCATATATCATTGATGAATTGTTCTATATTCATTTTTTGTATATTTAAATGGCAATGACATGATTCGCACATATTTAAATGTCAAATTTTGTAAAAAATCCCATGAGATGATTTGTAACATATTTTTTGTATATTTAAATAGTCAAGAGCTGATTTGTCCATATTTAGAGGCAAATTTTTGAATATATGTGACTATGTTTTGTGACTATTTTTTGAATATATGTGTCTATGTTTTAAATATCTTAAGGCTTTTGAGTTTATGTGATGTGATAAGGTCAATCATGACCATTCTTGATTATATCTTAAGGGTTTTGAGTTTATGTGATGTATGCAATAATCATGGAGATTTGTGTTGTACATTGTATAATCATGGAGAATTATTTGGGTCATTATTGGGTCATGGGAGTCATCGATTGAGTATAGATACAATTTGAGAAAAAATTATCATTATTGTCAAAAACGTTGTCAAGCAACTTCCAGATTGTGTCAGTAGGGTATGGCTCTCAACATTTTGATGCTTTGGGAGGCAGAACAGGAGCATGCCTAGCGTAAAAATTTCCACTCAGATGTGCTCATGATTTTGGTTTGTTCCCACCATGGATGAAATCAATTCTAGCCTATCTTGCAACTTTGCATTGCATACGACTAATAGTTTTTGTAGTAGGTGAAAAAATGCTACCATTTGAAAATGACTCTAAGTCGTCAAAAACTGAGATAGGCCATTGTAGAAGAGCCTCATGTGACCCTACAGGTTCAAATGGATCAACCATATGTGTCCTGGATTGAGAGAAACAGTCCCTCAAAGTTTGACAATTTTTTGGACTTAGGGCACTTGAGAGATCGCTTCGATAGGGTATGGCTCTCGACATTCTGATGCTTTGGGAGGCACAATAAGAGAATTCATAGCATAAAACTTCCCACTTGGATGCGCTCATAATGTTGGTTTGTGCCCACGAGGATGGAATCAATTCTAGCCTATCTTGCAACGTTGCATTGCATACGACTGACGGTTTTTGCAGCACGCGAAAAAATGCTACCATTTGAAAATGGCTTTGAGTCATCAGAAACCAAGTTAGGCCATTATAGAAGAGTCTCACATGAACCTACAGGTTCAAACGGATCGATCTTATGTGTCTAGGATTGAGAGAAACATTCTATCAAAGTTTGACAATTTTTTGGACTCGGGGCACTTGAGAGATCGCATCGGTAGGGTATCACTCTCGATGTTCCGGTGCTTTGGGAGGCACAACAGGAGCATTCCTTGAGTAAAAATTCCCACTTGGAGGTTCTTGTGATGTTGGTTTGTGCCCACAACGGACGAAATCAATTATGGCCTATCTTGCAACTTTGCATTGCATGTGATTGACGACTTTTGCAGCAAGCAAAAAAATGCTACCATTTGAAAATGGCTTTGAGTCAGCAGAAACTGAGATAGGCCATTATAAAAGAGTCTCACATGACCCTACAGGTTCAAACAGATTGATCATATGTGTCCTGGATTGAGAGAAACATTATGTCAAAGTTTGACAATTTTTTGGACTCAGGGCACTTGAGAGATCGTGTTGGTAGGGTATGGCTCTCGACGTTCTGGCGCTTTGGGAGGCACAAAAGGAGAATTCCTAGCGTAAAACTTCCCAATCGGAGGTTCTTGTGATGTTGGTTTGTGCCTAAAACTAATGAAATCAATTCTAGCCTATCTTGTAACTTTGCATTGCATGTGACTGACAGTTTTTGTAGGAGGGGAGAAAATGCTACCATTTGAAAATGGCTCTAAGTCATCAGAAATTGAGATAGGCCATTGTAGAAGAGCCTCACGTGACCCTACAAGTTCAAATATATTGATCATATGTGTCTTGGATTAAGAAAAATAGTTAGTCAAAGTTTGACAATTTTTTGGACTCAGGGCATTTGAGAGATCGCATCAATAGGGTATGGTTCTCAACATTCTAGTGCTTTGGGAGGCACACTAGGAGCATGTCTAACATAAACCTACCCACTCGGAGGTTCTCATGTTGTTGGCTTGTTCCCACAATGAACATAATCAATTCTAGCCTACCTTGTAACTTTGACAACTTTGACAAGAACTGAACAACGTTCATCTTCTCACTTTCACAAATGAACAAATTTTACGTCTTTTATCCAAATTACCCCAAACTTTCACAAATGACTTCAAATGACCATTAATAGTCCCAAATCACCTTATTTAGATAAAACAATGGAGAACAATACAAAAACTGAAATTTGACCATTGTGAGCATGAGGGTGCTATCGCACCACTCACATTGACAATTATAAACAAAAAGAATCAAAAGCATCCAGTGATCATTAACATGGATCAAATCTAACCATTACCATTGAATTTCATTTTCATTGAGACAAGGAGTTTTGTAGGGTTAATTCAATATTTTAGAAAGTTTATCAAATCATATTCCACGATTGCAATGCTTTATATCATAGATTTTTGTTGTTTATATTCATATTGTTACATTGGCAAATATTCATTTAACTTTATAAAAGGGCAGCCACCAAATACAATGATCAACAATAATCATTTAACCTTATCAATAATTATTTAATCATTTATATATATATATATATATCAAAATGCACAATAATCAACACAATGAACAAATTTCGTGTGTATCAAAAATGCCTATCAATATCGACGAAATGCACAATAATGAATACAATACACATTTATTGGATCGAATATCAACATTTATATATATCAAAAAAGGCATGTATGCCAAGTCAATACAAGTTTTACAAAAATGTGGCATATGCCATGTCCAAATCGATATACAATAAAAATGTAGAATATATCTACATGTATTGGTCATTCAATGACCACAGCTAACAATATATGATCCTATACAATTTGTGGTGGATCACCAAAATCAAACCTCTTTGATGTAGTATGGCACTGTAGATGGCTGCAAAACCACAATTCAAAAGCTAAGTTAGAATCCTTTTGTAGAAAATAGTTCATAATTATCAACATAACTATGCATTTAACTATAATTTCTTCGCAATAGAAATGTAGATCACCTCATCTTCTAATCTAGGATCTATTGTCTTCTTTGTCTTCTCCTTATCAGCCTTAGGAGTTCTCTTGAATACCTTCTTCAAAGGCTCCAAGTTATGGCCGAACCGCAAAGGGGGCTATTGTCGATTAAATACAATTAATATAATGTACAAACATATATACATCAAACAGAATAAAAATATATGATATAGAGAACAAATCTGTACCAGAATCTGAGATGCTTCTCCAATAGAGTGAGGAGGGATCACCATCGATGGAGCAGTTGTTGCTATTACCTATAGGAAAAATGATCAAGATTAAATACAATTAATATAATAATAAGTATTGTAGGTTAAAAACAATTAATGTAATATATAAAACAAAAGCATACTGGAGCTTGAAATGCTTCTCCAATACATGGAGGAGGTTTCACCATTGATGAAGTAGCTATGGATATTTCTTGTATGAAAAATGATAAGATTATAATTCATCACAAGTTCACATGTACACATGTTTTCAATCATCAAATCAAGAAAATAAAGTAGAGATAAATACCTTCGCCCTCTCTTGATCCTTGAGCATATCAGGTGCATTCAACATATGTACAAAGCTCAATGGCCGTTGTATATAAAACAGATAAAAAACACTAATCAATCTACAAATTCCAACTAAGACAATTTCAACCTTTTCAAACAATTGTACAATTAAAAATGTGTTCAATTAGCTTCTTCCCACGTTTAGGCATCCTCAAGGATTTATTTTGTTGAGGACCAGGCCTAGACATGGAGGGGGTGCCCTAAAAAAACAAAATTAACACAAGATATTAGTACAGATAATATTAAACATAATTTAAAAATTCTAAAATTAAATGACTTGCATAAATTCTATGAAAAGAATACATAAAATAAGGTGTACAAAATATGATACTGCATAGCTCTGTAAGTCAAAATCAATCTCTGAGAGTGTGACATCGTCAATCTGGGACATTTGGTCCCTTGACAATGCCACAAAACAAACAATTGTCAAGCATTAAAGAGAGTTAGTATATCTTGTAATTTTTTTGAATTCAAATGTATTATTCTATTTTAACATGTTACAAAATGAATACCTCAGGCGTCGATGTTGCAGCTGCAATAACTGCGGGAGGAATATCAAATGTCATTGCTACATCCTTAAATTCATATTGTTTGTATCAATTTAAATCAATCTATAAATGAAAATTCATTTACAATTACAAATTTTAAGTGATTGATAAATAAAATGTTATGAATTCAAACCAACACACCTATGTTTGCGGCTGACTACAAAACATGTCCATCAATTCATCCATCAGCGCCATATCCTTAGTCATGTTGGTCTGACATCTACTCCCACAAATCGTGCATGAATGGGTTGTGGAGCCATCTTCAATGGTCTTGTCATCCATCCCTATGCATATGCCTGATCAAGTGGGACACACATGCTGAACGGGCTCACCAGCGCCAGCTGCCCCAATTAATGGATCATTGTCCGGTACAAGAGGGTGTGCTAATTGTGTCTCATGTTGGATGATCGCATCAGTCAATTTTGTGGCCGCCTAAAGAGTTTGTAGCTCCATCGACTCTTTCAGGGCTACTAGGATAGTCACATGCACCTTCGGTTTAGGTGCTAGGGGGCGACAAATCTGCGGGTTTACTACCCTACGAGCTCCAGGTCTATCTTGGGCAAAGCCGCCACCTCTACCATGGAACTCTCTCATGTAAAAATAAGTAGGCTTCTCATTAAGGACAAACTCACAATATACTTTCCTCAAAAAATACAATGGCACCTCATAATTATTACAAGGTTGTTCATCAAAGACCATCCACTGCCTATTCCAAAACAAATTTCTCATCTGCACATTGGTACACCAATGTATGGGAAACCTCTTTGCATTAAGAGGTAAGGACTCACTAGTTCTAGGATCAACAAAAAGGGCACATATTTGTGCTTTACATATGTTTTTTTTTACTCCCTCATATGATAATCCATTCTCATAAAATGCATGACACCTATCCCTATAGTTTCCCCATTTTGTAATATGAGTGAAAACTGCAGTGGCACCACTAGCTAATGTTTCTAAGCTAGTGGCAAGAGATAAATGATGTTCAAGGTTAGATGTTTTCAATTTATTAATCAGTCTACTTATTTTAGTAGTGTTTTTCCCTAACTGATTAAGCAATTGATCATGTGTAGCTGGTGTACGCTCTAAAGGAGGAGTTGGAGGTGTATTTTGGGGGTTTTGTTGTGGGTTTTCATCTTTTTGTGGTTCTGGATTTTGAGAATCTGATATATTTGTAACAAAAAAATTTAAAAATAATCAAAATCAATGATTATAAATTCAAAATGTAAATAAAATTTATCAAATATGTAAAATAAACAATTTTTTTTTAACAAACTACATCTTTCCATGGCGCTGGGAAGTGGAAATCAAAAGCCCATGCGCAGTTCCACAAGAAAATGCCCCTCCAAAATGCTTTCAGCCACGGGTTGAAAATGAGACCTAGTCGGCGTTAAAAAAAAAATATTGACAAGAAGCGCGTACACGGTTTTAAAACACTAAGACCGTGTATGGGGTCCTAATTTCTAAGGTATCGCGTATGCAGTCTTAGTTTTTAAGGACCGCGTATGCAACCCCTTCCCTTTAGGCTCGGCATAAATGAACCAAAGCGCGTATGGGGTTATTCAAAATTCAAAAACCACTTTACGTGCTATCTGTTTTTTCAATTGTTTTTAGGTGTGTGTCCACTTTTTGGTACCATCTTTGTGCACACACCGATGAACAAAGTACAACATGTTTTTTTGGATCAAATGGTTTTATGCACAAAGGTAGATGGCAGGTTGTTGAAGGAAAAATAATATAAGTGAAGAAGTGAATTCTCTTGAAATGGGAATAGTTTTGTTAGAGAGATACCTTGTTTATTGGTGGGAGGCACATTGATTGAACTGCAAAAGAAATTATATTTAACAGTAAGTATGCAAAATGGAAAATACTTATAATAAGGGGTTTGAAAAATAATAATTTGAAGGAGCAGAATGTAAAAATTCAAGAAACTAAATGGAAGACCTGGCGACATGAGTAAAATGCCTGTAATGTATATATCTGGATTTGGAAAGCTTGTTAAGCTAGGTTGGTAGGGAGTATTGTCCCTACATTGAAAAGAAAGACTTTAGAACAAATAATTTTAATAATCTGCAAAGAGTGCACAAACTATGAAGATTGAAATGAAATGAAATTGATGTCTTTTGAATGGAAGCAAAATGGAGGACAACTACCTTGTTTTTTGGTTATAGCTTGTTGTATGGCACAAACAAGACTTATGTCCAGTTTTCTTAAATACATCACTGCGAGATTGATTCAACGAGGAACATAAACATATGTTAGAATTGAACATGCAAGATGCCAAATAGAGAATAACATATTCCAAGAATAGATGCAAAGAATGGGAAACTAAGCAGGATTAGTAAAGGATACCTGTTACAATTGGTTCACTATTTGAAACGAATGTGGCAAGAGGACATACATGGCATAGAAGATAACAGGTAACAATTAAAAAATATTGAATTATAGCCAAGCAAAAGTTTAAAGAGAAATGTATTGTTAGTGTTAATTCTGAAACAAATAACTTAGTAATTATTGTATAATAAACGTATGTTGCGGCTATTTTTGATAGAAAGGAAGTGAATGTGTTAATAGAAACAATCAAAAATCATATTAGTGTGAGGTGTACTTACAAGAGTTACGGTATTAATGTTAAATACTACATTGGTGAAGCTGACAGAAAGAGGAGGTATGTACCAATGACTGCAATAAAAGTTAAATTGTGAATTTACATCTATGTATTAAAGAGTGCAATAGAAACTATTATCTGTATTCAAAGGATACCTACAATATACATTGTATGCAAGTGATGAAGTTAGAAAATGATACCTTTGACTGATGTTTTTGGTATTTTAGATAAGTGTGGTGTGGACGAACAACCTTAGTTTGAGGAGCACTTGGTATGTTACATCTTTTTATGAGCAAACAATAATTTTAAAATACAATTGGTCATTTTTAAGCATATAGCATTAAGTATAGTATGTATTTAAAGGAAAATGAGAGACTACGTTATATGGAAGCAATAGAAGTAAAACATAATACTTGTAATATTTCTTTTTTGGTATCTAGGGCAAATGCAGTGCAAAGATAGAGCCTTATCTTGAGGGAAATTTGTGATCTTATATGTCTGGGTAGGTTGAACAATAATTTTTAAGAAAGAATCGGCTAACTATAAAGACTTAAATGAAAGAAATTGATGGGTTTGAATGTGAAGCAATTATGTTAAGAGAATAACATATTCTGAGAATAGATGCAAAAAAGAGGAAACCGGGAAGGATTAGTAAAGAGTACTCATTATAATTTGTTTTTTGTTTAAAACGTATGCACCAGAAGAATGCACATGGCATAGAAGGTAAGGGTAAACAATCCAGAATGTAGTCAATTATATCTGAGGCACAGTTCAAAGAGAAATGTATTGCTAGTGTCAATTGTGAAACAAATAGTTTAGTAGTAATTTCTTTATAAAAAAGGAAGGGAATGTTTTAAGAGGAAGAATTAAAATTCATATTTAGTGTGACGTGTACTTACAAGAGTTGCATCATGCATGTTAAATAGCAGATTGGTGTGTTCTGGGATCAATCTTCTATGCTATGTGAAATGAAGCATTCAAACCAAATGTTTTGAATAGGATGGAAAGAATGCACTAACTATAAAGACTATAATGAAAGAAATTGATGGGTTTAAAGGTGAAGCAACTATGTAAAGAGAATAATATATTCTGAGAATAGTCACACAAAAAAAGAGGGAACTGGGAAGGATTAGTAAAGCATACCCATTACAATTCGTTTGTTGTTTAAAAGGTATGTGCCAGAAGGATGTACATGGCATACAAGGTAAGGGTAAACAATACAAAATATAGTCAATTATACCTAAGCCACGGTTCAAAGAGAAATATATTATTTGTGTCGATTCTAAAATAAATAGTTTAGCAGTAAGTGCACAGTGTTGTTTAAACTCTAACAAAAGCATCGATACATGTGCAAGCAAGCTATTTTTTCACATTTGTTTGCAATTTGTTGTGATTTTATATTTTTTTACTTTTGTGTACAATGTTATGTGTTGCCTTGTGTTCCTCATGCATGCTAAAGTGCATGTATACATGCATAGACACAGACACATATAGACACACACACAAACATAGACATATATAGTCACAAATACACACACATATTGATGTAATTAAATGTAAGATCCATGTAATGTTCTTTTGTACACGTTACATTGGAATATATTGATTAAGTCTTGCCAAAAATGATATAATGAATAGCAATGTTAAATACATAATAAACTCAAAAGCGAGAAAATTACATTATACGTTGTTGCATATGTGAATGTAACTATCCTACACAAGCAATTTACCACACGAGTAGAAGTTGTATGTTTTGCAATGAAATTAAATGAGACAGTATAAGTGGGAATTTAAAAATACCCAAGTAATGTCATTCTTGTCACATTGTAACCCTGACCCCAAAAAAAAGGCTGAGACAAACTGTCATGGCTTTGTCCTTGTCAAAGCAAATAGGTGTTAATATATGGCAAAGTGATATTTAATTTGTATGGAAAGTTAGTACACTATAATGATCAATAACAAATTTTAGACATTGAAGCAGTTAAAGAGAATAAGAAGTGTAACTGATACAATCTAAAATATCAAAGAAGGCCAAAAATATTTGCAAACAAATATTGGCAAATGTTTTCTATTATTAGATTAAATCCATAATTTTAACTTAAATTGGTGAGAAGGACAATGTTTGGGACATATACCTTTGTTGCAACTTGAATTAGGTTGCGATCAACTGGAAAGGAAAATTGGCTTTTATTGTGAAAGTTACTGTAAAGTTGCAATAGAGAAATCATGAGTAAATGTTTGTGGATGAATGGGAAAATGATATATAATCCTCTATTGGAGTTAGAAAATTAAGATGACCAATAAGAAATATAAGATGAGAAGCAATGGAAGATAGTATGAAGTGGAAGTGCAACAACACGAAATATTGTGCTAAAACAAAATGAATAAAATTTATTTATGGTTATAAATACCTGATTGGAAGTCACATAGTTGAGAAGTGGTACCTTTGAAATGCATACGTTGCTTGTAAGATGGATCTCATTGTATTTAAATCCCATTCGGACGTGACTTTTTAATATGTGTTTTATTGACAAGAAGTATGTTGGAAACTTATGTTATCTATTATTCAATGGCAAGATATTAATCTACTATGCAACATATGATAAGGAATATAATAAAGGAAGAAGAGTTTATGCATGAGAAAGATACAAAGGATACATGTAAATTCAAACAAAACAATTTAAAAAATACTTGGAGACAAATATAAAGAAATAATGTTTATTATTAAGTTAAATACCTGATTTAGACTTACATTGCCAAGAAGTGGAGTGTTAGGGACATATAGTTGTGTTCAAAATTGAATGAGCATGGGATGGAATAAAGTAGAAAACTTGCTTGTATTGTGAGCTATGTTGAGTAGACTTACCATTGACATATATTGCATCTACTTTGTCTTCTATAGACACTAACATTTGTGTCTAGCATAGTATGCAGTGCACGAGATATTTTGAAATGAAGATGAGATAAAATAAATTGTTAGATCAAAATAATTATTACTAAGCATTATATAAGTGCAAAATAATTGGAAAGGGAAGATTATTCTAGAAAGTATAATATGTTTGTGGGAAATTGCAATTACCTTCTTGTTGCATAAGTTCAATTTATTGTTTAACTACAACAAAGGTGCAATATTGTTAGGAGAAGAGTATTGGGAAGTTCAATAGAGCAGTGGGAAATGGACCATAACATTGACAAAAATATTAAATTTAACCTAAATATTAATGAATGGTGGAAGGATGACAAGCCTGAACCATTGCAAGCAACAGAGGGAAGTAATTGTGATTGCTTGTGACTGGCAACTGTCATAGCCAGTATGGCTTGAAGCAAGCAAAAGTTTGCTAGCCAATGTGGAGATGCACATTCTACCATTGACAAATATTTTTTTGGTTGTATAGTAGTTGTAAGTGAGCTTCTTCCTTCTTTCTAATGGTGGTATAAGCATTTTTCTCCATTTTTTAATACCTTTCAAAAGAGAATGGTGGTTCAATTCACAAACCTTCAATTGATCTGACTGTTGAAATTACATATGCATATATGGTTCTGACCAAGATAATGGATATATCCATTACAACGATTAAAAGCCTTTGAAAAGGAAAAAATATCAACGGATATAAACATATAGATGTATTATATATACATGTACATGTATATACATGTATATATAAACATGCACATTAGTTTGCATAAGGAACACATAGAAGTACAAAACATTGTAGAGAAAAGCAAGAGAAGCAAAATCACAATACATTGTAGAGAGATGTGAAAAATTAGCTTACTTGCACGTGCAACAAACCTTTCATTAAACTTTCAACAACACTTTGGAAACCCAAGCACGGACAATATACAATCTTCTCCTCACAAGCAAAGCTCTGACCCAAAAATTTGGTCAATATTGTTAGCCTATGCAGCTTGCCTTGCAAAATAAACTTATTATCATCACAAAAAGAAAAGTACCAAACAAAGTCATAAATGCATCAAGTCACATTATTTTTCCTTTTCCTTCTCCATTTATATATACAAGCTTAAATATACATACATACATATACACATATATTGTTGGCTTGATGATGATTTTTGTAATGGATGACGTCATGTGTTGCCATTGATGGCACATGTATACAAACACATATGTTCACATTGTCATAGTCATCTTAGTTAAGAAAAACTGGCACTACTCCTAATTCTTTGTAATGCAAAACCAGTATTATATGTATAGAGAAGTCCAATCGATTTTGAAGGTGTCTAACTAGTATATGTAGACAACCAGTACATGCAGGAATGACATGACACCAGCTTGGAGATACTGTGAAGATCATCAAAGAAGAAAATGGAGGACAATCAGTCTATGAGTTGGAAGAGGTGAACTCTTAACCAGTATCGGTGTTCCGACCAGTTTCACTGATTGTGTGATGAGGTATCACCGATCGTGATGAGTTATCTCTAACCAACAGATTTGGCGGCAATCTGTGATGTGTTATGTTAGATTGTCCAAATACACTGCACCTAGGAAATTGTGATGAGGTTCCTGAGCCGACATGAAATCTAATGTCTATATAATGACATTGTGATGAACTATTTTTATGATGCGAGATAGAAGTGTTAAGGTGTTGTGATTTACTAAAGGCATTGCAGAGTATGTCAGCGATGCAATTTTGAGTGATCAGAAGAGGATCTATTCAAGCAAGATGTGATATTTCTAGATCACACCACCTGTTGTTTTCTAATCACTACAATAGTCAAATCCCCTAACCGGGTAAGCTCTAACAAACTTCATTGTACAAATCCTCTAACCAGGGGATCCATTAGTTTGGGTTTGAAATTCTCTACCGAGGTTACTCCTTATAGGGTACTACCTTTAACAGGGTATAGCTCCTAACAAGGCTTTGGGATCTTTAACAGGATTCGCTCCTAGCAGAGCACTTTGTAGACCTTAACCAGTCAGCTACCTATTACTTCATATAGTTAACTTGTGAGTCCCATCTCACTGTGGTTTTTCCCAGTTGGGTTTTCCACGTATAAGATCTTGTGTTATGGTGGATGTTTTACTTGTTGTGGATGCTTTAATATCACTTTGGATTGCATGCATAGTATTAAGTAAAGTGGTTAACTAACTTTACCAGTCTGTGTTTGAAGTGGTATTATTTTTGTTGTCACTGATTCACCCCCCCCCCCCTCTCAGTACTTCATAAGTCTATCAATTGGTATCAGAGCGTAACTTCCTTATGGCTTAATCGCTTGGAAGGAAACCCTAAAGCCACTATGGGAGATATGAGTTATTTAGAGATGGCTAGAGTGCTTGATGCTACCAAGGAAGAGCTTGAAACTCTAAGGGTCAGATTTAAAGCTTCACAAGATAAAAGGAGAGAACTGACTGAGCAACTATTGGAGATATATGACAAAAGTTCTTTAGATGAGGGCAACATTGATGCATTGGTTGAAGAAGTTGAAAAATTGAATGGTGAAAAGCTAAATCTGAGGAGAGAGCTAGAAGCCTAACAATCTGTATGAGCCAAGAGCTTGAAGTAAGAAGGGTAGCTGAAGACCTAATCAAAGAGAGAGATCATGAGATTTTCAAAATCAAATAGTTGAATGCAACTTTGCATGAACATTGGCATGAGGAGAAGGAAGAGAAAGAAGCTTTGCATCTAGATCTTGAAATGGCAACATCTCTAAGAGAGACTCTAACAAAACACAATGAAGATCTTGCCAGAGAGCTCATTGGGGCTAATGGGAAGCTTGAAAAGTTCAAGAAGAGTTCTTCTATGCTGGATGAGCAGATATCTCAAAGGATGAAAGGTGACACATCTGTATTAGGTTTCAATACATATGAGAAAGGAAAATCTTCTGGTACCAAGAGCAACATGCACAAAGGTAAAACTTCTCCTAAGGCTAACAAGCCTACTGGTAAGAAAGCTTTCAAACTTGTTTGCTTTATCTATCACAAACCTGGACATACTGCTAATGTGTGTAGAGGCAGATCTAATGAGAATATAGGCTATAATGCAAATGCTAGGTATGTAAGATTTGAAGGTCATTGTTTTACATGCAACATGTATGGACATAGATCAATTGAATGTAGATATGGAGCAAACAATCTGGCACCTCACATGATTCTAATACCTAATGGTGATTGGAGAAGAACCTATGACAACCGGGGAAACATGAATTGGCAGAAACCCTATGTAAACCAGTTTAGTCCATATGAAATGGAAAAGGTAACAAATGTGATTTGCACCATTTGCAATAATTATGGTCATGTGGCTATGAAATATAGAAGGAGAACTGGAAGAGGTAATGTAGGACCTTGGAGATCATCTGGGATGGCTTGCTATCATTGTCACAAACTGGGACACGTGGAAAAGTTCTGTATAACCAGGAAGAACAAACCAGTTAACCACTCTGTAGATCAGAAAGGTAAGCAGAAGGTCAATGTTGAGGAAACTAGAGAGGAGATGAACAAAATCTGGAAGAAGAAGAATGAGGACAAGCCTGCAGAAGAATCTAACCCTTCACCTAGTGTGGAGAATCATGCACCGGTGAATTAAGCTTTTAAACAAGCCTGAGGGGAGCATAGAGGTAAATCTACTTCCGGACCCCTTGAAGAATGTGTGGTAAGAGAGTTTTGCATTTTGAGTTATTTTGTGAGAATTCTTGATATCATTGTCTATCGGTTTTCAAAATATTATCAACCGGTTATATACCTGTCAGTATAGGTGAGTTTTGTTAAGCGGTATATTAGGGTTTGTTACCCTATCGATTGAGTAATTAATGCAATGGGTAAGTTTATAAAAGCAAGTTTTACTATGTTATTTTTATCCTAATTGCATTCAAAGAAGAGTTTTTGAGCACCTGCAGGAGAAAAAGAGAATTGCTAGCTGATTGTAAACGGATTTATGTCGCGGATCGAAAGATTGAATCGGATTCGAAGAGCAGTAAAGGCGAAACGAGTGTACATTCGAGAGATCAATAGGAAACCTTGACAACGTGAAGGAAATAAGTTATTCTTTTGTTAATATTTCTCAAATCAAATTTATCCAAAATGGCATCATCATCTATGCAAGCAGAGAGACTTGTGGTTACTTCTGAACCTATGGAGTCTATAGAATCAGACAAAATAGTATCATACAATGCATTGTCTTAAGTTCTTGATGGTGTTATGATCTGTTGAAACAATGTAGCTTCGATAAGATAAATGATTGAATGAGAGATAAATGAATTCTCTCATTCAATCATCTATCCTATCGATAAATCTACATGCTAATGGTAGACATCATAATCATATTTATAAGCATTTATATCATCGATCGAGATATGATCGTATTTGCTATGTTGTGATTGTAATTGGTTTGCATATCTATTCTAGTTGTCATATGACAACACTAATTAGTGTTGTCATATGATAACTACAATAGTTATTGTAGACGTATAAAAATGACCACATTCCTAAATGAATATTTTATGTTCATTTCTCTATTTGATTAAATCCAATTTAATTAAATTATCCACATTCTTCTATTTTATTAAGTAAATTACTCAATTTATTTAAATAAAATTCACTATACCATTTAATGAATAAATCATTTTATTCAATTAAATCCCCCCTATCCACTTTTAATTAAATTCAAATTTAATTAAATAGTTATCCTAAAATTGAATAAATCTAATTTATTTAATTTCCCCAAATTGCAACCAAATTGAATTAAATAATTTCAATTAAATCCTATTATCCCCCATCCACTTGCAAAATCCCAAACCCCTTCCTAATCCCTTCTAGAATCTTCTAATCACTTCTAATTAACCTAACCCCTCTTCTAAATTTTGTCACATCCCTAAGCAAAAGGGAAGTCACTTCTCAAACCCTCAAAGTCTTTGATAACCATTAAAGGCTTTCAACCTTCAACCACTAAATGGCTCAAAGTCTTTGATAACCATTGAAGGCTTTCAACCTTCAACCACTTAATCCCCAAAGTCTCCAATAACCATTAATGGTTAACTCAAACCCTCCCACATGGTTAAAACATTTGTTTTGACTCAACCTTCACCCAACCCAAGGGTCTCATCAGGCCATTAATGCTTTGACCATGATTATCTCTTAATCATTTGCATAAAGGTTTATCCTTGGATTAACTCTTAATCCAGTGGGTAATCCTAATCTAGACTTGACCCTTAGCCTTTAGATAACCATGAGGTCTTCTCAGGCCTTTAATGCCTCCAACCTCTTCTCTCAACCCAATCCTATGTTGACACTTGTCACCATTTTATTGGTGCCAATTGTGCACATGGATCCCCAACTTTCAAACTTGACCCTTGATTAAACCTTTCAATCTTGACCATCCATTGCCCTGTTTGTGCTATAAATAGAGCTCTCATTCCTCCATTCTTAACAATCATCTTTCAAATTTGTAGCATCACACTTATGCTCAAATATATTCAAGCTTTCATTTCATATATGCTCATCATTTAGCCTCTCTTTAAATCAGGAAGTAGACTAATATGCATGCTTAGAATAATTTCTTTATCATTTAGCTCAATCATAGATTAAATATAGTATGCTAGGATAGTATTCATACTAATCTCGTCATCTTATCATCTAGTTTATTGCATTTCTAGAGTCATACATAGCTTACAACACATCTCATACTAAAATCAATCAAAAGCATCCCTCGTTCTTGCATTTGCCATCCCTGAACCATTTTGCTCAGTGATCTGAGAGCAAAAACATTGGTTTGAGGGACATTGTGAGATAGAGAACCATGGGACCCTCCTTGGGAAGCTGAGTAATACTACGTTACTCCATAGCTTGCACCAAGAAGTCCTGTGTGTGTGTGTGGACTAGTTATTTTACAATATTTTCACATATTGAGTTTTATCAGCCCACTTTTCCCGTATACAGTTATCGTATTAACATACTTTTGCTCTCATACCGATCCATAATCAGGTTGCATTTACCATCGATTACCATGAAATATCATTAAGAATAAATCAATTAGTGATCAGTTAATGATAACTAAAATTGCATTAGAATCTAACCGATTTATTATCGGTTACAATGATAATCAAACCACGTTAAATCACAAACCGATTGGCATCGATTATCATTTGTTATGTATCGACATTTATATTAACCGATAGTTATTGGTTTGCATTATGAAGAGGCACCACCCTTGATCAAGACATGTCTTGATCGGACATGTCATGAGACATGTACGGTCAATGCATGCCTTGATCTTACAAGGCAATGCCTATATATATGTGTCATGAAGAATGCTGGAGAACTATCGAAATCAATAAATATTATCTACAGCCACCTGCAAACAAAGAAGTTTCAATTCATAATCAGAAATAACTAGAGAGCATACATTAATAGCATTGAATATTGTCTAAGGAATTAAAAGAAAGACAAAATCCTTAACATTCCACTTTTGAACATAAATTTGAATACTTTTACATGGTATCAGAGCCAAGCTGATAGAACCTAAGACATTCAAAATTGAGAAGTTCAAATCAAGGATATAGACATCACATTTCCATGGCTAACACTATCAGATTTGAGGATAGACTTGAAGGAGGCGACAATTTCTCAGCATGGAAATTCAAAATTAAGATGATTATAAAAGGGAATAAAGTTGAACCATTTGTAAGAGTTGAATATAAAGAACCTGAGAATGAACCTGACAAATCGGCATGGATCGAGGGTAATGAAAAAGCCATTAAAATTATAGTTGATGGAGTGAGAAATCATATTATGCCTATCATAGCGAAACATGAAACTGCCTACCATATGTTCAAAGCACTCGAAAGTGCATTTGAGATATCCAATGCAAGTAGAACCTTGGCCCTAAAAAGAGAAATAAATCATATAAGTATGAACAAAGGAGAGTCAATCAATGCCTACTTCATGCGGATATCAGCCCTAAGGGTGAACTGGCAACACTTGGATATGAGATCCAAAGCAAAGAGTTAACACTCATTGCCCTAGATGGGTTGCCTAGTACATGGGAAACATTCATCCAAGGTATCAGTGCAAGGGTTAAATATCCAAAATTTGAGAGGCTAAGAGCAAATTGTCTTCAAGAGGAATCAAGGTTAAATAAGAAAGGGATCAAGCAAAAGAATATAGATGAAGATCTCCATGTACTAAATACAAACTCCAACAAGAAAAGCAAGAAGAAACATTTCAAGAACCAATGTGAGAAAGGGTCATCTAAGAAAGACATCTCCCACATTTAGTGCTTTAGGTGTGATCAATATGGACACTATGCAGCGAAATGTCTGGATAGAATCAAACAACAAGCTACATTTGCAAAAGTGAAAAGGGAAGAACATGACTCCAAAAAGCATGTATTTTACTCTGCCCTCTCTAGTCAAGTATCCAATAAATCTAACTCTTGGATTATTGGCAGTGGGTCTTCAAGACACATCACTGGTTATAGAGAATTATTGGATTTCATGTTAGAAGAAATTGATGAAGAAGTAACAATTGGTGATGACTCTACACATCTAGTGAAAGGCGTTGGTACCTACACCATTAAGCTGAAATCTGGCATGTCCCTCCAACTCACCGGAGTACTATTCGTTCCTAGCATCAAGAGAAACTTAATCTCCATATCTGCACTTGAAGATGATGGGTACAGAATAACCTTCCTAAATGGTAAAGTTCTAGTATGGCGACAAAACTCTTCCATCAAGAAGGCTATAACCTTGGGGCTAGAAAAGGCTACTTATACGAGGTATGTACTGAATCTAACCTAGCCCTACTACATGAGATTTCAAATTCAAATGAAATTTGGCATAGAAGATTAGGACATTTAAACTTTCATGCTTTATGTTCAATGAAAAATTAGTAATTGGTTTGCCTAAGTTAAAACAATACCAGTCTGGTACATGTAAGGGGTGTGCCCTAGGCAAAAATACTAAAAGTTCCTTTTAGAATAGTTCTAGGAAAACGAGCAATGTTTTGGAACTAGTTCATTCTGACCTATGTGGGCCAATGTTTGTACCATCATTAGGAGGGTTCCTTTATTATGTAAGACTCATTGATGACTTCTCCAGGAAGACTTGGATCTACTTCCTTAAACGTAAAGAATTTGAAGAGATTCTCAAAAGATTTAAGGAATTCAAATCCGTCTCTGAAAACTCTTCCGGAAAGAAAATAAAAGTCCTAAGAACTAATAATGGGAGGGAACATACCTCAAACATCTTTAGGGAATTTTATAAAGAAGTTGGGATTAAGAGGGAGTTCATTGTTCCTTACAACCCCCAACAAAATGGGGTTGCTGAAAGGAAAAATAAAACCATTGTAGAAGCAGCCAAAGCCATGCTCCTTGATCAAAACTTAGAAACTCACCTTTGGGCAGAAGCCTCCAACACTGTTGTTTACATACAAAATAGATGTCCTCATTCCCACATTGAAGACAAGACCCATAAAGAAGTCTTCACTGGGATAAAGCCAGATATCACATACCTAAAGAGAAAAGGACAAAACTAGAACCCTCTGGAAGAGAAGGAATCTTTGTTGGATATAGTGAAGCCTCTAAAGCTTACAGAATTTTTGTACCTGGACATAACAATATTGAACTTAGCAGAGATGTTATATTTGAAAAAGACATAGCCTTCAAAAGGGCTAAATACTCTATTGAGTCAGAAATCTATGCTCCATCTTCAGACCTAGAAGAGGATCCCACTCCTAAGATTCAGAGGGAGTGTTCAGAATAAAATGAAGTACAGATTCCTCCCCAAGAGATCACCTTATTGGAAAATGTAAGAAAGACCTTGAAAAGGAGTTTGATATGAAGGATTTAGGCCTTCTACATTACTTTCTTGGATTGGAAGTTTGGCAAAACTCTGACAATATTGTCCTTAATCAAGGAAAATATACCTTAGAGATATTGAAGAGATTTGGTATGATGAACTACAGACCCATGTCTTCTCCTATGGAAACTAATCTTCACAAATTGAAGGAGGCAGCAACAGATTCCCCATTGGTAGATCCCACTCTCTACAGATAGATGATTGGATCGTTAATGTACTTGGTCAATATTAGACCTGATATCTGTTATCTCGTAAATGCCTTGAGCCAATTCATGTGTGAACCTAAGGAGATACATCTTATGGCTATGAAACATATTATGAGATACCTTCAAGGTACTCCTAACTATGGACTCAAGTATGAGAAAGTTGATTTGGATCTTCATGGGTTCATTGATTCAGATTGGGTTGGAAATGTGACTGACAGGAAAAGCACCTCAGGATGTTGCTTCAGTTTGGGTTCAGCCATGATATCTTGGATTAGCAGGAAACAGTCTTCAATAGCTCAGAGTTCTACAGAGGCCAAATATATCACGGCTTCCATGGCTACACGAGAATTTGTATGGCTTAGAAAACTACTTGTGGGAATATTCGGTGAGCCACTGAAGCCTACTATAATTCATTGTGATAACCAAAGTTGTATAAAACTATTTGTGAACCCTGTATTTCATGATAGATCCAAACACATAGAGATTCCTTACCACTATGTGAGAGATATGGTGGATAGGAATGTGATTCAGTTGCAATATATCGATACAGGAGACCAAACAACAAACATACTGACCAAGCCTCTATCCAGAGTAAAAGTTGAACACTTCAGGAAAGGACTTGGTATGATTGAATTGTAATTTGCTTTATAATCTGTACTAATATATAAGATATTTAATGTGTAAACTTCTTTTGTCGTGTTATGACTTTATGGGCTTCTCCTCCTGTGTCCATTTCTAGGAGACGACGTTTTTTTACATAATGAACACTTGTACTGAACATTACAAGGTGACGATCTTGTAATGTTGATATCATGCTGACTTGATATCATCTTTGTATATGGTGAAAATGGATAACAACAATAACAATATTGAAAGGCTAAATGAATTCAACCACAAAACCCTAGCCCAACAACAACAAAGATCCACCATAACATATGAAGATTACCTAAGACAATGCAAATCAAATGAAATCACAAAGATTATACCATCACATGTCCAATAGGGTTTTGATCTCCATTCTTCCTATCTCCATTGATCTTGCTTGATATATTTGCTCTAAGATTTTATATGCACAAGAGCTCAACAAAGAACGGAATGTGGTTGCAAGTAGGATCGTAGTGTAGTCCAGTCCTTAAGATTTTTCATTAGGGTTTGATAATGAGGGAAGCATCTCCTTATATAGAAGACACTATAAGAAATGGAGGGATAAGATTGAGAGGTGTAAAAGGAGGTCGGCTATGATTAGAGGGTAGGTAAAAGAAATAATAAAATAATGAAAGGGGTAGGTAGTGTATGAATTAAGAGATGAATGACATGTGTCATGGGTAGAAAAGTTTAATGAATTAATTAAATAAATAAAGATTTATTTAATTAATAGAGGAAGTGAGATAATTAAATAAATAAAATATTTATTTAATTTAGGAAAAGGATAATTTAAATAAATAAATGTATTTATTTAAATGAGAAATAAGGCTAGAAGAGGATAAATGAATTAATTAAATAAATAAAGATTTATTTAATTAATAGAAGAATTAAGCTTAGATAATTAAATAAATAAAATATTTATTTAATTAGACATGACAATTTTAGGTGTCTACATTTTGCCCCTCTTTGAGACAATGTGGCTTGTCGCGTTGTTTCAAAGAAGATAATATGAACTGATACAGAGTTGCCCTAGGATGGGAATGATATGCCCCCTCGAAAGATTGGATGAAAATGTCTGAAAAGATTGTAGACAATCTCTCGATAAGAAAGAGAGGCTTGAATGGACTGACCGGATAAAGTGACAGAGTCACGGGATAAAGAAGACTGACTCGGGAAACGAAGGCGAGGGCTAGGGTAGGCTATAAGATAGACCACGGGGGAAAATACATCCTCATTGTCATCTACACATCCACAAGAGCAGATTGCAAAGCGAAAATAGAGCAGCAGCAGTTAGCAGCGATGGCCTTCATTCATAGATTCGACCGCATTCGCCGATTTCAGAGGCCAGCAGAGGCAGGAGAGGTGGTAAGTACCACCAAACCTCCTCGTATTTTGACGCATTTAATTTGGTCATTAATGCATCTAGATAGGGTAATAAATGCGCTTAGACTAGGGTCCAAAAAGTGTCAAAAAACGTCTAGGCGCATCTACGTTGGTGCCAGGCGCGTCTGTGTTTGTGCCAGGCGCATCTGCGTTTGAACCTGCGTCTGTGTCAATTGTGGCCGCATCTGTGATGTGCAGGTGCGTTTGTGCCAAGAAGGCACGTCTGTGTCACCCAGGCGCGTCTTTGCAAAGAATAGGCACGTCTGTGTCAAACAGGCGCGTCTATGTTTTTCAGGTGCATCTATGCAGTCTGTAAGCACGTTTATGTCAGGTAAGCGCGTTTGTGTTTAGTTTTGTCTTCTAGGTCAAATCGGCAGTTTTGTGATGAACATACGCTGTCGATTGGATAAGCTACTGAGAGGATACACTCAAGCAGGTCCTCTAGGAAGACTAGGATAGATCAAGGCACTTTGTGATGAATAGTGAGTACCAAGATAGAGTACTTTGTGATGAACAGGGAGTACTAAAGTATGAGCAGCACTTTGTGATGAACAGGGAGTGCAAATGTGAGTAACACTTTGTGATGAACCGTGAGTGTCACAAACGTAGTACTTTGTGATGAACAGGGAGTACCACTAGGATAAATAGCAACACTTTGTGATGAACAGTGAGTGTCACTAGGATAGATAGCCAGATGCATTTAGATAAAAAGTAGCATTTTGTGATAAACAGGGAATGCCACTATGACTGACATGAGTGATTTGTTTGACTGCAGGAGTATTTGCCTATGCTGGAGTCACGAGAGAGATTCCCGTCGACTCAGAGGTTGCGACCTGAGTTGTCATTCAAGGACAGAGCTGTTATTGAGGAGATGGGACTGAGACATGTTCTATATGTGCCCGAGTTTCGGGCGAACATGGGTTTGCTGACTGCATTAGCTGAGAGATGGCACTCTAAGACGTGCACGTTCCATTTGCTGATGGGTGAGATGACAGTCACCTTGGAGGATGTATACAGGATTTTGCGGATACCGATCGATGGGGAGTTGATCCCATACGATCGAGATGGAGACAGGGAGGCCCTTAGATGAGTGTTCCAGGACCCAGGACTGGAGATGAGGGCAGGACATGTGGCATGGGACACCATGATAGCCACAGGATTAGCATTGCCGGCAGTGATAGGAGGAGCGATCAGTGGGTTCCTCTGTCCAGATAGGGTGACACGAGGGTTGGCTATGTAGCCATATGTATTTTGACATCATTGTATCATGACACTTTTGATTATATATATGAGATGATTCTTTGCAGTAGCTATATGCATGTGTACCTATGTGATGAGATGTTCTTATGTGATGTATGTTTCTATATGATGGTTATGATATGGATGCAAATATGTACATGATGAAATGCAATATTTGTTCTTTTATGTTTTATATGTGTATGCATGATGCAAATGTGATTGTATGAAATGTGGATGAATATGACAATGCAAATGTAAATTGTGCTAACGGGTGTTGTGTGCAGGATGTGATGTAGTTGTGATATCTATATGTATGTATGAAATGCTTATATGTGGTAATGCAGGTGCAACTACATGAAATGCAAATGTTTTTGGTGTGTCATTATACTCAGTCATGTGATAGCAAGCTACGCGGACTCGAGAAGGATGATGGAAGTCAATCAAGAAAGGGGGATGGAAGACAGAAGATATGAAAGTGAAAGAGCTTCTTGTGCATTATCATCATTGAGCTTTATTATGGCAAGTAGGTTATGACAATCGAGGCATATGTTTGACCCAGAAAGTCATTGTACCTGTTTGAATGGAGATAAGATAGTCACAAACAAGGAATGCCCCAGTTCACACTAGACTCTCAGTGTCCTCATATCCTTGGACAAGTCATAGCATTACTAAGAGACAATCCACAGACAGCAAATACAAGTAGGTGACGATACCCCATCCTCGCCTTTCTAGTCAAAGACATCCTGGAGATAGAATCTCTAGTCAGAGACATCCCGGAAAAGCTAAAAGACATGTCACCAAAAAAGATGAAATCAAAAAGAAAACCAAGACTCGACACCAACATCCACTGTAGTCCTCAAGTTTAGTGTCTCTTGTCACTTGTATAAGTCTTATTTGATTGTGGTCACAACGTTTACTTTCACAAAAAGGATAGATAGCACTGAACCATAATGTTGTTTGAGTCTGTTGAAAGATTTGATTTGTTGAAGCCCATTGTTGTTGTTGTGTCTCATCTGAAACTGACTGAATCCATGAAACTGATACTTTATTGCGAAGAAGATGAAACTTTATTGCGGATTGGTGATGCAAATGTTGCTTTATTGCGGATTGTGCGCGGATAGACTGAAGGAAGCTGGAAGAAACTGTACTCCTCGAAACATGTGATGTTCTCAGTTCCACACCCATCACTAGACGTAGGATTTTGCCTTAGCCACAGATAGGATCTGATTTATTATGGATGGAAAGGGAGTGAAAAGGGAGGTTTATTATGAATGGCTAACCAATCTTGGGTACATCAATAACAAGCCATGATGGAAATGGGTAAGTTTATTATGAACGAATAGGTTGTGAGTGTGTGCAAAGTGAAGTGATGAAAGAGAATCCTGAAGGAGGGAGGAGCAATGTCTCTACACATGGCGTTGGTGACCCAGTTTTCACCATGGTACTTGCCCAGGGTGCCACCGAAGTGGTTTTCACCGTTGGACAAAATTATTTCTCTTTACTTTTTTCGATTTTTCAATGTTTTTTTGTGTCACAAGGCGCCTATTTTCCAGGCTTTCACCAAGTAACGATTTTTTTGTTTTATAATTCTTTTTTTTGTATTTTTGAATTTTTTTGATTTTTTGATTTTATTTTTGAATTAGGATATTTCGAAGAGCTATGTGTAGAACTTGCGAAGGTGCATACTGTTGATAGGATCCTCCAAAGGTTCACCTTCTATAGTTGAGAGCTGATATGCACCAGATCCATATGCTGCTATAATAATGTAGGGACCAAGCCAGTTTGGTTCGAACTTGCCCTTCTTCTCTCTGTCTTGTTGATTTTTAGGATTTTCTCTGAGAACTAAATCCCCTACCTCAAATGTGCGAGGCTTGACTTTGTGATTGTAGCTACGACTCATTCGTTGTTGGTAAGCCTTGAGATGATTAAAAGCAGTTTGTCTTCGTTCATCTAGTAGTTCCAACTCTTGTAAGCGAGAGACCCTATAGTTTTCATCACTAATGATGTTTTGCAAAGAGACCCGTAAAGAGGGTAGCTCGACCTCAATAGGCAAGATGGCTTCAGTACCATAGACAAGTGAATAGGGTGTAGCTCCTGTAGGTGTGCGGACACTTGTGCGGTAATCCCAAAGTGCAGGATTAAGTTGGATATGCCAATTACGACCAGCATCGTCGACCGTCTTCTTAAGGATTTTAAGGATTGTTTTATTAGATGCCTCAACTTGGCCATTACCTTGGGGGTAATATGGTGTGGAGAAACGATGAGAGATATGGAAACGGTCACAGAGTTCACGAACATCTTGATTTTCAAAGGGACGCCCGTTATCAGTGATAATGGAAACAGGAATGTCGTATCGGCAAACAATATAGTTGAGGATGAATGTAGCAATCTGTTTTCCAGTAACTTGTGTGAGAGGCACGGCTTCAATCCATTTTGTAAAATACTTTGTGGCAGTGATAATGAATTTATGATCATTGGAAGAAAGAGGGTGAATCTTGCCTATGAGATCGAGTCCCCACTGACAAAAGGGCCAAGGAGACGCAAGTGGTTGTAGTTCTTATGCTGGCGCATGTATGAGGTCTCCATGAATTTGGCATTGCTTACATTTCTTGACAAACTGATATGAGTCTTTCTCCATATTGGGCCAGTAATATCCAGTCCTGATGAGTTTCTTGGCCAAGGTAGGAGCACTAGCATGTGGACCACATATCCCTTCATGCACTTCTCGTAACGCAATCTGAGCTTCGTCGCTTTCTAAACATCTAAGAAGAGTGCCATCTAGACCTCGCCGGTATAGGATATCAGCTAAAATGACATATCGAGAGGATTGGCGAATGAAAGTGCGACGTTGGTTATTTGATAGATTAGGAGGTAAAGTATTGTCACGTAGGTATGTAAAAATGGAACCATATAACTGGGATTCAGGACCGACAACGCATATAGTCTCAATAGGCATGATCTCATATGAAGGAACCAAAAGGTTATCCACCAAGAACTCATAGCGGGTCTCGTTTGGAGGTAGATCGATCAGTGAAGCAATTGTAGCCATGGCATCTGCGGCGTGATTCTGCTCTCTTGGTATCTGCTCAAAGTCTATCTTTATGAAGTGTTGTTTCAGATCATCCACCATGTGTTTATAAGGCATTAACTTTTCATCTTTTGTTTGGTAATCATCAGTTGCTTGACGGATGACAAGTTGGGAGTCCCCAAAAACACGAAGTTCCTGGATCTTCCATTGAACTGCAATTCGTAAGCCTATTGTTAATGCCTCATATTCCGCTATATTGTTAGTGCAAGGAAATGATAAGCGGTATGATTTTGGTATAGAATCTCCTTGAGGAGTTATAAAGAGGATGCCAACTCCTATCCCATGTTGTGTGTATGAGTCGTCGAAGTATAGTTGCCATGGCTTTGCATGTGACATTGTCAAAATGGATTCATCTGGAAATTATGAACTTAGAGGAACATCATCTATCATGGGAGCATCTGCTAATTGATATGCGATGGCTTGTCCTTTTATTGCTTTTCTGTCCACATACTCGATGTCGAATTCACTCAGGATCATTACCCATTTGGCTAGTCGCCCAGTAAGTGTTGCTTTATTGAGAAGGTATTTCAATGGGTCTATCCTTGCAACTAACTTAGTCTTATGAGTGAGCATGTAATGTCGTAATTTATGTGAAGCAAAGGCCACAGCAAGACATGCATGCTCAATTGGTGTGTAGTTTAGCTCGTATCCCACCAATGTGTGACTGATATAGTATACTGCTTTTTCCTTGCCCTCAGCAATTTGTTGTGCTAAGAGTGCCCCCAGTGTTGTTGGAGTGGCTGATATGTAGAGTAGCAGTGGTTGATCTGGAACTGGTGGCATCAGAACTGGCGGATTTAGAAGATAATCTTTGAGCATCTGAAAAGCCTATTGACAGTCATCATCCCAGTTGAATTTGATGTTTTTATGTAGCAGGTGTTGAAAAGGATTACACTTATCTGCCAGTTGTGCTATGAATCTTCGTATGGACTGGAGTCTACCTTGTAAGGATCGAAGTTGACTGATATTTCTTGGTGGTTGCATTTCCAAGATGGCCTTGACTTTTGCTGGATCAACTTCAATTCCCCTTTTGGATACAATGAATCCTAGGAGCTTCCCGGAGGTTACTCCAAAGACACATTTCTTGGGGTTTAATCTTACTTTGTATTTTTCCAACCAATCAAAGACGACTGAAAGTATGTCCAAATGTGTATTTCTATCTATTGATTTGCCCAAGAGGTCGTCAACATAATCTTCCACGGTTACATGCATGAGATCATGAAAGATAGTAGTCATGGCTCTTTGATATGTAGCACCTACATTCTTTAGCCCGAAGGGCATGACATTCCAGCAGAAAGTTCCCCACGGACAAGTAAATGATGTTTTGTGTTGATCCTCGGGTGTGATCCTTATTTGATTATAACTAGAGAATCCATCCATCAATGATAACATTTCATGACCTGTTGTGAGATCAACAATCAAGTCAATATTTGGTAATGGGAAGTCATCCTTTGGACAAGCTTTGTTGATGTCTCTAAAATTTGTACATATTCTGATGCTGCGATCTGGTTTACTAACAGGTACCAAGTTGGAGATCCATTCAGGATAATCGATTGGGCGTATGAATTCGACATCCAATAACTTCTCAAGTTCTACTTTGACTAGTAATGCCACTTGTGGATGCATTTTTCTTAATTTCTGTTTCACTGGTTTTTCCCCTGGTTTGACTATCAAATGATGCATTACCAAATCTGGATCTAATCCAGGCATATCAACATATGACCAGGCGAAGTTGATTTGTCGCTCTTTGAAGAAACTTATGAATTTTGATCTTTCGGACTCTGTCAATGATTGAGCTAGGAATATGTTGTGTGGAACCTCTTCTGTACCAATATTTGTTTTGATACTCTCCTCTACCAACATGGATGACTTTTCCTCATATGATGCTGGGAGAATGTCGAGCCTTCCATCTTCGGGTGCCTCGGAGAGGTTTTCACCCTCAGATACGTCCTTTCTTTTTACTTTTTTGGGGTCAGACAATGCCACAGTGTGGTTTTCACCATAAGACCCTTGATTTGTTCTTATTTTCACATTTTTGCGACTGGAAGGTCCGACACCCTCACCAAAATATGCCACGCTATTGAGTTCTATAGTGTATCCCACTTTATGGTCTCTAGGAGGAAGATCCTCCCGTATCCCCAGATAGTCAATAAAAGCTTCATCATTTTGGAATGTATCAAACTGTGCAGGTCCTTCATGATCCCAGTTAATGAGTTGGTGGTGAACAAGGGGAAGGTCGTTAATGTCTTCGAAGTCAACAGAGCTAAGAGTGAAGATGTAGTTATATTCGGGTATGTCAAGGTAATTATCGAGGTCATCGATGGCACTCTCCTCATCAGTCTCGATCACGAGCGAATCCAAATTATCATCACTAGTAGCGCATTCCAGGACAGGTGTTCTCATCCTATGTGATTTCAACCTAGAACCTTGAGACAAGGACTGTGTGGAATCCTCATGGGTTGCTTCTTGACCAACTCTGAACTTGTTATAAAATTCCTCTTCTTCTGTGGGTTCATCTGTCTCTCTGAATACCTCGGTGAGCTCGTAGTCATTGGAAGACTTGTCTGAACCCCATTTCCATTCGTTAGAATCTGTGGAATAGTGATCCTCTTGTTGCATTTTGGCGGCTTTGATTTGTAAGGCTTCTTTTGTCCTTTTGGTGTGGACCTTGGAAGTTAAGAAACCAAGTCCTTTCGAGCATTCCTTCTTGAAGGTCAATTCAGGTTGTAACGGTTCAATGATGCCTTCCTTTCATAACCCCAGAGGGCTTTTTCCATCATACCCGAATTTTTGTAGAATTTTGAAACCTTTGCCATATTTCTCACATGGTAGATTGATGTGGTCTTGTGTTTCCTCTTCATTGTCCCTGAAAAGCATTTGGTATAAATCTTCCTCTTCTAGTTCACCCCATCTTTGAAAGGTAGTAGGGTCCCATTTGAGCATCCTGATGGAGATTTGTTTGTTAGGATGTGGTCTTCCATATTCTTTTGGGGAACTCATGACTTGTCGTAAGTACATGGTCTGATTTAAAGTATATTCCCCCATGCCTTTGTCTTGAAACTTGCCTTTAAGTTCACCTTGTTTTGATGTTGAAGGTTTTAATGACTCAGGATCAATGTATGCCGACGAAGGAACAGCCTCACGATTACTAGGAATGATGGTCTCAGTCTTTGATTTCAGGTTATTGCAGTATATGAATGGATTAGGATCACCATTAACTGTTACTTCCACTCCATTATGAGGAAACTTAATGCATTGGTGATATGTGGATGGGACTACCCTCATTTCATGAATCCAAGGACGTCCTAGCAATATGTTATAAGTGAGATTTAAATCCAGGACTTGACAAACCACATCCTTTGTAATTGGCCCAACTCTGAGAGGTAAGGTGACTGTGCCCTTGGATGAACGCTCTTCATTGTCATATGCCTTGATGGTGATTTTGTTTGTAGAATTCACAGCTTTATCAGAATATCCCAATTGTGTAATAGTGTTTAATGTGCAAATGTTTAGACCTGCTCCTCCATCTATCAGGAATCTTTTTATTCGATGTTTGTGTATGAAGGCTTCAATGTGTAATGGTGCATTATGTGGCTGACTTACGGAAGTGTCATCGGCTTCTATGAAAGTAAGTGAATGTGGAATGGAAAGGTATCCCACCATGGCTTGAAACTGGTCCACGTTCAGATCAGTAGGAACAGGAGTATCTCTCAAGATTTTGTCAAGAATGGCTTTATGTGCAGGAGATATGTGTAATAGCTCAAGGATTGAAATGAGCGCGGGTGTCTTCCCTAGTTGTTCTACAAGATCATACTCAGGTTTGGTTGATGAAGAAGCGGTGTTTTTAGTTGGAGCACCTTGCAAAGTGATTTTACCTCGGCGAGTTGTAACATGACATTCAGAGGTAGGTTCAGAAGAAGATCCAACACCTTTTAAGACAATCTTGGGTCTCCGAGTAGAATTCTCAGACGCTTTGTCCTTGATGATAATGGTAGAGACATAATTGTCCATCGAGATGTGATTGATGGTTGAATCATAGTTGTAAGATGCTCTGGTATAATTGGTTTGATCATCTGTGGCTTTAGCTTTTCCCTTGTCATGCTTTGGGAATGGTTCCTTAAACATCTCATGTTCTTGATTAGACGAATGTCCCTCAATCTCAATGTCACCTCTATCAATGAGATCCTGTATGATGTTCTTCAGTCGATGACAATTTCCTGTCTTATGACCCTTGCTCTTTTGAAATTCACAATACTCACCATCATTCCACCAATTTGGTTTAACCTTTGGTTCATATGGAGGAAAATCTAGAACTGTGATTACCTTGTTTTCCACAAGCTTCTTGAAAACTGACTCAAGTGGTTCTCCCAATGGGGTATACTTCCTTCGTGATCTGGAAGTTGTTTGAGTATTCACCTGATTATTTGTAGAACTTGATCCAGAAAAGATGACTTTGGGTCGCACTGTGTTGGCATCAACAACACCATCATTGACTGTGTTCTTGTTTTTATTCCAAAATCTTGGCTTGTCTTTTCCTTTAAAGTCATCTTTGTTTTCCTTGAATATCTTAATGACTCCTTGTTCAATTAGGACCTTTTCTATCGCTAAGCCTTTTTCAATAACGTCCTTGAAGGTGGACAAACAAGCTTTCCTTAGATCATAGCCAATGTCTTTGTTAACATTTTGGGTGAACATTTCTACCATTTTTTTTTGTGGAATTTCACAAGAGCATCTGCTAGCTAAATTCCTCCATCTTTGTAAAAATGATGAAAAAGACTCTCCATCTTTTTGCTTGGTGTTGCACAAAGTAGTGACTGATATGTATGTCTCTATGTTGTAGGAGAAATGTTGAATAAATGCCTCTGCTAAGTCACCCCATGACTTAATACCAGGTGGAAGTTGGGAGAACCATTCCATAGCTTGATCACCTAAGCTTTGTGGGAATAATCTCATCAAATATGTCTCTTCTGCTGCTATCTCAATGCAAGCTGTGAAAAATTGTCTTATGTGTGCCTTAGGATCCCCTTTTCCTCTATACTTATCAAATTTAGGCGTCACAAAATGTGTAGGAAAAGGAGGCATTGGAATGCTCTTGTCAAATGGATAAGGACATATGTCTCTCATTGTGTATGTTGGCTTTGGTGTATTTATGTCCTCCATTTTCTTTTGTAAGTCCCTGATTTGTTGTTCCAAACTGCTCTTACGTGGAGATCGACTTCTTGGACCATATCCTATGTTTGAGGTACCCATTGGAGGGGAAGCATGTAGCATATATGGATGATATTGATCATACACATGCTCATATGGAGGAGGTCTGTAATGATGCTGCATATGTGGACCACTTGGTATAGATTCATGTTGAGGAATACCATATCTATTTTGTGCATGTATACCATACTCTACAGGCATGTCATGTTCTATTGTATTGCCCCCAAATTTGACACGGGGTTTCCTTGTGTCCAAATTTTGAGCATGCCTTTGAATATCCCATTGCTTTGGTGGTTGATCCTTAGCATTGATATGTGATTGAGCATATTTTTCTCCATAAGACTTCCATAATGGTCTACGAAGGTGAGTATCATATGTTTGACCATGTGTATATGGGACCTCTGGTTTTTGAAGCAAACCTGATGGTGATTCAGGTACCATATGTGGTCCTCTATTTCCTCCACTATTAGGTCTCCTTTGATCCATGTTGGAGTGAGGTTGTTGCAAAGGTCGATTTTCCATTATTTGAGACATGTCAAAATCATGAGGTATCTTGGCTCCACTTTGTGCCATCATTTGTAAGAAGTATTGTCTATCCCTCCTCATTATTTCCTCAACCAATCGATTGAAATGGGGATTCATAATGGATTCTTCCACATCTGCTGAATGTACAGAAAAGTTGTCCATATTGTCATTATGTGTAGCATTGTTGTTTATAGTGTCCATGTTCTCAAGATTTGGAATGTTTCTATAGGCATCCATGTCAAGTAATGTAGTATGATCAGAATTGAAAAAGATATCATTGTCATACTCATAAGAACTCATGTTTGCGGACTCTTGAGCCTCTTTAATTTCTCTCCTAGATTTTTGAAGGCGGGTTTCAACCATGAACTAGGTATTGACCAAGATGTGTGAGACTAGATGAAAAATGGAAAAAGTATGGAAGACCAAGAGTTGAATGGAATGTAAATGAAACTGAGGTGTACTTGCAATGTCCAAAGTGTAAGACCAAGTATGTATGTAGTAGAGTAGGTGTGACTTCCAAAGAGAGGATATTTTCTCTTGATGAGGTAAGTTGACCTTGACTCTAAGTAAGACCAAATGAGACCCAAAGGTAAGAAACCTTGATGAGGGACCACTTAGCAAAGTGTTGTTGCATGTAGTGTGTTGACAAAGTATGATGAGGACAAGCAAGTGACCTTTTGACTCAAGTTTAGACAATTTTGAATGTAATGAGAGATGTGAAGCAATGATGGATTTTGTGAGACCCAAAGACAGGTTGAATGCTAAATGAAACCCTGGAGAAATGACCTAGGAAGCTCAAGAATTCTGAAACTGACTGTGTTTGTTTTGCTGGACTGTAACAGTTTTTCAATTCTGAACACAGACGCACCTGTATACTTCACAGATGCGGTTTCCCGACGCAGACGTGGCTCTGTTTAACACAGACACGTTTCTGAGATTTTTTTGCCAAGTGTAATGTTGACTGTTGGCACACAGACGCGATTCTGCCCTTCACAGACGCGGTTAGACAACACAGACGCTATTATGTCCAACACAGACGCGTTTCTGTAAAATTTGTGCAATTTTTTTCAATCTGTGAAGTCGTTTTGTTGTGACCAAATCTGACTGTTTGACTGTTTTTTCGTAACAAGAGGACACAGTGTTGATGAGGACTCAATGTTTGCAAGTGTCTAGACTCAAAAATGACTCCAATAAAAGTGTGTTGTTTGATGTAAATGTTTTGCATACACTTGAAGACACAAAAGACACAATGTTTTGTTGTTTGGTCTTCAATGTTTTGAATGTTTAACATAAGTCAAGCACAATTCTTATGGCTGGCCAAGACAATAGTTGTTGATCCCACATGGGGTTTTACCCCCGAGGCTACGCTATTCAGAGCGGATACTTAGATGCTTGACCTCACTGGCTCCCCCGAGGCTACGCTATTCAGAGTGGATACTTAGATGCTTGACCTCACTGGCTCCACCCTCGGCACTCACTTCTCGGGTCAGCCAAGTATCAGTCCCCACGAAAACTCCCCATGGCGAACTTTGTATCTCTACTAAGAACCGTATGTGTGTGGGCCGCTACCAGAGGTCCGACCTCCTGCCCCAACAACTAGAAGGATTTTGGCTTCTAAAACAAAAAGGTGCTAGTAAGGGCATCCGCCCGTGTGGCCATACATGTGGCACTTTCAGCTCTGTAAATACAGAAGGCTCCCAGCCGGTAGGGGTTACGCCCTACAACTGATCAAATAAATTTGATCAAACGGGTTTATGGGGAGACATAGTGTCAGTATTGTAGCGTCGTAAATTGTACGCACTTGCTAGGGTGGTACAATTTCACACCTAGTTTAGCACCCGCCTTGGCGCATTTTGTATTTTGCATTGCATTTCCCCTTTAGCACTTAATTAATTAAATTAATTAGGTCTAAGGTCCTATTTTATCATTTCCTAAATCATAAAGTTGGGCCCTTTCATTAAAGTGTGCCCTTTTCATTTTATTCCTCCAATACATCATTTAATCAAAAACCCTAATTAGGTCCTATTTTGAACTTGGGGGCTTGATTTCGGGGGTCAAAACATCTCGAAATCACCTGTAACTTCGGGATTCTCTCTAAAATCATCATATCCGACGGCCCTGAAAATTTGGTGAAAAGTTGTCGGGACTGTGGCGCCCGGTGCACATGGTCCCAGACATTTTTCCCGAAATTTTGGGAGCACGATCCAATCGTAAAATAAAGCTTAACCCCAAGAAATTGGTGGGATATTCAATCTCTAGGTCGGCCAAAATACGAATTTGCGACCTAGGGTTTCATACATAAAAGCTCTCTTTCCTCATTTGAAGGGATCGAATTTTTGGTTTTCAAGACCTTCTATGCAGCGAAAGAGAAGATCTTTGAAGACTTCAACAACATTCAACATCCTTCTATCAAGCATCTATCAATTTCATTCATCCATTTAGGGCTTGAAAGACATTGAAGAACAATAGGAGATTATCGACTGAAGATTGGCTTGTACTCCTCCCTTGAGGGTTGGGTATGATTTCATGTTGTTTTCATGTCTTTGCATAAGCTTCAAATATCCTTTATTCATGCTTTAGATCACTTTGCATCTTGATTTAGAGCATTTACATTATCATTCACAAGCAATTAGGGTTTACTTTCTAGGTTGCTCTAGTTTGCTTTCTTGCATTTTAGGACCTTGCACACACACTAGGTCTGCACACACAATACATTTTACAATACAAATTGGCTATTCGTGGAGGTGGAAATCACCGAAGCGGGGGTTTGACTAAGGCAAAACCCTATATAGCCGCCCAAACACCTTTTCAGATATAAGTGCAGGTTTCGGGACTCGGACGACGCCGCAGGTTGCAGATCCGGGAGAAGCAGACTGAGACCAACCTTCCCACCAAATTTCAGAGCAAAAGACCAGGACAGGGGCGTGGGGCGCCCTGGTCCTGCCAGGACAAGGGCACTGGGCGCCCTGGTCCCTGGGACAGGGGCGCTGGGCGCCCTGGTCCTCCTGACAGACAGCATTTTCAGCATTTTTGACAGCTTTTCCAGAGTGCAAAACAGCAGTTTCCGGAGCAGTTTCAGGGGCAGAATCAGGACAGTGGCGCCCGCGCCCCCGTACTGAACATTTTCAGTCAGATTTTAACTCCGGGTACGCATTTGCATTCTTGTCTTGTCCTTGTGTTTACAGCTTTCCATTATTTAAGTTCAATTCTGTAATCTTGTTATTAGTTCATACTTGCACTTTGGGGTTAGGGATTGAACTGGCATCATTTCATCTTTCAATTACAACAAAGGAATAGAAATCCTAATAGGTAGCCCGTGGCTCTCTCTTCCACAAGAAGAAGTAGCCAATTGTGTGATACCTCTAGGCTCTTTCGTATTCCACAAATGTGTGCTTGAAAGTGAGATTAGGGCATGTTTGCTTAGTCTCACTTTTTCTCCCACACATTTTGGTGAACGCGACGTGAACTCCAATCTTCTCTAATTCTGATTTATGTTTTCAAAATTTGAGTGTTTATGCTATTTCAAATTCAAAATTGTATTTACAAGTCTCAATTTCTTGCAAGATTCAAAAATTTAGAGGAAATTTTTGCTAAAACGCTAATTTTTCAATTCAAAGTTGAACTTGTGGATAGCTTAATTTGGATCAATAATTTTAAATCCGATTTAGGAACTCATTTGAATCATAAATTTCATTTTCTAAATCTACATTCTAAGTGCTTGCATTGGTTAAAATTAAACATTTCCTTCTATTTTGCATGTGTTATCATTTGAAAGAGGAAAATTGTTGTCATGATGCATTCATTTCATAGATGTGATAATGGGTTAGCTTCCCTTGTTTCAATTTTTCCTTCTCCTAAAGAACTTCCCCCTATCTATAACAACATTTTAGTGCCTAAAAGAGTTTCTACCAATCTCTTTGAGACTCTCCCATGCTCTAAGGATGAAGTCTTTAAGAGTGATCTTGATAATTCTCCTAAAATGTGCCCTTCCTATTTAGCTATCCTAGAGGAAGAGAATGATATCATAAACACCTTTCTTAATGTTACTTTACCTTCCCTACATGATGCCTCTCTAAGTGAAAAGGTATTGATGGACATTGACTTATTTTCTCCTAAAGTTGGTCCTTCCAATGGGGGCATGTTAGTGCAACAAGAGGTTGTGAACACTTCTTTCAAAGATCTCCTTCCTAAGCATGAATCTTTGGAGAAATATGTTCATGTTCCTCCTAAAAAACACTCCCTTCATGAGGATCCTTTTGTGCAAGAAGATGACATGATCCCTACATTTCCTATTGATGGCATTTCCTTTTCCAACAAAATTCTCACTAGAGATGATGAATTAATGATAAATGCTTACCCTTCTCCTAAAGTTTGTCTTACCCATAAGCATCCCTTAGAGAAAGAAGATGAAATAATAAGCACTTTCCTTAATTCTCTCTCCCCTAAAGATCATATTGAATATATTTTGAGGAAAGAGGATGAGTTTAACACATCTATTGATGCTTTCCCTTCTAAGGATGAGGAATTAATAAACAATGTTATCTCCTCTCCCGAAATTGACAATACTTCAAACATTCCTTTCAACAACCTCACTATTTGGGATGAACCATTAGAAGAAGGTGTAGATTATTCTCTCTCCCTTGATAATTTCTCACCTTCCTTGAATCTCAATTATTCTCCCTCTAAAAATAAAGCATCTCCCTCTCCTCAACTTGGTTCTACTCATAAGGAAACCCTAGTTCAAAGCAAGATGGTTAACATCTCTTTCAAAGATCTCCCTCTCAAAAGTGAGACTTTAGAGAGTAATGTTGATCCTTCTCCTAGAGATTTTATTCCCCATGTAGATCATCTGATGATAGAGGATGATATGACCTTTCCTCTTCCTACTAGAACATCAATGCCTACCCCTTGTCTCTCTCCTAAAATTGATTTAATCCGTGATGAGATTTTGGTGCAAGAGAAGACCATCAACAATTCTTCCAACACTTTTTTTCATTCTCCTAAACCATCCTCAATCAATTTGATACATGTGAATGAGACACCTAACAAACCTCTCTTCACTGTCCAAGGTGCTAGTCCTTCTCAAAATTCTCAACCTTTAAATAAGCCTATCTTAGTGGTTCAAGGTGGTTATGCTAATGATTCTTTTTGCACTCCTAAGAAACCTATTATTACTGTGCAAGGAGGTTATTCTTATAAGAGCCCTTATGAGTATGCTAAGCAACTGACTAGAGAGAGTTATCATGCGGTTGCTCATACCTATAACACAAGAAACAATAGGCAACCTAATCCTCCTCCAGTTATCCCAACTTCACTTCCTCCTTCTCAACCAATTCTTCCGCAAGCTCCACGTATTTCACAAGTTCTTGGTAAGGAATATGATCTCATAGAACAACTTAAAGCTACCCCTGCTAAGATATCCCTTTGGGATTTGATTCAAACGTCTTCCGCTCATCATGGAATGTTACAAGATGCCTTGAAAGATTTGAATGTTCCTCCACCGAATACATCTAGTAATATAGCATCTTTGGTTAACTCTGTGATGAATCCTAAAGCTCAAATTGTGTTTACCCAAGATGAGTTGCCTACTAGTGAAAATCACCATCAATATGATCCCTTGATGATTGTGGTTATCATAAATGACACTGCTATAAGACGAACACTGGTAGATAATGGCTTTGGCCTTAATGTGTGTAGCATTAATCTATTGCATAAGATGAATGTGGATACATCCCTTATTGAGCCTGACTCTCGTCCCATTCGAGGCTTTGATAATGTGGCTAAGTCTTCATTAGGTATTATCACCTTACCCATCACAGTGGGACCTGTTACTTTGCCTACTCCTATCCATGTTATGTCGGGAAATTTAACATACAACTTGTTATTAGGGAGACCTTGGATTCACAGTATGCAAGTTGTCCCCTCTACATTGCATAGACAAGTTAAATTTATTTATAACAATAAGACATATACCTTGATAGGTGATACTAATCTTCAGGCTTGTTTGCAAACATCTACTTCCAAAGGGAGTTCTTCTAAGCCTTCCTCTTCTAGTAATGACTCTTTGAACAAGATACCTATGGATGAATCATCACTCTCTAATAATCAAAATTCTTTGGATGAGTCTAAAGCTCCTAAAGAAGATCCTTCTCGACTTGAGTTTACACATGAAAAGGCTTTTGATCCTGAGAAGGTTCTCGCAGAAGACGATTGGGGATCCCTTGACTTTAATCCCACCTTTGTAGGTGAGTATAGGGTTCCTCCTAGAGATCTTAAAGGTAAAAAGAAGGAAGAAACTAGAGATCAATCAATCTTACCTGAACCTATGAGCAATAATTTTGTGGCCGCTTCTCAAACTTCTTCTCCTCACACCTCTAATTATGAAGAGTTTGATTCTTTGTCTTATGAAAAACCACCTTCTCTTCCTGAAATGGCTGATCGTTATGGTCGTGGTTTTCGCATTTTTGCTAAGCATGGGTACCATGGAAATGGTTGTGGTGCTCATGAACAAGGGATGAAGGTTCCTCTAGAGACTAATTTTCACAATTATGCCTTTGGACTTGGCTACAATCCCTGCAAACGCACTAAAGCATCTAAAAGACCATCTCTCAATGTGAATGCTATATTTAGTAGTGATGATGATCTCACTTCAACTAAATCATCTTCTACTTCTATCAACTCTCATTCCCCTCATAAGGAAATCTTGGCGATGAACAAATCTCTTTATGATTCCCCTCAAATTTCTAAATCCACTTATGAATCTTTATTTCCTATTCATCATAAAGTCCTTTCCTCCAAGGATAAGGCTCTAATAAATTACACTCATCCCTCTCCTAAGATTTCTTGTGACTTTTCTTGTTCAATTTTTATCATTTTACACATGTTTTTGATCTCACTTATAGTTGAGCATTTAGCATGTCATATTCAAATACCTCATTCAATCCATCATGTCTTTAAATAACATTAATGGCTATTATGTTGCTCATCATTATGTGACATTGGTAGCTCATTTACTGGGGGCTCATTGTCATTCATGATGGTACAATTTCAAGTGCAATCATATTTTTGAAGCAACATAATAGCCTATTTTTCTATGTTATCTCTTGTTCCTATGGGGAAGAGTGATTTCATACATCTCTTCTTTTTCTTATGTCCAAATCTCTCCCTAGAAGATTGTGTAAGTCCTTCTCATTGAGGCAATGATCTTTCCTTATTTTATCTAAGGATCCACTTTTTCCTATTTCGTGGATGGTGTGAACTTTATTACTTGATGTTATTCCTTGTATGCATTTGTTGTTGTTTGTTCAAGGATTCTCTCTTACAAGAGGTGTAAGTCCTTGACTACAACCTCTTTTGCACTTGGTAAACTACATCCATGATGAATTCACTCTCCCAATTGGGTTAAAAAGAGCATCATCCTTCATTAAGAATCACTTTCACCTCACAAAAGAAGGAAGTATTGTATTCTTATTCTCTTCTTTGTCTTATTCTAGAAGATGTTATATTTGTCTAAGACAATTCCTCTTGGGGATAAGTGTCTTTTGTACACAGATCTCTTCTCCTCTAAGGATCTCCTTTACACATACTACAAGATATCCCTTTTCAACTATCTTATCCTTGCTTAAAGAGTGCAAAAACTCCCTTGCTTGAATCTATGACATTGTTGCATTTTTTGGGGTATCTTCTTTTGTGATGAAGATAGGTATCCTTGTTCTACTTTGCTTATGACATAAACATTACACTTTTTGAGCAATGGGTCATTCTCGGAACCAGAGCACAGACTCTTAGAGCGAGATGTCACGCTTTTGTACTATACATATACAGGTTGTAGCATACTCGGGCATAGACTCCTATGAGATGCTTCTAACCTCACTTACACACACATGCACGAGGTTGAGTGGAACTAGCGGCATAAGGCTAGACTTTCTCACTCTCCTCCCTTACATGGATCACCTAGACAGACTCTAGGGGCTAGTTTTCCATGTCCTTTTCCCATGGATCACCTAGACAAGATCTAGGGGCGAGAAGTCCATGTTTTCTCTCTCACTATTCTTCTCATGGATCACCAATGTGTGTATTCATGCTTTTGTCCTTTCTTTTCTTCTCTTTGCATTTTGTTTCCAATTACATCCTTCATCTTGTGTTAGAGAACTCTCAAATCGTCACACTCTTTGTTGTGTTGGAATTGAGATTTAGTCCTCTTTCTTACCAAATGATTCTCCATTAGTTTTTGATCTCATATCAAATCTTCTTGTGAGCATTTGTCATCAATTTTCTTTAACAATTCGAAGTGGTAAACATGATACCCTGTTTCAACTCACTAAAATTAGCAAGCCGAAACAGGGGGGGGCATATAGCTACCCTCGAATTTTCATCACCTTCCTTAGTAAGCATTAGGTGATTTTGTGATCTAACGTGTGTTTTGTAGGGTGCGGTTCTTAACTGTGTACTGCAGATACCGCTGGGGGCTTCGTTCGACAGACTTATGGATATATCCTTTTTCAAATAATGTTTACTTTTCTGTACTTTAGCTTGCATATGCACGTAGTGTTCATATGACCGCTAAAGTGGGGGCTAAATGTAGCGTCGTAAATTGTACGCACTTGCTAGGGTGGTACAATTTCACACCTAGTTTAGCACCCGCCTTGGCGCATTTTGTATTTTGCATTGCATTTCCCCTTTAGCACTTAATTAATTAAATTAATTAGGTCTAAGGTCCTATTTTATCATTTCCTACATCATAAAGTTGGGCCCTTTCATTAAAGTGTGCCCTTTTCATTTTATTCCTCCAATACATCATTTAATCAAAAACCCTAATTAGGTCCTATTTTGAACTTGGGGGCTTGATTTCGGGGGTCAAAACATCTCGAAATCACCTGTAACTTCGGGATTCTCTCTAAAATCATCATATCCGACGGCCCTAAAAATTTGGTGAAAAGTTGTCGGGACCGTGGCGCCCGGTGCACATGGTCCCAGACATTTTTCCCGAAATTTTGGGAGCATGATCCAATCATAAAATAAAGCTTCACCCCAAGAAATTGGCGGGATATTCAATCTCTAGGTCGGCCAAAATACGAATTTGCGACCTAGGGTTTCATACATAAAAGCTCTCTTTCCTCATTTGAAGGGATCGGATTTTTGGTTTTCAGGACCTTCTATGCAGCGAAAGAGCAGATCTTTGAAGACTTCAACAACATTCAACATCCTTCTATCAAGCATCTATCAATTTCATTCATCCATTTAGGGCTTGGAAGACATTGAAGAACAATAGGAGATTACCGACTGAAGATTGGCTTGTACTCCTCCCTTGAGGGTTGGGTATGATTTCATGTTGTTTTCATGTCTTTGCATAAGCTTCAAATATCCTTTATTCATGCTTTAGATCACTTTGCATCTTGATTTAGAGCATTTACATTATCATTCACAAGCAATTAGGGTTTACTTTCTAGGTTGCTCTAGTTTGCTTTCTTGCATTTTAGGACCTTGCACACACACTTGGTCTGCACACACAATACATTTTACAATACAAATTGGCTATTCGTGGAGGTGGAAATCACCGAAGCGGGGGTTTGACTAAGGCAAAACCCTATATAGCCGCCCAAACACCTTTTCAGATATAAGTGCAGGTTTCGGGACTCGGACGACGCCGCAGGTTGCAGATCCGGGAGAAGCAGACTGAGACCGACCTTCCCACCAAATTTCAGAGCAAAAGACCAGGACAGGGGCGTGGGGCACCCTGGTCCTGCTAGGACAGGGGCGTTGGGTGCCCTGGTCCTGCTAGGACAGGGGCGTTGGGTGCCCTGGTCCCTGGGACAGGGGCGCTGGGCGCCCTGGTCCTCCTGATAGACAGCATTTTCAACATTTTTGACAGCTTTTCCAGAGTGCAAAACAACAGTTTCCGGAGCAGTTTCAGGGGCAGAATCAGGACAATGGCGCCCGCGCCCCCGTCCCGAACATTTTCAGTCAGATTTTAACTCCGGGTACGCATTTGCATTCTTGTCTTGTCCTTGTGTTTACAACTTTCCATTATTTAAGTTCAATTCTGTAATCTTGTTATTAGTTCATACTTGCACTTTGGGGTTAGGGATTGAACTTGCATCATTTCATCTTTCAATTACAACAAAGGAATAGAAATCCTAATAGGTAGCCCGTGGCTCTCTCTTCCACAAGAAGAAGTAGCCAATTGTGTGATACCTCTAGGCTCTTTCGTATTCCACAAATGTGTGCTTGAAAGTGAGATTAGGGCATGTTTGCTTAGTCTCACTTTTTCTCCCACACAAGTATGAACTAATCAGCACACGTTATCCATAGTTTTTACCATGAATACATTTGTTTATAGTGGTTCAGAAGAGGTGGGTTTTCCTCGCTACCACTTGGGTCATTCTCTTCTCACTAGTAGTCCTAATGACCACACGGGAAGATAGGCCCTCTAAAGATTAAACAAAAAGAGCCTATTGCTCAAGAGACAAAAGACAATGATTCAATTTTAGTGCACCAATTGAAGTGTTTGCTAATCTATGAAAACAAAGCACACAATAAAAATCTAAAAACCCTTGCCAAGGACCTGCAACAAAGAGTTGTTAGTAGTTTGGATTGTTTCAAATAATTACCCCTTCCTGCAAGCACACAAGTTAGGTAAATTTTAAACCCAAAAGACTTTGTGAAAATAGGGGCCTTCGACCAAACGATTTAGCTTCCAAGACAAGCTACACCAATTTTGTTAGCTAGATCTGAAAATGTTAGCTCAAAATAAACCAGATATGAAACCCTAAATGCAAAATCCGAAAACTGAATCAATAAAAATCCAAAATTTGAAACTGGTGAACACAGACGCGATTACCCTCAACACAGATTCGGCTGGGTGACACAGACGCGGTTCTGTGAGACACAGACGCGACTACAAAACGCAAACGCGTCTTCTGGACACAAACACGGATAAAAACAGTGCAGACGTGACTTTATAACACAGACGCGCTTTCCTGGAACTTGCAAAATAAAATATTGCCAATAACACAGACATGATTCTAGATGTCGCAGACGTGCCAGAAAATCAAAAATGCGATCCAAAAGTGCGCAGACGCGAAAATATCAAAATGTTGCCGAAAACGTCAGATCTGCAACTTCAAATTATAAAATCTGCAACAAAAATGTTAAATGCAAAAGGGACAAGAGTCCCACTGGGCGTGCCAAAATGTATATGGTGAAAATGGATAACAACAATAACAATATTGAAAGGCTAAATGAATTCAACCACAAAACCCTAGCCCAACAACAACAAAGATCCACCATAACATATGAAGATTACCTAAGACAATGCAAATCAAATGAAATCACAAAGATTATACCATCACATGTCCAATAGGGTTTTGATCTCCATTCTTCCTATCTCCATTGATCTTGCTTGATATATTTGCTCTAAGATTTTATATGCACAAGAGCTCAACAAAGAACGGAATGTGGTTGCAAGTCGGATCGTAGTGTAGTCCAGTCCTTAAGATTTTTCATTAGGGTTTGATAATGAGGGAAGCATCTCCTTATATAGAAGACACTATAAGAAATGGAGGGATAAGATTGAGAGGTGTAAAAGGAGGTCGGCTATGATTAGAGGGTAGGTAAAAGAAATAATAAAATAATGAAAGGGGTAGGTAGTGTATGAATTAAGAGATGAATGACATGTGTCATGGGTAGAAAAGTTTAATGAATTAATTAAATAAATAAAGATTTATTTAATTAATAGAGGAAGTGAGATAATTAAATAAATAAAATATTTATTTAATTTAGGAAAAAGATAATTTAAATAAATAAATGTATTTATTTAAATGAGAAATAAGGCTAGAAGAGGATAAATGAATTAATTAAATAAATAAAGATTTATTTAATTAATAGAAGAATTAAGCTTAGATAATTAAATAAATAAAATATTTTTTTAATTAGACATGACAATTTTAGGTGTCTACAATCTTGACTCATGGATGTGCCATGATATGTTATGGTAGACATTATGTGACGTAATCTCGGTGCACATACCATAACCTGGATATAAGAGAATTCAAGATTCTCAAATTTTTTTATATCCAAGGTATCATGTGTTATGCGATATTGATATCACCTGCTATGTGATATCTCTATATCACGAGATGATGTGATATATTTTTGTATCACGTGTTATGTGATACATCATGTCATGAGCATATGTGACTTGATCTTTTGTATTATGAGGTCATGTAATACATTCTATTATGAGAAATGTGATGCTATAATTAGATGATTATTTCAATGTTTACATAGATCTCCATTTATCTTCGCTAGCTAAGAGGGAGTGTTGAAACAATGTAGCTTCGTTACGATAAATGATTGAATGAGAGATAAATGAAGTCTCTCATTCAATCATCTATCCTATCGATAAATCTACATGCTAATGGTAGATATCATAATCATCATTATAAGCATTTCTATCATCGATCGAGATATGATCGTATTTGCTATGCTGTGATTGTAATCGGTTCTGCATATCTATTCTAGTTGTCATATGACAACACTAATTAGTGTTGTCATATGATAACTACAATAGTTATCGTATTAACATATTTTTGCTCTTATACTGATCCATAATCGGGTTGCATTTACCATCGATTACCATGAAATAGCATTAAGAATACAACGATTAGCGATCGGTTAATGATAACTAAAATTTCATTAGAATCTAACCGATTCATTAATGATTACAATGATAATCAAACCACATTAAATCACAAACTGATTGGCATCGATTATCATTTGTTATGTATTGGAATTTATATTAACCGATAGTTATCGGTTTGCATTATGAAGAGGCACCACCCTTTATCAAGACATGTATTGATTGGACATGTCATGAGACATGTCCGGTCAAGGCATGCCTTGATCTTACAAGGTAATGTCTATATATATGTATCATGAAGAATGCTAGAGAAATATCAAAATCAATAAATATTATCTACAGCCACGTGCAAACAAAGAAGTTTTAGTTCATAATCAGAAATAACTAGAGAGCATACATTAATAGCATTGAATATTGTCTAAGGAATTAAAAGAAAGACAAAATCCTTACATTCCACTTTTGAACATAAAATTTGAATACTTTTACATGACCAAAGGTGGTTTATCCAGTTATATTGACTGTAAAATTGAGGATTTAGGATCATTGTCAATTTATTCTCAACTCAAATCCTTGTGTGATAAAAGTGACAAAATCAAACCCGAGTACATTAGGGTTTATGAAAAAGGTTTTCATAATGCAGTTTATTTTCTTGAAGACTTTGAAAAAGAGCATGTTAGGATAATTCTTAGTCGTGTGAATGGAGAGAATATGTATCTTGACAGGTCGCACACAATCATGAAGGAAGCAATTCATGTAGTGACTGGTTTTTGGCAAACCGGTGAAGTTCCAAAGCTAAGGAAAATTTCAAAAGAGACTGTGATTGCACTGACTCACACCACCTCTGATGGTCGTGTGTTTTCAGTCAACAACATTAAAGTTCTAGCAGTCAAATTTGCAACTATGGTCATTGGTTTTAGGATATTTTATTCCAGCATGATGAACAGTGTGCCATCTGTTGTTGTGCATGCAGCTTACAGGATGATTGTAGAGAATGCAGATTATGACTTATATGAGGCAATATGATGCAGAGCATCATGAAAAACCAACCAAGAACCCCAAATCAACCATGGAGTCCCAATCCTAGGGTGCGCAATAACCCAAAATAATCTTCAATCTGCAACCTTGATATGTTTGAGGCATCTAACAAGATTACTATCAACCAACCAATCCAATATCAAATTTTCCATATCATTTTATAACCCTTTAAACATTAATCAAGACCCAAGCAATGCATTATGTTGTCCCAGTTAATGATAGTCTAATAGACCCGTACTCTATTATTAATAACTTTCAAACCCGCCACTATTTTGAAGATCTCTTTGGTGAGGCTGTTGAAAACTAGGTTTCTAAAACCATATCCAAAATTGAGAACAATCCAACGGTGGAGTTAAGAGTTATGGTCTCTGTAAAATTTGCATTCCTAGTCCACCTAGGGCATCAAATATCTCATAAAATAATTAACCAATCACATTGAAACTGAATTAATTTTAAAGATAATTCAACACTCTATCAAAAACCAAATTTGCAACAATTTCCAATGGTGCAATCAAAATATTTTAGTGAAACTCTCCACAAACCCCAATTTGGAGGGTTTTTGACAGGTTTCACCAAAAGTGCATAACTTGCTTCAAAGTGATTAAAATTAAATGAAACCAAAGGGAAAACAAAGTTAACTCATGCCATTATCATATCCAATATATTTCCAATGGAGACAAATGATTTTTCATAAAGAAAAACATGAATGATCAGACTGCAATACCCAAAAAATAATGTGGAGTGTGTAAAAACTTCAAATGTTATTCATTTCCTTCAATCATACACACCCCCCATTGATTTTATAAACTCCACACATCCATATGGTAGTTACAACTTCCCAAGACCAATTACATCCTTGGTTTGCAACTTTTAGAACATGGTTCGTTGCTTGATAACACTTTACATCATTGACAACTTTCACATTTTAGAAAAAATGACCTCTAAATTTCACTTAGACACTTTGAACACCTTGTAATGGACTCAAAACAACCTTTACATTTTTGTTACCCTTTCATGACTCTTTTACACAAGATTGACCTCCTTAACCATATTAGGACCCAAATACTCAACTTGAGCAACTTGTTACAAATGAGTGACATTGCCTTACAAAATGACTCACCATGCCTTGAATTACATCCAAATGACCTTAAAGACAATCATAGACTCAAAACCTTATGAAATTAATCATGACATAACCGGTGACAAGGTAATCCTGTACCACAATAAGGAGCCAACTAATGTTTAACCTACAATCAATTAAAAAAGACAATAGTCAAAAGTTTAAATATGGTCAACTATTGATTGGTCTATTCTTCTATTTTCGGAATTTCTTATCGGGAATTGGTGACATTCAATGGTCGAAGGACATACCGGTAATAGCTCAAATCAAGAACAGCATTAAGGCTGTAAAGAATACATTTCCTATTGCTATGAACAGGTATTTTAATGAGTTCCAAAAGAATATGAGCATGAGGTTAAGGCTACCTAAAGATGTGGTGAAACACTTTGCAAAAGACATTTGTTTCACAGTTACCATAGATTTTTGTCTTATGGAGGCCGTTGAACCCAGGGAAGATGAGATGGAAGAAATGAGTTATGAAGTCAACTATGACTTATTAATTGGTTATGCCAGCAACCTTTTGGCATCTCCCAAGTATAAGAAGAAGAAAAGACTAGGAACTTACCAGGAAAAGAATGCATCTGCTCAACCCATTAGTGTCAAAGAGAAGAAGAAGAAAGTTGAACAAGCACCTTCAGTGACCACTGGTACAAGGGTAACAAGAAGTGTTCAAGTCAAAAAGGAACCGACACCCAAAGTATATTCTAAGAAGAAGACTGCAACAAAGAAGAGAGGTAGGCAACTTATTCTTCAAGCTGAATCTGAGGATACCGACACTGAAGAGGAACCAAAGAAAATGAAAGTGACTGGTAAGAAAGCCAAACTAGTAGAAGACACTTCAAAGCCAAGTATTCTTGTTAATGTTTTATCTTACAAGCCTATGACTGATTTTTAGAGCACATTAAAAACATTAGGGAGGAAAAGGTTTGATAATGTGAAAGAGTGTTTTGATTCATTTAATGATGAACAGAAACAACAAATTGTTCAAGAGGTAATCAACTACTTGTGTCAATACAATTGGTTGCCTCGGGATATTGAAAAAGATATTTCTGATTCTTTGTATTCTATTCTTGAAAATAAGTGGAAAATGGTTGTAGAACAAGATCAATAAATTATTGATAGATTTTTCATTCAATATTTTCCTGAGTTACCTATAGATGAATTATTAGAATTGCTTGATAATTTCAAAGGACAGTTTCATTCGAAATCAAGAAGATTGAAGTTATTGATTGGAAAGGTTCAATCTGTTGAAGTTGATACTCACCAGATAGCAAAAAATATTCAAAGGATGCATAAGAAAATGAAGTCTCATAAAGATGACCAAATAGAGACTGGAGCTCAACCGGAGCTAGATGAAGAAGAGATTGTTACACTGGATGTTGTCTATCCTATTAAGAACAAGGATGACACAACTTATCCACCGGTTATTTTCTTTGTAGAAGATATTGAATAAATCCATGACACTATTGATACAACTAGTAATATCATTGAACCAATTAAGGAACCTGTACAACAACCAGACATTACTGTTACACAGGAAGCAGCTGAAGCACGGTCAATGAACCTAGTGTGGATATTCAACAACCACCAGAAAAAGAACACCAAATGGAAAATCAGTTGCCACAGGTTACACCAAATACACGAGAAAAAAACAGAGGCAAAAATAGAGAAAGAGAAATTGGAGAAAGAGGTTGAAGTGAAGGAAACTGAAAAGAGAAAGGAGGAAGAGAAAGAGAAAACGGAGGAGAAGATAGCAGAGAAAACAGATGATAAGGAAAAGGCAAAGGTAAAGTAGCAAACTAATGATGAGGATGACTCAATAGGCATCAAAGGACCTATAGATGTAGATAATATGAGTGCATCTGAACTCATGGAGATTGCTATAGTAATGCAATCTAGGGCTCAGAAGAAAAGATTGAAAGAGCAGAGGAAAGAAGCAGAAACAATTTAAACTGTTGTTGATATTTTGTCAAGTCTCCTACCAGAGACTAACACTGGCAAATTGACTACCCCTATCGGCAAGCTTGGCCAGTTGGTTGTTGATGCTTCTGAACAACTAAAGTCTCTTGAAGAAGTTGCACAGACTTTAGTTGAGAAGAATTACAGAAAGAAGAGGGGAGAACAATTATTGACAGATATTGATAAAGGGAAGATTGCTTTATCCCTGAATAAAGATCTTTTGAAGACTGTTGTTGAAACTGGAGGAAATATTTTGACCTATATATTTAACGTTTCATTTTTCTATCCTGATTTGAAGAAGAGGTGAGAAGAGACAGAAAAGGAACTCGAAAGGATATGTACTACTTACATACCTTTATAGGATTCAGCCTTAGAATTTGGCTAATCAGTTGATGATTTGCAACATCGGTTAGATGTTTATGATTGTGAACAGGCTAAGAGACTCCAATCCTTGAAAGAACTCAAGAACTAGTTGAGACCTAAAGTGGACATCTTACAATGGGCATACAAGGATGCAGAAGCGGTTTTGGTGACTCCAGAGATGAGCATAGTGGATGCAATGGAAGAATTTGTTGCACAAGTTATGACAACTATTGAGATCACTGAAACATTATTGGAAACATGGGATAATGATTTTACTCAGATGAAGATTATTTTCAGTGACATTTTCTTGAAAATTGCAGTGAACAATCCTTCAAAAGACTCTTATATTTTTGTATATGTAGTTTTTTATGCAAATTTTGATATAATATATATGTATTTTACTTTTCAATTTGGCATTGTTGTCAAAGGGGGAGTAAAAATATGTATGTGTTGTGAAAATTTTGTATGTATTGTTAAAGGGGAGTAGAAATATGTTTGTATAATTTTTGTAAGCACACTTAGTTGTAAAGTTGTAAAATTTTCTAAGTGTTGCCATCAATGTCAAAGGGGGAGATTGTTGGCTTGATGATGATATTTGTAATGGATGACTTCATGTGTTGTCATTGATGGCACATGTATACACACACATATGTTCACATTGTCATAGTCATCTTAGTTAAGACAAATTGGTACTACTCCTAAGTCTTTGTATTTCAAAACCGGTATTATATGTATAGAGAAGTCCAATCGGTTTTGAATGTGTCTAACCGGTATATGTAGACAACTGGTATATGCATGAATGACATGACACTAGCTTGGAGATACTGTGAAGATCATCAAAGAAGCAAATGGAGGACAATCGGTCTATGAGTTGGAAGAGGCGAACTCTTAACCGGTATCGGTGTTCCAACCAGTTTCAATAATCGTGTGATGAGTTATCACCGATCATGATGAGTTATCCCTAACCGACAGATTTGGCGGCAATCTATGATGTGTTATGTTAGATTGTCTAGATACACTGCACCTAGGAAATTGTGATGAGGTTCCTGAGCCGACATGAAATCTAACGTATATATAATGACATTGTGATGAACTATTTTTATGATGCGAGATAGAAGTGTTAAGTTGTTGTGATTTACTAAAGGTGTTGCAGAGTATGTCGGTGATGCAGTTTTGAGCGAGCAGAAGAGGATCTATTCAAGCAAGATGTGATATTTCTCGATCACACCATATGTTGTTTTCTAATCACTACAACAATCAAATCCCCTAACCGAGTAAGTTCTAACAAGATTCATTGTACAAATCCTCTAACCAAGTGATCCATTAGTTTGGGTTTGAAATCCTCTACCAAGGTTACTCCTAACAGGGTACTACCTTTAACAGGGAGTAGCTCCTAACAAGGTTTTGCGATCTTTAACAAGATTCGCTCCTAGCAAAGCACTTTGTAAACCTTAACCAGATAGTTACCTATTACTACAAACAATTAACTTGTGAGTCTCATCTCAACGTGGTTTTTCCCAATTGGGTTTTCCACGTATAAACACTTGTGTTATGGTGGATGTTTACTTGTTGTGGACGCTTTAATATCACTTAGGATTGCATGCATAGTATTAAATAAAGTGGTTAATTGTCTTTACCGGTCTGTGATTGAAGTGGTATTGTTTTTGTTGTCACTGATTCACCCCCCCTCTCGATGCTTTATAAGTCTATCATATATATGTATGTAAGTGTCTATATATAAGTCTATCTCCTCCATGTCATACGTAAGTCCAGCCTCTCTTTTCAGTCCAAACACCACTATACCCAAGCAAGAAAAGCTCAAGATGAAAATAGCAGAGGAAGGTCCTGGGGAATATAATTTGAGCCAACTCTTTTGTGTGGGACAAATGTCTACTTCTCCTAGAACACATGGCAAACCTCAATGGTTACTTCAAATGCCACTGGACAAGCCAGCATGTCCTTTGATGCCATTCATCCTGGGAAAGAGTCAAGAAGAAGAAACAAGAGATGAGGACTTAGCAGAATGGATCTATAAAGATCCCATCACCACCGATATTCCACAAGCTAAGCTTCCCACATATCAGTATGGCAAAGGCCTTCTCATTATGCAAAGAATGGGTTATGATGGTCAGAGTGCTTTGGGACCTTGCAAGCAAGGATGACATGAACCACTGCAGCCAGAATTAAAGCCCAAAGATAACATAGGACTAGGCTTTCAAAAGGAGATCTTTCCTAAACTCATATTCAAAGGGAAACCCAGCAAACCACTATATTAGCCTATTACAAAGAGGTCACCTTTGGTTATATCAGCAGCACCACAAACCACACCAACTACCCCATTAAGGCTAAAAATCCCAGCAAAACCATCTACAACACCCTTCATCCCACCAATCAAACCAGTGATCCCATCAGCAGCAACAATAACATTAAAAGCACCCTTAATAGCAGCAACTGTATCAGAACCCACAACAGTATCTATGACATCAGCAGTTCCAGCAGAAGCAGCAGAATCAACGTTACCGATACTCCCCGTATTGGATTCATTGATCCCCATAATCCTTCCTGTAGCACCAATCATTTCATCTACAAAACCGGTCACACCTGCAATGTTTAACTCAAAGGACATCTCAGTATGGTATAGTAATTGGATACTGAAAAGTGACTTAGAGACTAATTCACATGAATGGGAATTTGATTCCATCCAGCTTAATACTTCAGATGAGGAAGACACATCACTACCTCCACCCCGCAAAGACATCCCTATTTACGAAGAAGCACAGATAAAGACCTCTTGGGTTCTTGAGTTGGAAACATCTTCCACAAACCCTACGTCACATCCTATGCCTGATTCTAATAGGGAGAGTACCATCAATGACCTTCACCACAACGTCTTAACCCTCACTGACACATCTAACAAACTTAACCTAATCGATGAGGTAATGCCCATTATCCATCCTGAACTCGTCGAATGGAACCAACCTAATCCCCCATGTCTTGACCATTTCCGAAACGATGAGGTGATCATTGACTTTTTGGAACTATGAGATAACATACCAAGTGGGGATCACAAAGCTGGATTCGCCATTGAACTTAATAACGCAACATACTTCGGGGCGGATGCCAAACCTTTTAGCTGCAAAAATATAACAATAAAACATGGATCTTCCAGTAAAAACCACACTGTGGCACCGTTTGATCCCACAAAAGTAAAAAGAAAAAGTGTATCCAATGGTGAAAACCTCTTTGAGGTGCTAGAGGATGAAAGGTTTGACATTCTCCCTTCTAGTACACAACAGGAATGATCAACAATTCTCATCAAGGAAACCAAAAAATACAATGTGGGGGCTCTTGAAACTCCTCGCCACATACATCTGGCATCTCTTTTAACTCCAGAGGAACAACCTAAGTTTGTCAAATTCTTCCATAAGCGCTAGATTAACTTTGCATGGTCATATGCAGACATGCCTGAGCTTGATCCTGATTTAGTCATGCATCACCTCACCGTCGCAAAAGGAGCCAAACCTATCAAGTAGAAGCTTCGCAAGATGCATCCTCATATTGCAGTACTAGTCAAAGCAGAACTTAAGAAACTCCTAGATGTTGGTTTTATTAGACCAATTGATTATGCAGATTGGATATCCAATATTGTGCCTGTCGGCAAACCAAATAGGGGCATCTGTATCTGTACTGACTTCAGAGATCTGAACAAAGCATGTCCTAAAGATGACTTCCCCCTACCAAACATTGACATAATAGTAGACCTAACAGCAGGACATGCCATGCTTTCTTTCATGGATGGCTTTTCAGAATACAATCAGATAAAGAACGCACCAGAGGATCAACATAAGATAGCCTTCACATGTCCATGGGGCACATACTGTTGGAATGTAATGCCTTTCGGTCTCAAGAATGCAGGAGCGACCTATAAAAGAGCAATGACCACCATCTTCCATGACATGATGCATACCATAATGGAAGATTATGTTGATGACTTACTAGCAAAATCACTCACAAGAGAAGGTCATCTAGACATATTGGAGAAAATATTTGACAGACTGGAACAATATCATGTTCGGCTCAACCCAAAGAAATGTGTCTTTAGAGTAACCTCAGGGAAGCTTCTAGGATACATTGTCTCAAGCAAAGGCATTGAAGTTGATCCAGCAAAGGTCAAAGCAATCATGGACATGCCACCTCCAAAGAACATCAGCTAGCTAAGGACACTACAAGGGAGGCTTCAATCTATCTGAAGATTCATTGCACAACTGGCAGATAAGTGTCACCCCTTTACACACCTGCTACATAAGAACATTCATTTTCAATGGGATGCCAAATGCCAGCAAGCATCCCAAATGCTTAAAGACTATCTCATGATTACACCATTGCTGGTCCCACCAGATCCGAGTAGACCTTTATTACTCTATATTTCAGCAACTAATATAGCATTAGGTGTACTACTGGCACAACATAATGCAAAAGGGAAAGAGTGTGTTATTTACTGCATCTCTCACACACTGGTTGGCTATGAACTCAATTACACCCCTATTGAGAGAGCTTGCCTAGCAGTAATCTTGGCAGCCACTAAACTGAGGCACTATCTGTTAACACACAAGGTACAACTCATTGCAAAGATTGATCCACTCAAATACTTACTCAGTAAAGCAGCATTGACAGGCCACTTGGCCAAATGGGTGATGATTCTAAGTGAATTTGACATCGAGTATGTGGGCCGTAAAGCTATCGAAGGACAAGTCATTGCAGATCAGTTGGTCGATGCACCACTCATAGGCGATCATCCCCTCATTTCCAATTTTTCAGATGAAGAGATATTCATGATCACGACAGCACAACCATGGAAACTGTACTTTGATGGTTCATACACTAGGCATGGCTCGGGGGCAGGCATTCTGTTTATCACACCTCAAGGTGACAGCATCCTGAAATCTTACAGACTCACATTTCCATGCACCAACAACATAGCAGAGTATGAGGCCTTGATCATAGGACTCGAGCTAGCCATACAATGGAAGTTACAAGAACTACAAGTATATGGCGACTCCCAACTGGTCATTTGACAAGCAACTGATGAATATCAGACAAAGGATGACAAACTCATGTCGTACAAACAAATGGTGGACAAATTAAAGGCATCACTCACTACCATCACCTTTGAACAAATATCCAGATATCAGAATTGAGTTGCTGATGCTATGGCTACCATTGCATTTCTCCTAGATTTTCCACAGAATTCAACACACTATGAGTTCTTGGTAGAACAGCTTTGGATTCCCGCTTATGATATCCCTGAATCCGAGATGATATGTCACCTTATCGGTTCCGAATCCCCATGGTACGGTGAGTTCTACACCTACCTCCACAATCACACACTTCCTCCTAACCAATCGAATAACCAACATAAAACTTTCATTCGCCAAACCGCTTGATATACCATTATTGTTGAAACCCTATACCGACGCAGTCTTGATGGTACTCTCCTTCGATGTCTAGAACATGATGAGATAACAAAGGCCTTGGAAGAGGTACATGAAGGAATTTGTGGAACTCATGCAAGTGGTCTGTCACTAGCCAAGAAACTCATGCGCACTGGATACTATTGGCCATCCACGGAAAAAGACTCCTACTACTTTGTCAGAAAGTGCAAGAAATGCCAAGTTCATGGAGACCTGATACATGCACCAGCACATGAATTGCAACCAATCACAACACCATGGCCTTTTTGTCAAAGGGGTCTTGACATTGTGGGTAAAATCCATCCATCTTCATCCAACAACAACAAATTCATTATTACCGCCACCGAATACTTCACAAAGTGGATCAAAGTTGTTCCACTTACCCGAGTCACCGACAAGAAGATCGCCTCATTCATCCTCAATTACATCATCTACCAGTATGGTGTACCCATGTCTATCATCAGAGATAACGAGCTTCCTTTCAAAAATCAGGATGTCCGTGAACTTGGTGAGAAATTTCACATCCAACACCGCTTTTCCACTCCCTATTACCCACAAGGCAATGGTTAGGCTGAAGCATCAAACAAGAACATATTGAGAATCCTAAAGAAGACAGATAATGATGCCGACCATGATTGGCATGTTCAATTGAATCCAGCACTATGGGCATATCGAACTAGCATTTGAACCCCTACAGGTGCAACTCTCTACTCATTGGTCTATGGTGCAGAAGCTATTTTACCTATTGAGGTTGAGATACCATCACTATGGGTTTCCTTGCACAATCTCATCGATGATGAAGCATACAGAGTATCCCATCTCCAAGACTTAGAGCTACTTGATGAGAAATGACAAGCTGCATACAATCACCTCAAAGCCTATCAGCAGTGCATGAGCAGAAGCTATAATCATTGAGTTCGACCTCATACATTTGAGGTAGGTGATCTTGTTCTTCGAGAGAATCCTCGTAACCAACCAGATTGAGAACATCAAGGAAAGTTTGAATCGAACTGGCTGGGTCCATATGTTATCACTGCTATATTTGGGTCCGGGGCATATCAGTTGGCTACTTCCGAAGGAGAACCACTAGCAGATCCAATCAACAACACACACCTCAAACGGTTTTATACCTAAAAGCTGTACAGAAAAACACCAAAAACATTCAGAAAAATGTCCTGAAGAAAATACAAAAACATCAAAATAGTAAAGAAAAATCATGCATCCAAACGGTGAACAAACACTCTGGTGGCACCTTGGGTAAGTGCGATGGTGAGAACTTGGCAAACAGGCACCACTCGTAAATGCTATGGCTCCATTATCTTTTAGGCTTGTTGCGATCACATTCATTACATACACACATCCATCTGTCCAAACCATGGCTTGTTATTAATCTGCAATCAAGAAAAGTACTTCATGCATCTTGCATCCCGCTTTTTTTCATAGTCATGTCTAACACTGGGGGCAATGCCCTTAACCTATTGATGGAAGTGGATTATACATTACTTATGATTCATTGGGTTCTTCATTCAAAACTGTCTCACAAAATACCAAAAGCACTCAAAACAATCACACAATACCAAAAACATTCAAACAATCACAAAATCCAAAAAACATCATAAAACATAAAAAATCAATCAAAAACATGACAATGCATTGTACATACGCATCCAAGTAGATAACCAAGCAAACGTTGTGAAATAATCAAACGATGACCTCTTATCACATCAAAATCAACAATCAACCATCAACACACAAACTGTCTTAACAAGGATGCATCCTTCCTTACCAAAACAAAGACAAGATGACATTTTCTTTGACAAGAAAATTATGTTTAAGCTATCAAAATACTTGATTGGATTTGTAGGTTATTCATTCGTTTATATATATCAGGTTCCTACAGCATTGTTTGTGTATCTTTTGCGAATCATTCTGATGAAGTTTTGGGGCATGTACTAATGGTGTCTACGTGGGAAGTTCACTAAGTTACGTGATCTTATGCAAAAATACAGACATAGATCACTACAGCTTGCTGGCTACAGCATATACCTCGACCATATGAGCATGAACCATTATCGAGGATCCATTATTCTTTATTCTTTATAGATGTTGTTTGCTTACAGGTACAATACTCCATCTTTGGTTCCTACTGCCTCATCCAAGCTCGATAATGGTTTTATCTCTTACTACGATATGAACTTGTCTCAGGATATGATCGGCAAAAGATCAAGGAGGACGTTCCAAGTCATGCATGAAAGGAGATAATCCTTGTCTGTTCTGTAAGCAATACTCAGGTCAACTTGATCCATTATATCAAGTTGCTTGTATTAACTTGCTATATCAAAATCCATGAAAGGAATACTCAGGTCATCTTGAGTCATTATGTCAAGTTGCTTGTATTTTCTTACAACATTTTAAAGCTCAATGATGAAAAATAAAGCACTATGGATCGTCATTCCATCTCATCTGTATATATTGCATTCTGTTGCATTCCATCCATCCATACATTCATAAATAGTTGCATATCATACATACATAGTAATGACAATGGATACTCTATTTTCCTCTTCTTCCATAGGAATGAGTCATAGGTCCTCCATTTCTTCTATCCAACATCGAAACCCCCCTCACCCTCCCTATCTTGATCATCAACATCATCGTAATCCCTTCATCGTTTCCCATCAACTCAATTAAGCTATGTTCATCACCATCCATCTCTAACGGGAGGGGTTGTGCTTCCCATCCTCAGTCATCCACACAATCAAGCCAGTTACTTTGTCTGCATAGGTACATCGACTCACACACACCTAGACTATCAACAGATATTCTAATCAAGTATCTTCGGGTCTCAACAAGTAATCGATCATGGTAATCCTAGACTACATCAGGCATTTATCATAATGACCTAGTCTCAACGGGCTGCTATGATTCACCACAACCATCCATCTCACACACACACACACACACACACACACACACTATCAATTGATCAACCAATCAAACACAATCATAACGGACAATTACATCAATTGTCTAAGTCTCAACGAGTATTTTGCTTCAAATACCTTGACTTCATCGGACAATTACATCAATTGTCTAAGTCACCATCAAGTCACTTTGATTCACTTACTCAGACTTTATCATGTCCAAGCGAACAACTGACATCAACTATCATGCTTTGACTCGACTGGGGCAATTAAACCGATTGCACCAGATTGTCCAACCAATTTTGATGAATTGTATAGTATCAATCAAAAGCACAACACCACATTTGCACTGTATCTTTTGCATAACCTATGGGTACTCACTGGCTTGCCATTTCTCTGTATTCACTCTATTTTCTTCCATTCTTTCACCATTATTGCTAATTTCTTTTATTCTACCTCCCCTCCACTTCTTGTTCTTTTTTGAGAGATCGCCCAATTCTTCAAAAAAAATTCGGCCCATCTCTCGAGGGGGCATACCACCCACTAAATTAACATTTATGGGGCATATTTCTTCACACCTATTTTTCTTTCTTTGAAACGATGCGATAAAATTGCACCGTCTCAAAGAGGAGCAAATGTAGTCACATAAATTTGTCCACTTAATTAAATGAATATTTAGTATTTATTTGATTATTTAACCATCAATCAATAATTAATTAAATTAATATTTAATTAATTCATCTTAACCCTCTTCTCTTATTAATTAAATAAATTATTCAATTTATTTGATTTAATTCACTTAACCAAATTCAGACCATTAATTAAATAAATAAATCATATTTGTTTAATTAAATCTTATCTCACATTTAAATAAATTAATCCTCCAAAATCCCATCTCTCACATTTAAATAAATTAACATTTATTTAAATCACCTTTATCCTCCACCCACTTGCATTTTCCTACAAATGCAAGTTGCACAACTATTTTAAATAAATAAATTATTTATTTAAAATCCTATTTATCCTCACCCACTTGAAACCTTTAATGGTTTCCCTTAAAGTCTTCAAACTTAATGGCTTCCTTCTAGAGTCTTCTCAAACCTTTAATGGTTTCCCTTAAAGTCTTCAAACTTAATGGCTTCCTTCTAGAGTTTTCTCAAACCTTTAATGGTTTCCCTTAAAGTCTTCAAACTTAATGGCTTCCTTCTAGAGTCTTCTTAAGCCTTTAAAGGTTTCCCTTAAAGTCTTCAAACATTTAATGCTTTATCTTCATTTTTCTCATGTAAATAAATTAAGATTTATTTAAATCCAAAATTCACATTCACATTTAAATAAATAAATATTTATTTAAATATTTATCCAAATATAAATTACACCATTTAATTGAAATAAAATTTCAATTGAAAATCCCAAAATTCCTCCCACTTGCATTCTCCTACAAAACCCACTTGCAATCCTAACCCCCTTCTAGATTCTTCTAACCTCTTCCTAATTAGCCTAATCCATCCCCTAAATATTGTCACATTCCTGAGCAACTTGGAGTCACCTCTCAAAGCCCTCAAAGTCTTTGAAAGACATTTAAGGCTTTAAGTCTTCAAATGGTTAACCTCTAAAGTCTTCCAAACCATTAAAAGCTCTTACATAACCATTTATGGTTAACTCACCTTTTACCTTTGGTTAGAGACTTTCCTCTAACTTAACCATCATTTTGACTCATGGGTCTCTTCAAATCATTTATTTCTTTGACTAAGGTAACCATTTAACCCTTGCACATTCATTTATCCCTTGGATAAAAGGAATATCCATTAACCTAACCCTAACCCAACCCCCTAGGGTAACGATCATGTCCCCTCAAGCATTCAATGCTCCTTATCTCTCCTCTCAAGTCTCCTCATGGTGACACTTGTCAACATGGGATTGGGTTGAAAGTCTCACATGGATTGAATATCTTTCAATCCTAACCCTTGTTAAGATTGCTCAATCTTAACCCTTCATTTCCCCATTTCTTCTATAAATAGAACCCTTCTCCTCAAGCAAAAGAAGGAAGCATTAGAGTATTGTTGTTATACTGGTATTAGCATAGAGCTTTTTCATAGCATCACTATCTACACTTGCATAGCATTTGTTTATCATATTCAACCATCTTGAATCTCCATATGGCATCCATGGCTAGTGCTAAAAGTTGAGAGCTACACTCATGTGAAACTTGGAGAGGAGAGGAACAAGGGAGGAGCAACTATGAGCATCTTGATTAGCATTTGGAGGAGTATAGTTTATCTATTCTATGTGTGTATGCTTTTTATTTCATGCTTAATATCTCTCTTGATATGCCTGTTTAGGATAATTTTTTGTTGCTAACACTAACGTTTGTTTCTTGTGCTCTTGTGTGTGTTGTCATCAAACAGATTTTCTAATCCTTTTTGCAGAGCATCAATATGTGTGTGTGTGTGTGTGTGTGTGTGTGTGTGTGTGTGTGTATACATATGCATATACATACATATACATGTACATATATATGTATACATATACATATATACATATATGTATACACACACACACATATATATATATATATATATGTATGTATACATATGTATATATACATATACATGTGTGTGTGTGCGCGCGCGCGTACACATACATATATATGTATATACCCTAACTTGTAAAATGGTTTCTTCATATTTATTCACAAATATGTTATTTTTATTTGTCTGCACGAAGACGGTCTCTCAAATGTGTCACCCCTATTTTTGTTGAAGTAACAAACATATGGTTTCAGAAAAGAATGATATCAAATTGGGTCGGCATCCTAACCAAGCACTCAAACATGTAGCAGAATGTATCCATTTACAAAACCAAGCTTTTTGTCACTTATTAAAGTGATAATGTACATGGACATCAAACAGTCTATGGACAGCTCTGAACGGAACAAAAGAGATCTATTTTACTTCATCTCCTCATCGTAGTCTTGAAACAAAAAAATATATTTCCAATTTTCTGCAGGAAGATAATCTCTCAAATGTGTCACCCATGTTTTTGTTGAAGTAACAGACACGTGGTTTCAGAAAAGAATATAATGATATGAAATTGAACCAGAGTTCTAACCAAGTACTCAAACATGTAGGAGAATGTATCCATTTGCAAATGTATATAACCCAACTTGCGAGATGGTTTCTTCATATTTATTCACAAATATGTTATTTCTATTTATTTTTTATTTATTTTTGTATGAAAATGGTCTCTCAAATGTGTCACCCCTATTTTTGCTGAAGTAACACAAATATGGTTTCAGAAAAGAATATAATGATATCAAAAGCATATTGACATCAAATTGAACAACAGTCCTAACCAAGTACTCAAACACGTAGAAGAATGTATCCATTTGCAAAACCAAGTTGTTTGTCACTTATTAAAGTTTCATGTACATGGACATCAAACAGTCTATAGACATCTCTGAATAGAACAAAAGAGATCTATTTTACCACCAAAAATGAAAAGTGAGCTTATATGGGGGCTAGAACCTAAAGGATTTTGTATCGATTATCTTTTCTTATTAAGGGATTGGTATGAGCTCACTACTCCTTATATTTTTGGTATGATCTCAAAGTCCATTTAGTGACCACTTGAATAAAAAAAGATGTCATATTTCAAATATATTACAGTAGGTATCCCTTAAAGGCAATGTTGGAAACCTTTGAAGCTGAAAGACCATACAATGAAGCTATGACCTTTTGTGGAACAAAAAATAAAACATTCTTTATGTAGATCACGAGGTCTTATTTTCTTTAGCGTTTATAAACCTGCATGCGTCCCAAATCAAGGATGCATGCCCAAGTTTTGATGCATGTTTAAAATATCAATTAACTTAAAAGATAGTTAAAGATAAATAGATTTCCATGGACATCAAAGTCCCAAAAACTTGATAAAACACATCATACACAGAAACCATTTCGTTAATATATAGAACCAAAAGATAAATAGATTGATGTGATAATAACTAAACTATAGAAACAAATTTTAAAGACATTGATAAAAATCATTATGTGTGTATAATCTTTTACATTGATAAAAGAAAATAAAAACCAACATCAACACTTTAACGGCCCTAACAACAGCATCACGCGATTTTTCTTCTCAAAAAATGCCCCTAAATTAATAAGGGTTTGCGAAATCCGAACTGGTATTTTTTTTAAAAACTCTTTTGAACTCAATTAATGAAAACTGATAAACCCTAAGCAGTACAATTATTTTCCCAGAGGATTTTTTGAAAACCCTTTCGAACCCAAATAATAAAAAATGGTAATTTTTTCCAAAACAAAGGAATTGCAAAATTACAACGTAACAAATGGTTCGTTTATCTTTCACCAGGACTGATGAACCCAGCTGCAGATAGCATACAATCTTCTACTCGCAAGGAAGACTATAGCCCAAATCTCTCATTGAAATTCTTAGTGTATGCAGCTCGTTCCAAAACTGTTTTACACCCAAGTTTGAAAGCTTGCATCAGACAAAAGTAAGAAATACAAAACCACAACACATTGCAGATAGATGTAAAAAACTCTTAAAACCCACTGCAGATAGCATACAATCTTGTCCTCGCAACAAAAACTCTGCTCCAAAAAAATACTCAGCTTCAGAAAACTCTGTTTGAAATAGTTAAGGGAAGAGCACCAATAGATAACATAGTTTCAATAACCGTCACCTTATTGTCATGTTGACCCCCCAATAGCCGTTCAATAGCCGTCATAATGAAAACATCATTAATAAATTTGTTTTGTACCAATAGCAGATCATTTTTTGTAATTAATTGGCCTATTTGTACACAACTATTATTGGAACATTTGTCCCATTTGTGTACCACTATTGGAACATTTGTGCACCACTATTGGGACATTTGTCAACAAGTACTAGCGATTTTGAGTTGATGATTACTGGAACATCTTTAGTTAGGTATCAGGCAACACTTTGAAATGTGTACTTTTTGACCTTTGTGCGCATAACTGATTCCAAACGTGCATCGTTACTACCCAGAAGCCAAATCAATAGCTATAAGCAGTTAGGTCGCATACGAAGACAACTAAAAAAAAATCAAAATCCGATGTACCGTTTAGGATCTGTGGGTGCACAAAGTTAGCTATGACAACTACTAGTGTTCTTCCCCTATCGTATGCAACTTTCCTTGCAAAAAAAACCTACTATTATCGCAAACAGAAAGTACCATCAAGTCCAGTTAGGGGAAGGGTACCAGTAGTGGACATAGATAACTTTGCGCACATAGAACTCTCAAACCGTATGTCGGATTTCAATTTCTTTTTTTTTGTTGTCTTCGTACACGACTTAACTACTTATAACTAAGGATCCGACTTTTGGGTAGTGACGATGCACGTTGTGGAAATCGTTATGTGCCGAAAGGTCAAAAAGTGGTCATTTCAAAGTGTCTACCCATACATGAACTCCTTTGCACCAAAAGTAGATAGCTCAAAATTTGCAGTAGTAGTGGACAAATGCCCTAGTAGTAGATCACTTTTTTTGACATTTTTTTACTATAATTAGCCCATTTGTGAACCATTACTAACCCATTTGTACACCACTACTGGTACATTTGTGCAAAATTATCCACTATTGGTACATGTGATATTCATTAATGAAATTTCCATTATCAATTTGTTGGGATCCTTTGCAATCTAGTATTGGGGGGTTGGGTTAACAAAAAGGTGTCCACTATTGGAACTATGTCCACTACTGGTACCCTTCCCCTAACTATCGTCCATTGTATATTGTGTGTTTGCCACTGCAAGCAAACCTCCACTGAAAACCGTGCTCGACAAAATAAAAAAAAATTGTGCTTGACAAAATAAAAAACCGAGAGGTTGACAATTTTCCAGGCATAAATGCCCACAGTGAAGCCTATCGGCTTGATAAGAATTTTGTGTTGTCTTATTAATGATATGTAAAATATATTTATGAATAGGGATTATTGTATCTCATTAAGAATATTATGTGTCTAAATATTATTTTTTTCTCGTTGATTCAATTATTTGTGTGCCTTAATTTTTCTAAAAAAAAATTTATTAGAAATCATTATGGCTCATCCTCCCCTTCACATGTCTTTGTCATTGGGCTCTTGACAACTCGACAATCCTTGTTGTTGTGCCACCCACTCATACGAATTTCATGGTGTCACATGTTGGTATCTTGTTCCATTATCTGGTACCCCTCTTTATTGTTGGTGAGCTTGAGAAATATTCCTTAGCTATTTTATTTCCTACAAACTTACTACTACCTTCACCCTTTGATCTACTATTTCCAGAACAATCTTTTTCCTTGTTTGTGTAATTTTTTCTTCGTATTTATTGCATACTTGAAGTCATTAATGTCTCAATATTCAAAAAAATTATCTTAGTTAGCAGAAATTAGATTTTTCCAAGATTCAAGTAAAGAACAAAGTAACAAGATACATTTATCTTCCTCTTCTTACATAACAAATACATATGCAAGCTAACTTGAAACCAAATTAAAAGCATTTAAATGATCTACAATAGAATTACCATCCTTCATTTTCAATATATATAGCCTTGTTTTGAGATACAATTTATTAGTAAGACTTTTGGTTTGGTAAATATCACCTATCCTCTTCTACAACTTTTATGTGATAATCTCCTTTGAAATATTCAAGTAGATGTAATATATAAGACATAATCAAATAGCTACTTGTGCCTTCTTGTCAAGATTTAATCACCATCTTCATTAGACATTTTAGATGCCTTCAACTCATTCAAAATTGCTAACCATTAATCTCCTTCTTCTAGGAGATCTTCCATATCCAACTTTCATATCTCGTAGCCAAATCTTAAACTTCTCAATATCTAGTGGGAGGTAGAGGACATGGTATACAATGATTTTCGTAAATATGCAAAACCATAATGCAAAAGCTCTCACTACAACCAAAAACCTTTCAACACTTAAGAGAAAGTTGTTTTTTGTAATCAAGTTACTTGTCAGGAAGTGCAAGTGCTACAATCTTACTATGACGTTATGTCGACCATGTACAACAAGATTTTGGAAGAGATCAAATACTAGTTTGTTCAAATGCACACCGATGATGTTTAATGCTCTAGTCAGCTCCAAAAGCTCTTCAAAATCCAATTATAATTTTTGAACAACAGATGAATCTTTGAATTGATGATGTATTTAATGCTCTTGTAAATGTTGGTTTTAGCTACTTGGTATTTGGTGTAGCAAATGTTATTAGGAATAATGTTGTTTTTATTGTAATTATTGATGTCAATTACTTGTTGACAATGTTTTTACTATTTTGGGTCTTTTCCTTTATTCTCTTGTGGTTCCTTTTGAACTGCTTATTATTTTCATTATTGTAATCTACTTTGGTCAATAAAAAAAAAGATAGATAGAGAGGCATTCCTCTCTTAATAAAATTGTTAGTCCTGATACCAAATATTGGAAATCAAGGTGAAACTATGCAACATTAACTTTAAAAAGGTGAGTGAAAATTTTAAAATATATCCCCAACATTACCCACTTGGATGTTTATTTGATTAGCAAATTCAACGATAATGGTATGAAGAAATAAACATATAAAAACTAAATAATATTTACATGGAGAAATTCTTGCGAGAAAGAACTCCGTATCCAAAGAGATCCATTGCTTGTACATTAATCCTCCAAAAACATTTACATCAACATAATATTTCTCTTTCCATTTTGTGGCACTTTGTTATTTCTCCAACCTACAAAAAATATTTTAAATTCTACTAACACAAGTACATGATTTATAGAAGGGCTACGATAAGAATACTAATGTGGATCTCAAAATAAGTGTCAAATCCACCTACAAAACCATGTGAGCAACCTCTTGGAAATCTTGTAAACATACTAAAAACTACATGATCACATGGCTTTCACATGGGCACCTAACCCATAACCAATAACATTTGGTGAATACTAAGTGCTTCATTACTCTCTAATAGCTCTAATGGTTAACATGCACAAAATGCAAACCTAGGCACCTCACTTAGGATAACATGTAAATAATATATGTCAACATGCATATAAACATGCAAATCTAACTGTACCCCACTCCCAAATTAGATGCCCAAAAAGAATAAGCTACCAATATACTTTGTAACCAAGGTTGATGATTGGATCCAATACTATAAATGTAATTACAATTTATCATAGATAAATAAATATTAAACATTTATATCCCTCATGATCCTAGCTATCCAAGTACACATTCCAAGGATCATGGATACATATGAAAATGAATTAGAAATGTAAGGTTAATTTCACCTTATCCTAACATAATATCCTACAAGAACATTAATAGATATGTAGCTCTCCTCGTGTTGACTCGATACTTTGAAAATTTGTCTCTTCATTTTTCTTGAAATACTTCTCAATGGCACTAGGTACCTCTTAGAATCAAAGAGAAACAACCTCTGTTCTACACACCAATGGGCGTTCTCTCATTTTTTTGTTGCAATAAAAAAAGTCCTTCATCCCACTTCTCAACTATCTCCTAATGAAATAGTCCATGCATGGTGGTGGGATTATTCCCTCGATCTCTTAAATCTTTCTATAGTTGGGTTGAATAGTAAGAAAGTCCCCAAAAACATTAATGTCACAATTCTATCATTTGTTCTAAGTGGACTACAACAATAACATTTATCATATGTTATGGGTCATTAATTTTCATTATCACCTATATTTTTTTTTAAAGCCCAAAATGAAATAAGTTTTAAGAGAAATATTTAGTAGCTCCATGGTCAAATTTGAAAACTCCTAAAAAAAAAATGCAATTAGTGGTATTTCATTTCTCGATAAGTTTGAAAAGTTTTCTTTTCAAATCCTCATACGTGTTTGGTCCAAATTAATCAAGAAGAGATTTTTAAAACTTGGGTTGTGCCTATATATTCATGTATAAAATATTATACACCAAATATGCCACTAGTTTGTTGCTTCTCCTGTAAAGTTATCCATAGTGACATTCATTTTTTTCTAGAAATTGATAAATATTCAAATAATGTCCCATCATTCATAACTAAGAGCTATGTCCCTAGAATTACTCTCTAAATTTGATTGAATGGAGTAATTATAGTGGATCCACAATTTTGATTATCCAACTAATTGATCAATACAGTGCTCATCTAGGTGAGGTCTACTTAACTAATAATTAGGTTGAGTCTATCCAATTGACGATCTTTATGGGAAACAACTTCTTGATATTATCTAATTTAACTTCAATATTGAGATCCACTATAAGAGGTACAATGTCACTTCTAGGTAAGATTTTGGTGTATTACAAAAAATAAAGACAAATGCAATTAGCTTAAGGAGATAATTCCTGCAAGCTAAATTTTTTATAAGGTGTAAAAATATTACTCAGGACTATTCATATAGATAATAAATTATTAAAAAAAGTATTTAGATATAGAAATCAAATTTCTACTAATTAGGGATATTTTATTGCTCATAATTCTTGGACTATATAGGAACTCTATATGGAGTGTTGTTTGACCACATGTAGCAATTCCTCTATTCAACTATAAACAAAAAAATATTGGTAGAAAAACTCTAGTTTGAAGAGTGAAGCCTTAAAATATTGTAGCTCCCTAGAATTTTGCATAGAAACCTTACTAACCATAAAGTCTATCTAATTGAGTACTACTCTCTGGGCATCAACAATATTCCTATCTAGGTATTCAATTTTTAATATCCTAAGAATACACTTAGGGTATTTAACAACTATTAAAAATATAAGGTGTTGAGTCATTAGCCTTTTTGCTAGAAAAATTTCTTCAAGTTTATCTACGTTTGGGTTCTTGGTGTACTCATAATGAATTTATGGTTGATTTTAAGGTCAGGTAATTCCCCTAGTTAATTAGTCAATACTTGCACATTATCTTATAATATAATTTAAAGCTATCATAAGAGCTTTCATGTAGCATGTCTTGAAAAAGAGCATAAAATATTGCTTTTTTTTTCACTATGTAAGAGTTTGTTTGTAGCAATATTTCGGATCACATTCCATAATCTAACATCGAGATGTAAAAGAGTGTCAAGAGATGTAAAAATGTAAATTGTAGACTTGGACTTGCTCAAGGTCATATTTAAAGAGGAAAATATGAGGAGAATCATATAGAATAAGAAACCAAAATCTAAAAAAATAAAAATAACATATGGATAACAATTAAAGAGAGACTAATTAAAAAAATATAAAAGAAAAGAAAGTAAATACAATTGAATAATCTTATCATGTGTAAAAAAATATGCTATAAAAATGTTAAAAATATAATTTACAAAGAATTAATGAAAAATATAAATAGGTAACATAAATTTATTAAAAATATATCAAATGAGTATATATATATACCTAAGAAATAAGCATCTATTTATTAATTATATAAAGATATTTCATATAATTGATAAAATAAGTGAAATAAAAAAATACAAGGAAATAAATGGAAAAATAAAATTATAGAAAGGAAAAGAATAATTAGATAATAATGTGTACTATACTTCTTTATATAGAATATAAAATTATTATAAAACAAAAATAAGAAAAATAGAAAAAAGGAAAGGAAAGATATAAATAATGCAATTAATGTATATAACTAAATAAGAAAAATAAAAGATAAGAGAAAAAGAAAAGGAAGAGGAGAAAAATAAACAAATCAAAAGAGTATAAGAAGGAAGAAAAAATAAATAGATAAAAGAGTCAAATTACAAAATATAATGCTAAAAAAAAGATCTCGAAAAAGAGCTATAATACCACTTGCAAGGAACCTTCTATTACCCATGTTTAGCCACAACCTAAGTCCTTGTTATTTGTCTCTTGTTTTATAGCATCCTGGAACCAAGTCTATTCCTTCCTTTAGTTCTTGTTTTCCCCAATTTACCGATGAACCATGTAGAGGTCAAATCTTCGTAATGTCCAAAGTCATTTTTAAAAGGCCTTACTCCCTTTGTGGTATTGGCATATCACCCATTGCTAGAACATTGATCCTCCTTTTTATGGAACCAAATATCCCCTCTTCCCCAATTGACCCATATGCCGATGAAAGTAAGTCTAGGTAGTCAACGGAGGGCCTTCACTCATCTTAGGTATCGGTCAATTGCACTTATTAGGAACTCTGCACACACTTATTTCTTCAGTTATGGCCTATGTTGATGATTCGATGAAGAGCAGTTTGGTTTTCAAAGCACCCTTTCGAGCAATGATGTCATCAACTACCATGTATTGAAAGGCATTTAATGCAAGATCAAATCATAAAATGGGAAAATGCAAACACCTTTCTGAGAAAGAATGTCAGTATTTGATGAAAAGTAAGATGGTATGATGGGTCGCCAGAATTAATTGAATTTATTGCTCAAGACACATAAAGAGCTACCACCTTTTGTGTGAGGTTCATTTTACATCTGGGTGGCAAAGGAAGAAGAAGTTGAAGATAGGTGTGGATTCTAAGCATGTGTTTGCAAGATAATTAAGCTCGAGTAAGACTTTCTTTCCTCCCATTTCTTGATTTTCTTGTCATAAAAGTTAGGTTTTAGAAAAGGGTTTCAGGGAGAAAGCCTTTCGATGATGTGTATGAACTCCTCCCCTTGTTGCACCCCATTTTTCTCGCTAATTGCTCTATTTCCTGTAATATTTGTAGAAACCTTAGTCCTTTTTCTAATGCATTCAATGAAAACCAAGACATCCCCCCTATTGTTAGCCGCATTATTGTACACGGGAATAAAACTAGTTAATTAAGTTGTAATTGTGTTGGTTAGTTGGCAACTGAGGGGTGGTAGTTGCGGTGCGACGGTTGGCGCTCACACCCCCTCGGTATCTTTATATACTTCAAAATTTTACTTGCAACACACAAACTATGAATGGAAATAACATATCTTATACTTGTCTGATATCGATGGCGTTCTTATTCTGCATTACGTACTTCATGTTTTAAGTTATTCACCCGAGAGGGCAAACATTTGGCGTTGTTGCCTAGACGTACTCGGGAATGGAAGACACGGATGGTGTACGGACACGATGGGCCTACCCGTTGGTGAAATAAACCCAAAGGTCGACGACGCGCGAACAAAACTTTACACAGGAGAAGACACAGCAACGAGAGAATTTTCAATTCTGCTCCAGGTAGCCATCCAGACCTACGTTCGACGAGAGGCGACAGAGGCGGAAATCCCACCAAGTGTCGTGTGGACAGCGCTGAAGGTTAGCCCGACCGTAAACCGATTGATGAACCACCTTCCCCGATTGCTTGCACAAGCATCGCTAGCACAATAGGCTCGCCTAGAGGAGATTGCCCAGGAAGAGCGACGCCAACAAATCCTTCAACACTACGAAGAAAACAGCCGACGAGAAACAGAATGAGATGGCGCTAGGCCAAGAGGGAATTGAACCTTGAACTTTTTATTTTCAAATAAAAGTGTCATTGACACGAGTTGTATTGGAGGAAATGAATTAATAAAGACGTGTTTTGATTTATGTATTGTGAGTTATGGAAATGTGGGACAATTAATGCCCAACCTATTGAATAAAGATAGAAATAAAAAAGCTAAAATGGACGAGTGGGAGGCCATGCAAAGGGCCTTGATTCTGGAGCAGCAAGTAGAACGTAGACGGAGGCTGAGGCAACTTTCCGAAGGACGACCTGCCGAAGGGTGGCCCGAGGGGAACCAAGGAGGTGTCACAGAGGGTGCAGAAGCCGACAAAAATTTCTATGCGTCGCCAGAGCATCGTAGGACGCGGAGCCACGAAGAGTTTCTGGAAGAAACAAGGTTACGATGAAATCTAGTTGAGGAGACTCGGGATCAGTTTAGAAACTTATCCCTTACACCACAGAGTGAAGATCACCAACGGGAACCAAGAGTGGGCACGGGTGAGAGAAAAGGGGAGGGCAACCGTACAAGTGTAGGTGCCACACACGACAGGCAAAACACCGTACCTCCAGTCACCCACGCAAGACACACCATCGGCGCCACCAGAGGAAGCAGCGCAGGGCCACAAACACAGGCACAACCACCCCCAAGAAGACGACCCAAGATGGCGAGTAAACAAAAATTGCCAAAGTTCACAAGGGACGGCAAGGAAGGCCCCTTACGGCACTGTCGTACATGTGAAACCATTTGGTCTGCCAACGGAGTGACAAACCAGGATGACTGGGTACAATAGTTCCCAGCCACGTTACGTGGAGTTGCCATAGATTGGTACTCCGATGTGGACAAGCAAAAAGTGGCCACGTGGGCCAATCTACAGAAGGAATTCATGGAGGAGTTTCAGTTGCTCCGTGATGACAATGAAATTGTAACGGAGATATACAGTACCAAAGAAGGTACCAAGGAGATAGTATAGGCATACATCAAGAGGCTGAAGGAATAGCTGGGTAAAATGGAAATCCAACCAGCAGAAGGATTGAAGAAACGATGGTTCATTGAAGGATTGAAATCCTCCCTACGAAAAAAGATGAAAATTGTACCCTCGACGTCATATGACGATGCCTATAATAGGGCGATGGACCTAGAGAGCGAATACAAAACATCAAAGAAAAAGAAAGGTAATAAATATTCATCTGACGACGATGAAGACTCTAGCGGGGAAAGAAACAGCAGTGGCGAATTGAGTAAAAAGGTGCATGCCCTCCAAAAGAACATGGAACAAATGCTGAAAGAATTCAAAGCCATGAAGGGGAATACAAGTAAGACTGAAGAAAACAACGTGTGGTGTACCGACTGTAGGAGTGACGCACACACCAAGGGGTCCTGCCCCAATAAGGCTTTCTGCGACATTTGTCAGATTATGGGACATTTGACAAAGGAATGTCCCTACAATATGAAAACCAGGAGCCAATAAGTTCTCTTCATGCAAGAGCAGCTGGCCGTCGAAACTTCACAAACCGCGAACAATAGTGCATCATCTGGCGGATACCGGAACAACCGGCGAGGGGGGAAGACCAATAATAATAATAAGAGCCGGATCCAATATGATGCAAAGGGACGACCAATGATCTAGTGTCGAGCTTGCAATCAATGGGGCCACTTTGCCAGGGAATGCACCTCAAAAGAAACTCCACAAAAACTATGCAAATGGTGTGGGCTTGGAGACCACGATGATGGAACTTGCCCAAAGTCAGGAGTGAACCTGCTCAACATTGACAGGACAGAGGAACGGGTATTGGCAATCACGCAGTCACAGGCAAAGAAAGCCACATACCCGGACCCCCGCATAGAGAAATAGCGGGCGCTAGACGCCAAGGCTGAAGTAGCGAAGGAAATGTTGGCACAAGGGAACACCCAGGAAGCGGCAAGTACTTTCCGCTCTGAGGCCGAGGAAAATATCCTGAAGCAAATGTTGCAGATTGAAGTACCTGTGAAGATGAAGGACCTCCTGGAAATGATGTCGCAATTACGTACGACACTCCTATGTACGGTGCAAGTAACTTCGCATAGTCAAGCGACCCGAAATACAGATGTTTCTGGCGGAACACCTACAGACCCATTGGTTCTAACACTATACAGTGGCCGACACCCGGCAGTGGTAGAAATGGGAATACTTGACACCATTCTGACTGACACTATTGTCGACGGCGGGTCCGGAGCGAATGTGCTTCCGGAAGAAACCTGGAAGCAGCTTGGCAAGCCAACACTATGGCCGTCAACCTTCAACTTACTGGGAGTGGATCAACATGGTATCAAACCCCTTGGAACGCTCATGGTGCAACAAGTGACCATCAGGACACAACCATTTGTCCTCGACTTCGTGGTGATTCTGCTCGCCAAGAAAGGATACGACGCTATTTTGGGCAGAGGGTGGTTGGTGGCAGCCAGAGTGAATCACAACTGGAAGTGTAACACGTTGTCAATGGAGAAAGTTGGGCGAAGATTTATTATCAACCTGAAAACACAACTTGTGAGTGAAGAACTCGCGTCAGAATCGGAATCAGATGGCGAGGGCGGAGTTGACGGAGGAAAGTACGAAAGGGAACCGAACAAGGAAGGCATCCTGGGAATCCAAGGATGTTCCGAGGTCCGAGGATGAGACCGATTCCCTTAATGGGCTCTTCCACTAACAAATGGAGGACTATGAGCTGTTGTATGGGTGCAACATGTTGCAGGTTGATGAGGAACCAAACGAGAACGAATTTCCGCCAGCATACGGGGAATACACCGAAGGCGATGCCCCGGTCAACGAATTATTAGCGCACAAGTTTGACATGACGAAACCAATCCGGTATGAAGAGTCCATAAAACCTACAAACCTCGGCATGGAAGCAAAGCCAAGGAACATCCTGGTTGGTGACGACTGGAATCCAGTCTTGAAAGTCGTCGCGTTTAAAATATTCATGGAATACAAGGATGTATTCACTTGGACATATAAAGACCTCAAAGGGGTGCCGCCAATACTGTGTGTACACCAAATTTCACTCGTACCTGGGGTCGTACCTGTACGGAAGAGGTCGTACAAAATGAATAAAAACTATGCGGTGAGAGTAAATGATGAAATTGAACGTATGCTCGAAGCCGGGATTATTTTTAAAGTGCAGACTAACGAGTGGGTGTCGCCCATAGTGATATCCCTTAAAAAGGAGGCAAACCAAATCCGAATCTGCGTGGATTTCAGATGCCTTAACGCGATCACCATAAAAGACCCATTTCCAATACCATTTACAGATAGCATCTTGGAGGAAGTGGCCAGTCATGAAATTTATTCATTTATGGATGGATTTTCTAGGTATAACCAGATATCCATTGCCGAAGAGGACAAATTAAAAACCACCTTCATAGTGGAGAATGGCGTGTACGCGTATAATCAAATACCATTCGGATTATGCAACGCGCCAGTGACATTTCAATGGATAATCCTTCACATATTTGAAAAGATGTTAGTAGGGAACTTCAGGGCGTTCCTTGGCGACTGGTCCATGTACAGTAACCAAGATACACATCTGGCCGCACTTGGTGAATGCATGGAGAGATGCAGGCGAGCCCGCCTAGCACTCAATCCCAAAAAATGCAGATTTATGGTGCCTCAAGGGAAGTTGTTAGGACACATAGTGTGTAAGGCTGGACTCAAGACTGACCCAGACAAGATTCGGGTGATAGTGGAAATGGAGGCACTGACAAATGTCACAGGAGTCAAATCCTTCCTAGGACACATAGGGTATTACAGGCGATTTATCAAAAATTTTGCTTGAGTATCTTGCCCTCTGGACAAGCTGACAAGGAAAGGTGAACGGTACACATGGGGGATGGCTCAGGAAGAGGCCTTCCAAGAACTGAAGTCAGGGTTGGTGGGTGCGCCAATCCTAAAATATCCTGACTGGGACAAAGAGTTCCACGTACACGTTGACGCATCCAATTTTGCCATAGGGGCCACAATGGCACAGGTGGGCGACCACGGGCTAGATCACCTGGTCTACTTTCCAAGAAGACTCCTATCGAAGGCAGAGAAAAATTATAGCACCACAGAAAGGGAAGCCCTCGGGATGGTATACTCCATCCAGAAATTTTGACATTACTTGTTGGCCACCCCGTTCACATTTTATGCGGACCACCAGGTGTTAATGTACTTGGTAAACAAGCCAATTGTTCAAGGACGAATCAGCCGATGGCTGCTATTGCTGAAGGAATTTACATTCAACATTATCGTAAGACCCGGGAAGAGCCATGTGATAGCTGACTAGCTGTCAAGAATCCAGTCAGGAGAACCAGCCAAAGGAGTGAATGAAGATTTTCCTGACGCTCACTTATTTCACATCGCGGTCCTCCCCGCTTGGTACGCTGGTGTGGGGGAATACTTGTCGACATCACGGTTTCCAAGGGAGATGCCACCAGGAGAAAGAGGGAAACTAGTACTGAGGAGCAGGACATTCCAACTCATTAATGGCCTCTTGTATAAAATGGGACCCGACCAGATCCTATGGCGATGCGTCCTAGAAGAGGAAATTCAGGGCGTCCTAAGGGAAGCACATGAAGGGCCCACAGGTGGACACATGGGGCCCGACACCACGACCAGGAAAGTTCTATTGGCAAGACTGTGGTGGCCAACACTACACAATGATGCCAGAGAGTGGGTGACTAGCTGTGACACATGCCAACGGGTCGGATGGCCATTGAAGAGGGATTTTATGCCCCTCAACCCATCAAATGCCCAAGAATTGTTTGAGAGATGGGGATTGGATTTCATCGGACCATTAAACCAAGTAGAGCCCGACGGTGCAGATACATTATAGTGGCAACAAAATACTTGACCAAGTGGGTTGAGGCACAGGCCTTGCCAGACAACTCAGCGGTCAATACAGCAAAATTCATCTATGAACACATCATTACGCGGTATGGGATTCCAATCCAACTGACAAGTGACAGAGGAGGACATTTTGTAAATCATATTATCCGATTGCTAACAACGGAGTTCAAAATCTTCCACTCCTTGTCAAGCCCCTACTATCCGCGGGCGAACGGGTAGGCCGAGACGACCAATAAAATAATCGTGTTGGTGATTTATAAGTCTTGCGGAGTGGAGAAGGATCACTGGGAGGAGTGCCTACTATCAGTACTTTGGGCATACCGAACAACTTACAAGGTAACTACTGGACAGACTCCCTTCCAGCTAATGTATGGACAAGAAGCCATGGTGCCAGTTGAATTCATGGTGTCGAGTCTCTGAATCGCCATTGATAATCGACTTGGCGACATGGAAAGCCTAAGAGAGAGACTGTACGCTTTGAACAAATTGGATGAACGAAGGATGATGGCTCAGTGGGCGACAGAGATAGCCTAGCAAAGACGGAAGGTTTGGCATGACAAGCACCTTTGGTGAATGAAGTTTACTCTTGGGTAGTTGGTGTTGAAATTCAATGGAAGGAATGAAATCAAACCTGGGAAATTCAAAGTGCGATGGCTAGGGCCTTTCAAGGTATGCGAGGTCAATACCAACAGGGCGATTAAGTTGTGGACGTTAGACGAGAAGGAGGTGCTAGACGCCGTCAATGGATCGAAATTAAAAGTTTACCACGAACGGAGGGAGCCTAGACCCTCCAGTCAGGATGCTTGATAGGCTAAATCCAAAAAAGAAAAAAGTATGACTGTATGACGACCGTACGGAGGAAAAAAATCATATGACGACCGTATGAAGATTTTTTTTTTAAAAAGTGGGACCACATACGGTGGAACCACCGTGCGGTGGTCACACCGATGGTGGGGCCACCAGCAGTGGATGCCACCATGTGGTGGTCATCGCACACCGCACAAATAAAACCCCCGCGCAAACAAAAAGAGAGACGAAGCCCGCACAACCCGCATACGTCCGCACTAAAACAAAAGTCGCGCAACATTAAAATGCAAATAAGAAATAAATAGAAAGAAGGACACGCCGCACCTGCACAAGTCCGCAACAACGGCACAAGAGGAAAAAAAAAACAGGCCCACGCACACAGCCCGACCCAGCACTGCACAAGGGAGCATCGTACGGTAACACCATACGCGCAATCCGCGGAAGGTTATTTGAAAAGTGGCATACGAGTTTTTTTTTTTTTTAAAGGTTATAAAAGCAGAAATGAAGAAGTAATCTGGGACTAATGGACATAAACAGGAACAAGGCAGATTGGTGAAAACGGTTGCAGTCGTTAGAAGATAAGTTGCAGGGAGGGCAAAAAGAAACGAGTGCAAACACAGGCAAACGGATTTTGCCATCTGGGGTGCGTATTCCAGGTAGCCTCAGTATGAGCACCAGTCAAAAAAGCAAGAAGCATCGTCCCAAACCCTTGGCGACAAAGGACAAAGATGAAATAACGGCAGATAATATTATGTTCGAAGGTCTGAATGGAATAGACTGTCGGAACTGGTGGGCGAAGACACCTCAGGATGATCCGATACAGAAAAGCCTTCGCTAGGCACAAGTACACTGGGCCATCCAGATGCCAGTTTTTTCTATAAAGGACTTTGAGGTGCTTTTGTGTGCCATGATTGGTAGCTATGACAGACATCGCCACCAGTCGGTATTTGATTATCAACACTAGAGGATAACGATGTCATTCACGGCAAGCGAGTTCACTAGGGTATTTGGCATACCAGGGGTGAAAGGGAAAAAAATAGACACTTCACAGAAAATATTTCCAGAAAATCGTGCCACACTGCTGTAGCTGATGTTGCGTGATAACCTTACCCAGGGAGAAAAAGATAGCCTCAAGAGTGCAGGCAAGAGTCGAGGGGTGAAGAAATAGTTTTTCGCCAAGGGAGTATGGTGATGCATGTTGTCGATGGTGAAGAGTTGCCTCACAGGTGCTAGCCGCGCGTCGAACATAGCCATTGCATAGATAGTGTTGATGAACGAGCTGCACAATGGAGTGGTATACGATTGGGCATCACTATTGGCGGATAGGATGGACGAGTTCATGACACTGCAATACAAAAAGTTCTACATGCTGCATCATGCCATTGGATTATTCCTCGACGCAGTCCACACACAGATCACCCCGGGCTCACAGCCATTGGAGCCGCAGGGGTGTGTTGCACTAGACTAGCCACCCATATTCTATTGATCACACTTGGACGTCTTGGCACATGGCACAGAGGCATGTTTAGGCACAAAAATAAAGAAGGCCGCCATGTCCGATACGGAGTACGACATGGAAGAGTCTGAGGCTGAGGATGCAGAAAGTGGCAAGGAGGAATCCACAGACACCTCCCAGGTAAGCGGAGGGTGCTTCTGACTGGCAGGGAGAAGAGGTGACCAGTTGCCTAAAGAGGGGGTAGTGGAGTTGGCAGGTACAGTAAGGTCTACTTTAGCATCACAGGTGCAGGTCCACTTTACACCAGCCCGCTTACCGGAGACTTGTCAGTTCCTAGCTTCGGGCAGCCTCGGGTGACGATAGCCATGACACCACCACGGGTGGAGACCATGGCAAGTGCAGAGGCTTCCATGGTGCACGATGTGCCGGATGTGACAGGACAGGATGTGCCAAGGTTTCCCGGATATATGTAGGAGGCAATGACGGCAACAGGCACTCTTCATGATGACCTCACTAACTGGTTGAGTCGTTACCAGATGGCACCCGTGGCACCAGGAGAGGCCACTCTATCTCTAGGGTGGACCATGTATTCCTTGGATGTCATTGATCTCGAGGAAGGGAGTTCCCCGAGCAGCAGGGCGGTTTAGAGGGTTGCCTCACCCCCTGCGGTGGTAGTAACCAATCCGTACAGAGCAGAGGGGGTGCCTGTGGGAAGTCAATAGGGTGCAGAGTTGGAGCAGTTCATTACTGAGATGACTCTGGGAGCACAACGACTTGTGTCATCTGCCACGCTCCAGGACGATGCGACCATGGTTGAGCGGATGGAGGGGTTGTTGACCTTTGCCCGCACCGGATGCCGAGTTGAGTTTGAGAGGTGTTTTGAGTGTGTCAGGTGGCCTGACATGGAGAGCCTCGTGATGCTGGAGGCTTGGCGCCTCACTGAGGGGGTTGGCGAGACCTGAATGTAGTCGTTGGTGAGAGAGGTAGAGCAGGCCTTCCATGAAGGTTATCTGGAGCTTCGGAGGTCACAACAGACGGCAACCACAGTTGAGGCTTTGAGGGTGGCAGCAGTAATAGCTCGGGAGGAGCTGGCTACCAGGTTTCGAGGGTTAGAGGCTACCATGGCATAGAACCAGAAAGCGATGGACACTTTAGTAGCAGAGAAGTCTGCCTTGTTGATACAGTTGGAAGAGGAGAGGGCATCGAGGGAGTTGTTGGAGACTCGGTTGGTCAGTGCACTGGAAAGTGTGGACAAGAAGGATAAGGAGGTGCTCGAGGCAACCTATATGGTAAAGACTTCTATGGAGCGGCAGATGGTCGCGGAACGAGATCTAAAGAGGAGGATGGAGTAGGTGTATGAGCTCTGTGGGCACTTGGCATCCACTGCTACACCACCACTGGCGCCTTCTTCATCAAAGACGCCTTCTGCACTTAGTTTTTTTTCTGGGTTTTTGTGAGCTCCATGTATTCTCCATTTTGTTGTCAGTCGCCTGGAGACGACTTTTCTTTTTGGGGGGGATGATGTTAGCCGCATTATTGTACACAGGAATAAAAATAATTAATTAAGTTGTAATTGTGTTGGTTAGTTGGCAACCGAGGGGTGGTAGTTGCGATGCGACGGTTGGCGCTCGCACCCCCTCGATATCTTTATATACTTCAGAATGTAACTTGCAACACATGAATTATGAATGGAAATAACATATCTTATACTTGTCTGATATCGATGGCGTTCTTATTCTGCATTACATACTTTATGCTTTAAGTTATTCACCTGAGAGGGCAAACACCTGTATAGAGAGTGAATTGGAGAATGTGAGGGATACATATATGGGAGGCACTAATTTGAGGGAAATTTTAAAGAGGTTACAAAGATGAGATTCTTCCCTCATTGCACAAAAAGTGGTTGACAGTGGACTCTTACGAGCAAGAGGTTACCCACTTGCCATTAATAAGTGACCTCTTGCATGAACACTTGAATAGCTATAAAAAAAGATGGGAATTCCATTTCTATTCTATATTGTTCTATATACTCGCTGACAATGAAGCAATTTGGTTGGGCCTAACTATGGATGGTTCATTGGCGGAAGGTAGACTTGTCTATGAGTGTTTTCGCCAATTATGGGATGATATGGGCATGAAGGAGTTTTCCTATGTGTATGATGCATTTTTCATGACCCTAATGCAGAGAATTGAAGGGTCTCCAAAGTAGACAATTTCTACAGAGGTCGTTGCCCTGGTGATGCAATTCAATAGCTTTTACATTTAGTTCCACACCTTCACCTATCTAAGAATAGGAAAATATGAAAATGCCCCTTTGAGTCTACCCAGGTATGCCTCAGATTATCTTATCTTCCTAGAGTTGTGAGAGGTTGTTGCCTTGGTGATGCAATTCAATAGCGTTTACATTCAATTCCACACCTTCACATATCTAAGGATAGGAAAATATGAAAATGCCCCTTTGAAGCTACCCAAGTATGCCTCGGATTATCTAACCTTCTTGGAGTTATGTCACTATATGTCATTTGTGAATATTAAATATTCAAACTTGAAGAAGAAAGGGTACCCTTTCTCTTTGTCTCTATATTATTTTTCCTGCACAAATAATGAACATGTGAAGAGAACAAACAAGTTGTTAGTTGATTTTGGTTTTTGATACCTACCCCTGAGGAGCAATTTTGATAGCAAAGGCCATGCTCGGGGAAATCTCTATGGTCAGCTTCATACCCCCATGTACCTCAACTAGAAGTTTTTTGGGAGGACTGTTGCAAAGATGGTAGAGAAGTCCAAAGGAGATATTTTATGAGATTGATAGTGGATCAAATTATTGCTTCTCCCACTCCCAAAAGATGAAATAGATGATGGCTCATATTTGATTGATGAGTCATGTTGCGATGCAATTGTGTTGCCTCTCCCTCCAATGCAATGATCTCAAGATGAAAGGAAAAATATCAATGTCTACACCTCCAATGTTTTGAAGAGAACCCAACAATGGTTGGAAAATAAGATGAGATCTCATGTAGGCTCTTGCTCACAAAAAGGGACCCCATTTGCATAGAAGAGTTCATCTCAAAGCTCTTAGGGTACTAGAACCACAACCAATGTTAGAGCGACTTCACACAAGTCCAACTCCCAATCTAGAGGAGATGAATAGCCCTCGAAAGATCATCCCAAATTGAAATCACTTTGTGAAGAACGTATCACCAGCCTGCTCAAGAGGAAGAGAGATTGGAAGTCAACTACACCAACCCTGCCATTGACACAATAGGTAACTACCCCCATCATTACTATTGTCGATGATGATTCACATATTTTTAATCATATAGATGCAAACTCTTCTTTAAGCCTTCCTTTAGGCAAACTCGATCCTCAAACTCTAGCACAACCTATATCTTTAGCTCTCCCTGCTATTTCTGAACAAGCCACCACTGTTGTAGTTAGTGCCTCTACTATTGTTGCCTTTCCCCCTTGGTGAAAGAAAGCTATAGAGAAGAAGAAGAAATACACCCTAGTAGCGGAATTGCATGTAGATACCATCGCCCAATTGCTAGGGGATACATCCAAACCCAAAAGGGCTAGAAGAATGTCCTGTATGGTCATAGATTCTAGTACAGGACATCAAGTTGAAGAAACTGCCAACCCTGCAATAGACAAAGAGGAGTATGAACTCACTAAGGTTGATTATCGATTGAGAAGGATCGATATCGATCCTTCTAATACAAAGGATGACATCTATCATGCTAAATTTTTTGTGAGTAACTTGTCGCAAAGAGTTAAAAGGCAAGAACAAAAAAATCACGAGTAGACACAACAGTTAAGTGCCCTCATCACCTTTGTCCAATCTCTTTTATCAATAGGAAAACCATATGATCAAGGTACCTCAAATACACTAGTGTTAGGAGGTATCAATGTTGATCAATTGGAACAAGTCAAGAGATGTCGAGCGATAACAAAAACAGTAGAAGAGTGGGTAAACAAGGCCAAAACTCAGTGCTTTATATTAATTGAAGAGGGTTTACGATCTCATGCCACTCTTGAGAGCAAAATAAACACTATTTGCACCAATCTGAAGGAACTTAGAAAAGAAATGAGAGGTTTGGAGCTCACCTCCCACCAATTAGAAGGATTCTCCAAAATGCACCTCGGCCTATTGATAAGGGATAAAAATATTAAAAATTGAAACGTATGGATTGGCTATTTATGTTTTGAAAGCTAATATGAAAGGGTCTTTTTTATCTTTGAAGAAAACTTTGTGTTGGTTTGAGAAGAAATGACATTGCTTTACATGTTTGATCAATTATTCTAGTATTGGAAGTAGAAATCTATGAACCAATATTTTGAAATTTATAGACTTTGTGCTATGGTGGATGAATATACATTCTTCATATGTTGAAAGCATTTCTGTTTTAGTTTTCTATGGTAAAATATTGAAGTGATTGATTTATTTTTATTTGTTCTATTATCATGAAATATTCATCTGTGTATAAGTATTGAATGGCAATGTCATTTTCAATTATTAAGTTCTAAATCCTGCTCTTCTAATCCCCATCATACTTTGATATAAGAGTGAGAATCGATTAGAAGATTAATTATTTAGTTTTCTTTTTAGAATTAGTTTAGTTTTATGCCTTTTAAAGTTTTTGGTCAAAAACTTTACCTTTCATTACTTTCTAGTTAAAAGATTCCACAATTTTCCCATTCGTTGCAAATATTTAGAAGGTAGATGCACCTTGTAAAAGAAGCAAAGAATGGTTGTAGAAGGACATCATGCCTATCTCAATTGTTTGTACAGTTTGTTACTTGTTCGGTAGCATAATACAAAGCTAGGTGATAGAATTTGTATACAAACACCTTCAAATATAAATAGGACCTTATAAAATATATTTGTAATAACAAATCTCAATTAAAAAAGGAAATGCATGTGTTTGTGTCAAGGGGGCACCACTTTGAAAAGGAAATCCTCCAATAGAGAAACTACTCCATGTAATATAATATATTCCAGATACTTAACAATTATTAAGTCATTACAACATATGGAGTATAGTTAAAGACAACTACCACTCGATACATTTGGGATAAATGCAATAACATGAAGTTTAACATAAAACAAAATCTACTATCCCACATGTGGGATAAATATTTTTATTCTAATTTAATTTGTGGGGTGATTTATGCAACATATATATCCAAGGCATTACTAACTAACACCTAATTCATGTATCAAAATCGATGTTTGTAATAGTGAACTAGGTTGTGTTGCAAGGCCTTGGCCAACTAACTCAATTTTTGTATCTCTTGCTTTTAATTTAAACCTCTTAAAAGTTTAGAAATCACACCCACTTACTTGCATGACAAGCACATTAGCTTGAATAACTTGGATAGATAATCCTAGGCCATTATGTCATAGTTGGAAATCATATGAAAAACACACTAACACATTAAAATAAATGCACAAAAAGTATTTAAAGCATTCACATTTGCATCACATCAATATCCTTAGGCATTGCATTGATTGATTGGCATTTCTATCGAGTGTGTACGCCTCTTAAGGGATTTGATTAGTAGCAAGGAATTCCAAGGGCTTCTCTTTAGCCTACAATAAATTTCTATGTATTTGTTAGTATAGCCCTCTAGTTATTGGCAGGTATATACGACATGAATGTATCGCATGTAATATAATGTAGTCCTCTAGTTATTGGTAGGCATATATGACATAAATGCATCACGTAGTTATTGGTAGACATATACAACATAAATGCATCACGTAATGTAACGCTAGTAACAATCAAGTTGCATCATCAAGACTAAAACATATGATACAAATCAATCCATAAACTTCAACGTAATTCACATTAATATAATATTTAATAGACCATATGAATTCTAAATCTCAATTATCAATTACAATGGATCATCATCAAAATGTCAAATCAATAGATCAAACCTAAATAACTAGACGATCCTATCCTTTCTCAATTGTGGAAAGCTCAATTCAATCAATATAATTCCACTACAATTAAATTATTTAAGTATATACCTATATTGTATAGTAAGGTAAGATCATTGAAAATGATTTATTTCCCCACCGACTTTTACACAAAAAGTAGATGTACTTTATCATATGGACCAATAAACTTTATTTCCATGATAGAAGCAACTGAATTACATAGAGATCCCCATCTTATGTTTGGTCCATAAAGTAGAAAAAGTTTGAAATTGGAAGGCAATACTTTTAATGCATACCCAAAATGGACCACCTTTTCATCATGAAATTAGTCAACTTAAAAGAAAAAGAAAGGTTCCCACATTTTCAACTTGTAGACCTACCACGGATTACATTTCAATCATGGCCGAACAAATATATAATGATAAATATTGTGTGCTTCTAGAAACACCATTTGCTTGAATTGCAGTTTTGCAATTTCAACTTGCTCTAGGGCTTTCGTCATCCTTATATAAAAATGATAAACTCGATTTCTTTTTATATATTGTTTTAAATTGGGTACTCTCTCTATGTTAATATCATGAACAAATTTTATACTTAAAAATATAATTGATTTTTAAAACCACAATATGTTTTGCGATTAAATTAAGTGTTACTCATGATTTTTTTTAATATAATATTGTAATGGTGAAAATTGTTATGTTTTTTTTGTTTTGAATTTATTTTTATTTTTATTTTGTTTTTAATGTAATGATTAGTGTGCTTAAATTATCTATTTTGTGGGGAAGTAAACAAATAATTTGATTTTAATTTGATTCCATTTATTCATTTGAAGATTTAGAATCAATCCTTAATTTATTGATCTATCACCTTTGTTCGTATTAATAAATTGTAAAATTCTAGTCAACTAGATTTACCTATCTATTGACTTGCTCAGCCCAAGACTGATGCAAGGTGAACTCTGAGTGAAGATCGAAGTTGTTGGGCCACACCTACCGATTCCCCCTCATTTAAAAATTGCAAATTGACCTATACTAGTTTTGCGATTTGTGAAAATGAACTCATACTTTTGAAAATTAAAATTTGAGTATTTGGGCCAAGACCTTTCCTTATAATTATTTATTATGAGTGGAATTGATGTAAATGATATTTGAATTTGTACTTTAGTATTTTGTATTTAAGACAAACCGTAATTCATGTAGAGCATCTAGCAAACAATTTAGCACATACCTAACACCTAGCAAGAAATCTTCAAGATTCACTATATCATCATAAAGGGCATTGTCGTCTACATAATATCGTAGGTACATTGCATTACTGGTTATTTAATTTGATTACTATAAAAAGTCATTGAATTGGTATCCAATAGTTAATGAAAAGGGAAAAATCATGTTAGTTTCAACAAACTCCTTTATCAACATAGCTATTTTTATGCAAGTTAATTGATGTTTGTGAGTTTTGAAAGTCCTCTATGTGTAGGTCCAAATCTCTAATATAGGTTTTGTTGTGAAATATGGATCGAAGAATAATGACGATGATTCTGGAAGACTGATTGTCGTGAGTTATTCATCGTCTCCATCATTGAATATGGTTTAAATACAAGAGGAAAGGTTGCCTACGTAGGGACATGTCCATACGTGGTAGTTGACACGTATGAACATGCCCCTATGGAGGCAACCGTTCATAACAATTAGTTTGTTTATGTTTAATTTCCGAACTGTATGCTCTGTTAATATATCACTCTCCAGATAATAACCGATTTACCATCAGTTAGATTCACAAGGGCTATATATTAACACTCCCTCTTAGCAGAAGTGGATCTAACTAATTTTCTTGGGAGCATATTCTGTCATGACTTCCGACACAATTCGGGACAACATTTAATATAGTCTTGTCATGACAATAAACTCAATATCATGATATCTGGCTCAGTCCGGGACAATCACTTAAGAAGTCAATCATGAGATGATCACATACTTTAGGATCAAGATATCCGGCACAGTCCGGGACAACAACTTAATGTAGTCAATCTTGACACTTGGTCAACTATTGTCAAGATCGTCACCTTGAAATAGTAACCTTAAACATAAGAAGATCGTCATCTTCTTGAACACAGTTAGAATATTGCAATATACATTTTATTTATTTATTCACGAACAAATTACACATGGTAGGAATTTCATCCTAATAATCTCAATTATAATCTAGTCATACCAAGTTTACTTCTGAAGTATTCTATCTTCAATCTTGCAAGTGGCTCGGTGAAGATATCAACATTTTGTTCTTCAGTACTGATGTACACTAGTTTTATGACGTTTCGATCTACCATATCTCTTATGTAGTGATAAGGGATCTCAATATGTTTGGATTGATTGTGAAAAACTAAATTTACTGAGAGCTTGATACAGCTCTGATTATCACAGTGAATTATTGTTGAATTCAGAGTTTTTCCAAATAATCCAAATAATAACTTTCTTAGCCATACCGCTTCACGCGCTCCCATGGAGGCTGCCATATATTCTGCTTCGGTGGAGCTTTGTGCAACTGCTGACTGTTTTCTGCTGAACCAAGATATCATAGCAGAACCAAGACTGAAGCAACACCCTGTAGTACTTTTACGGTCAGTGGTACTTCTGGCCCAATCAGAATCAGAATATCCTTCGAGTTGAATCTCAACATTTTCACACTTTAAGCCAAGTCCGATTGTGCCTCGTAAATATCTTAGAATGTGTTTAGCAGCCATTAGATGTATCTTCTTAGGTTCACACATGAAGTGAATTAATACATTTGTAGCATAGCAGATATCAGGACGAGTATTTACCAAATACATGAGTGAACCAACGATTTGTCTATAGAGTGTGGGATCTGTAGGTTTTGAATCTTCTGCCTCAATTTTAAGCTTGTGCAAATTAGTTTCCATTGGTGTAGCTAATGGCCTACACTCCATCATCCCAAATCTAGTTAGAATATTTGTGGTGTACTTTCCTTGATTTAAGAAGATGTAGTTTTTCTTCTGCCATACTTCTAATCCCAGAAAATAATGTAGAAGCCCTAGATCCTTCATATCGAATTTTGCTGCCAGATCTTGCTTAAATTTCTCAATGAGATTATCCTCTCCTATTATCAAAAGATCATCCACGTAAAGGACCAATATAATCATATTGCCATTTGAAGCCTTGAAGTAGATGTTGGGATCTGCTAGGTTCTTGGAGTACCCTAGTTTGGAGAGATAGTTGTCTATCCTTGCATACCAAGCTCTAGGTGCTTGTTTTAACCCATAGAGAACTTTCTTTAGTTTACAAACATAGCAATTTTTATCATGTATGGTGAATCCTTTTGGTTGTTCTATATATACTTCTTCTTCAATTGAACCATTTAGGAAGGCAGTCTTTACATCCATTTGGTGAATTTTCCATCCTTTGGATGCTGCAATTGCAATGATTGTTCTTACTGACGTATACCGGGCAACTGGGGCAAATGTCTCTTCATAATCAATTCCTGCTTTCTGAGAGAATCCCCTAGCCACAAAGCGAGCCTTATGTTTTTCAATGCTGCCATCAGATGCATATTTGATCTTGAACAACCACTTGGATGAGACAACTGATTTGTCTTTTGGTCTAGGCACTATATCCCAAACATCATTCTTTAGTATAGATTGATATTCTTCAACCATAGCATCTTTCCAAGCCTGTTTTAATAAGGCTTCTCTGACATTTGTTGGTTCAGAATTTGTGAGTTCGGTTAGAAGTGCAGCATAACATTTTAGAGTTCTTGTTCTCTTATTTTCTTTGGAAATTTCATTTGGTTCTACATTATTCTCTTCAATCATTTTCCTTGCCCATAGAGGTCTTTTCTTGTTATTGAGTGTTTCAAAATTTTCATCAACAAGAGGTTCAGAAGCTCTTATGATGTCCTCCCTCTCAGTGTCTGAAGGTTCAGAATTTTCTATGATATTCTCCCTCTCAATCTCAGTTATGTGATCTTCTTCTTCTTTAGTAATGTTATCATCCTCAGGTTCTTTGAGTGTAGTGTTTTCTTCAAACTTTACATCTCCACTTATCTCAACAGATTTTTTCCTTGGAATGTAAATGTGATATCCTTTAGTATTTTCACTATAGCCAACGAAGATACCTCTTTTTCCGGATGGTTCTAGTTTTGTCCTCTTTTCTTTAGGAACATTTATATATACGGGACAACCAAATATCCTTAAATGACTTAAGTCTGGTTTGTTCCCTGTAAAAGCTTCTTCAGGAGTTATGTTTTCTAGAACTAAGTGCGGACATCTATTTTGAATGTAGACTGTTGCATTTGAAGCTTCTGCCCAAAATGAAGTGTGTAAGTTCTGGTCATGCATCATGGCTTTTGTTGCTTCAATTATGGTTCTGTTCTTTCTTTCTGCTACTCCATTCTGTTGTGGATTATATGGTACAATATACTCCCTCTTAATCCCAACAGAATTATAAAAGTCTTTGAAGTTGTCAGATGTATATGCTCCCCCATTGTTGGATCTTAACACCTTAATTTTCTTCCCTAACTGCTTTTCTACTGGTGCCTTGAATTCTTTGAACTTAGATAGTACTTCATTTGAGTCTTTGCACTTTAGAAAATATATCCATGTTTTTCAAGAGTAGTCGTCAACAAAGATTATGTAGTATAAGGATCCAGTTAGGGATGGTGTTGACATGGGACCGTATAGGTCTAAGTGAATTAGTTCTAAAATAACTTTTGATTTGTGCTTGCTTGAGGGAAAAGAAACTTTCACATTCTTTCCCAAGGCACATCCTTTGCAAATGCCTGTGTGTTCAGATTTTAGTTGGGGTAGTCCTAAAGTAATCTTCTTTATGTTGGATAGAGCACTATATCTTAGGTGTCCTAATCTTTTGTGCCATAATTCATTATTATTTGAAACTTCAAGATTTAGTGCTTCCTTTTGATCACTGCATAGTTTGTATAGGCTACCATCTCTTGAACCTACTGTTATGGCATTTTTTATATTTGTATTTTTAGGCCAGAGTAGAACTTTATCTTCATTGAAGGTAACCCGATATCCTTGATCAACTAGGCCTGAGATTGAGACTAGATTTCTTTTTATTCCAGGTACAAACAGAACATCCTTTAATTGTAGAGATACTCCATTTCTTAGTTTGATAGTACAGGTCCCAATTCCTTTCACAGGATATGTGGAGTTATCTCCAATAGTAACCTCTTCACTTGAGTGCCTGTTAAGTGTTTCAAACTGATTTCTAAATCCAGTTATATACCTTGATGCTCCACTGTCTACGATCTAAGTGTTTTTATTTGTATTTATTTCGCTTGATAGGGCCAAGAAGAAAAGTGAGTTTTCTCCTTTGACTTTGGCTAGAGTAGCTTGTGTTTTCTTCCTTTCTGGACAATTTATGTGAGTGTGCCCATAGTTGTCGCATTTGTAACACTGAATTTTAGACATATCTCTTTTCTGATGGTTTTTATTTCCTCTCTTCCATTTGGAGAACTTTTTCTTTTTGTTGAAGGTATTTGTATTAAGTGCTTGGATTTCTCCTTCTTTATTTGGCCCTAATCCTCTTGAGATTAGCCGAGATTCCTCTTGAATGCACTCATTCTTAAGTTGTTCAAATTTGGGTAAGGGGGATGTTCTGCTAATACATTGAATGTAGGATTCCCATGAAATTGGTAATCCTCTTAGGGCTATGAGAGAGATTTCTTGATCATCTACCTCATTTCCAATAGTTTGTAATTGGTCTTTTACTTCAGATATCCTTGAAAAGTATGTAGATATTGTATCATATTTATTCATCTTTATGTTTAAAAGTTGTTGTTTCAAGGTTAACATTCTGCTCACATTGTTAACCTCATATGTATTTTTAATGGTTTTAAATACTTCATATGCTTTAGGCAGTCTGGCTATAGATGGAAGAATATGATCTTTGACTGAGTCAATAATTATTTTCTTTGCTTTATTATTACGCCTTTTCCAGGTAGATTTCTCTGGTTCATCATTTGGCATGTCTAGATTTTCTTCTATGTAAGACTCTAATTCTAGTTCTTCAAGAATGGCAATGATTCGTATCTTCCAGGAAACGAAGTTGGAGGCTCCTTCGAGTCTATCTTCCACTCTCATATTACTTGACATTTTGAATATTTTCTTAGTCGGATATATCCTCTGCGTATATAGCCTCTGCATCGATTTGTTATTTACTTCTGATAAATGCTTATGAGTAATATGGTTGTCTAATTTATTTTCTTAATATGTTGGCTCTAATACCATGTTGTGAAATATGGATCGAAGAATAATGACAGTGATTCTGGAAGACTGATTGTCGTGAGTTTTTCATCGTCTCCATCATTGAATCCGGTTTAACTACAGGAGGAAAGGTTGCCTATGTAGGGACATGTCCATACGTGGCAGTTGCCATGTATGGACATGCCCCTATGGAGGCAACCGTTCATAACAATTAGTTTGTTTATATTTAATTTCCGAACTATATGCTCTGTTAATATATCACTCTCCAGATAATAACCGATTTACCATCAGTTAGATTCACGAGGGCTATATATTAACAGGTTTAGTTCCACACATTAGTTTGAATATATAAGTGTGTGACTACATACTTAGTTGCACAGATAACTTAGGGAGAATATACAAGATGCAAGTATGGGTCCCAAATATTAACTCATGTTAGGTACCCATGTATAAATGTAAACTTTCACAAACTAAGAAGAGAAAAAAATCCAAGGGGACAAAGCTCCTCCTTGGCAAAAGAGACAAAATATAAAATTCTCTCAAAGAAAAATGAGAAGAACAAACCCCCATGTAAGGAAAATTTCCCTCCATAAGATAGAAGAAGAGGGACTATGCAACCCTTCCTCAAATTAGAGTATCCTAGAATGATGGTAGAAGCCCAAATATGAATGTTGAAGATGATCCAATCAAATTGAACAACATTCCTCCCCTTAGGAAGAAATGAAACCATGAATGTATGTAGGATTTATTCTCATTCCTAAAAGGAAGATCAAGTAACAAAGATGAAGATGTGTGATGCCTCTAACCTCTACTAAAATGTCCCTATGTTGATGTTGAAAGCTAGTACAATCAAGTTATGTGTTCCAAGCCACATTGATAAAGATGACAATCTAGAATCTTGTGGAAATTAATGTATAACACAATATAAAGGCAAATATGCCCCCTTCCAATGTTGCTCAAAAGTCTCCACATCAATACCAAATTGTGACAAAATATGAGGTAGAGAAGAAACAAGAGGGTCTAAATACATCCCCACAACATTTGAAGATGATGATAAAACTCCATATAAAGAAACATCGAAGAAGAGATGAATATCCTCAATAGTGTGCTCCAAGTATGCAAGATAAGATTCACAAAATAAACCTAAAAGTACCCATCTCAGGTAGTTCTATATAGAAAACTATAAATATTTTGTTGCATTGAATCATTAGGAAACCCAAATGTAGCAAAATTAATGCTAAAAAAAGAAACAATAAATGGATATGAGTCATCAATGCAAACTATTTGACACTGATCATCACTAAATAATATTGGATCTTACATAACTAAGAATATGTAGGTGTGAATAAGGTATTTCACCTAACTAGTTTACTACTGGATCCTATTCACATGTTAAGTTTACTTAGCTCCTAGGAATCTTTTTAGAAGTTTTAGTTTTCAATTAGATTTTATCTTATCTTTTGGAATTTAATTCTTATGACCTAGGTTGTTATGTTAAGTTGTCTCATGTTATAGGATTAAGACACATTTTGTCATCTTATCTAATATTATCTCTCACATTGATTGTATAGGAAAGGCCTTTGTACACTTTGTTAAGATCAAGCAAGCTCATTATTGCTACTCTCTTGTGGAAGGTTGTCTTTTATTTTGTATGTGATCCTGGGATGTTGAGCTTATCTTCAACTCTTACATGGTATCACAACTCCAATTCTTCAAACTTCTTCTCAGATTTGAGGGTGATTTAGAAGTGAGCTTTTGTAGGGTGCTTTTTGGGGTGAAAAGGGCCTCATGAATGAGTTTATAAGGCCCCAAAACTCCTACTTTCATAGAAAACACCTCAATTTGGACACCATTAAATTTTGGGTCATTTTTAGAAGGTTTAACTAGAATCTATAAGATAATTGATATTTTTAACCTAGGTAACTATACTTGAAGATGTTGGTCTCAAAGAGGGAAAAAATGGAGAAGATTTTGTCGCCTGTCGATGTTGTGGTTTTGTCGCCCATTGGTTCTGATGCGGTTATGTATGTCAAATAGAGGCGGACTCGTGATGTTAGGGTTTTGTCGCCCATTAGATCTGGTGCGGTCGTTTGTCGTGATAAGGGTTCGTTGTCGTTCACTGGTTCTGTTGGGCTGAGGCGGAATGGTGAGGCTTCGAGGTCATGGCAAGGGAAAAGGTTGTTTGCTGGTGGGTTATTTCTTGTTGCTAATGTCATTTCCGTTAATCTGACAGAAGATACAAAAAAGGAAATTGATCATAATGCTTATGTTCTTTCTTCACATGGTGTGATTTGTCAGTTTAAGGGTTTTTGGTCCAGCCTCCCTCAACTACACTCCTGGATCTCAGAATAGTGGGAGCCTCTTATTACTTGTAAAGTTCATATTTTCCCCTTGGCTAAGGGGTTTTTTATTGCTAAATTTGATAATGCCCTAGATAGAAACAAAATCTTATGTGATCATTTCTTTAGTTGGCAGGATAGATTTTTGTTGATGATTAAGCCTTGGCACTCTGATTTAAACCCTTCTTCCGAAACGTTTAATAAGATCGCCATTTGGGTTAGGCTTCCTAATCTCCCCCTTCATTTATGGACTGATTCTCTTTTAGAGGAAGTGGGTGAGGCCCTTGGAGATTTTTTGATGGTAGACGTTGAATCTTATAATATTTTTCACTCCACCTTTGCCCGAATTTTGGTGGAAATGGATGTTTCAAAAGGGTTGCCTGCTGAGATTTTTCTCAAATCTTCTAAGGGCTCTTGGGTTCAATATTTGGACTATGAAGGGATTCCCTTCCATTGTAGAAGATGTTTTAAAATAGGTCATGCAGCTGCACAATGTGGATTTGAGAAAAAGGCATTGACGACTACATGGTGGAAAGGTGCTTCTCAACAACATTATACGGTTGAGAAGAAATATGAGCAAAATAATATTTTTTTGAGGTGGCACAAGATCGCGGGGCATCCTCTCTAGATGTCATTGATGGTGAGGTTTCTAAAGCTATGCAAGAATATCATGTTGAAACCCATAATGTGTGTGAGTCTCAGGCTGCATTTTCTGGTGATTGTGTTCCGGTTACCAAATCTGTTGACTCTTCTGATAAGGCCTTGCTTGCTTTGTCGCCTGCTGATGTTGGGGTTTTGCCTCCTGCTGGTTCTGATGCAGTTATTTCTGTCAGGATGAGGCAGACTGGTGATGTTGGTGTTTTTCCTTTGCCCTCCGCTGGTTCTGGTGTGGCTGAGACAATGGCTACTGACATTCATTCTTAGGATTTTGGTGCACTAGATTGGCATATTAAGGCAACATGAGTGGAAGAGGGATGGATTTCTGTTAAGGGCAAGCAAGCTAAGTTCTCTAAGCCTTCTTTTGACATGACTCTTCAATCCCCTAAGATAAATTCTAAATGCAAATCTTGATGGTTCTTGGGTGGGGGATGGTTTTAGGATGGTTGTTGGTTGTTCTTTTTGCAACTTTGTTTTATGTTGTGGGGGCCTATTTTTTTAAAAACCCATGTTTTTTATTATGGGTGTCCTTTTTACCCATGGTCATCTAGTGCTTTCATGTTCCTTTTGTCGAGACAACTTTCTGGTTGAGGGTTCCCGATCCTCTCAAAATCTGTTTGTAAAGGGTTTCGGGTCCCTTCAAATCCTGTTTTTACCTTTATAAAAAACTAGAATCTATAAGATACAATTCATACATTCATACAACCATATTGATCTATACTTAGTTATTCCATGGTTGGTGTCTACATACTCACCAATGATATCAAGCAAATATTCCAAGTATATTCTTCTATCTATGACATCCACCTAGATCACCTTTGCATAATCACATGTACTCTATAGTGGATATCCATTGAATAAGAGTAAGAGTTTATTGAGCATTATCTTGAGCTCTCTTCCACTCTAATATTGTTCTCTTCTCTTTCAAACCTTCACATGTATTCCTATGAATTTCTCAAAAGGAATGGCTAACTTAAAAGATTTAGATTGTTGAATGTAATCTTCATACTATTTTGCAGCTACCATAACTAAATAACTTTTAGTTGAATAAATAGGTACAACTCCTCCTTCATTATCAAGTAATAAAATGGAGTTTGTTGGCTTTGAATTAACTACTAATTTACTCCTATAAGTTCTTCCTTCACATGTAGCATCTTCTACACTCCTCTTATTTTGTTATGATCATATTTGCTCCATGATCATTGCTATTTTATCTATAGTTAAATTAAATTTGTGTCTTTCTTCCTCATCCTTTGACTTTTTATTTCCACTTTCTTCTTCAAACATAATTTTTTCTTTGAATCACAACTCACAACTTATAATTTATTTTTCTCTTGCCTTACATACTTGATTTTTCTATCACTTGGGAGAATTAATTAAATCATACCCCTACAAGCTAGCAAGTCCAATGCTTTTCAATATCATTATAATATTCCCAGTGAATTAAATATGATTTTTTACCTTCATGCATAGAAAAATAAAACACTTGAAACCAAAACAAATAATTTTTAAAGCCCTAAGCTAGAATATGAAATATCAAACCCCCACAAGAAGATCACAATTTTATTGAAGAATTGTTGACACTCAATTGCTATATTTTACAAATCCAAACACTAGAAACTCCCACTATGATTTAAATTCAATTTGAAATACATAAAATAAGCTACTAAAAAATAAAATAAATAGAAAAAATAATAGAAAATTGAAATTAAAACTAATTGCAAATTCACACCCAAAACTCTAAGCAAAATCCATAGTCAACTACTCTAAATAACTCACAAATTATGCTAGAGCTAGAAAAATCCAATATGATCATGTAACCATTCTGAAAAAGAAAATTATAAGCACACACGAATAAATAAATAGTTGCTTTGCAACAACAATATAGACCAAAATCCAAACTCAAGTTGTATCTTCAAGCCCTTCACCTACAACCTGCAAATAACTTGAGGGGATGAGATTATGTTTCCTATTACCTAGCACAGATTAAGGATGGGTAGAAAGTTTGTGTGTTCCTCCACTAAAATGGAATGGGTAAAGGAAGCCTCTTCCATGATTTATATTGTGTAGATGAGAGTAGTGTGAGTGTGTGTTTGTTATGGGTATGAAAGAGGACCTATAATTATAGAGTGAGTTTTGTGAGTTGATGTATACTTGAAGGTGTGTGTGTGTGAGTGAGTGAAGGTTGTATAAATTACAACTGTGTGTTTGGTTGAAGATAGAAAATAGGAAGAGTATAAAGTTATCCATAAGAAAGGCTTAAAAAAATTGTGTTTGTGAGGAGAGAAAAAAAATTATGGTTTAGATTTAAAAGATGTAGAAGACAAAACAAGTTATAAGAGAGTGCAAAATAGCAATGAGAAAGAGATGGGAATAAGAGGAGAATATGGGTAAGGAGAATTCCAATTATTATTTTTATAATGATTTATTTACAGATGAACTCATGTGTATAGAGGAATGTAACAAAGGAAAATTCAAAGGGAAAGTCATTGCTACCAAAATATCTAAATCTAATAAACTTCATAGTCCCAGCTCCCCTTCCCCTGTTCAAAATCCTCAATTGGGTGCCAAGTATGTTGGCGTTTTGGTTGATAACCCTTAGAGCTAGGATAAGCTTCCCTCCCCTTAGGCTTCTAGTGAATCTTATCCTGACCAAAACATGGAGAGTCGTCAACCCTTTCCGAATACCCTTGATCCCTCCTTGCATTTGCTCAATTCTGAGAAGAAAACTGTGACTGATGTCCTAACCTTAGTCAAAGATGGGGTGGTCGATACCTTTAAGATCTTTAAGTGGATTTTCCATGAGATAAAGGATACCCAGCTGAAACAAAGAGTCAACATCAACAACCTAGAGAGAGTTAAAGATAAGGTTAAGAAAATGGATAATGTGTAGGTTTCCACTGAGAATACCTCATGCTCTGACAAGGAGAAGGACTTTATCATCAACTAACTTAAGACCACAATGGAAGAAGTTTGAAAACTTGAAAAAAGACTATGAAGTTAGGATGGCTACTCAGGAAGAGAAAATTGCAAAGATTAAGGAGTCCATCAAAGTTGTTGTTAAGACCAGTCATGGTGTGATTGGTGCCACAATGGAAAGCTTCAAGAACATGATTTGCAGCCTTGAAGAGCAGTTTCAGTTGAAAGTTGTGGTGGATGTGGAAACCAATAATGAACATGACATATCCATGGGCCCCAATAAAAAGACAAGAGGCAATCTGAAGAGAAAGGCAGTGGGACCTCCTCCTGACTTTCAGAAGCTTAAGAAGATCACCAACACTATTATTGAGATCAAAAAAGAGATGGAACAGTCTATGAAGTTGTTGGAGTAGTGTTGGTTTTCTGATATCCTTGTGTTGGTTCTGGTTCTACAGGTGTTTTTGTGTCTAGTTTTATCTACTGGAATTTTCTTTTGTAATTTAGGCTTGTTTTGCTAATGCCCCTTTGATGTAATGTTTCTCTTTGTTTTTCTATGGGGCTAGTTGGATCTTGTGGTCTTTTCAGGCTTAATGTCTTGTTAAGTATAGACTTCTATCTACTTTTCTGTTAAAGGGTTTTGGGTCCCTTCAAAACCTATTTTTAAGAATATGTGTATAAGGATAAATAAGATGGTGGATAAATGCAACATCATGTCTTTTGGAAGGCATGAAATAAATGGAGGAGAAACTTGCAATTGAGGATGATAGAAAGGCGCATCAAGATGAGGTGGTGAGAGTCTTAGAAGAATATGGGAGTGTCATGATGGATGAATGTATTGGGAAATGTATGAAGCAATTAACAACAAAGAATGATAATAAAGATGATAAGAAAAGTTTTACAATAGATGAGAAATAGAATGATGAGGATGAGTTAATAGGGACCAATTGAGTATATAAGAGAAAAATAATAAAGATGCTAAAGAATATGGGGGAAGAAGAGTTGAGTGTAGAGGTGAAGATGGAAATATTTAATTTACACCATTATGTTAGTACAAATTTGTATGTAGGTAGTGTGAAGGATGGTGTATGGGAGGTTACAAGACAATTTTGGTGGAGGATATTGGGATATGACGAGTTGAATCTCATGAATGAAAGAAGGACAAGAATAAAGATTGATGAGTTGAGGAGTGTTGAGTGGGGAAGCATTTGGAGGAGGAGGTCAATCTATGGTGGACATAAGTCCATGAGTGGAAAAGAGTAGGAAGAAAATTCTAGGTGGTTGAGGATAACTTGTATCCCATCAAAATTAAGAGGGGGAGGAAGAGTATTTTGATGTGCCTATTTCAGTCCTGGTGTTCATTGTAGCCTATAAGGTTTATTCAATCACTCAAATTCATTTTTTGATCCTATCCTCACAAATTTCTTACTTGAGGTGTTTGATATCAAAGCATCCAAGTCTATAGGTGATCCTACATTGCACAAAAAAATTACTAACAAAGTTCTTAATCCCACATCAGTTCCTTAGTTCCTATTAGATTTTGAAACTCTAAAGAGCCTCATACGTTTATTCATTGGTTCTCTAAGATCAAAACGTGCCCAATTCAATTAAAATAACTATGCGATTTAGTTATATGATGATTCGAAATTGGGAACGATTCAACAACTAAAACAGAGTTATAAATGGAAAGAAGGTAATACATTGAGGGTCTTTGGGCTGATTGAAAAGAGGATCTTTTAGCTAAGAGGGTAGCATAGATTGAGAGTTCCTATTGGAAGCCATCGAAGAGGAGGTGAAAATAAAGAAAAGGATTTGATGTAAATTTGTTACAGTAAAAGGTATTAGTTTACTTAATTAATTAAATCATATTGATTTAATAATTAAGTCACCTTTTCAATGTTTCACTTAAGCTAAATTTAGGAAGCTAAACTTAGGAATATTAATAATTAATTCATTATTAATTATTAATTGCTTTTAGGGATTTTCCTTTTAGGTTTGATCTCCTTTTATAAGGATTGATCCCTTTTGTAATTCTTTATCTGATTATTATAATTGCATATTCTTGCTTTGGTTTTTCAAAGCAATCTTTGTGTTTTGTGTGAATCTTCCATTGTTGTGATAGGTTATTTGCATACACGTATGCACTGGGTTCTGTGAGGTTGTATTTCACAACTTTAACAAAATTTGCAACTGAATGAGATGAGACTAGTAGTTTGAAGTGAAATAGAAGAGGGGTTTTCTAAGAAAGAGTGATAAATAGAGAGAGATAGTGAGGAGAAGGGAGAGGAAAATAGAAATTTCTTATCTTTGAGAGAATGGTCATAAGAAGGTAAAAAAAAAATTAATGTGATGTCGTCTAATTGTATTTTATATTTCTAAATGTTGCATATACAAATAAAGCCTTTTTGAAGTTTGTTGTGACTGTGGACTTTTGAATTAAATTAATTTGGTGTTTTCTAAGTTTGTTTTTTAGTGTGTTGTGTGGTTAGGCTAGTTGATAAGGCCCCCTAACCTCATTGACATCAACAACAAACTCATGAATGAAGTTAAATTATATTGCCTACAAAGGTTGTAGGATAATATAAATTGATTCAAGTCACCACACACGTGATAAAGTGAGCTCACAACCTCTTATATTTTTTATATTTTTTTTTCAAGGGGTAAATGCTTTTGACCCGGAGCTATGAACCGGTGGGATTTGAACCTTGATGGCAAGAACAACAACACAACAACTTAACCATCACAACATGCCACTACTGGAAACACAACCTCTTATATTAATCTTTATGAAATACTTTAAATTCTTATATGGTGAGAATCAGCAACAAGAAGTTGAAAAATAAATATAGTACGTTAGGATTTTAAAACATGGATTACATTAAAGGAGGATGTAATGTAGTCTTCTTTAATGTTTGTGACATCCAATTGATCACCAACACAAAATTCTACCTTTATATACTCTATCTTCTACAATAGTGAATAACCAATATAGTTGTATATAGAAAAATAGCCCAAATTGATATCGACAACAAAAGAAATACCAAACAACCAACAATAAATTTGCACTTTTGTTGCTATATTTTTTTGCATTAAAATGCTTATTATATACTAATTTAATGTTCAAAATATTTGTGTAATTTATTCTCCTTTTCAATAGCTTTTGAAAATATTTTAAATTATTTTTATTGAGAATACATTCAATTATTTAAAAATGTCATCTTAAAATGAACAAGTTAAATACCCAAATATGATTTCAATGCCCAACATAGTACTTTTTTCATGCCTTTGGAAGTTTGGAATGAGATTAACAATAGTTTGAAATGAGGAATGGCTTCACAAAGCACAAGATCATATTGATTCGATGCCATATTAAAATGGTAGAGAAAACACACAAATTAAACCATTGTTACATAGGAATATTAAAAACATAAAACATCATTTGATTGAATTCTCTAAGATGATTTCATTTCATTGCATTGGCTTATAAATTAATTGAATTTCCCATGTTAAATCAACTTCCAATAAACTAACTATTGGTATATTTATTTACAATTGCTTATTTATTATTTCTTGGAGTAATTAGGACAATTATCTAATTATTTAATTAATTAAGTCCTTTGATTACTTTTTCACTTAAGCTAAACTTAGGTGCTTTTATTTAGAGTTATGCTTTTGTAGTTTAAGTTCACATAGTGGTACTTTAGTTTAACCTTTAGTTGAGCTTAATTTAGCTACTCGTGTTTTTTCTTTAATTCCCCTAAATTTAGTTTAGGGCATCTTTGTGCTATCTATATAAGCACATCATTATGCATTGTAATTTCATTCTATAATCTTTTCTTTTGAGGAATATGACATTTTTTATTGCTACTCTTGTTTGTGGAAGGTGAACTAGTTTGGTATTTGATCTTATAGGCTTGTGTTGTGAAACTCAACATGGTATCAGAGCATGGATTCAACAAACCTCTTCTCAAGCTTTAAGGATTTCTTTTCTCAGAAGCATTGCAAGGCCACCAAGTTTGCCTTCTTGTGTATATTTGGAAGTAGACAATTTTTCATCAACTTTTAGAGCGAAAGGGGCATCAATTTTTTTGGAAACCTTCTATCTTTGAAAAAAAATTAATTATGAAAGTTTCCATTTTCAGAAAAAAAAAATTAATGAAATTTCCATTTTTGGAAAATTTCTATTTTTGAAAAGTTTCCTTTTTTTCACTAGGTTTTCCTTCTTGTGTGTATTTGGAAGTAGACAATTTTTCCTCAACTTTTAGAGCAAAACAAGCATCAATTTTTTTTGGAAACTTTCTATTTTTAAAAAATTCTTATTTTCGGAAAATATTTATTTATGAAACTTTCCGTTTTTTGGAAATTTTATATTTTTGAAAAGTTTCTATTTTTAAATTTTTTCCATTTTTTGAAACCTTTCAATCCTTCTAAACCCTAATTGACATGCGGTTGGTTTTTTGGCCATAACTTGGTCATACAAAGTCGGTAAATTCACACCTCATGTTTGTGCTCCTACTTTAGCGTGTCCCATTTTCAATCCCCCTAGGTTCATTTTGGTCCCTTTTACTCCAAATTTGATGTCACCTATTGACACTGCTAGGTGGGCCCCATCTAGGAGGTTGTCATCTCCTATTTCCTGATTGGTTGGTCCTGTTTTTGGAGGAGAAAGGTGTGGAGTGCCTTGGTCCCCCTTAAAGTGGACCCGATTTGAAATGGGGTAGGTACTCCTTCTCCCTGATGGTTTTTGGTTCCCGTGGCTACACTTGACCATTGGAGGTCAGCCTAATCGGTAATTTACCTAGGGAACCCTATATAAAGACACCCTATCAATTCATTTTGACATCACATATATACCCTATCATTCGTGCATCCTTCAAGCATTCATTATCAAGCATTTTTAGAGTGTAATGCCCCGCCAGGAAACCCTGAAGGGATAAGCTAAAACATATGAATGGAGTACAATAAATGTTTTTTAAAAAGTTACACAACATTAACACGACATTAAGATACAACGAGATATCAAAGATTCTGAATTACATAGCGGAAGACATCAACTAACACCTAAAGAGTTTCCCAATGTGATTACTTAATTACACATTTAACTTAACTCACACAATTAATCCAATAAGCTGATTATCTTATAACGAGATAATTCTTAAACAAGGATAATTTCTTTCAGATAGATGAAAATATAGTTCAAAACATAAGGTTCATCCATTAAGATTTATCTATATCCTTCATTCATACTTTTCATTGAGAATTTAAGTCATGCATCTAATTTAACAACACACTTGAATTTCATCATAAACTATTGAGTTCTTTCCATGCATACTTAATTTCTTTAACAATAACTGAATGTTTTCCATTACTCTAAGCTACATTCATTCATGATCCAATTTACTGCATTTTAAAAGATGATTGCATACATGCATTTTAAATTAATTTCATCTTATCCACTTATACATTCCATCAAAATGTCATTCATACATGCTAACACTACACATGAAACATAAGAATAAAAGCATCACATAACACCAAAATGATCTCGGAGTTCACCCCTAAAGGGCTACATCTCCGGGTTTGCTCAACTGCAAGACCCCTCTGATAATTAATAAAGTTAAGAATACACGAGGTTCTCATAATTTACAATCTTGCCATCAAGGCGAAACATAATCAATATACAACGACCACATCGGTCAATTAATACATAAACGATCCTTGAAAAGGAAAGGATCCAGCTGAACATAATCAAAGCTAATACAAAGGTCCATTAGGACATCCACAAAACTGAGTCATTGCAACCCAAGGTTTAACATAAAACCGGTACTCACAAGGGCATAGACAATAGGACGACTCCACAAAAGGTGCTCCTATCCAGACAATACAACAACACACTAGCGGACATAGGGACAAGTGTCATCACACAATCTGGTATGGTTACCATGGCAGGTCTTCATAGGTTCTGACCCCATACACTGGGTTACCCTGACAACCTAATCCAAACCTCCGGCCCATCCAAGCCTCATGTGGACCCACACATCCTCTCGTGAAGACAAGGATGATGGTTTTCCATTTCAGGCCTTCTCACAGCATGTCGAGTCTGTGTTAGCACTCGTCCCATGTGTGAGGCACATTTATCTTACTTAGAGATTAACATTCTAATCTATTGTTAGGTTATCACTTATTAGACTCACTTTCAATGGGGTACCCAGCAGCCACTTTGGGTGCGGCCCCCAATCGAAAGCCACTTTCCCATATGACTCTAGACTATACTCAAGAAAACTCAAAAAAACAAGGGACACACATGGTCAAGCAAACGGAGTTCAAAATGGAAGGAACAATCATTTGGTCAAACACGACTCAAAAGAGGTACACTTACTGACAGTACTCTAACCAGAGACCTGACCAACTATGGTCAACCACGAATCATCATTCGACACCCATATAAAGGATATGACCAATACAACACCACAACAAAATAACAGTCAACTCGAGACCGAAGACAGAAACAGGTACCCAAATCAACCATACGACCGGGTCCAATCAAACAAAGCAAGGCTTGCCATTACTTAAGCAAAAGCGAATACAGAAATTAAACTCGGATAGGCAATAACTGGAAAAGACAATATTTTCCCATATTGATTTAAACATTAAAATCGATCCAATTTTCTAATTGATCTAAGTTTGATTGCAGATAGCTACCTCATCTAGGTACAGGTCGTTTTTGGTTTTCTAACTCACTAAGGTTCATTTGCATCAAACATACATAAATACGCCATACTGAGTTCTTAAACCAAGTTCACATGAATATAATTAAATAACATTAATCGAATAAATATGCTATTTAATCTTCCAATAAAACATCATTGATATTCTCTTTTGAAATAAAATAACTCAATCTCACTTCTTCAAATAAGCATATAGTTTCCAAAAATGGAAATATACCCTTAGAGAGGAGCTATAACAAAATAGGTAAACATTTTCCGAATTAACATAATATTTTAATTCCACAAAATCCTATTAACATAGGGATTAATTGCCAAGAATTAACAAATAATAAATATTTGATTTTATTCTTTCTTTTCAATTTGCAAATGCCTATATTAGTTCCTTGCAAATACATCAAAATGCAATTTAACCAATTAACATATCTATTAATTACTCATTAATTAATTATATAAATTAATTAATAATTTAATGAATAAAATTTAACATTAAAACATTATCATTAAATAATATTAAATTGTTATATATTTTTTTTATAAAAAAAAATGGAAACATAATATTTTTTTTTTTTTTTTTGGGGGGGGGGGGGTGGTCATGCTGCCCCAAGGGGGAAGCGTTGCTACCCCCAAAGGGAGCATGCAACACCCCTTGAGGAGCGTTGCTGCCCCCAAAGGGATTACGCAGCACCCCCTCCTTCCACGTGGTGGGGAAACTCATCCATGTGGGGGGGTATAATAATTTATTTTATTTTATTTTTACAAATTTACTGCTAAACACAACAAATAAGAAAAATACAGTCCCAATGACTTTAAATAATTTTTTATTTTTTTTTCCCAAATACCCAGATTTGGGAAGGAAAATCTTTCCAACACAATACCATACTGACAAAATGAGATGGATTTACACAATTTAACATCAAATCTGCCAAATCCCAATCTAAATTTCATTTTTTTAAACTCATATAAGAGAGATTCATTGGAGTTTTAGACAAATATTTCTCAAGAACAACCAAACCCCAAAATTTGGTTTTAATTTTTGAGAATACATTTATACAAACAAAATTGACATCAGGAGGTTTGGAAGGAAGCAAGGAGGATTTAAGATCCATAGATTCAAACTACAACTCCTCCATTTCCCAAAAGCATAAGATCTTTCAAACTTCCCAAACAGATTTCTTCAAAATCAAAACAATTTCTGATAAACAAAGAAACCAAAAAAAATATAAACCATAATCTTACCTCATATAGCATTCCTGGAAAGGATCTGATGAAGAGCCCCAACCTGCAGCTCAAGAAATCCTTCTCCTTCCAAAATCCCCAAATTTTCCATCCAAAATATTTTTCCCAAAAATTTCAATCCCCCAATATTTTCCAAAAGTCTAGGTTAAATGGGAGAAATTTGACCAAAAAAATTTATTTTTGGATTTAAATTTTTTATTTAAAATAATTCCTCAAAAATCATTCTTTTAAACTATATCAACATATTAAACTTTCTTTTCAATTTAAAATTGATTTTCTCAATTAACTGAAATTAACCTTTCTAATTTAAAAAGCCAACAGAATACAATTAATTCTATTGCAATTAAATTCAAAACTTTCCTTTCATAAGCATAAACAAAATACATTCAATATTAAAATTAACTATTTAATTGAACTTGTTCCCAATTTAAATCGAGTAATTCAAATTAACGATAATCGCATAAAGAAATCCTGTTTAATTTAGTCCCTTAATCTTTAATGCACAAACACATATTTAATCCAATTAAATACTAAGGACTAATTGCTCAATTTATCCATACATACCAAACACGCAAACCAAGAACGTCAATCGGATAGACGACCCGCAAACCCAACCAAAGGGAAAACCGACGACAACTGGCGACGCTCACTTGAGCACGACTATGGTCAAACAAGAAACTCCCGACCACCTAATCCAACTCTAAGGATTAAAGAGGTACACTCAAACCTGCAAAACCAGGTGGAGATGAACCTCGCACCCATGCGGTACTGTACCTGAAATCTCATGCAACCAAGAGTCATACATGCATACATATATAAACTTAATGAAAGTGTTAGCCCGAGATAATAACATGAACTAGGAGAATTAATAACTTGCATACAAACTGGTGTACAAACCACATTAATAGATATGCACTAAAATGAAAACATTTGACTATTACATTATATTATGATAAACTAACCAAGGTCAAACCAAGATTAGAAATTGATTAGGGCAGGGGTACTACACAGAGATTCAAGGTAGCATTTCATCCTTCAAGCATCATGGAGCAAAGTTACGCCAATCTTCATGCAAGCATGTGTGTGTTTGATTAGGTCTTTCATGTTCCTATGTTTGTCATGTCATTACATTCAACATTTGTGATTACATTCAAAGAACATTGCATTATCAATCCTTCCATGAACAATTGCATATCTGAGGTATATCTCCTAGCGTTTACTTCAGTATTTACATTATTCAATTCAAGGTTAATTCCTAAATTGGGGTTTGACCTAAGGCAAACCCCTATCCACAACACTTTCTTCTCTCTTTCTGTGTACCAGAAACGGGCTCAGGAGCTGTACTCAGGAAATCCTACAAGGTTGACAGTGACGGGAAGGTTCAACTTTCAATGGCATGGAATTCAAAGGACCAAGGCGAATTTATACTACTTGGTCCCAAAAAATCAAGCCGAACTTCAAGGAATATGTTCTAAATCTCTTCTTTTGCCTAGGTCTCAGTTGGTGGCTCTGTGGGACATCTATAATAGTCCATTATCACTATCTTTCTTCAATTATCCCTTGCTTTTTCCCAAATTCCTAATTCACATCCGATATTAAATTATAAAGATGGGGCAAACCAAGAACCAATGATTCTAATTAGAATTTCAACCCTTTTCCTATTTGGATTGTGGATAGAACTATTGGACTCACCCCTCTTTCAAAGTAGTGGTCCCTAAGGTAAAATTAGTGTTCTTACTATACTTATTGGTGAAACCTTAGTTTTACCTCCATTACATTTTGGTGAACCCGACTCTCATGCTTGCAGTCCTTCTGATTTTTTATTTTTAGATTTGATTCATATGCACTTAATTGATTCATATTTGCAATCATTTATGAAACACACATCTTATGCACTTATAGTTACATTCATTTGATAGCTAGTTCACCTTCATTACATTTTGGTCAACTCGACTTCTTTCATGCTTATTTTTTATTTATGGTCTCAGATTTGATTTGTAAGCATTTAAACAATAAATTTTGACTCATAAATCATCTTTGCAATTGAATAGCATAAATTTAGCCCTTATTTTTTATTTATGGTCTCAAATTTGATTTATAGGCATTTAAACAATAAATTTTGCACGCATAAATCATCTTTGCAGTTGAATTACATAAATTTAGTGGTTAATTTCAAAAAAACCCTAATTTATTATTCTAAAATTGACTTGTGGGTTGCATAATTTTTCACTTGTGTTTTCAGATCTGATGTTTCATAATTCCATTGCATACATTGAGTGAACATTGCTTTGGTTATTTCATATCATAATTGCATTGGATGGATAGAGTTGTTATCTTGCTTAGCTAAATCAATTTCAATTTTAATTCAAGATCTTCATAATGTTCCCTTTTGTGCATATGATGATAGCTCGTGTTTTTCTTTCATACATAATTATGATTTACCCTCCCCTATGGATTCTCCTTGGACCATGAGGACATTTTAGTGCAAGAAGATATTATTAACACCTCTTTTAAAACTTTCTCTCCTAAAGGTAAAAGTTTGATGATTAATGTTGATATTCCTCCTAAAAAGTCCCCCTCTCATAAGGGTATCCTAGAGGAAGAGGATGATATCTTAAACACCTTCCTTAATGTCACCTTAACCTCCATACATGGTATTCATCCTAGAGATGAAGTGTTAATGATTTCTTGCACCCCTCCTAAAATACCTTTTATTCATGAGGAAAGAGTAAATACTCCTATCATTGATGTCTCTAATATAGATGAAGCATTGAAGATAAACATGGCACAATCCTCTTCTCATAAAGATACTTTGGTGCAAATGGGCCAAGTTCAACATGTTGGTCTATCAATCTCTCTAGATCCTCCTTATTCTCCTAGAGCTTATCTTAATCATCAAAATATTTGTAGAGAAGAAGATGTTATGAATTCATCTCCTTACATAACACTGAGTAAAGATGAAGCCTTAGATGATAAGGACCTTCCTTCCAAACCTATCAAAGAGAACATGAACGATGATAGAAAGGAGAATCTCCCTACAAAGGATATTCCTTCTTCATCTACTTCTCCCTTTGACCAATCTATGTGTCCTTACACTGAAAATTTTAAAGAAATTAATGATAATAGCCCTTCTCCCTCACAATTGAAACATTCTTATAGTAGTGGTTATAATATAATCTCAAACAAGGTTGTAGTGGACAAGGACTTGAAAAATATGAACAATTAATCAAAGTACCTGTAAACTCTCCTTCACAAGATAGTATAGAATGTCTAGGACATCCTCATTATTCACCTATGTATGATTTCCTTAAAATTCAAAGGTTTAAGGAGTATATTGCAAGACATAAACTCTATCGTCCATTTAAAGGTACTTCTTATTCAAAAAATCCTTTATGCACATCATCAAACTAATGACCATCGTACAAATGAATGTCCAAATTTTCAAAATGAAATGCAAAACTCATTGATAATGGAACTCTCAAGATAATAGAAAATAATCCTTCTCCTTCTAGACCCTGTCCTACATCTCAAGAGACGAGACCTACTCCTATTGATAATCAAGAAAAGATTTCTACAAGAATATTTTGGAGATTAAAGTATGATAAGAAGGTTTTTTTCCCTTTCATAAGATATAACAATAAGAATAAAGAAGGTGATGAACATTGCATTTTTCATCATTGTTATTCTCACTCTCTTGGAAATTGTAAAGCTTTTAAATAATTTGTTCAAGACCAATATTATCAAGCTTGTATGACTCTTAGAACTAATCTTGCATTTTTTCTTGGTGAAGAGGCAATGCCTTGACACTCCATTCATCTTACTATGTTGCTCCTTACCCTATGGCACTAGTAGTGTAACCTTATTGGGGGATATTTTGTCATGAGTGGTGATGCATCTTTATTTTCATATCATACTTGGACAACAACATAATTCTTCATTGTCTCGTTGCTTGCGGGGAAAGGATAGTATATTCAATCCTTTCTCCTTTTGTAATTGCCTCTTCTTTTGAGTTGTATTTTGCATATCTTGATGTATTTTCTCGCATTGAATCTTCCTTCATGTGAGTACATGTGTGTTCCTTGATTAGGACCTTTTCTTTGCTTGAAGTGCTACATCATTTATGTATATAATCTCTCCTTAGAGGTTGTGTTATCCTTTTCTTTGTCCCTATTCTTAGGGGGCATTGATTTAATATCATATCCTTTCTAAGGATCCACTTTTCCTTTGTTGAGTGGTATTTTGCTTATCATATGGTGTTATTCCTTGTGTGAAGTTGTTTGTTTGCTCAAGGATTTTCTGTTATGAAAGAAGTCTATATCCTTGTGTACAACCTCTTCTTCACTTGGCAATCAATGTTTATTATAAACAAACCCCTCACTTTGGGTCAAAAGTGTGTTATCCTTTATCAAGAATCACTTTTTACTAGCAATAGGAGGAAGGTATGAATTCTTGTTCTCCTCCCTTTTGGTCAATGATCTTATTTTTTTTCAAAATCTCCTCTTGGAGGTAGATATCTTTGAGCAAAAATATCTTCCTCCTTCTCCTCCAAAGGATTCCCTTTACACTTGTTGCAAGATATATCTTTTATAACTATCTTTTCCTTAGTTCTAAGAGTCCTATATCTTTAGCTTGGATTTATGTACATTGTTGCCTAAAAGATATCTCCTTGGTGTTAAAGGTGTGTATCCTTATTTGTAGCTTCCCTAAGACATCAACATACCTTTATTTTAACATCTGGGGGGGGGGGGTAAACACTCTCTTTGTACTATATTTATTTATTTATTTTTGCATGTCTTATACATGGTATTCATTCTCGAAATCCGACCTACAAGTCTTATACGAGATGCTTCATTCCCAAAACCAAACACAATATTTTTATATGTCTTATAGGTGGTATACATTCTTGAAACTAGACCCAATTCTTATACGAGATGTTCCTGAAACTAGACATATTTTATTTTATTTCATTCCTTATATGGGGTATACGTTATTGAAACCAAACCCAGTTATTATAGGAGATATTTCTGAAACCAAACATATTTTCTTTTTCATTTCATGTCTTATACATGTTGTTGCATGCTCGAAACCTAACCCAATTCTTAGACGAAATGCTTAACTCCTGAAACCAGACAATGACATATGTAGAAGGGTGAGTTGAATAGTATAACATAGCTTGCTAGACCGTTCAACTCTTCCTTTTTTCATAAGAGTGGAACTAGCATAGCATAGCTTGCTAAACTATTCTAACTTTTCTTCTTTACATGAATCACACAACATAACGCAACTTGTTGTCCCGTGAGTATTCATGTTCCTGTGGATCACCTAGCATAACACAACTTGCTAGCCTATTGATTCCATGAACTTTCTCGCTCTTCTTCTCATGGATCACCTAGCATAATGCAACTTGTTATCCTGTGGCATCCATGTTCTCTCTTTTCTCTTCCCCATGAGGTCATAGCCTTGCTATTTGTGGATCACAGTTCATCACTTGATGCATGCTATTGCTCTTTGTATGTGACCACATGTGTTCTTGTGCTAGCATTCCAAGAAGGATATTTTTGGCTGAGACATTTTATTATCGAGGTCTTTTCAACTAATTGACTAGGAGCCTTTTTGTTTTTAGTACTAACACCTTGTGTTGCATGTCTTTTGTCTTTGTTTGGTTTTTTATATTTTTTCTTGTTTTTATGTCCTTGCATGTGATTGTGTGAGTTAATATCCTAAGATTGGGGACTTGGTTGCTCAAAATAAAAAATGTCTTATCTCTTTGTGATCTTCACTCCTAATTTCTCCTCTCTCTCATCTTTCTACTTTACTGCGAGTATTTGCATAGGCTCATACTTTTGTTAATGTGGGGGATAAATGTAGCGTTGTAAATTGTAACCGATACAATTCACACCTCATGTTTGTGCTCCTACTTTAGTGTGTCCCATTTTCATTCCCCCTAGGTCAGTTTTGGTCGCTTTTACTCCAACTTTGATGTCACCTGTTGACACTACTAGGTGGGCCCCATCCCAAAGGTTTTCCTCTCCTATTTTCTAGATTGGTTGCTCTTGTTTTGGAGGACCAGGGCATCAAATTCCTTATTCCTAGACTAGGGCACCTCAAAATGCCCCGGTCTGCCTTAAAGTGGACCCAATTTGAAATAGGGCAAGTACTCCCCATCCCCAATGGATTTTGGTCCCCATGGCTACACCTGACCATTAGAGGTTGGCCTAATAAAAAATTTACCTATTGAACCCTATATAAAGGCATCTTATCAATTCATTTTGACATCACACATATACCATGTCATTCTACATTTATCAAGCATTCATTACCAAGCATTTTTTGAGATTCAAGGCAACATTTCATCCTTCAAGCATCATGGAGAAAAGTTACATCAATCTTCATGCAAGCATGTGTGTTTTTTATTAGGTCTTTCGTGTTCATGTGTTTGTCATGCCATTACATTCAACATTTGTGATTACATTCAAAGAGCATTGCATCATCAATCCTCCCATCAATAATTGCAAATTTGAGGTATATCTCGTAGGATTTACTTTAGTACTTACATTATTTAATTCAAAGTTGATTGCTAAATCAGGGTTTTCCTTTTATCCACAACGCTTTCTTCTCTCTTTTTGTGTGCAGGGAATAGGCTCAGGAGCTATACTTAGGAATTTTGACAGGGTTGATGGTGACGAACAAGTTCATCTTTCAACGAAGTGAAAGTCGAAGGACTAGGGCGAATCTATACTACTCGGTTCAAAAAATTAGGGCGAACTTCTAGGAACAGGTTCTGAATCTTATTTTGCCCAGGTCTCAGTTTGTGGCTCTATGGGACATTTGTAGTAGTCCGTTATTGCTATCTCTATTCAACTATCCCTTGTTTTTCCCTAATTTCCTAATTCACATCCAATCTTCAACTAGAAAGAGGGGGAAAACTAAAAAGTAGTGAATCTAATAAGAATTTCAACCCTTTTCCTATATTGGATTGTGGCTCGATCTATTGGATTCACCCCTCTTTCAATGTAATAGTCCCTAAGTTAAAATTAGTCGTCTTACTATACTTATTGGTGAAACTCTAGTTTTACCACCATTAAACAAGATAGCATCAAAAAGCTGGTTTTGGTATCAGTCTAGTGGTGTTGGTTGTTTTTTAAAATTTATACTCTAATTTTTCGTATCAGGCCTTCAAAGTCATCCTTCGGTTTTGTGTTTCCAGAGCCATATCTTGCACACTTGGACTTTGTTTTTCAAAAACCAAACATAGCTGGAAAGCTCTCAGAATCATGTACCTAGATCTCAAGTTTATTTTTCCAGATTTTGCCCTAGGTAAATTTTATTTAGTTTTTTTTGTTTTCATTATCTAGTCAATACTTGGATGTTTTGGCACTTTGGATGGAACAATTTTTTGGAGAGTTCTTTATTTGATGTGCTTTACATGTGTTGATATTCTTGGGGTCTAATTATTTTATTTGACGAGGTATCATGGGTTTTTTGTTCATCCTACTATTATCAACTTAGCAAAGGGTAATTATGAGTCTTGGAGAAAGGGTGTCTTGACACATCTTAGGTGGCTTAGTTTTTATCCAATCTATATAGGTTCATCCCTCAAACATATTCAGAGAGGTTTTAGTATGCTTGGAGGATCATTAATGACCATGTTGTAGGAGTGATTTGTTCTAGTGTTGATCTTCACACTATGTGTGCTTTATTGGACATTAAATGTCCCCATGCACTTTGGACACACCTTTGAGAGATTTATGGAGACCCTCACATCTCTCCATTTCCAAAGGATATTGTACCAAATTGTGTCTTTCCCCTTGCACATGTAGATTGTATACCCGATAATTGTGGTACATTTGAGATGCTTGAGTATATAACAAGTCTTTTGGGTCTTCATGGATCCAAGGCTTTTCTATTAGTTCTCACTCTTCATATTGAGACTACATATTAATAATATATATCTTCTATTGTTCTTGATCAAATTGGCATTGTCTCATGTGTAATTCTATTGATTCAACTGAGAAGGTTGATAGTTCCCTTTCAATTTTAGCTTTGTGGGATGACTTCTTGCCAAATATTGTAGGGTTATTTATCGAGCCACCCATTCCAAGCATTGAGGACATATTTGAGGATCTCCACTTCCTCTTTGATGGTAGTTTGGGCATTCCTCTCATCTCATCTTCAATGCCATTAGAAGTTGTTCATCAGGTATCTTCACAATTGTTTGATCTTCCTTTAGTTGATTTGGCATATCATGATTTAGAGATGTGGACAATTGAGAAGTCTTCCATGGCATACATCATGAGACCATTCCTTCCATTTCCTTTCATAGAGTTGCTTCTACCTTAGCCATTGGAATTTTTTCTTCCCCAAGGGGAGGAATGTTGTTTGCGCTCTTGGATCATCTTCAACATTCACATTTGACATTGGAGCTTCTTCATTGTGGGGAGATACATTGTGTCTTCTTTTCTCTCCTATGGGGGAATATTGATTGTACTTATGTGACTGATTTAGTACTTGGGGGGACATATTGAGTCCTTCATGCTTGTCACATGTACTTTCTTTTTCATTCATTTTTCTCTGTTTTAGAGAGAGGTTTTTTCCCATTGAGTTTTTTTCCTTTTCTCTAGTTGTGAGAGTTGTATTGGTTTGTACATAAGTACCTAATCAGACCTTTGTTGTCAAGACTCATTCATGCATGCATTTTGCATTCATCTTTAGGTTTTTAGCTACTCCCTAAGTTATTTTTAAGGGTAGGTGTTGGAGTAATTAGGACAATTACCTAATTATTTAATTAATTGGGTTCTTTAATTATTTTTTCGCTTAAGCTAAACTTAGGTACTTTTATTTAGATTTATGCTTTTCTAGTTTAAGTTCACTTAGTAGTACTTTAGTTTAAGCTGTTGTTGCGCTTAATTTAGCTCCTCATGCTTTTTCTATAGTTTTGCTAAATTTAGTTTAGGGCATCTTTGTGCTCTCCAAATAAGCACACCATTATGCGTTATAATTTTATTTTGTAATCTCTGCTTTTCAGGAATATGACATATTTTTCTTAGTACTCTCATTTGTGGAAGCTGCTCTAGTTTATTGTTTGATCTTGCAGGCTTGCATTGCAAAATTCAACATGAAATCAAAACTTAATCTTAATTCAACATTATCTAATTGTTAGTTAACATAATTATTTAGTAATATCATAACTTAACATTTATTTATTATCTATTTAACCTATATATCTATCTAGTGATCTAATAAATCTAACACTGGCTATATTTGTCTATGGGAAGATGATCTCTCAAATGTAGTCCGTCCTTATTTCTGTTGAAGTAACATAGACAAGTGGTTTCAAAAAAAGTAATAATATCAAAATCATATTGATACCTAATTGTACAAATGTGATGATTATATACACAATTTCTTCCTATACTAAAAGTTCACAACTAAGAGTATCTATAACAAGCTAATTTTATTTCTTCTTTCTCATTTATTATTAACCATTTTTCCCACATCCCATCTATGATGAGAAAAATCATAAATACCATTTGAGGCATTCAACACAAGCAATTGGACTTATTGGTCCAAAGTCAACTAGATAAATTATAAGTGAGAGAATTCATAACCAATTCCTCCATTTAATAGATAACAACACAATTGTTTTAGAATGGAATAAAACACAACAAAAAATGATCTAACAATGTATCGATTCCTAGAGAAAATCTCATTGAAATTATGGCAAGTGACTTACCACAAGGTCATGCACAAAATGTGTCATATTATCAATAATGTCTATAAGAAAAAAATGATAGAGTAGGAAAAACATTATGAAACCCCACCAAAGAATTTTTATTTTTTTAATAAGACGAGTCAAAATCAATATTCCCACAAATACTACTTCAATATATTCATGGTAAATAAAAACTAGACTTAAACATATCAAGATTTTAGAGCTAGTAGATTCTTGAGCTCGAGATAAGATATTTGTAGCCTTTTAATGAAAATAATGGTTGAGTACAAATTTGTTTTTAGATTTGAGGTGAGGAATGCTTCAAAGTCATTGACATATATTATTTTTGATGTGAAACAATTTTTTTAATGAAAACTACAACAACTAGTAGTTATTTATTAAAATTTAATATTATATTTAATATGTACACATATTAACGTATAGGTTGAGTGTTCAAAGAGACAATAGTTTTAAAGTTAGCAATGCAATTTTATTAAAGTTACAATTCAATTTCAAATTAATTTATTATGGCACCTCACAATAGAAAATAATTATTATATATAATAATGCTCGCCATTCAAGCCACTAATAGAGTTGAAATTTAATCCAAAGAATTAAATGTCTTAGAGATGTGATTTAGAAAAAAGTTAAATAATAATTTTACTTTTGCATGGCTTTTTCCAACATAAATCAATATAAAGAAAGATAAATGACAATTTTAGAATGATTTAAAATAGAAAATTAATTGTAAATTATAAGATGGTTGTTCAATTTTCTAATTTTATGTGTTCATCATCATCACCTAAACTAATGAAAAAATGAATGCAAAGAATACATTGATATTCTTATGAGAACTAATAAAAATAAATAAAATTAAAACATGAAACAAAATAAACACAAATAATCATAATCATATATATATATATATATATATATATATATGGGAAATCCGTAGGGATAAACTATGGAGATACAAAATAAACACATATATTTTATGAGGGGGAATTAGTACAATTGCAGTAATTCATCTAGAGTTTAGCTCAAGACAAGGCGAGCCCCTCTATAAACTTTTCATGCTACAACATGAACTAATTATAAAAGTAGGAAACGAACAGGAACAAATTGAATCTTAGACTTACATTAAAGAACCCAAAATCTTAGCAGAACCTTACCAACTATTTGAACTAAAAAAAAACCCTAACTTAAAAATATAATTTATTATATCATTAAAATATTCTACCAAAATAAACATAGAATTGTATACATCTACTGATTTCACCATTAGAAAGACAAAACGTTAAACTAGGTTATTAATGCATACTGTATGAAAGCACACCATACCAATCTAGTCAAACCAATGGTGGTGGCTGTCATGACTTTCCCATTCAACCACACATTGTTTCAACCATACACAAAAATTCAACGCTAAATATAATATTGCGAAGGAAATTCTTGACTGCAAAATATCCCCATCTTTTTGTCCCATTCAAGAGTTGCATTTATGCTTTGGTGGGTGAGAGTGGACAAAAATTTCATTACAGTTGAAGCACCAATTCCCTCATTTTTCTTCATTCTAATCCACTTGGAATCTTGGCATTATGTGAAAATATACACAGATGACAAGATCTGTAATAACATGCTGACGCATTACATAGGTACTGCCCATTTAAGTCATTATTGAGTCCCAGGAATCAAATTCAACAATGAGTAATCATGTGCATTATTTCCCACTTTTTGAATATGATTTAAAATTATGTCCCCACAGACCAACATCCATTTTCTTTATATAAAATATCTGTATTTTTCTGAGTCAGACTATTCCTTTGAGAAGTTTAAGCCACAAAGGAAGAACACTGTTTCTAAAAGAGCACACCAATTTCGAAAAAAATTGCATAAACTTCTGAATAAAATTATTTTATATGTTTTCTGAATAAAATTATTTCTTAAGAGAAATAATAGCCAATGAGGTATAACAGGAAAAGATCATGTTTTAAAGGAACCCACCATTTTTTAAGAAGAAATTAAGAACAGTAATCCTTGAACTGTGACATTGTGGCCTAGATGAATTCCCACCTACCAACCGATGTGTACAGAAAGCTGTTATGGAAGAATATAATAATTTATGTAAAGCCACATATAGATCACATCGAAAATATATATCCACAAGTTAATTATTCAAAAGAAGCAAGCCCCCATGTACAAAATGTTGGAATTTGAACATGATGTATATATACAATTAGTATACCCATAGTAAAAAGTAAATTTCTGGGGGAAAAAAGTATACCCACCAGCAGAGAGCTTGCTTTGTACATACCTACAACTGATTTCTATAAAGTCAATGCAGCAGCCAGCGAGTTGTTATCCAGTTCTTAGACTACATTAAGATGGTGAGTACCCACGTACCAACAACCTCTGAAAGCACAGTGCTTGAACTTTGAAGAACATAAATAATGCGTACGCACACATTTTCATCATAGATCTATATATTTGAAGTATACCCACAATCGTATCATAGTTGAGAGTCATGGCTGGATCAAGAGATGTCCAGGAAGCCAGCTTTAGACACCATGTTGTGACAGAGCAACAATCAGAAATGGAGGAGGGGAATGGAGGAGACCAAGTTATAAGAGAGGTTGTGTCAATTCCTCAGACTCCAAGGGGAGGTGGCACACCCAGTGGCACAAGGTCTCCTTATCACAGCAATCAGATGTCTAATGCACATTCACATGCAATAACACCTACTGGAACAAGGCCTCCTTCTGGTCTTGCATCTCCTTCCATGTCAAGGTCTCCCCTTTTGAAGACACCCAAAACTCCCAGGACTCCCAGGACTCCCAAGACTCCAAGGACTCCATGGACCCCTTCTCTCAGCCCAATTGGGGCTCCCATGAAGAGGGTGCTGGTCAACATGAAGACTTACTTAGAGGATGTCGGGCATCTTACAAAGTTGAATCCTCAAGATGCTTGGCTACCCATTACAGAATCCAGAAATGGAAATGCCTATTATTCGGCCTTTCATAATCTCAATGCAGGGATTGGATTCCAGGCCTTGGTGCTGCCTGTCTCCTTCACAGTTCTTGGATGGTATGTGATTTTTGTTTTAATGTTATTGCATGATCATTAGTTATAATGACCAGACTCTTGGAATTTTAGTGGTGACGTCTGCGACTGATGAAATATGCCTCCTTGTCTTCGTAATGGCCAAGACATCTGAATTTTAGATGCTGGTGTGTGTGACTGATAAAGCATGGATCTTTTGTCTTTATAATGCCAGGCGAAATCATTTGAAAATAAGAGCAATATGGGATAATTAAGCTTATTGGGAAGAATTTTTTGTTGAATTGAATGGTTATGTCCATTGAATTTCAGGGTCAGATATCTGTGAATGATCAAAGAAAACCATCGCTTTTGTTTTCTTAATTTGGTTTTCGTAGGGAGGGTCTATTTCTCTATCTCTCTCTTTCGTTTTCATAATTTGGTTTTCTACTTGTTGGGATGATTGTGCCCTTGGAATTTCAATATCGGCATGATTATTGATTCAGGCTGGTCTTGTTTTGTTTTGATTGAGTTTAGACCATGTTATATATTTAATTATCAAGGCTGATGTCCCAATTTTTCTCTTCACTAGGTGGGATGTCCGATCCCTCAGAGCTTTAAGAGCACTATGTGGAATTTTGCCAAAGGTGGCCTCTTTTTGTTTTCAATCTCTGTTATGATGGATAGGCAATTTAAACTTTACTTAGGGTTAAAACTGTCACTGGTTACAGGAAACCCACTAGTATTCTTCTTTGTTTCCAGTCTTGCAACTTATTATATGGTCAGGCCCTTTGAAGTTTAAGAAGGCTAGGGAGGATCAACCGAGAGTTGTATTATATTGATTTCTTGGTGAGCTGGAGTAATTAGTCCATCTGAATTTTCAAGGTAGTGATTCCTGTGTCTAAATAAGTCTTTTTCTACTCTTCTCCAATTATAGCTGGAATAAGCAAGCCCTTAGAATTTAAAGAAGAATATAATCCTCTTCGTCCTCTTCTTGAGTTTTGGCCTTGTTGAGTTGTCATGGCTAGGCTCTTAAAGTTTTGCAGGTATTGATCCTCTGTGAATGGTCAAAATAGGCCTTTACTTTTGTTTTCTTACACCCAAATGGATTGGTCTGGCTCTGGGATAGCAGTATTAGAGGTTCAGAAAGGCTAGTCTTCTCTTCTTTTATTGTTTTACTCGGACTGGCAAATCATATGATTTTTGCATAGAGTTCTGTCTCTGATAATTTTATAAGTAATAGATGTTTCTACTATTTTTTTCCCTGGCAATTGGATGGTGAAGAAGGTTATCAGTGATTGAGCAGGATAAGCATTCTTTTATTTTCACCCAGAGTTGCATAGTCGTGTCTGCTATTTTAAAAGTAATTGAAATCCTTATTTCTCCTTTCTTCTTAGTCACCTATCTGGGATGTTCAGGCTTTCTGTATTTCAGCAGATGTATGGATGATCCAGCAAGGCTACTTTTCTTTTCCTTAGGGTTGAACGGATAAGCCCTATAAACTTTACAGAGAATGAAATTTGTGGCTGACCAAGGCATGTGTTATTCATTTCTGATATCTGTTTTCCCAGTAAAAATAACCGAGCCCTACAAATTTCGCAAGTGAGCCGGGTTACCAAATGTGCGTTTGTTTTCTTTTGACTAGTTAGAAAGGTTATGCCATTCAAGGACTTCTGTGCCCGTGTTTTGCTTTTCCATTTTTATTTTGCAATACTTTTGAATGGTCTAGACTGAAGAAGTTTACAATTAATATCTGGGAGGGTACAAGATAATTCTTCTTATATTTCATTTTGATCAATAGTTGGAAAGGATATGTTCTTTTAATCCCCCTCGGACTGATGCATGTGACCCTGCAAGACTGGTTTTGATTCTGCCCCTTTTCTTGGTGCAACAAGTTCAAATTACTAGGTGTCATGAAGTTTAAAAGCTATGATAGTGACCTAAAGTTTTAAGGATTTTAGAGGCATTAGTAAACAAGTGAGTGAACCCTCTTGAATTGACAAGTAGTCAGATCGGCCAGGTCCTTTGAATCTTGTAGATGGTTTTCAATTCTTTCTTTGCTATGAATGGTATTCTTATGCATATTTTGGAGGCCAAATTGATTTTGTGCTGTTGAATGAATTCAGGACATGGGGAATTATTTCTCTAGTTGTTGCTTATATCTGGCAACTATACACACTGTGGCTTCTTGTAAGATTGCATGAATCTGTACCTGGAAAACGCTACAATCGATATGGGGAACTTGCTAAAGCTGCTTTTGGTAATGACAAATATCTTTTTGTTTTCTTTATCAAATCAAATTACATAGAATCCCTCCTCTTCTTTCTGGACATACAAATGAATAACGCTAGAGGAGTCCTCTAAATAGATGTGGGTATTCAATTAGTCTTAGTCGATTGAATATATTGAAGACAACCAAATCTTCTTGATGTATTGCACTTGTAAGAAGGGGATCCTTCTGTGTTCTTTTTAATAATCTTATATTGTCTGTGAAAGAGGGGGGCTTGATCTGTGTAAAATTTGCTAATTTTCCAGGTGAGAAATTGGGTGGCTGGCTCTCCACTTTTCCAATCCTGTATCTATCAGGTGGCACTGCAATGGGACTGATCATTGTTGCTGGGGGCTCACTGAAATTGTTTTTCCAAATTGTTTGTGGCCCAACTTGTGAATCCAATCCATTATCTTCAGTTGAGTGGTATTTGGTGTTTACCTGCCTTGCTGTGGTTGTTTCACAGCTTCCCAATCTCAACTCCATTGCATGGTTTTCTTTGATTGGAGCAGCAACTTCGGTCACATACTGCACAATGATTTGGGTTTTGTCAGTAAGCCAGCCTAGGCCTCCAAACGTATCTTATGATCCTGTCAGGGCTAAATCTGATGTTGCATCAGCTTTCACAATCTTGAATGCTTTGGGTGCCATAACTTTTGCCTTCAGAGGCCACAATCTTGCTCTTGAGATTCAGGTGAGAACTTTCTTTACCCTCTCTTTTAGTACATATTGTTTAAGGATGTTTGTTAAGTACAGGTATGAAACCTTGCATTTCCTGGATATCTATGCCAAGTACACCCTCCATTCAAAAAGAGGAAAGCCAGATCATGTCAATTCTACATCCTTCTATTGATCTGGGCTCAATTTTTTATCGGCTTCTATATCCTTCTATTGATGTGCATATATAATCAGGCTAATATATTTTAAATTATAATAATATATCTTGAGAAGACTGACCGTTCAGTTGCATACCTTGTATATGCAGACACGCTGTAGTCCTAATCATTTCTCATACTAAGAGACTAGGAGCATGTGCTACAATGTTTGCTATAGTCCTACTTTATTATGGCAAGCAAGTCTCCTTTTTCCCTCATTAGGATTCCACCTCAATTATATTCATGGGCTTAAAAAAGGGGTAATCCAAAGCTAGCATCTACAACAATTGAAACCTCATGTTAAAGATGCTTTTTGCAGTTTTAAACCGCTGTAGCATTTAGTATCTAGAACCTTGGGACAAGTTTTGTTTGCATCTGAAAATCAGTATAAGCATTCTCTTTTTGTACTGAATTGTATGATACTTTGAAATACAAGCTCTGAAAGGTCCCATAATGTTGGCTAACATCTGGATATTGGTTTTCAAGGTTATATTGAGGTTTTTTGAATTTTAGGATGGATGTTTCATGGATGATATCACCTGATCAGATTTTTCCCCTGTGAGAATGTAGGCAACAATGCCATCAAGTCTTAAGCATCCAGCCCATGTACCGATGTGGAGAGGAGCTAAGGTTGCTTATACACTGATTGCCTTCTGCTTGTTCCCTATTGCAATAGGAGGATATTGGGCCTATGGAAACCTTGTGAGTTTATTTTTCTTAGTTTAACATGTTGATCAATAACAAAATATATGATTACAGGTTTTGCAACGCAATTGCTAGTATCTGAATGCAGTGTTGGTGTAAATGCAGATACCACAAGGAGGAATTTTGAATGCTTTATATGGATTTCATAATCAGGATATCTCAAGGGGACTTTTGGGCCTAACATTTCTTCTAGTTGTTATCAATTGCCTAACCAGCTTCCCAATTTATGCTATGCCAATTTTTGATGATTTTGAAGCTTCATACATCGGCTGGGCCAACAAGCCATGCCCCTTGTGGGTTCGAAGTGGATTCCGGATGGTTTTCACATTCATGGGATTCTTTTTTGGGGTTGCATTTCCTTTCCTCAATAGCTTAGCTGGTTTGCTTGGAGGGATCACATTGACGGTGACCTTTGCATACCCTTGTTTGATGTGGATTATGATAAAGAAGCCTGAGAAATACAGCTCTAGCTGGTATTTAAACTGGGGACTTGGTATATTTGGTGTCATACTCAGCATAGCATTCTCAATAGGAGGTGTTTGGAGCATTGTTGACAGTGGCTTAAAGCTCCATTTTTTCAAGCCAAGTTAGCTATCAAGAGGGTTCCATCTCCAATTCATTGGAACACCAATTGCAAAATCTAACATCATATCATGCTGTGGTTTACTTTTGACTTGTAATTCTTGGTGTTACAGTCCATAGGATGTCGCATCACTGTGCATAAATTATATGCACTTCAATGCCCGTTCATGCAGGTAGTGGGCACCATCTAGGCAAGATGTAATTGGTCCAAAGCGGTGCCACTCTGGAAGTATATTTTGATATGGTAGAATCCTTACTCTCTTTGGTATAAACAGTGACTCCATGATTCTTCATGTCAAGCAGATTTATTCAGCTTTGTGGTCAATTTACTTACATGTTGATATCTTTCCGTGTATGGGGTTTCCAATCTTTGATGTTCTTGTTGCCAACTACATGTCACCGAAGTATTATCCATACATACTATTTGAAATCTGTAAGGGTCTTCTAGCAATCTGTTCTGTTTTGTAAAGATCTACTTCTATTTCCTATGCAAAATCAAATTAGCATGCTGTTATATCTGTATTACAAAGCAGAAGATTGTGAATTCTGACCGTAAATTTGGTACTGGAAGGAACGTGGAACTTCTCATCTTCATAATAGTTGGAAGAATCCTTCGATTTGAGCATGGATAAGGACACTGGTTGAGAAATATTTGGGTACTTGTGTAATCAGCATCATATTTGCCTATACAATGTGTGCAATAGTTGTATCAGTTTTCTGTCTAGCCTAAAAGGCTCAAGATTATATGTGCAGCCCTTGTTACATTTTTGTTGTTTAAATTTGTGCAATTTGTACTGGGGAAACGGGAATTTTCATTTCAATTTGTTATGGCAACCAATAAGACTGTCAAATTTTGATATTTTTGAAAGTTCTGAAGATTTTTACACTGATATCTCTCGTACACATACAAGACAGGCACAAATATAAATACTCTGTAACTGATTGTTATGAATAGAATCTAAAACAGGGGAAGGGAATCGGGGAGACTGTAATGTTGTCTTGTGGGGTGAACAAACAATTATTAATAGTGGATTAAAAACATTGAAATTGAACTCGGCAAAATTAGTAAGCTCATTACGCCGAAGGCGTCTCCTAATATGAAGTGGACATCCTCATTTTGTGCATCGATGGTTGATATGTTCTTTAAAGCAGTGCAAGACGTTTGAAGGAATGAGTACCCTCCATTTTCATCTACAGCTTTAAGTGGACAGCGCAGTAGGCTTTTTCAGAGATGGAACTTTACATTGCAACTTTTCGACATACAAACACTTTGAATACGGACGCCCTCAAATGTAAGCGCTGGCAGCAGAATACAGTTTCGAGGAAGAAGATTTTTTTTGCATTAACTCAGCTTTAACTTTGGGGTCTGCATAGTCGTGGTCGATATAAGGCAGGGCGTCTATGAATTCGTCTGAAATGCTGCCAATCCACTTTGACTGCAAATCGTCTGGTGCAGCTTCCAGCATTAATAGTTGCTTACTTCCCATCAATTTACACAAGAATCACACAATTGAAAACTATTGCAGAGATTTATAGAGACTTCCTACTATTACTGCAGTTTAAATAAAATAAATAAAGGGTATTTTTTTAAGGGCACATATCCCTGGCTTTGTCAACTAGGGTAGTCGCAAATACAATACCTAAACTAATTCCTTTATCTGTTACTGTTGGTGTAAATAAATATTCATTTTGGATATTATTACATTTTATTTAAGTTAACTTAGGATAATGCATCTTTTCGTAGTTTGGATTTGAGACACTTAGGGAAGTGTGCACATAGGGATAGAGCTTGTAGGAAAAATTCCACCTTTTGTGGTCTTATTTTGCTGTTACACTCCACATTCGGTGGGTCATCCACCTCTTGTGGAATATTATATTATTTCTCCTATCCCCCTAGTATTTCTTACCTACCTTTGTTTCTCATTGAGCCACATGTCATAATTGTGTGCTCATACATCCATATGGCCTTGCCTATATAAGCAGGCCTATATTCATTGTATTGGTTAATCCAATTGATCATTTGCATATCAATGAGAATACAGTTTTGTTCTTGTCATTCTATTGTCTTTCTTTTATGCTTTTCATTGCACCCTTGATCTTGACAAAATCCTACATGGTATCAAAGCTTATAGGGCTTCATTGATTAGTTTTTTGGAGACATTTTGGAGGTTTCAATTTTCGGATTTGGGGATCTTCATTTTTTGAGGTGTCATACAGCGATTTGGACATCACTATTGAATCCAGGAGGCCTTTTCCATGAATTTCGACTATAAAGTCGACCTATTTTGGTGAGAATTTTTTTTTCCCCATTTTGGCTATTATCGTACGGATTTCGAAATTTTTTTTTATTATTTTCCGAAAAAAAAAATTTTGAAAAAAAAAAGGCGATCAAAAAAAAATATATTGTTTTTTGGGGGGTCCATTGACCCCCCCCCCCGTGCTCTCCGTACCCTGCGCTGTTGCAGGTTGGATTGTCGTCGTAGTACCGCGCTGCAGGACCAGTCCGCTGACGCCACCCGTGCAGCTTCTCGTTTGACGTCGACACCTGTGCAGTCCCCATCATCCGACGCCCGCACTGGTCTTCCGGTACCCTGCTGCCACCGGCCCAGTCCACCGACACCGACGGCTCCACCAGCTCCCGCCCAGACCTCCTCTCGCCGGCCGCCCAGACCACCCGCCGGCCGCTATGCCTCCAACTCGCCACGCGGAGCCCAGTCAATTGTCGGGACCCCGCCACGCGGCATATACGGACGCCCATTCAACTGCCCAGACCCCGCCACGCGGCACACACGCAGCCCAGTCAGCTGCCACGTCACCCGCCACGCAGAGCTGACGCAGATCGCCACGTCAGCAGTCAGCTCCCCAGTCACCGCGCCACGTCAGCAGTCCGTACGGTACGGACGCCCAATCAGCAGGGAGGTGAAGTTTTCACGACGGTCATACGACCGTCAAATTTAAGCTCGTAAATTGCTGACGTCAGCGCTACATCAGCAGACTTTTGAAATTTTTTGACCCCCTCTCCATTGAGCTTTTCAGTTTTGCAGTCCAACTTTGAAAGGCCATATCTTGCTCATTTTTGCTCCTTTTTTTGTGCAATTTTTTTTGAAATGGGCTAAAATTTCGTGATCTTCGCAGTGGTGTGGTTATTTTCTGATTTTGGTGCACAGGTTTTTCAGAATTTTCGGATTCTCTCAGTTGTTCCTGTCCAATCCTCAATTCTACAACTTCAAAGGCCTCATTTGAGCTCATACGACCTTCTTTTCAGGTGCTGTTTTTTTTTAAAGTGCATGTTTTTTTGTCTACTTTCATAATCTATGATCAGATTTCAGAGATTTTGAGTGAAAATTGTACTTTCAGATATTGGTCTTATTTGGCCTATTAGGTACTTGTAATGTGCTTGGATCTTAATTTAAATCTTTTGCATTATCAGTTTGAGTTTCTTTTGGCCTTATTGAGGCAGTTGTAAAATTGTAATCAGAAGTCCACTTTGCCATCTTTTGCAAGTGGCCCATTGTATAGGCACTAATTATAAAGTGTCAAATCATCACTTCTTCTTTTTTTTTTTTTTGGGGGGGGGGGGTTCTTTGATTGAGTGAATTTGGGGGTTGTCTTGTGTGATTGTGCCTCTTTTTGTGCTCTTTCATTTTTGTTGCAATGAGTCCTCATAAATTTCCACCTTTAACTCCACATAATTATGCATCATGGAAAATTAAAGTATGGAGTAAATTAATGGAAAAGGGTCTCACGTATTATATAGATGGAACAATAGCAACACCACCTGATCCTAAGGCTGATCTTAATGCTCAATTAGAATGGCTCACTAAGAATTGCATGGCTCTTGGAACTTTGTGCAAGTATGTATCAGATGACCTCATTTTTCACATTGAGAAGTGTACAACAATCAAAGAGGCTTGGGATATGTTTCAGAAATTGTATGGTCAAGTTGATGAAATCAAAGGCTATAAAATTGATAATGAGCTCACCAACTTGGATCCCAAGAGTTTTGATACAATCCAAGATTATGTCACCAAAGCAAATGAGCTAAGAGCAAAGCTTAAGGATTGTGGAATTGACAAAAGGGATGCTCAGTTGATATTCAACTTGTTGGACAAGCTTGCACCAGAATATGCAGCATTTGTGTCTAGCTTCCAAACTCATCGTTTGATAGTGGGGAGTTCCTATGTTATGCCTTCATTTGATGCTTTCACATAAATGTTAATATTGGAACAATCTAAGTTGTTGAACATGGGACTTCTCAAGTCTTCAAAGTCCAGGGCTTTGGTGGCAAATCAAGGGAATCAAGGAAGTCAAGGCAAAGATTCCAACAAGAAGAAGAAGCACTCTAAGTCTAAGTCACAACAGGAAAAAGGACAATCATCCTCTCCATCACAAGGCGATTTTTCATCCTCTTCCAAGAAGGGGACACCACCTAAGAAGGATAAACAACCTGTTTATGGTGAAAATGGATAACAATAATAACAATATTGAAAGGCTAAATGAATCCAACCACAAAACCCTAGCCTAACAATCAACAAAGATCCACCATAACATATGAAGATTACCTAAGACAATGCAAATAACTCAAAATCACAAAGATTATACCATCACATGTCCAATAGGGTTTTGATCTCCATTCTTCCTATCTCCATTGATCTTGCTTGATATATTTGCTCTCAGATTTTTATATGCACAAGAGCTCAACAAAGAACGGAATGTGGTTGCAAGTAGGATCGTAGTGTAGCCAAGTACTCCAAAATCAGTCATTAGTCATTAGTCATTAGGGTTTGACAATGAAGGAGGCATCTTCTTAAATAGAAGACACAATATGAAATGGAGGGTTAAGATTGAGAGGTGTAAAAAAGAGAGGTCGGCTAGGATTAGAGGGTAGGTAGAGGAAATACCAAAATAATGAAAGAGGTAGGTAGTGTAGGAATTAAGAGATGAATGACATGTGTCATGTGTAGAAAAAGCTAATGAATTTATTTAATTAATAGAAGAAGTAGGATAATTAAATAAATAAAATATTTATTTAATTTAGGAAAGGGATAATTTAAATAAATAAATGTATTTATTTAAATGAGAAATAAGGCTAGAAGAGGATAAATGAATTAATTAAATAAATAAAAATTTATTTAATTAATAGAAGAATTAGGCTTAGATAATTAAATAAATAAAATATTTATTTAATTAAACATGACAATTTTGGGTGTCTACACAACCTTGTGCATATTGCAAGAAGTATGGTCATGATGAGCATCGATGCCACGCAAAGCAAGTTGATGAGTTAACTAATCTTCTTAAGAAAAACAACATCAACTTGCCATCCGCCTACACAAAGAAGGATTCATCTCCTTCCTCTTCCTCACAGTCTAAGGGAAAAGAGCAAGCATTTGTGGCTACAACAGGTTCTTCACAGCAATGGATACTTGACTCAGGTGCTTCATATCACATGGGTTCTACAAAGGAGCAGTTTTCTTCATTGGAGCCATCTAAGGTACCTCACATTTACATAGGTGATGATACACAAGTAGAGGTTGAAGGGAAAGGTTCAGTTGACATGGATGATGGAAGATTTGAGAATGTTCTCTATGTTCCTAACTTATCTACCAACCTTCTCTCTATCTACCAAATCACTCACTATGGGAATGGGAAAAAGGTTGAGTTTACACTAGATTCAGTTGTGGTAAAGGAACTTGATGATGATGCCTTGGTAGCAGTGGGACAAGTCAATGACAACTCAAGGCTTTATTCATTCTCCCACTTTGTGCCAAGCTCACCTTCTAGGGCCTTGCTTACTCATTCAAATTCAGAAAGTAAGCTATGGCATGAACGGTTTGGTCACCTCAACTACCGCTATCTTCAGCAGCTCAACACTAAAGACATGGTCATAGGTCTACCTCGAATCAGTTTTTCAGAGGGTGTATGTTCAGGTTGTTCCATGGGCAAGCATCCCGAAGAGAAGTTTGATAAGGGGAAAGCTTGGAGAGCTTTGGAAGTTCTTCAACTTGTTCATAGCGATGTAGCAAGTCCATTTCCAGCACCTTCATTTAGCAAGGCCCGCTATGTCCTCACCTTCATTGATGACTACTCCCGCTTTATTTGGGTCTACTTTCTCATTCATAAGAGTGAAGTATTTGACATATTTCAGGACTTCAAGACTCGTGTGGAGAAGCAATCTAGGAAAGTGGTCAAGATTCTTCGCACAGATAATGGAAGGGAATATGTGAACAAAAGACTTGAGGATTTTTGTACATTTGAGGGGATTGATCTTCAGCATTCTGTCGCATACACTCCACAGCAGAACGGGGTTGCAGAACGCAAGAATAGAACTCTCAAAGAAATGGCTAGCTGTATGATACATGCACGTTCTCTTGATCCCACCTTTTGGGCAAAGGCTATCAGTTGTGCCACACACATCTAGAATCGGGTTCCTCACAAAGCTTTGCAAGGTATTACTCCTTTTGAAGCTTGGGCTGGTAGGAAACTGATTGTGAGACATTTCAGAGTCTTTGGGTGTCCAGCATGGGCTCGCATACCTCCACAGAAACGCAAGGCATTGGAACCTCAGAGTCGGCCTTGCATATTTGATGGATATCCTGAGGGTGTTAAGGCATACCGATTGATGGATCCTGAGACACATGAGGTGTTCATTGAGAGGAGTGTTCACTTTGAGGAAAGCTCTCCTAGCTTAGCCTCTCTACCTCCTCCACCTTCTTCCATTATGGATAGTGATGTTAGTGATTCAGATGATGAGACTCCTTCAACTTCGACTCGCAGGGTTACACCTCCGCAGGGTCCACTTGCAGTTGAGGAGCCTCGTTCTCCACCTCCACCTCCACCTCGTTGGGCTTGACAGACACTTGAGTCTGCGGGTTCTCTTATTTGGGATCCTTCAGATACACGGAGAACTCGATCACAGCATCAGGATCTACCACATGCATTCATTGCTACCGCTTCCGATCCACAGACATTTAGGGAAGCATCAGGGGTTCCTGAGTGGGACCAAGCTATGGAGGAAGAGTATAGTTCCTTGATGAGGAACAACACATGGGATTTAGTCCATCTCCCTAAGGGGAGAAAGATGGTTCGATGTAAGTGGATCTATCGGACCAAGTTTGTAGCGGATGGTAGTGTGGATAAGTATAAGGCTAGGCTTGTTGCGAAAGGTTTCTCTCAGGTTGCAGGTGTTGACTATACAAAGACCTTTGCACCCGTAGCCAAGATGAACTCCATTCGTTTGACACTTGCTATTGCTGCAGCTCATGGTTGGGTTGTACATCAGATGGATGTGAAGAGTGTTTTTCTTCATGGTGATCTTGATGAGGAGATTTATATGGAGCAGCCACAGGGTTTCATCTAGGATACTTCCTTGGTTTGTAGACTAAGGAAATCTCTCTATGGCCTTAAGCAGGCCCCCAGGGCTTGGTACGCCAAGATGGATTCCTTTCTTCTCTCCACAGGGTTCACCATGTGTCATTCCGATCCGAATGTCTACATTTTGCGACAGGATGACTCTCACTTGATACTTGTGCTCTATGTTGATGACTTGATCATTACAAGGGGTACCGCATTCATCATTAGCAGGGTCAAATCTGCTTTGCATGACAGATTTGCTATGACTGACTTGGGTCTTTTGCACTACTTTCTCGGGATAGAGATTTCACAGTCACCTTCCAGGATTACACTATCGCAGCCCAAGTATGCTCTTGATCTACTTGCACGCTTTCATATGGCTGATTGTAAGCCTGCTCCAACTCCCTTTCTTTCAGGAGTAAAGCTTGAGGCTCAATGTTCTTCTCCACCAGTTGATGCCACTTTGTATCGTCAGCTTGTGGGTAGTCTCATCTACTTGACCCATACACGCCCTGATATTTCATTTGCAGTTGGCATGGTTTCTCGCTTCATGCAGGAACCACATGAGCTTCATTGGAAATCTGCCAAACGCATCCTTCATTACATCCAGGGTACACATCACTATGGGATTCACTATGCAGCAGGCACAAGACTTCGCTTGGTTGGTTACACAGACTCCGATTGGGCTGGCGATCTTGATGATCGTAAGTCTACTTCTGGTTACATTTTTCACCTTGGTTCGGGCCCCATTTGTTGGCAGAGCAAGAAGCAACATGCTATTTCTCTCTCTTCGACTGAGGCTGAGTATCGAGGCACTGTTAACGCAGCGACTGAGACCATTTGGCTCCAGCAGATTCTCATAGAGTTTGGATTCACCACTCCACAGCCAACAGTTCTACATTGCAACAATCAGAGTGCTATTGCAATCTCGAAGAACCTGGTCCAGCACCAGCGGACCAAACACATCGAGATTCATATGCACTATATCCGAGAGCTCATTCAGGAGCAGGTCATTGATTTGCAGTATTGTCCTACAGCAAAGCAGGTTGCTGACATATTCACCAAACCTTTCACCGAGAGTAAGTTCCAGCAGTTGCGAGCTCTCTTGGGGGTGCGAGATGTGTCGTTAGGGGGGGTCAGCTGACTTCTCCTTCCTCTCTTATGGGGGGGACTTTTTCCTCTTTGAAGTTGTGTCCTTCTTCTTTGAGAGTCTTTTGTTCTTTCATCTCTATTTTGGGGGGAAGTTTTTTCCCACTGGGTTTTCTCCCTTTCTCCGTTTGTGAGAGATTGCATTGCATGGTTTTATTTGCTTTTGCATTTTGTACATGGGTACCTATCATGGCCTAGTAGGCGGGACCCATCTTGCATTGTTGACTTGAGTCTTCATTCCCCTAAGTTGCACTTAAGGGGGGGTGTTGGTGTAAATAAATATTCATTTTGGATATTATTACACTTTACTTAAGTTAACTTAGGATAATGCACCTCTTCGTAGTTTGGATTTGAGACACTTAGGGAAGTGTGCACATAGGGATAGAGCTTGTAGGAGAAATTCCACCTGTTGTGGTCTTATTTTGCTGTTACACTCCACATTCGGTGGGTTATCCACCTCTTGTGGAATATTATATTATTTCTCCTACCTACCCCTAGTATTTCTTACCTACCCTTGTTTCTCATTGAGCCACATGTCATAATTGTGTGCTCATACATCCATATGGCCTTGCCTATATAAGCAGGCCTATATTCATTGTATTGGTTAATCCAGTTGATCATTTGCATATTGATGAGAATACAGTTTTGTTCTTGTCATTCTATTGTCTCTCTTTTATGCTTTTCATTGTGCCCTTGATCTTGACAAAATCCTACAGTTACGCTTAGATGGATGTTCAAACTTTGTTTCCAATCTCCCATTTTGGCATGAGCTGGGGTGATCAGTTTCTTTTTAAAATTGAAAAATTTATTTACTTTTCACACTCGATTTGAAACGGTCTTCTATTGCCTTAGATGCCTTACAAGTTGCAAAGCAGAGGTTTCTGCCTTCCTTTTCATGAAAGGGTTGCGAGTATTTCCAATCCAAACACAAATCATAGATGAAATTTGTACAATGAAAACACTTCTAGAGTCCAATGCATCTGGACCAGGTGAACGACTGAATTTGGAACCGAATGTAGAGGAGCATATGAAAAATAAACATCACCCTTTTTACAAGACAAAAATATCCACTCTTTCCTCCCATTTCCTCGCTCACAAGGAATTTGCCTTTGCTACATGCACAACTTTCCCTAATAAGGTTATTAACATGTGTGCCAAGGACAGTGTTTAACCACATGAAAGAACAAAGACAACGCCTCATGGAATACGACTATAGAAGCATACAGAAGATACGGGTATCCTCACAATCCTCACGAGGCAGTCACACTCTTTCAGTATATGCAACAAACAGGTTTCCAATGCAGTAAGTTCACATTTGCTAGCGTGATCCCAGCCTATGTCGAAATTCCAACCCAGTAAGTTCACATTTGCTAGCGTGATCCCAGCCTATGCCTATATAGGATCTTTGGAACAGGGTATGGGTATTCATCGGCTTTTTGTCAGATATTGTAGAGGGAAATTGTTTGATAGACATATATATAAAACATGGAAGAATGGACAAGGCAAGGGAACTGTTTAACAAAATGACTTAAAAGACATGCCATCTCATGGACTACAATAATTGCAGGATACACACAAAATGGATGTGTTGATAAAGCTTCAGAAATTTTTAATCAAATTCAATTGGTAGGTGTAAAATTAGAACTCCATAGCTTTGCCAGCATCCTCCCTACCTGTGCCAATTGGGAGCTTTGGAAAAGGGTATGGACATCCATCAAAGCATAGGGAAGGGGGATTTTTATCAGATGTTACAGTTGCACAAAACGGATTTTTTGATAAGGCTTTAGAAACTTTTAAGCAATACAAAACCAACTACAAAATCTTTGCCGGTATCCTCCCTCCCTGTGCCAAATTGGGAGCTTTGGAATGGGGTATGGACATCCATCAAAGTATAGGGAAGGGACAAATTTGTTGATAAGGCTTTAGAAACTTTTAAGCAATACAAAACCAACTACAAAATCTTTGCCGATATCCTCCCTCCCTGTGCCAAATTGGGAGCTTTGGAACAGGGTATGGACATCCATCAAAGCATAGGGAAGGGGGATTTTTACCTCCCAGCGTCACTCGCTGCACCCTGCATGATTTGAACCTATGATCAAGCTCTGATACCACTTGTTACAAGCTAAGGTTGTCGTTGCACCAAAAGATCGACCTATCAATGCCCGATACAATCACTAGACTTATAGAATCCATAGGAGGTTGTTAAACCATGTCATGAATCCTCGCGAGGGACGATGGTTCATTGCCAACAAGATGTTCATAACAACATAATGGAAAGGGGATTTTGGTTAGATATTATGGTTGGAAATGCTTAGGTAGACATGTATGCAAAATGTAGATGCATATACAAGGCACATGAAGTGTTTGACAAAATGCCTCACGGAAATGTGGTTTCATTGATTGCAATGATTGCAGGATATGAACAAAATAGATTTGTTGAAAAAGCTTTTATAAACATTCAAGCAAATGCAATTGGCGTGTGTAAGACCAAACTCGACAACCTTTGCCACCTACTTACGCCAAAATGGGAGTTTATTGTCATTTAAACTCATTATTTAGAATTCATATCAGTAGGATTTAATAAGTAATTAGTGCCACGGTATATATAATTTGGTCTTTGAGATAATCCTTTAAAAACCTACATATTTCTTATGGCTTGATTTTCTATATTCACATCTCATCATATATATAATTTGGTCTTTGAGATAATCCTTTAACAACCTATAGATTTCTTATGGCTTCATTTTCTATTTTCACATCTGATCTCTACTAAAATTAATGGTGTCTTTTATTGTGATGAGGATAGGATAAGAATTTAATTCAAGAGAGTAAGGAAGAATGTGAGGAGGTGACTATTTTGGGAAAGATGAGGTATAGTAAAGAGTGTGAGACTAAAGATATGATGCTAAATGATTTCATTGCTTATTATGAGAAAGACATCAAGAATTTGAATATGCACTTGTGGGTCTTGAGAATCTAAGGATTAGATAATAGAATTAATTGGCACCCTACACGAGGATGATAAAGTGGGAAAGGAACATCAAACTTTCTGTCAAATTATTTGTCTAATATATTTCACTTCATAAACATCTTAAATCAAATCTCCAGCAACAAACTTTGAATAAGGAAGTGGAGAAAGATAATGATTAACCAAGACATTTTGTATTACAAATTACATCTCTCTCTCTCTCTCTCTCTCTCTCTCTCTCTCTCTCTCTCTCTCTCTCCTTCCTCTCTATCTATTTATATCTCTTCCCCTCTCTATTTATCTCTATCTCTATATCTCTCTCCCTCCCTATCTTTATTTCTATATATCTCACTCTCTCTCACACACACAAACTTTTGTTTCTCCCTGTCTATCTCTATATCTATCTCTTAATTTCTTTGTCCCCTCTCTCTATCACTTAATTTCATAATATAATGCCCCAAACTTTCTCACAAGATATTAATTGAACCAACATTGGATGAACAATTTTTTTCATTGTAAGTGACATTCACATTTGCATTACACACCAATATGCACACAAGGTGTCATGACAAGCACAACGACACATAGGATTACATCACCAATGCATCAAGCATGGTGCCACAAAGAAAAGGGCTTCACTAATCATGTGAAAGGTCAGTGTTAGCTTTGTTGCACAAACACCATCATTTTCTGAACGACCTGCCAATTGAACTCATGTGTTGCACAAATGTATGCAATTAATAGACGAAATATTTTCTAATTGCTCTTCCACACCTTTTCGGCGTACCCATTGCACACCAAGGTGCAATTGCTAGTTATAATGTTAAAAACACCAAACACTTTCACGTTGAATTCCTACAAAATACTTATCTTGTCTTTTGCCTTTCATTTTCTCTTGTGTGGATTTCTAGTTGACTTTCATACATCCAATTCTTCACCCAAACATACCATTCTAATGTCTAGTCCCACATTTTTCTACACCCATTTTGTGGAGTTTTATTGAATTTTAGGACATCCTTTCTCCATCAAATTTTGACCTCTAACCCTAACTCAAAATCTTGCATATCTTGTTCTCACATCCTATTCCACTTCAAACTTCTACATTTCCTCTAGATCGCTTCTTGCACTCTAGCATTAATGGCCCAATTTAATCTTGAAACCACCCCAATTAGGATTTTTCCACCCAAAAACGATTATTTGTTTTAAGGGCACAAATTCAATTACAAAGTTAATAATGAAGGATGAGGGTGACCATGCCAACATTAATATAAGTTGTTGGGTTCTAGATGTTGATGGTCCTCATGGTTGATTTAAGTCATCATTTTTATAATTTTTTTTGTGGGAATTCAATTTGCTTGGTATGTCATATTAGTGACATCTAGTTCTTAGTTGAATTTCTACAAAGATTTAATGACCACACAAAGCACTATATATATGAGTTCATTTCACATAGTAATGTTCAATCATTTGTACATGTCTAGACAACTATGAATTAAAGGAGTTTTTAAGGTTTCAACTCATGCAAGTCTACTTATCCAAAGAAAAAATATATATTTTGTAAATCACAAGGAGGACCGTGTATTGCTAAATGATGTCTATAATTAAATGTCTTCATCACCCCATGTGTATATTTTCAAGAGAATTCTAGCTTAGGATTCCCTGATGCCACATTTGCTGGTATTATTGTAATAGAGATTTGATGAGTATTGTAGAATTCTAAACATTGCAAGCTTTGTAATGGTCTTTTTTAATTACATGTGGATTCTACAATTTGAAGATGGATTATTAAGTATGCTCAATTGTTTGATATCATATCTATAGTGTATGTACATGCACAAATGAAATTCTTTTGTGTTCTCGATGTGTTGTTTCTTCAAGTAAACTACAAATTTGTAACCCAATATAAGACATCAACCCAAAAAGAATGATCATACATGCATTTAAAATAAAAAACATCTATAATTAGTAGTTTAGGGGTAGGAAGCTAATTTTTGTGCATTTCATGATTTAGTATTATTCCCAAGAAAACATCTCTAGAGAGTTTCAAGTGTTTTTATTCTTAGATGAACATTTCTTGCATGTTTTCATCAACTTAATAAAGATTATATGTGTAGCAAGTTATTCCTCGGTCCAGTAATAGCTTTGGTCCCAAGTAGACATTAGATACTACTACAAGTTTTTTCAATTTGTCTATCTTTAGTTGTTATTAATCTTATTAAGAATACCATCCTAGGTTTAGTTGAACCCAAAGTAAAGGAGAGATTATTCACTCTTACCAATTGGCCTATCACCACCCACTCTTTATTGATAAGTTGATCTATTGACCCTTAAAGAATGACCTTTCCCCAGCCTTGAAGTCGATTGACCCCTTTGGAAGGGTGAGAATTTTTTTTGAGACCTAATAGAATGACATTAGTAGGGATGAATGACAACATTGTCAGGGAGGAATTAGTTATTTCCAAGTAAGAGGTGATTGAAAGACATCTTCAAAACCTTAGTAGCTCATAAGTCTTTCAATTGTGCATTTGGATAAATTGATAGATTTTCAATTTATGCTAATAGAATGGCCTCATTGTCAAGAATGAATTAGTCATTTTCGGGTAAGAGGCAATTAGAAAAATTTAAAGACCTCAACAACTTACAAGTATTACAAATGTTTGTTTGAGTCAAGTAATTTGATAGTTCATCAACTTATTCCAATAAAATGGTATCATTGCCAAAGATGTCTTGATCTAGGTTCATACTTAGAAAACTATTTCAATGGACACTAGCAAAAAGGTGACCGATGAAATAAGTTCTTGTTTGGTACTTCAAATATTTTTACCTTTTAAAGACAATTGTCTCTTCCAAGTGAACAATGGGGACTCTATTTAAATCAAACACATAATCAATTCGCACAACAAAAAACTCAAACAGGGAAAGAAGGAGGCAACCTAAAAATACTAACAAGAACAATAAGTTATAGCTCATTGCAAGAGACAAAGAGTATTGTGAAAGGCTCAAAACAATGGTAAGTTATTTAGACCTACCTATCAAGATTGAGATCTAATTAGATCAAGTAGAAATAATTCATTTACTAATTAAAGAGATCAATGTCTTTATACTTTAGAAGATCCACTGAATAGCATAATGAAAGTATAGAAGAATGTAGAGGTATAATTATGAAACAAAAAGGGAAGATGAGATTGTTGGTAGAAGAGATAGGCATTGATCCTATGATGCACACATTATTTGCCAAAATCCCACTTCTTTCAACATGTCATATAGATATAAAATTGACCAAGAAGAGTTGTTAAATCACCTCAAACAAGATGAATAAGAAATTCCTAATAGTTGAATTGTAGAAATCTCTAATTGAATTGTAAAATGCTCAACTTGCTGCAATTGAACCTACAAATTTTATCTTAGTGAGTAGAGAGGAAGAACTCCTTTATGAAGAAGTTTATGTTGAGCACTATGAAGTTAAGGATGATCAATATGATGCACTTGATAAAATATTTTAAGGTGAGCATACTGCTAATCCAAACCAGCATAAGTTGTCAACTCACAATATTAAACATAAAATGAAACTCATGTGTTGAAGCTAATAGTCCAAACTATCATGTGAAGATAAAACATCTAGTACATATGCAACAATTGTGCAAGTTTAAAGTAGATATCAATTAAGAGATAATCATGAGCATGCACTAAGTGATGCTACTACTACTAGATCAAATTAAAATCACATGAACAATAATAAGGAGAAGCAAAGGGTAGAAATCAAAACAAGGAAGAGAAATGCTACAAAGAAGGTAGAGAGGAAGAAAAATTCAGTGTTGCAATGAGCAATGAAAATAAATAAGTGTGAAATGTTCATGAACATAGCATTCCAAAAGGAGTAAATCTAAATGGTAGGGAACAATTGTTCCAATTCTCACCATCAGTAGAATAATGTGTAGAAAAAGAGGAGGGAGAACCAAACATTCCTTCTTGTAGTCAAGGCATGTCTTGTATTTGCATTCTCAATGTAAGTTACTTGACTTTTCCACATAATCAAATGTACCTAATATTTCATTACATGAGGAGGAGGTCAACCTACAAAGGGAGAAAAATTTGTTGCACATGTTATCCTTCAATGTTGGTTGTGACTTTCTTGGGGCACCATAATGAACAAGATCAAGAAATTTTGCATTTCCTCCTTTTCTTGTTAAGGATGTGAATGAAAAATTAGTCTCTTAGAGTAAGGAACAAGCTAAGACATGTGAAAATCATGGAGGCTCTTCATGAGGCATTAGTCTTGAAAAGTCTAGATATTTCTTAGCCTTTCCAGCTCCTCTCCTTTGGTCCATCCTCTACTTTTGATATCGTTGTTCTTCAAAAGAATGAATATGGACATGTGTGACCTATTCATTAGTCAACAAGTCTTCTCATGATGAAAATTGGAGGTTTGCACCATAGAATTACAAGATGATATCCAAGGAAGACATTGGTGCAAGTTTGGACGCAATAAATGTCAATGAGATGAATTTCAATTGAGCATCCATAGTTTGTCACCTCAAGGATGATCCAAGTGATGATATATTTTTCTAGAGAACATGAATTGTCCCTTTGGAGAGAATGAAAATCAACATAGGACACCTAAGCTACAATCCCTAAGACATGTGCTAACACAAAAACATCATAGGGCGTTGTTGCTCAAATATCTCAAAAGAAGAAGAATGTGTCATGTGCATGGACTTATAAAGTTTTAGAAGATGGTGCATCCTACCTCGAGAATTTCACATAATATATTTTGAAGCTATTGATTTACAATGCCATTACTTATTGTAAGTAACCATTGTATCCTATACATATTTTTTCTATGTTTGTCTTTGTGTAATCATGGTCTCTATTAGTCATAATGAAGTTATATTGCCCTAGTCCCCTCCTTCTACACTTATGTGGTCTTCTCCTAGGTATAGTTAGATTCTCATTATGCTTGCAAGAGGCCCATGTCACCAACTAGAGCCTATGTTGGTGCCTAGATTTACCATTCTAAAATGTATTTGGTCTGATCCCCCATTATGCAATTGACCTCATTTTTTTATCACATATAACCAATTTAAGAAACATTTGTATGGGTCTTAATTAGTCAAATTTGTACAAGTAGTGTTCCTTATCATCCTTCATATCCTTATTAGTTGTTGGAAGTTACCAAAAATCAAAAAAAAAAAATAGTATACCAGTGTTCTAGTCAATTTTTTCTACTATTATAAAGTTGCAAACTTTCCATGGACTACCAAACATTATTTCCTATCCAATTTCCTATCTTGAACTCATTTCCCACATATAATCTATGTAAAATATATCAAGCCAAATTTTTCATTTCCTCCTTTAGCAATATTTGTATGGTCAATCAGACATTTGTCTCCCCTTTACTCCTCATTTCCACTTCCACATTGATTCTTTGCATTCTTTCCTTCCCCTATAGCAATTCCAATTTATTCCTTGTATAGGATTCATCCGAACATCTATAACTCCCTCCCTTTCCCACAAACTTGCAATCTCCCATATTTCCCCTTTGTGGACTTTCAAAGTAGGTCTAGATTTTATTCCTCCTCCCCATGTCCACTTCCATCATCTAATACCACTTCCATTATCTACATTATATTACACTTCCCTTAATATGATTCCTTTGCACATATAGACATCTAGAACCCCATTAACATATCATGTTCTAACATCTACTTCCATATCAAATACCTTTAAAATGCTCATCATTTATTTTCCTTTTTATTTCTTCTTGTACATAGTTCCAATTGACTTTGGACATCCAATTCTCCACCTATACATCCCAACCTGATGTCTAGTTATCCATCCTTCCCTTGCATTTCTCTACCACACTTCCTATGCTCCTTTCCCCCCTCTTACAAAGTTTCATTGAATTTAGGACTTCTATTCCATCATCTAGTCCTAACCTCTAGTCTTGGTCGAAAACCCTACATGTCCTATTATTGCATCCTATTCTACTTCATGTTGGACATATGTTGTCATTGATTTGAAAGGTGTGATGACTAAGAAGTGTTAGCTAGTTGTGGCCATTGATGTCAAAATATTTGAAAGTTTGCAATTACTTGTAATGTCATATCAAACCTGTTTATGGTGCATTTTGACTTGCAGAAGTATAGTTGATTTCTATGAGGTTGGAATTAGTTGAGGAATGTATGTAGTATCATGTTACATTCGTTCATTCTTATGGAAGTGATTTGAAAGTCCGATCCAAAATGTTTGAGATAAGTTACCTAGACATTGAGATTGTTCTAGTAACCTGTTTTGATGCACATTGCATCACGGTAGAGAGTTATGTCCTGCAATTGGAAAGGAGAGTTTGTATACATAGGATTCATCAATTCTAGAATTTCTAGAGTTGGTGTTTAGCAATTAACAAGATTGAAGTGACAGAAGTATCATTGTGCCAATGATTTAATCTATTGTAGTTTCGGCTTGATGTAAGAGTGGCTTGTGGAGTGTACCCTCTGGAGGTAGTACATAGATGACCATTAGGACCAGATGAGGCTACATTGGGAACTATGTGGCATGTTCTTTCTTCTAGTGTAGTGTGTGGGCTATTGGTTTTGGCCTATTACACATTTGGACATGTTTGGTTAAGGAAATGTTGTGTGGGCAACTTGCTAATATTATTTCTATGTTTTGGGCCAACACATGAATATTTTTGTAAATGTTAAATTCACATATAGAGATGTTTAGGATCTATCCTATGTTGTTAACATTGCCAAAATATTATGTAATTAGGGCTTTAATGTAGAAATGAGAATGTGTGTAATGAGATTTTCATTCTAGTCATGTGCACCTTTATTAAAAGATCATATGTTGTGTGAGAGAGTGCCAAGAGGTTGATCGAATCAAGTGCAAGCAAATTTATCAAGCTTGAAGGTCCACAAATCATATCTTTTTAATTTGGTAGGACTCATTGAAAGATGTCAAGTGCTGATTTTAGCAATCTAATATAAATTTCTGAGTCTGATTTCTTTGACCAGCGGTTGGAAATCTGGTTTTTAGATGCGTTTTTTTGAGGTTTTGTGTTTTAGAAATATATGCTTTGGGAATTGACAATGCAAAAAGAATAACAATGATAACACATAAAACAATTGACTGGAAACTAATTTTAGATTTCAGATTTTTATTTATCAGCAATAACAAATGAATGCAAATGATTTCCTTCAGCAAACTAAGCCAACAATGGCCTACCAAGAGTCCAACACTGGGAATAGAGGGAGTCTTATTGGCATGAACTGGTGAAATGACTAAATGAAGCACCTCTAGCTACAACCAATGACTCCTAAAAGCTTTATTCATCAACTGGATAATTATCACAAATAATTTGGAAAAGAAATCCTTATTTCGATGCACTTTCTTAACTTTCCCCAAGAGAAACCCCAATTTGGTGTGTCTTCTACCCACTGTTTTACTCCTGTAGCTCTAGTATGAATTATTTTCATCAAATAACTATGGGGAATCTTCTAATTTGTTGCTAACAATAAATTTTGTATGAAAACCCTGTTGCAAAACCCCTTAATTAATTTATTTGAAAATCTAGGTAAGATGCAATGGTACAACCTAGCTAAGATGGTACAACTGGCTCCGAAATGGCTCAAATTTCAGTGCAACACTTCTCAATTATGCCTAGATCTGGATATCAAATTGAAATAATATTGTAGCTGTCAATAAACCTCTGATTATGACCCTTATTGGACAAATAAATGCATTTCAAGCACTCCAAATTGATAGAATGTGAAAGGGTTTTTGTCCTTCCACCCAGAAATGAAGGTCTTCGTCTCCAATTCCACACAAGAAACCTGCAACATATGTTGCAGACCTGCAAAGAAGGCGTTTCCCCAAAAATCATAAAACACACAATGAGCAAAAATGCACGTACAAGTCTCTTTTATGCCTTTGCCCTAAATCGAACCCTTTCTTGGCATCTTTTAAAGATTCCAATAGAATTTGTAGACACCTAAAATTGTCTAGTCTAATTAAATAAATATTTTATTTATTTAATTATCTAAGCCTAATTCCTCTATTAATTAAATAAATCTTTATTTATTTAATTAATTCATTTATCCTCTTCTAGCCTTATTTCTCATTTAAATAAATACATTTATTTATTTAAATTATCTTTTTCCTAAATTAAATAAATATCTTATTTATTTAATTGATCCCACTTCTTCTATTAATTAAATAAATCTTTATTTATTTAATTAATTCATTAACCTTTTCTACCCATGACACATGTCATTCATCTCTTAATTCATACACTACCGACCTCTTTCATTATTTTATTATGTCTTTTACCTACCCTCTAATCATAGCCGACCTCCTTTTACACCTCTCAATCTTATCCCTCCATTTCATATTGTGTCTTCTATATAAGGAGATGCTTCCTTCATTATCAAACCCTAATGAATCATCTTAAGGACTTGACTACACTACGATCCTACTTGCAACCACATTCCGTTCTTTGTTGAGCTCTTGTACATATAAAATCTGAGAGCAAATATATCAAGCAAGATCAATGGAGATAGGAAGAATGGAGATCAAAACCCTATTGGACATGTGAAGGTATAATCTTTGTGATTTCATTTGATTTGCATTGTCTTAGGTAATCTTCATATGTTATGGTGGATCTTTGTTGTTGTTAGGCTAGGGTTTTGTGGTTGAATTCATTTAGCCTTCCAATATTGTTATTATTGTATCCATTTTCACCATATACAGAATCTTTTCCCCTCATAATGCTACACCCACCTTGAGGGTTGCTTCCTCATGAATATTTGACCACCTTTTTAAAATAATTTATCACCTAGGGAAAAGTGCCATGTAACTTTTAATATAAAGTTACTTATTAAGTTATAAAGTAACTTATACAGTTACTTTTATTAACTTTTGTAAAATAGTTATAAATTCAAAAAGTTACTTTTATTAAAATTTTCTATTAATAGAAAAAAGTAACTTATTACCTCTTATAACCTCTTATAAGCTTTTATTATAAACTTTATTGAATGTCTTCACCAGGCTCCAAAATTGACTAAGTATAGCTCCTCCTAGTGAGCCAAACATCTCTAAACCCCATCATTTGTCTGCGGAGATGATTAACAGGCAAATCTAGGATTCTTGAGTGATCACTGAAAAAATGGGGACATTACACTCATGCCTTATCTACTGATTTGGTGCTTAGATCTCTATGTTTGGGATTGGTGTCTCCACCTGGTTGGTGCCTACAAACACAATTGGGAATCAGTGTCTCCTATAGGTTGGTGCCTATTCATGATTGTAAGTGATTCTTTATTTTCATGAGGTTGGATTTGGGCAATAGATCCAAGCAACTATTCTCCCCATGGTTTTTTGCATATTGGGTTTTCACGTATATCTAGTGTTCATTGTGTGGATGTATTCTTTTTGTGTTATTTCATTGTTATATCATTTAAATGAGTTCCATTGATGTTTTAAGGATAATGTGTGGAGAAGTTATTAATGGTAGTTAATGTTTAATTTAGTTGAAATTGGATATATTGATATTGGGAATTGGTGTCTCCTATAGGTTGGTGCATATTCATGATTGTAAGTGATTCTTTATTTTTCGTGAGGTTGGATTTGGGCAATAGATCCAAGCAACTATTCTCCCCATGGTTAATTGCATCTTGGGTTTCAACGTATATGTAGTGTTAGTTAATATTTAATTTAGTTGAAATTGGATATATTGATTCACTCCCACCCCTCTCTTAGTATATTATGTGTCCTGCAATTGGTATCAGAGCAAGGTTCTTTGGATAAAGCTGAATAGCTTGAGGTAGATTCAAGATGGTACACTCAGTTGCTTAGGAAGGTTTGTCCTCAAATCATTCTCCACTTTTTTATGGATATAATTATTCCTTTTAGAGTGAAAGGATGAAATCTTATTTGATGGCCCTTGGATTTGAGGTCTAGAAATTAGTTGTCGAAGGATATAAAATTCCTAAAAGTCCCCAAGAGATCATCCTAGAAAAAAGGTTCCTTGGATAAAGCTTAATAGCTTGAGGTAGATTCAAGATGGAACACTCAGTTGCTAAGGAAGCTTTGTCCTCAAATCATTATCCACTTTTTTTATGGATATAATTATTCCTTTTAGAGTGCAAGGATGAAATCTTATTTGATGGCCCTTGGGTTTGAGGTCTAGAAATTAGTCATGGATGGATATAAAATCCCTAAAATTCCCCAAGAGATCATCCTAGAAAAAAGGCTTGTGAAAATAATGCTATTAAACATGTTTTAACTAACTCTGAATTTGTGAAGTTTATGCACTACAAGATAGAAAAATATGTGTGGATCAAATTGCATGCCATATATGAAGGAGATGATAAGGTCAAGGAAGCAAATCCTAGACTTGCAAAGCTCAATTTAAAGGTATAAAGATGAAGGAGGGTGGAAACATGGTTACATTTATGCTACGAGTTGACGAGATAGCCAGTTCTATTGGATGAATTAGTGAAGGACTAAAAGAGCTAGTAATTGTGAAGAGAATATTTAAATCCTTTCTACCAAAATTTTATCCTAAAGTGGCTACATTTGATGAAGCTAAAGATCTGAACAAGTTGACTATGAATGAGCTGCACAGGTCCCTAACTGCCTATGAGATGAGATTTGATAATGACAATTCCATAAGGAAGGATGTTACTTTCAAGGCATCTAAAAAATAAGAATATTCAAAATCTGATGATGAATGAGATCTAGAGGAGGCGGATTTTTGTCAGAAGATAGTAGAGGGGTTCTGGAAAGTATAAGGGTAACTTGCTAAATTCAAATGTTTCAATTATGGTGAAAGAGGACATTTTATGGCTAGTGTCCCTATAAAGATTCTAACAATGAAGGCCAAAAGAATGAGAAGAAAAAAATCAACTAGAATTAGAAGAGTTTCTTTGTAAATGAAGATAGTTATTATCTGATGAAGAAGAAGGAGATCAAGGCACAAGTTGAGGAATGATGGTGAAAGAGCTCTATTTATGGTGATGGAGACTCTTGTTGGCAATGATGGGTCCTACAAATGAAACTGTTTTATTTGATTTATTTCTACTTTCATGAGACTTTTTATATGTTTAAGCCTTTATCCTGAACTATATTTTAACTTAATAGATGATATATGACATATGATGAATGAATTATGTGGATTTTCATGGTGGATATAATTTCATAATATTATAAATGATATTGATGTGAACAAATGATTTCTCTAATACACTAACTTGCAACTTAAGAATTGACTGATGGCCCACAGCCAAAGAAGAATGTTCCCCCATGGACCACATGCGGAAGAAGTAAAAAAGGTGCCAATTGAAACACAATTTTTGAGGAGTTTTCTTGACCTTATCTCTAAAGATTAAATGTGTTTTGAAGATATGGAAGAAATTGTTGGCAAATGCACACTCCAATGAGACATTGTAGGTGATTGAAGGTTTTGTCATTGATGGCAACCTTACAATCCTATGACACCGGCAAGGCAATCCATCGGCACCAGCAAAGTTAGATTCTACACCGGCACACAAACCACCGACACCGGCAGTGAAAGGAAGCATACTGGCACAGAAGCCGACAGGAATTTTGTTATTATATATATTTTGTTTATTATTGTAAAATCATTGTAAGCCGACTTGGCAAGTTGTAAAATGAATCTTATATAAGAGAGATCATTGTAGAACATTTTGTAATGGATAGAGGAATGTAATTAGGTGAAATAAAGCAAACCTATTATGCGAATTATAGGTTAAGGGTTTATGTAAGAAGCAGAGCAGAAACTGGTACTGGATCTGGCATTATAGATGCTATTTTGAAGCAGTACAAGACATTGGATTTATATAATCCATTTTGTAAGTCAATGAGACTTCCCATTTTGTAATTGAGTAGTGAGCTCTAGGCATTTGGCCTTCCTGCATGTGCAGGCCCCTCTTGTAGCAGTAATATTCTCTTATTGGCCAGTAAGTGAATATTGTGGGTCACAAATCCCACCAAGGTTTTTCCCACACCGGGTTTCCTCGTTAAAATATTGTGTTATGGTGTGTTTTTCATGTGGTTGTTTTTGTCTCTATTTATTGCATTACTTTCTGTTTACCGATACACAGTATTAATATGCTCTACATGTTTTAAGTTAAGAAAATCTTATTATCGGTTAGATACTGATTCACCCCCCCCCCGCTCTCAGTATCTGTGGGAATCCTAACAATTGGTATCAGAGCCTGGTCCTCTATTTTCAGAAGCCTAACAGCTTGAGGAAGATCTTGACACCAGTAGAGATGGAAAACTTGATGAAGCAACTAGAAGGAGCTCTCTCATACTATGATGCAGAAAAATTGAAAAATATCAAACTTGAAGATGATCTAAAGGCTGCTCAGGATATTATTCAAGCACTTCAAGAAAATCTTACTATTGCAAGAAACAAGAGAAGAGAACTTTGTGAAAAGATGCAACTTGAGAATGATGAAAAGGAAACTCTTAATGATATGATACACAAGCTTAAACAAGAAAACATGACAACAAAGAATGAGATGCAGGATATGACTATGAGATTTTGTAAGGAAATTGAAGATAGAAAGAAGAATGAATAAGACTTGACTAGAAGACTGAATGATGTTGCAAATGAAAACACAAGACTCAGTTATGAAAATGATATGTTGAAGACAAATCTAATGCATGCACAAAATGACTCAAATGAACTCATGAGACAAAAAGGTATCTTGGAAGGAGAACTGGCTGCTGCAAATCAACATAAAGAGAAATTCAAGAAAAGCTCAGAGGAACTTGGTGACTTGCTGAAGAATCAAAAACCTAATGGTGACACTAATGGTCTTGGCTTTGAAACTGGTGAAAGCTCTGGTACTGCAAACACATAGGATCGTAGCAAACTGGTAAGACAACCTACTGCTTATAAATTTAATGGAAAATGCTTTAACTTTAACAAGTATGGTCATAGAGCAAATCAATGTAGATCTAGAAATTATCAGAATAACAATGCACCCACCGATCAATGTTCAAAATGCAACAAAGTTGGTCATAATTCTGAGAATTGCAAAATGAATGTAAGATGTTATGTTTGTGGAAGATTTGGACACTTATCTAATCAATGCAGAACACAAACCGACATAGGTTATGGAAAGGCTATTCAGAGAAATAATGTGACTTGTTATGCATGTAACAAAATTGGGCATATTGCTAAATTTTGTAGAAGCAAGTCCTCATCGGTAGACAAGAAAGGTCCTAGTTTGAAAGGAAAAGAAAAGGTTGAAGAAGTTAAGCAAGAATTCTCAAAACAATGGATTAGAAAGTCAGATCTAAATGGTGTTGGGAATACTCCTCCACTGGTAGAACCAAGCAACACTCCACCAACAGAACAAAGTAGCACTCCACCAGCAGGAATCTCTTCATCAAATTGAAGAAAATTCCCTTGAGGGTTTGGCAATCAAATGAGAAATATGCTATTATTCCCTCGTTTGATGGTAAGAAGTTGAAATTACTTCTATACCAGCAAATAAAGTTAAGTGATTACTTAACCGACAAGCGTTAAATGTGGTAGTTGGCAGATTGACATTATAAATTAGTGTTTTTGGCTCCATTTTACTTCACCGAGCATTCAAACATTCGAAGAGCGTGAAATTTCTAGAGCTGAGGCATTTCGAGCAAAGAGGCAAAGCATTTTAGCAATCAATCTTTCCAAAGGCAGAAAAAGGTATTTATAATCATGGCATCCTCTTTTGTACCTAAATTAATAGCAAACCCTATTGTAGTCGAGGTAATCAAACGCCCTAGGCCCGTATTTCAACTAGTTCCCGAGATAGCTAAAAAGGATGATAATGTTGGTGCATTTTCCCAAATTCCCAAAGGAGTTGTTTTTGCAGAAGACTCTAGAATGTACATCCATTACCACATAGAAGAATTAGGTGATGAGGAGATCAAGAAAATGTACAAGACTATCATATGTGATGATTCCAGGAATGTAAAACCCGAACACAAAATTATTAAAACCCTAGGATTCACAGAAATCCTCAGCATTCCGGATTTCCCTAAGGAAGTTATTAGGATAGTATTGAGTAGGGTACATGGTGCATTCTTTTGGCTAGATTCGGTTCACAAAATCACTGAGGAAGCTGTGAAAGTTGTAACAGGGTTACCTTCCACCGGTAACAGACCAAACAAGACAAAGAAGGTCTCAAATGACCTGGTAATGAACCTAACAGGTGCAACATCCAACAAAAGGTCCTTAAGGGTGAATGATGTAATTGACATAAATGTGAGATTCATTAGCATGATTCTAGGTTACAAAACAACACATGCAAACAGACTAAACTCATTTTCCAGCTTATGCATAAAAAGTGCTCATGATATGGTGAAAGATAATGTGAAAATTGACGTATGTGAATGGTTAAAGAATGAAATTATTGACAATCTGGGAAAGATCAAGAAGGATAAGAAAGGGACATTCAGATTAGGTAACTTACTTGTTTTCTTAATGCTACATATAACCAAACAGGTGCCCGATATAGGTAATAAGAACCTTGGATTTGACATACCGGTAGGCAAATAGTTATCTGACTTATTGAACAACATGGGTGAAAACAAAGAAAAGAATATCAATGAATATTTTCTAGCATAAAAAGCCCAGATGAACACTAGAGTAAGATTATCACAAGGAATTGTAAATAAATATAAGGATGATATATGTTTTGTGATTAAGAAGGATTAGATTTGGATGGAATTGCAGTTATCCCAAGAACAATTTGGGTTACTGAAATGGGGGGTTACTGAAATGGGTTATGAGACAGATGATCACATCATTGAAACATATGCTAAAGCCCTTCTGGAAGCACCCAATGAACCTAACGAAGAGGTATTTGGCAGTGTTGAAACCATTGAAAAAAAAATTCAATCCAAGAAGAGAGTGAAGAAAGTAGAAGCAATAGTGAGGAGAGGTTCAACGCAAGCTAAGGCTATTAAAGAAGATGTACTGAAACAAACCAGTATCACTGAAGATGAGTTACAGGCACAACAACCAGAAACTCACTTTCACCGGTAGCAACTTCTTCAGAGAGTGACATGCCAACAACATTTAAAAGAGTTGTAATGAAAAGGGAACCTTCACCAGTATCCACACCTTCACCTAGAAGAACCAGGCAAAAACAACAGACAGTGAGACCCCTAGTCAAGAAGTCTACTCCTAAGAAGAAAAAGTTGACACCAAAGAAAAGGACTCAACAAAATATTGCTCTGATTGACAAACTGCTAGATGAAATAACAGAGGAAGGACAGTTGAAAAACATCAACAAACTATATGACACATTATCAGTTGATGACAAGGAGAAAGTTGAAAATGGTGTAATTCTACACTTGGATATCTACAAGAAATTTTTGATGCAAATTGTAGATGAAGTACTAGATGAACTATTCAAGAGACTGGAAGCAAGATGACAATCTGTTGTAGAGCTTGACAAGAAAATAAAAATTGAAAAATTACTTGTTGTCTACCCAGTTAACTCTCCAAAAGAAATAGATGGTCTAATTGCAGAGGCTAACCGGTCAGTATTCTCTACTGCACACTGACATATTGCACTAATGGTTGGAAGAGTAAATGAGGTTGCAGAAGAAACTGAAAATGCATGGGATATATTCCTTGTTGAGAAGGAAAAACAGGAAGAGTATAGAAACCCTAAACCAATCAAGGTATATCAGAAAGATAAGGATAAGGGAAAAGGAAAGGTTGGTGGACCTCCAAGCATCAAAATAAGAGATAACTTATCCCCACCGCCTCTAGTTACTCTACCAGTAACAACAATTGAAGATCAACCAGCTGATGAGAGTATGGATGTATCACAAGAGGATACAAATCTTAATTCTGAGGTACTATACTAGTAGATGTTGATACTCAGAAGGTCAACATCGTGGTAGATAAGGACACAATCGGTAAGACAGATAAGGCTAGTGAGCCATCGATACTGATAACACAGATAACACTAAAGGTAAACTGACAGATGGGAACACAGAACAACAGGTAGAACACCAAACAAAGCAACAAGCAGAGCAACAGGCTCCAGAATAGGAACAAGTTAATATAGAATCAGTGCCACCAGCAACTACTGAGCAAAACAAACCATTGTTTAAAGAAATGGAAACACAGACTGACCTACCAGAGGTCACTGCAAGCAAGGATATTGCTCCCACCGACAGAATTCAGAGTGTTGACCCTTCAATTGCAGGATTTAAATCAACAAATGTAGCTGAAGTTCTTTTAGATTCTATAAAGAAAATAATAGATTGTAGTTCACAGGCATATAAGGCTATAGATGACACAATTCCAATTTTGAAGATGATAGCTCCAAAATGCAATGTAGATAATAAGGATTCTTTGAGTCAACTTGACACTTTGTCTAAGTATATTACTGACAACACAGTGAAAGTTGAACAAATAAAGGAGGAAGCATTCAAAGAGAGGTTAGAAAAAGAAAAACAGAAATTCTTTGAGGAACAAATAAAGAAGTGTACAAGGCAGTTTGACACACTTCTACCAAAACTGTGCAGCACACTTAAGGAGTTCAAAACTTTGTACAGAGACACTTGCAAGACAAACTTTTTGACAGTTGACATAGACAAGAAAATGAGCAAGATACAGGTGGAAATTAATAAGCTAGCTGACAATTTTATTAATTCATCTGATTCATTATCAATTTTTGAGCAAAAGATAACAGGTTTTGAGGAAGAATTACTAAAGCTAGAAAGAGAAAAGGAGAAAATAAAAAGTAAGGCTAAGTGTCTGAAATGGAGATTATGTCCAAAGTTGGACTACCTCACATGTTTAAGGAAAGAAATATCTGATGCATTAGTACAAGGATAGAAAACACTGACAAAGCAAATGCAACACCTCACCGATACAGTTCAAAGGATAGAGGCCACAATAAAAGACAGTAAAAAGTTCATTGAGAACTTGAATTTGGTTCTGGCAGAACTTTTTCAGATTGTAACCAACCAGTTACAAGGTTGAACAGGAAACCATACTCTATTGACACTTTGACAACCTTTGTCATTGATGCCAAAGGGGGAGTAGTGGTATGAGAAAATAATCACCTAAGACTCATCTTCTCAGGGGGAGTTCACACATTTTTGGTAACATATTTTTGGACTACACTTTTTGAATTTTCTCATGAGTGTTGCCATCAATGCCAAAGGGGGAGATTGTTGGCAAATGCACACTCCAATGAGACATTGTAGGTGATTGAAGGTTTTGTCATTGATGGCAACCTTACAATCCTATGACACCGGCAAGGCAATCCACCGGCACCAGCAAAGTTAGATTCTACACCAGCACACAGACCTCCAGCACCGGCAGTGAAATGAAGCATACCGGCATAGAAGCCGACAAGAATTTTGTTATTATATATATTTTGTTTATTATTGTAAAATCATTGTAAGCCGACTTGGCAAGTTGTAAAATGACTCTTATATAAGAGAGATCATTGTAGAACATTTTGTAATGGATAGAGGAATGTAATTAGGCGAAATAAGGCAGACCTATTATGCGAATTATAGGTTAAGGGTTTATGTAAGAAGCAGAGTAGAAACCGGTACTGGATCTGGCATTATAGATGCTATTTTGAAGCAGTACAAGACATTGGATTTATATAATCCATTTTGTAAGTCAGTGAGACTTCCCATTTTGTAATTGAGCAGTGAGCTATAGGCACTTGGCCTTCCTGCATGTACAAGCCCCTCTTGTAGCAATAATATTCTCTTATTGGCTAGTAAGTGAATATTGTGGGTCACAAATCCCACCGAGGTTTTTCCCACACCAGGTTTCCTCGTTAAAATATTGTGTTATGGTGTGTTTTTCATGTGGTTGCTTTTGTCTCTATTTATTGCATTACTTTATGTTCACCAGTACATAGTATTAATATGCTCTACATGTTTTAAGTTAAGAAAATCTTATTATCGGTTAGATACTGATTCACCCCCCCCCCCCTCTCAGTATCTGTGGGAATCCTAATAGAAGTTCACATGATAATGGAGTTATGTTTAATTATGAGATTCATTCACTTCTTGCACGTTTCCTATCTTTTTGCTTTACTAATTGAATAAGATTCTTGTGAGATTTTGCCAAGATCAAGAGCTCAATGAAAAGTACAATAGAGAGACAAAATAGATGATAGGAATAAACTGTATTCTATCAAGATGAAAATAATGATCAACTGGATCATCAATCAATCAATTACATACAATGAATATGAGCCTGCTTATATAAGCAAGGCTATATGGATATGTGAGCACACAAACATGACATGTGGCTCAATAAGAAACAAGGGTAGGTAGAAAATAGGTGTGGTAGGTAGGAGAAACAATATAATATTCCACATGAGGTGGATCACCCACCGAATGTGGAATGTAACAACAAGATAAGACCACAAAAGGTGGAAATTATCCTACACACACTATCCCAATGTGGCACAAACACCCAAGTGTCTCATACCCAAACTACTATGATATGCATGTACCTAAGTAAACTTAAGTAAGGTGTAATAATATCCAACATGAATAAATAATTACACCACCACCCCCCCTTAAGTGCAACTTAGGGGAATGCACTTGAGTCTACAATGCAACTAAGCAATGCAAGATGGGTCTCGGCTACTAGGACATGTTAGGTACCCATGTACAAATGCAAATGCATGCAAACAAATGCAATGAAATCTCTCACAAAGTGGGGAAAGAGACAAAAATCCAATGGGAAAAAACCCTCCCCCAAAAGAGAGATGAAAAATATATATACATATAATTCTCAAAGAAGTGTGTGAGGAACAAAACCCCATGTGAGGAAAAAGTCACCCCCATACGAGAGAAGAAGAGAGACTAGGCAGCCCCCCCTCAATGTAGATTCTACACCAATGATAGAAACTCAATGATGAATGAAGAAACTGCTCCACAAACATCGAACAACGTTCCTCCCCTTGGGAAGAAACAAAACCAAAGGTGTATCCATGAAGTCTCCCCAATCATGAAGGGAAGATGTAGGAAAACAACTCATGATGAATGAAGTCTCTAAAAACTGCTCAAGTGTCCCCATGTTGATGATGGAAGTTACCCCCTCCAAAGGTGGTGAACTACTCCACACTGCTAAAAAAGGCACTCCAAGATCGAGTGGAGAATAATGTAGAACAATATCCAAAGAATCACATGTCTCCTCAAAGAATAAAGAGACCGCCTCCAACTGTTGTACAAAAGTATCCACAATCATGTCAACCTCGAAAGAAGGATCATGTAGAGAATGCACAAGAGGGTCAGAGTGTTCCCTCACAGTAGTTGACAAAGGATCGTCTTCATCAAAGAGAAGATGAATGTCATCAATGATGTCTGCCAAATCTACAATGTAGGACTCCACAAACAAACATGCAATGTTTGTCAAGTAGTCATCCCAATGAACGGAAGTTGGAAGACATGAAATATCGTGCTGCACTGAATCATAAGAGGCAAAATTGTCACACTAGTTGCATCATCGGGTGCAATAGGTGATGTGATATCAAGAGGAGATGAAATGTAGGGCTCAATAACGGGGTCACATGTGAGAACACCCAAGTTCAAGTACCCAAAGTTCTCCTCAAAATCTGAATCACCAACATAGGAAGAATCGACCTCATCAATAGGACCAAAATGTGAAAAGGAGTACAACCGAGATGCATGATCAATAATCCTTGTCACAATGATAGCTCTAGCCTCCAAGTCTCTGATGATAACTGAATTAGGTGTGAACTCCACAATTTTCCTAGTTGCCCCATGTGTGATATGATAGATGGAAAGAAGATTGTTTGTCAAATGGGGTACACACAACACATCATTGAAGGAGTTATCCCCAATGGCAATAGATCCTTTCCCAATCACATCCATGTATGTATGATTGCCCATCAAAATCTGTGGCATGTGGCAAGGCTCAAATGAAGAGAACATAGACTGCAAATATGCCATATGATGAGAAGCCCCTGAATCTAGAAGTCATCTCCCTGAATCATGACTTGTAGTAGCACAAAGAGCTTGTCCCTTTCCTTTATCTGTCCCAAAAGAGTGATCCTTTCCTTTATCCTTTTCTTTGGAAGAAGAAGCCGATGTAGACATTCTAGAAGGTAGCTTGATTTTGTTCTTCTCAAGAAGATGCTTCAACTCATCAATATCCTTCGTGTAACAATGTTGTTCATCATGTCCCGACTTCTTGCAAATGCACAAAAAAGATTGTCCTTATATGATTTCCTCTTAGGTGAGTCACCTTATTGTGGAGAGGAGGATTGTGCTCCATCTTGTTGTGGTTTTGACTTAGGTTGCTTTTGATTCTTGCCTTTTCCTTGATTGCTTTGATTCCCTTTAGTAGCCACCAAAGCTTGTGACTTTGAAGATTTGAGAATCCCCATCTTAGTCAACTTAGATTGCTCAAGTATCAACATCTTAGTGAATGCATCAAAAGAGGGAGAAGTGTATGAGGAACCTTGAGCTAACCTATGGGTGTGAAAGCTAGATACAAAGGCTACATACTCTAAAGGAAGCTTGTCCAACAAGTTGTAAACCAATTGAGCATCCTTTTTGTCAATTCCACAATCCTTTAGCTTTGCTCTTAGCTCAATTGATTTTGTGACATAATCTTGGATTGTATCAAAATCCTTGGGATCCAATGTTGTGAGTTCACTGTCAAGCTTGTAGCCCTTATCTCATCAACTTGTCCATACAATTTCTCATAAATATCCCAAGCCTTTTTAATTGTAGTACACTTATCAATGTGAAAAATGAGGTCATTTGATACATACTTTCTAAGAGTTCCAAGTGCCATAGAATTCTTAGTGAGTCATTCAATTTGAGCATTAGGATCAGCCTTAGGATTAGGTGGTGGTGTTATAGTTCCATTTACATAATGAATGAGTCCCTTTTCCATTAGTTTACTCCATGCCTTAATCTTCCATGATGCATAATTATGAGGAGTTAAAAGTGGAAATTTAGGAGAACCCATAGCACCAAAATGAAAAAAAAAAAAGATAGATAGAGGCACAATCACACAAGATACTCCCCCAAATTACTCAATCAAGAACCCCCCCCCAAAATGATGATTTGGCACCTTTATACATAGTGTGTATACAATGGGCCACTTGCAAAACAAGGCAAGGTGGACTTCTAATTTTAACTTTACAAATTCTCAAAATGAGATATAAGAGACTTCAACAAATACTACAAGTGATCTAAACTGAGATCCAAGCAAAATACAAGTACCAAATAGGCCAAAAAAGACCAAATACTGAAAGTAAAATTTCTACTCAAAATCACTACAAACTAATGGCAGATTATGAAAGTAGACGAAAAATTATGCACTTTTAAAAAATGGTACCTGAAAACGAGGTTGTATGACCCCAAACGAAGCCTCTAAAGTTGCAAAATTTGGGATTAGATAGGTACAGTCATGAAAATCTACAAATTATGAAAAATTCATCCATCAAATTGAGAAAATTCCTCCACCACTGCAAAGAGCACAAAATTCTAGCCCATTTTAAAAAACAATTGCACCAAAAAAGGAGCAAAAATGAGCAACATACGGCCTCCTGAAGTCGGACTGTGAAATCAAAAAGGCAAATGAGAGGGGGTCCAAAAAATTTCAAAATACTGCAGACATCAGTAAATGACGGTCTTAAATTTGACGCCCGTATGCCCGTAAAAAAAATTTCACCTCCCCCTGCATGGTTGTCAGTACTGTACAAATTGTACATGTGGCATTGACCAAGCTGGCACATGGCGGATGAGGTGTCTGATGTGTTCTGCTGACTAGGACTACCCTCGTGGCGATAAGTGGCATTGATGTGGTGGAAAGCAGGCGAGTTGTGGTCACCGTTGGGGAGGTCATAACCGACCAGAAAGGTGGGGCTCAGGGAGACGGCGGTCGCTAGGAAGCCAGAGCCGATGGGGCCAGGGCTGGAGCCAAGGTCGTCGTGAAAGGTGGTGGCCGTCAGAGAAGCCAGTGTTTCGGAAGGAGTAGCGGCCGACCAGAGCAAGCATGTCGGCGGGGGCAGGCAGCACTCGAGCCGAAAAACGCACGTCGACGAGAGCAACACGTTGATAGCGACGTGGGAGCCAGGAGGACAACATGACTGCAGAGGAACTAGGTGGGGGCTGGTCGGGGTGGTGGCAGTACGGTCCCTGCAAAAATAAATGTTTGCAGAGGAAGTATGGGGAGCGGGGACAGGGGTCCCCCCTAAAACAAAAAAAAAATGATTTTTTTTTTTTAATAAAAACTTTTACAATAATAAAATTCTACGAAATTTGTTTAAAAAAATAAATGGAAATAATACCAATTTCGTAGAAAAGATTTTTTTTTTTTGAAAATCCGTACAATAATAGCAAGATTTGCGAAATATTTTTTTCTCACCAAAACAGGTCGAGTTTATACTCGATTTTTATGGAAACGGCCTCCCAGATGTGATGGTGATGCCCAAAATATTGTATGATGCACCCAAAAAATGCAGATCCCCAAATATGAAAATAGAAGCCTCCAGAATGTCTCCAAAAGACTAATCAAAGAATCCCTTTAGGCTCTGATACCATGTGAGATTTTGCCAAGATCAAGAGCTCAATGAAAAGTACAATAGAGAGACAAAATAGATGATAGGAATAAACTGTATTCTATCAAGATGAAAATACTGATCAACTGGATCATCAATCAATCAATTACATACAATGAATATGAGCTTGCTTATATAGGCAAGGCTATATGGATATGTGAGAACACAAACATGACATGTGGCTCAATAAGAAACAAAGGTAGGTATAAAATAGGTGTGGTAGGTAGGTAGAAAATAGGCGTGGTAGGTAGGAGAAACAATATAATATTCCACATGAGGTGGATCACCCACTAAATGTGGAATGTAACAACAAGATAAGACCACAAAAGGTGGAAATTCTCCTACACACACTATCCCAATGTGGCACAAACACCCAAGTGTTTCATACCCAAACTACTATGATATGCATGTACCTAATTAAACTTAAGTAAGGTGTAATAATATCCAACATGAATAAATAATTACACCAACAATTCCAAGTTGGATTGTGACTCCTGTCAATTAAGTTGTTGTTTTCAATTTTATAAGAATAAGTCATCCACATTGTTAGGGAGGATTGACAAGTGTTCAAAATAGTTTCTATGATGTAATTAGCCCACGCTCTTAGACTATGTATAAAGTCCAATTTTGTTACAGTTTGGGGGATCTTTTGCATCTGTGATATAAAGCTTAGAATTTTGATTAGCTAGATAAGTTACTACTATCTTTTTTATACCATTAAAGAATGAATAAAGTGATGATTGGCTATATTTTGAGCTAATACTAAGATGCATTCAAAGGTTTAAACCCTTAAGAAAGGTCCACTTGAGGTTGTGTAATCCTCTTTGTAGTTAGATTGATTAATTTAACATTAGTTAAGATTGTTCACTAATTTGATAGATTATTTATCATAATTATTTCTCTTCAATTAGATAGATAGAAAATATTCATGATATCGTGGTATAAATTTTAAATTAGAAGTTGTAGCATAGTCATAACACCACACTACCTACAACCATTGTTGGGTCACTTGCCAATTACCCACAACAACTGTTGTGCAAATAGGTTTACATTCCAATATTGTCTCAGTTTCAAGTTAATTGTTGAAATTAATTAGTTCCCTTTACGCAACTAATAGACAACTTAGAGAGTCTTTGGCAACACATATATGCCAACATTGTTCAAGTATATACATCCCTAGTTGATAATAAATGAACCCCTATTATAAGATTTATTGGTCCATTAAGTGTATACATTGAGTTTTCTAAATTGACCTATTGTACCTAAAAGGAGTCAGTTAGGTGATACCAGTATGAAATCAGATGATGACGATGATGAAGTTGATCTTGTGGAAGAATTACTTTGTCTTGGCAAAGAGATAAAGAAGAAGAAGAATATCGTTGAAGAAGTCAAGGCTAAAGATAAATTAGCTCAAAATCTTGAAAAGGCAGAAAGGATAGTCAATGAATTAAAGCTTGAAATAGTAGAAGAAAAAAGGATGAAAGAAATTGTGTTGACAAAGAGGTTGCTAAATAGAGACAAGGATTGTGGAAAACTAGAGGCTACAATTGTTGCATTAACAAAGGATCTTGACAAAACAAATAATTTGTTGAAGATGAATTTGGAAGGAGTAAAAATATGTTGGATCAGATGATTGGGAGTTGAAGGTCACCACATATCAAAGCAAGCATTGGTTTCATTGAAGAACAAAAGGGAAAGAGTGCAAAACAATCTATGAAGATAGTAGTAGAGAATTTAAAAGTTCTAAGTTAGAACAAATTGTGACAACTAAAGAGAGTAGAAAGTTGGATGATGGTTTCACTCAAGTTCAGAGGAAGAATAGGAGATCCAGAAGGCAAGCACTGAGAGGACAAGGACTAAAGACTAGGTTCAATCATTTTGGTCATAGGCTTGTGGATTGTAGGAAAGGTTCGGTAAGAAGCAATAATTTTGTTAGTATAAATGTGTTTGCTCCATTGTTTGATTTCAATATTATTTGTCATAAATGCAACAACTATGGACACATTGCAAGAAATTGTAGAAGCAATTTTATCAGTTATCCTATGTTGCAAATTAAAGAAAACAACACAATGAATCAAAGAAGTAGTTCTAGAAAGGTGTGGAAGAGGAAACCTGAAGAACAAAAGAAGATAAGTCTTTGGTAGCTCGGAATGCACTTCATGCTTAGAAGGAGAAGAATTTATGGATCATAGACAATGGATGTTCAACTCACATGATTGAAGATAAGGGTATATTCATGAATTTCAAGAAGTTTGATGGAAGAGATGTTAATTTTGGTAACAACTTTGTTGCCAAGATTGTTGGTAAGGGTACTTTGAGTCTCAATGGTGGTAAGATAAGGACCTACTGATGGGAATATTGTCATTGATGTCAAATGGAATTGCTACCTGATGCACAGTTGTATATCCAGACATATATACTAATAACCGTGGAGATTGATGAACATATTAATGTCAAAGTGATTTCATGGAGATTGATGAACATATTGATGTATAAGTGATTTCATGAAGATTAATGAACATATTGATGTATATTACCATATACCTACAACAGATAAACACAGTAGATGAACACAACAGGTATACATATCTACATGTACACCTACAACAATATGTACATATATATCTATGCTATATACCTACAACAGATGAACACGGTAGTGAATCATCCCTGTGAGCTATGGTCAAACACACAAGGAGACCTGGAGAATACTTTCGAATATGCAATAGGTGTAACATTTAATTTGTATAGATTTGTGTCATCCAGCCAATCAAAAAAACTTAGAACCTCTGGCATAAAATCACACAAAGTTAGAATCATGATCAAATAGTCACATGCGAAGGATGCATATATGAAGGTTTGCGATATATTAAAGCCACACATTGCAGATATATGCGTTGTTATATACTATCGGGTTCATACGTATAACTAATTTTGTGAAGAGAAAATGCTAACAATGACCAAGTTAAAGTATTTAGCGACAAATATATATGCTAACATAATCCTTAATTCTTAGTGGCAAGACATGACAAAGCAAAAGACAAAATCTCCTCAACAAGTCGAACCATAAGAGTCGATCAAGGAACAACACCAATGCTTGGACAAGAGTAAGTATGAGTTTGTTTAACTAACGAATCATAATCAATACAATTATGTATTGAAGAGATGTGATGCTTTTTTATAAAGCAAACAAAAAGGAGAGATGGAAACCGATAAGGAAAGACATGATCTTTCATATGAAAGGTTGTAAGTTATACATACTTATAATATGGAGAAAAAGAAAGAAATCAAATCTGATTTTTGAGAAAGACAATGCAGAGTTAGAGACTAAAATTATATGTGATTCTGTGCGGACAGAGGTAATTGATGCTGCCTGTATTCAAAATAGGGATGGTATAATCCCGAAAGTGTGAAGTTATCACATATATTAAAACTATGTAGTGCTAAATTTAAATAAGATAAACTATTCATTGTGCTGGAAAGTTTGAACATAATTTATACGGTGTTGAAGGAAAAGTTCTAAGGCAAATGTGTATGTAACTCTGGGCAGATGTTGATACTGAGACATTAAAAGAATACGATCAGAAGAATCTGGTGTGTATAAATCTGATTCAAGATCATAAGAAGAAATACGACTGTAATTGAATATACAGAAAGCATATTTATGTTGAGAAGAATATTAGAGTGATCTTTAGATAAATTCTATGGAAATTTGGAAGCAAAAGAAATACAAAGAATATGTTTGTTAAGAATAAAACAATAGACTAAGTGTCTCATTTGTGAAAAACTACTATTGATAATTTTTGTATATATAAGAATATTCTTTGTGAAAAGAAAAGTTTATGTAACTTATATATTGCGATTTGCTGAGGAAACTATGATTAATATTTAATCAGTTTATTTTGGTGTGTGAATAGGGTAAAGGGTGAGCTTTATCCTTGTGAGTGGTAGCTCACTAAATTAGTGAAGGGGTTGGAGTTTCTTGTAGGTTGAAGCCTATGAATTGGAGTTAGGGAGTTAGGGCTTCCTGCAGGTTGGACCCTATGAAAAATAGTGAGAGGCGTTGGAGCTCCTTGTGGGATGTTGCCCACAAAAAGAGGTTGTGTACCTCTAAAAATTTTGTAAAATAAATTATTAAGTTATAATATAATGATTCACCCCCCCCCTCTTAGTATATTTGAGTACTCTTCAATTGGTATTAGAGCGGGTTCCTTTGACAAGAGCCTTACAGCTCAAAGGAAGATCCTCTAGAGCACCATGATAGATAGTTATGCTTCAGTTAGAAATCCAATTTTTGATGGAACAAACTATGATTTTTAGAGCATCAAAATGGTAGCCTTCTTGAATGCACTTGGCTTTGATGTATGGGAATCAGTGGTAGATGGTTATACACCTCCAACCACTCTACCAATTGATCAAGCAGGAAAGAGAAGAAGTGAGACTAATGCAAAAGAAAAACATGCCATTCTATGCAACCTTGTTGATTCTAAATTCATGAAGGTCATGCATTACAAATCAGCTAAGAGATCTAGGTAAAATTGAAGAACATGTATGAAGGAGATGAAAAGGTGAAGGAAGCAAAACTACAAACTCTTAGGGGGGAATTTGAAGATCTGAAAATGAAGGAAGATGAAGATGTTGCAACTTATTTTCTTTGTGTGGATGAAATAGTAAATGCAGTCCAAGGTTTGGGTGAAGAAATTGAAGAGAAGTCCCTTGTTAGAAAATTGCTACAATCCTTGACAATGAAATTTGACTCCAAGATTTATGCGCTTGAAGAAATGAAAGATTTGGACAAGCTAATAAAGGATAAATTGTATGGGATTCTCACAACCTATGAAATGAGAAGAGAATACAAGCCATCACAAAAGGAAGTAGCCTTCAAGGCATCAAAGAAGAAGGATAAACATCATGTACCAAATGAAAGTTCAAGCAGTGAATCAGAAGAAACAACTGCTTACTTCATGAGAAAATTCAAAAAGGGTAAGAGCAAAAACAAAAGAAACTTCAGATGCTACAATTGTGGGAAAATTGGACACTATGCTTTAAATTATCCTCAAAATGAAAGTGAAAGTAGTGAAGAGGAGAAGAAAACTTATTCCAAAAGGAAAGGCAAGAAAAAATATAAGAAGAACTACTCCAAACATAAGAATAGTCTATATTCTAAGAAAGACTCTAGCTCATCAGAAGAGAGTCTTGAAGATTGCTCTAGCAGTGATCAAGAAGAAATACTTTTCATGGCCATATTGGAAGAAAATGATGAAAGGGAGAAAGAAGAAGAACAAGATGTGAGTTGTATTGAAGAGGATGTAGATCTTGAAGAAGAGTTGTACTATGCCTACAAGAAAATTGAAAAGTTAAAGGAAAAGGTCTCAAAATACAAAACAAGATGTCAAGAATCAATTGAGCTTATAGAAGACCTAAAAATGCAAATAGAAGAAGCCAAAAGAGTGGAGGAAATAACAATCAATCAGCTTAAGGAAAAATAAGAAGAATGCAGCAAATTAATAGAGGAAGTTGTCCTCTTAAAAGGGAATAAAGAACCTGTTGACTCTAAATTTTACCTTGGAAGCAAACAACCTTATGGGAAATTCAATGATGGGGGACCAATTGCAAAGGGTTCACTGAATGACCTCTAGCATTGAGAAGCTGACTCTTCCTTGTGGTTTTGAGAAAAGGGAAAAGAAGGAAACACCCAAAACAATAAAATCTAAACTATTGAGGCGATGCGCCAGAGCATTTTTCTAAGAAGACATGAGTATACAAAAACCCAAGAACATATGGTTTTTGAGCTCATTCAACATTTATATGTGAATCAGAAACACAATTAAGGCATAATTAAATTTCCTTGTAACATAAAGAAATACCCATCATGCATCTACCAGATAACAAGTGCAAAACATAGTTTAATCAGCAGAATCTTAGATATATATTTCCAAATTTATTAGAATTCTAATAGAAAGCACAGAAGAAACCATCAGAGCATACTGAAAGAAATATCACAAAGGCCATAGGCACAGTTTGATCAATCTTCTTCAGAAAACAATAATAGTTTAAAAGGCTGAAATTCCTACTAAGAAAACTTAATTGTTTTTCTTCCAAAGTTCTAAACCCCTACAACAGGGAGAAAAAAAACCATAAATAGAGTCGTGGCTCTGGAAACAGCTCCAAAATATGCCAAACAGGCATAACTGCCCCTGAACAGAAAAACTAAGCCGTGTCACCCCGAAGATCGCACCCAGCAAAATGGCCCCAAGACTCCACTCCCTGTCTGCGACAACCTTCATACCGACACAAACCGAAAAGATTTTGCTAACCGCAGAGGAAGATGCGATAGACTAGGAAATCTCTTCAAACAGAAACGTGCCCGCCAAAACATGAAGGTGCCAGGTAACCGCTCTCTTACCGCACTACAAGGTGGGCCCCGAAAAGGAAGCCTAGTCAGCAACATCTTTCCATTTATCTCCATCGCGCTACTCCAAAACTTAAACGCCAAATACAGATTGTTGGGGTAACATTGAGTTGACAATTGTCTTGTACACCTTGCACTGTTGGAAAGCTGAAAGGAAAAAATAAGCAACCCGGTCGAAAACTTAATTATGGGAATTTTAATGTGAATAGAACCTAAGGAGTTTGACACATATCTTAACTCTCAAAGGCCCACAGTTACCAAGACATATTCTGTGAAAAATCAAACAACAAGAACCACAAATTCCAAAACCATGGATACCTCATGGAAGGTGGATAAAAGTAAAAGAAATAGAAGGAATTCTCAAGTGACTAGCTCTCCTTCAAATAAAGGGAGAGGGTCACTCAAAAGACCATCACTTGTAACTAACAATCTTTATCTCTTTAATTGACATTGTTTTTCATGCTACATGTTTGGTCATTAAGCTATTAATTGTAGAAAATATACTAATCCATTTTCTCCTTTAATGGATTGTAATATTATGTGCTACAAATGTCACAATTTTAGACACATAGCTCATTTTTGAAGAACTATCTTTGTTGATCCACCAAAGCAAAACACAAAGGAGATTGTACCTATCAAAAATGAGGTGTATCCCAAAATTACTTGGGAAAGAAAGCAGCAAGAAAAAGAGTTGGAATCCTTATTTGTTCAAATAGCTCTACATGCCAAAAAGAAGAAGGATAGATGGTATGTGGATAGCGATTGCTCAAGACATATGACATGTGATAAAAGAAAATTCATCACTTTTGAACCAGCAGATGAAGGTATGGTAAGATTTGGTGATAATACCAAAAGATAAATAAGAGGTAAAGGAACACTTAACCTAGATCATGGAAAAACCAAAACTGAAAAAATGTGTTATATGTTAAGGAACAAAAAGAAAATTTACTAAGTGTAAGTTAGCTTTGTGATCAAGGACATGTTGTAACTTTCTTGTCTAAAGAATGTGAAATTAAGAAGGATGGAAAACTAATTGCAAATGCCTATAGAACACCAAACAATTTATATATTCTAAATGAAGCAAAAAATAAAACTTGTAATTTAGCACAAGAAGATGAAGTTGGTTATGGCACAAAAGACTAGGTCATATTAATTTTGAGAATCTGGTAAAGGTAAGTAAAAAGAAAGCAATAAGAGATATACCAAAAATCACAAAGCCATCAAATATCATTTGCAAACAATGTCAACTTGGAAAACAAACCAGATCAAGTTTCAAATCGAAAGAATATTCATCCTCAAACCCTTAGAACTGGTACATACAGATTTATCTGGACCAACCAGAACAAAAATATTGCAAGGGGAAAGATACTTTATGTTGTTGATAGATGATTATTCTAGGATGACCTGGGTTACCTTCTTGAAAGAAAAATCAGAGGCCCTTGAAAAGTTTAAAGCCTTTAAAGATCTAGTTGAAAATGAAATGGAGACAAAAATTAAATAGCTTAGATCAGATCAAGGAGGGGAATTTACCTCAAATGAGTTTTAAGATTATTGTACAAAGCATGGGATAAGAAGACACGTTTCAACAACAAGAACTCCACAATAAAATGGAGTTGTTGAAAGAAAAAATAGGACAGTCCAAAAAATGGCAAGAGCCATGTTGAATGAATCCAAGATAGCTGATATTTTTTGGAAGGAATTTGTTCACACAGCTGCGTATATTTTTAACATGGCACAAATCAGGGTGAACAATGATAAAACACCTTATGAATTATGGAAAGGAAGGCCTACAACAGTTGAATACTTCAGAATCTTTGGAAGCACATGTTACATTAGGAGAGATGAGGGAATATTTCTTGGATATTCCACAAGAAGCAAAGCATATAAATGCTATAATAAAAGGCTTCGGAAAATAGTTGAAATCACCAATGTAAAAATTGATGAAGGTAAACAATTTGAGAAAGTTCTAGAAGATCATCCTAAGGAACAAGATGAAGAAGAAGAATCAAACGAAGAAACTGAGGATGAAGAACAAGAACAAGATAGTTTTGAAACTCCATCAAAGACATCCAAGACACCATCAAAGACTCCTTTGAAAATTTGTTCAAAGAAACCATCCAGAAGATTTGATAATTGGAGATTTGGATACAAAAGTTCAAACAAGGAGAAAACTTCCTACCACAACAGAGCATGCCCATTTTTGTCTTCTTTCCAAGATAGAGCCAAATAATTTTGATGAAGCAAGTGAAGACAAGTTTTGGATAAAAGCTATGAATGAGGAGTTGGACCAGATTGAAAGGAATCACACATGGGAGCTTGTCCCAAGACCCAAAAACAAAAATGTTATTGGAACCAAGTGGGTTTTTCTAAATAATATGAATGAAGATGGTGAAATTAATAGAAACAAGGCAAGGCTTGTGTGCAAAGGATATGCACAAGTGGATGGAATTGATTTCAAAGAAACGTTTACCCCAGTTGCAAGATCCGAAGCCATCAGAATGTTTCTATCTCTTGCAAGTTACAAAGGTTTCAAGGTCTATCAAATGGATGTAAAATCAACCTTACTAAATGGGGATTTAAAAGAGGAGGTATATATTGAGCATCCTGAAGGGTTCATTTTATTAGGACAAAAAGACTATGTATGCAAGTTGAAGAAAGATCTTTATGGCCTGAAACAAGCCCCTAGAGCATGGTACTCCATATTAGACAAGTATCTTCAAGAGAAAGGATTTAAAAGAGGAGTTGTAGATAGTAATTTGTACTTCAAGAATGAAGGTAATGATTTGTTGATTCGAGTTGTTTACATAGATAATATTATTTTTGGTGGTAACAAGGATAAGATGTGTGAAGAATTTGCCTCTAACATGCAAAAATAATTCAAAATGTCTATGCTTGGAGAACTTTCTTTCTTTTTGGGATTGCAGATTTCATAATCAAGTGAAGGAATATTTCTTTCACAAATAAAGTATATTAAGGAGATGTTGAGAAAATTCAGAATGGTCGACTGCCACCCTCTGAGTACTCCCATGGTCACAGGTTGCAAACTTAGTAAAGATGATGAATCCCCTGATGCAAATCAAACACAATATAGATCCATGATTGGGAGCCTTCTATATGTGACAGCTACAAGGCCTGATATTATGCAAGTTGTTGGTGTAGTTGCATGGTATCAAGCAGCACCAAAGGAAACACATGTGCAAGAAGTAAAAAGAATTTTTCAGGTACTTAAAAAGTACTATGGATTTTGGATTGTGGTATCCAAAGGGTGATGATTTCACTCTAAAGGAATACACAGATGAAGATTTTGCAAGTGACACAGATGATAGAAAAAGCACCAGTGGAGGGGCTTTCTTCCTTGGCAACAATCTTGTATCTTGGGAATATTGTCATTTATGTCAAATGGAATTGCTACTTGATGTACAGTTGTATATCCAGACATATATACTAATATCCATGGAGATTGATGAACATATCGATGTCAAAGTGATTTCATGGAGATTGATGAACATATCGATGTCAAAGTGATTTCATGAAGATTGATGAACATATTGATGTATATTACCATATACCTACATCAAATAAACACAGTAGATGAACACAACAGGTATACATATATACATGTATACTTATAACTGTGAGATTTTGCCAAGATCAGGGGCACATTGAAAAGCACACAAAAGAGAGACAATAGCTTGACAAGACCAAACTATATTCTCATCAATATGCAAAAGTGATCAATTGGATTAAGCAATACAATGAATATGGGCCTGCTTATATAGGCAAGGCCAAATGGATATGTGAGCACACAATCATGACATGTGGCTCAATGAGAAACAAGGGTAGGTAAGAAAAAGTAGGGGTAGGTAGGAGAAATAATATAATATTCCACAAGAGGTGGATCACCCACCAAATGTGGAATGTAACAGCAAGATAAGACCACAAAAGGTGGAATTTCTCCTACAAGCATCATCCCTATGTGCACACTTCCCTAAGTGTCTCATATCCAAACTATGATGAGATGTATTATCCTAAGTTAACTTAAGTGTAATTATATCCTATAAGGATAAATAATTACACCAACACCCCCCCTTAAGGGAAACTTAGTGGAATGAAGACTCAAGTCAACAATGCAAGATGGGTCCCGGCTACTAGGCCATGATAGGTACCCATGTACAATATGCAAATGCAAGCAAACATATGCAATGCAATCTCTCACAATCGGAGAAAGGGAGAAAACCTAGTGGGAAAAAACTCCCCCCTAAAAGAGAGATAAATATACAAAGAGACTCTCAAAGAAGAAGGACAAAACCTCAAAGAGGAAAAAGTCCCCCCCATAAGAGAGGAAGGAGAAGTTAGCTGATCCCCCCTGATGAAACAACCTGCACCCCCAAGAGAGCTCGCAACTATTGGAACTTACTCTCAGTGAAGGGTTTGGTGAATATGTCTGCAACCTGCTCCCCTGTAGGACAATACCACAAATAAATGACCTGCTCCTGAATCAACTCTCAAATGTAGTGCATATGAATCTCTATGTGTTTGGCCCTCTAATGCTAAACCGGGTTCTTTGAGATTGTAATAACACTTTGATTGTCACAATGCAGAATTGTTGGGCGTGGAGTGGAGAACCCAAATTCTGTGAGAATATGTTGAAGCCAAATAGTCTCAGTCGTTGTGTTAACAACCCCTCAATACTCAGCCTCAGTCAAAGAGAGAGCAATAACATGCTTCTTGTTGCTCTGCCAACAAATGGGGCCCGAACCAAGGTGGAAGTTGTAACCACAAGTAGACTTACGATCATCAAGATCGTCAGCCCAATCAGAGTCTGTGTATCCAACCAAGCAAAGTCATGTGTCTGCTGCATAGTGAATCCCATAATGATGTGTACCCTAGATGTAGTGTAGAAAGCGTTTGGCATCTTTCCAATGAAGCTCATGTGATTCCTGCATGAAGCGGGAAACCATGCCAACCGCAAATGAAATGTCAGGGCGTGTGTGAGTCAAGTAGATGAGACTACCCACAAGTTGGCGATACAATGTGGCATCAAAGGGTGGAGAAGAGCACTTAGTGTCAATCTTGACTCCTGAAAGAAAGGGAGTCAATGCAGGCTTACAATTAGCCATATGAAAGCGTGCAAGTAGATCAAGAGCATACTTGGGCTATGAAAGTGTAATCCCGGAAGGTGACTGTGAAATATCTATCTTGAGAAAGTAGTGCAAAAGACCCAAGTCAGTCATAGCAAATCTGTCATGCAAAGCAGATTTGACACTGCTAATGATGGATGAGGTGCTCCCTATAATGATTAAATCATCAACATAGAGCACAAGTATAAAGTGTGAGTCATATTGTCGCAAAATGTAGACATTCAAATTAGAATGACACTTGGTGAACCTTGCTGAGAGAAGGAAGGAATCCATCTTGGCGTACCAAGCCCTAGGGGCCTGCTTAAGGCCATAGAGAGATTTCCTTAGTCGGCAAAAAAATGAAGAATCCTGGGTGAAACCCTGTGGTTTCTCCATATATATCTCCTCATCAAGATCCCCATGAAGAAAAGCACTCTTCACATCCATCTGATGGACAACCCAACCATGAGTTGCTGCAACAGCAAGTGTCAAGCGAATGGAATTCATCTTGGCTACGGATGCAAAGGTCTCAGTATAGTGAACACCTGGAACTTGTGAGAAACATTTCGCAATAAGTCGAGCCTTATACTTATCCATACTACCATCCGCTGCAAGCTTGGTCTGATAGATCCACTTACATCGAACCATATTTCTCCCCTTAGGGTGATGGACTAACTCCCATGTGTTATTCCTCATCAAGGAACTATACTCTTCCTTCATAGCTTGGTCCCACTCGAGAAACCTTGATGCTTCCTGAAATGTCTATGGATCGGAAGCAGTAACAATGTATGCATGTGGAAGGTCCTAATGTTGTGATCAAGTCCTTCATGTATCTAAAGGATCCCCAACAAGAGAACCCACTGACTCAAGTGTTTTTCGAGCCCAATGAGGTGGAGGTGGAGGTGGAGGACGAGGGTCCTCAACTACAAGTGGACCCTACAAAGGTGTAACCCTACGAGTCAAAGTTGAAGGAGTCTCATCATCTGAATCACTCTCATCACTATCCACAATGGAGGAAGGTAGAGGAGGAAGTGAGGCGAAGCTAGGAGAGCTTTCATCAAAATGAGCACTCCTCTCAATTAATACCTCATGTGTCTCTAGATCCATCAATCAATATGCTTTAACACCCTCGGGATATCCAACCAAAATACAAGGCCTACTCTGAAGTTCCAATGCCTTGCATTTCTGCAGAGGAATGCGAGCCCATGCTGGACACCCAAAGACTCAGAAATGTCTCACAATCGGTTTCCTACCAGTCCAAGCCTCAAAAGGAGTAATACTCGTCAAAGCTTTGTGAGGAACCTGATTTTGGATGTGTGTAGCACAACTGATAGCCTCTGCCGAAAAGGTGGATCAAGAGAATGTGGATGCATCATACAGCTAGCCATTTATTTGAGAGTTATATTCTTGTGTTCTATAACTCAATTATGTTGTGGAGTGTAGGAAAATGAATGCTGAAGATCAATCCCCTCAAATGTACAAAAATCCTCAAGTCTTTTGTTCACATATTCCCTTCCATTATTTGTACAAAGAATCTTGACCACTTTCCCTGATTTCTTTTCCACGTGAGGCTTGAAGTCTAGAAATCTGTCAAACACTTCACTCTTATGAACAAGAAAATAGACCCAAGTGAAGCGGGAGTAGTCATCAGTGAAGGTGAGGACATAGCAGGCCCTGCTAAATGAAGGTGATGGAAATGGACCTGCTACATCATTGTGAACAAGTTGAAGAACTTCCAAAGCTCTCCAAGGTTTCCCCTTATCAAACCTCTCCTCAGGATGCTTGCCCATGGAACATCTTGAACATACACCCTCTAAAAAACTGATTCGAGGTAGACTTGTGACCATGTTTTTAGTGCTAAGTTGTTGAAGATAGTGGTAGTTGAGGTGACCAAACCGCTCATGCCATAGCTTACTTTCTGAAATTGAATGAGTAAGCAAGGCCCTAGAAGGAGAACTTGACACAAAGTGGGACAATGAATAAAACCTTGAGTTGTCATTAACTTGTCCCACTGCTACCAAGGCATCATTATCAAGTTCTTTTACCACAACTGAATCAGGTGTAAACTCGACATTTTTTCCCATTCCCATAGTGAGTGATTTGGTAGATAGAGAGAAGATAGGTAGACAAGTTAGGAACATAAAGAATATTCTCAAATGTTCCATCATCCGTGGCAACCGAACCTTTCCCTTCAACCTCAACTTGTGTATCATCACCTATGAAAATGTGAGGTACCTTTGAAGGCTCCAATGAAGAAAACATATGCTTTGTAGAACCCATGTGATAAGAGGCACCCGAGTCAAGTATCCACTACTGTGAAGAACCTGTTTTAGCCACAAATGCTTGCCCTTTTCCCTTAGACTGTGAGGAAGTGGAAGGAGATGTGTACTTCTTGTTGTAGGCAGATGGCAAATTGATGTTGTTCTTCTTAAGTAGATGTGTCAACTCATCAACTTGCTTGGTGTGGCATCGATGCTCATCATGACCATACTTCTTGCAATAAGCACAAGTTGGTTTATCCTTCTTAGGTAGATTCCCCTTCTTGAAAGAGGATGAAAAATTACCTTGTGATGGAGAGGATGATTTTCCTTTTTCCTAATGTGGCTTTGAATTAGATTGATTCTTATTCTTATTGGAATATTTGCCTTGACTCCCTTGATCATTAGCCACCAAAGCCTTGGACTTTGAAGACTTGAGAAGCCCCATGTTCAACAACTTAGATTGTTCCAACATCAACATTTATCTAAAAGCATCAAATGAAGGCATAGTGTAGGAATTCCCCACTATCAAACGATGAGCTTGGAAACTAGAAACAAATGTTGCATACTCAGGTGAAAGCTTGTCCAACAAGTTGAATATCAATTAAGCATCTTTTTTGTCAATTTCACAATCCTTAAGCTTTGCTCTTAGCTCATTTTCTTTGGTGACATAATCTTGGATTGTATCAAAACTCTTGGGATCCAAGTTGGTGAGCTCATTGTCAATCTTGTAGCCTATGATTTCATCAACTTGTCCATAAAATTTCTGAAAGATATCCCAAGCCTCTTTGATTGTAGAACACTTCTCAATCTGAAAAAATGAGGTCATTTGATACATACTTACACAAAGTTCCAAGAGCCATGCAATTTTTAGTGAGCCATTCTAATTGAGCATTAGGATCAGCCTTAGGATCTGCTGGTGCTGCTATCTTTCCATCTATGTAATGCGTGACTCCTTTTTGTTGGCATATGCACACTCCAATGAGACATTGTAGGTGATTGAAGGTTTTGTCATTGATGGCAACCTTACAATCCTATGGCACCGACAAGGCATTACACCGGCAAGATAGTTCATTGGCATCAATGATCAAACTCTACACGGCACTCAGACCACCAGCACCAACACAAAGAAAGGAAGTATACTGGCACAGAGGCCAACATGATTTTGTTATATTATATTTTGTTTATTATTGTAAAAACTTTGTAAGTTGACTTGGCATATTGTAAAATGACTCTTATATATAAGAGAGATCATTGTAGACATTTTGTAAGTTTAAAAAAAGGGATATAAGCGAAAGGAAAAAAATATTAAGGCAGACCTATTATGCGAAATATAGGTTAAGGGGTATATGTAAAGAACAGAGCAGAAACTGATACTGAATCTGGCATTGAAGATGCTATTGTAAAGCAGTACAAGTTATTGGATTTGTATAATCCACATTGTAAGTCAGTGAGACTTCCCATTTGAGCAGTGAGCTCTAGGCAATTGGCCTTCCTGCATGTGCAGGCCCCTCTTGTAAGTAATATTCTCTTATTGGCCAGTAAGTGGATATTGTGGGTCACAAATCCCACCGAGGTTTTTCCCACCCCGGGTTTCCTCGTTAAATCCTTGTGTTATGGTGTGCTTTTCATGTGGATGTTTTTAATTCTGTTTATTGCATTATTTCTTGCATATCGGTACACTGTTGTAATATGTTCTGCATGTTTTAAGATAAGAAATTCTACTCACCAGTTAGATACTAATTCACCCACCCCCCCCCCCCCCCCCCCCCTCCTAGTATCTGTGAGAATCCTAACACTTTTTCCATTAGTTTGCACCATACTTTTATTTTCCAAGATGCATATTTATGTGGAGTTAAAGATGGAAATTAATGAGGACTCATAGCAACAAAAATGAAAGAGCACAAGGAAAGAGAGGCAAAATCACACAAGACACCCCCCAAATTCACTCAATCAAAGAACCACCCCACCCCCTCCCCTAAAAAAATTTTTTTTCTTTTTTTTTGATGATTTGGCACTTTATACGTAGTGCGTGTACAATGGGCCACTTGCAAAAAATGGCAAAGTGGACTTCTGATATCAACTTTACAACTGCCTCAAAGAGGCCAAAGGAGACTCAAACTGATAATGTAAGAGATCTAAACTAAAATCCAATCAAATTATAAGTACCAAGTAGGCCAAAAAGACCAATTTCTAAAAGTACAATATCCACTCAAAATCTCTACAAACTGATGACAGATTATGAAAGTAGACAAAAAAAATGCACTTTCAAAAAAAATGGCACCTGAAGAGGAGGTCATATGAGCTCAAATGAAGCCTTTGAAGCTACAAAATTGAGGATTGGACATGTACTACTGAGAGAATCTGAAAAACCTATTCACCAAAGTCAGAAAATAACCACACCACTGCAGAGAGCATGAAAAATTAGCCCAAATAAAAAAACATTGCACCCAAAAAGGAGTAAAAAAATTGAGCAAGTTATGGGCCTTCAAAGTTGACCCAAAAAATCAAACTGCTCAACAGAGAGGGGTCTAAATTTTTTTTAAAAGTGCTGAAGCAGGCTGATATCAACAATTCACTGTGTTAAATTTGACGGTCGTATGAACATCGCAAAACCGTTGCACCCCCTTGCCCACTGCATGGATATGCTAACATGGCAGATGATTGTACTGCGGACATGGAAACCAAATGGGCAGGTGATGTGTCATAGAGTCTTACCCACGACCAGTGGCCACCTGCCACGTAGCGAATGTGAGTCCTGCCAGAAGGAGGTTAGCAGGAGCATGGCAGGTCGGCGAGAGGTCGCCGACGGCGGTGGTCGAGAACCAGGGCTGGCAATGGTGGCTGGGGCGAAATTAAATAGATAATTTTTTGCAAAAAATAAATTAAAAATAAAAAATTGTACCGTACTACCCGAATTGGGTAAAAAGTTCCTCCAACACCTAAAATTCGACTTTCGCCAAAATAGGTCTAGTTTATACTTGATTTTTATGGAAACAGCCTCCCAGACACAATGGTGAGGTCAGAAACACTCTAGGATGCCTCCAAAATGCACAGTACCTCAAATCCAAAATTAGAAGCCTTCCAAGATATCTCCCAAAACCAATCAATGAAGCCCCAATGGCTCTGATACCATGTGAGATTTTGCCAAGATCAAGGGCACAATGAAAAGCACACAAAAGAGATACAATAGTTTGACGAGAACAAACTATATTCTCATCAATATGCAAAAGTGATCAACTGGATTAACCAATACAATGAATACGGGCTTGCTTATATAGGCAAGGCCAAATGGATATGTGAGCACACAATCATGACATGTGGCTTAATGAGAAACAAGGGTAGGTAAGAAAAAGTAGGGGTAGGTAGGAGAAATAATATAATATTCCACAAGAGGTGGATCACCCACCGAATGTGGAATGTAACAGCAAGATAAGACCACAAAAGGTAGAATTTCTCCTACAAGCATCATCCCTATGTGCACACTTCCCTAAGTGTCTCATATCCAAACTACAATGAGATGCATTATCCTAAGTTACCTTAAGTAAAGTGTAATTATATCCTATAAGATTAAATAATTACACCAACAACAGCAGTATGTACATATATATCTACACTATATACCTACAACAGATGAACACAACAACAAATCATCTGTGTGATCTATGGTCAAACACATAAGGAGACCTGAAGAATACTTTTGAATATGCAGTAGGTGCAACATTTAATTTGTATAGAATTGTGTTATCCAACCAGTCAAAAAAACATAGAACCTCTGTCATAAAATCACACCAAGTTAGAATCATGATCAAATAGTCACATGCGAAGGATGCATATATGAAGGTTTGCGATCTATTAAGCCACACATTGCGGATATATGCGTTGTTATATACAATCGGGTTCATACGTATAATTAATTCTATGAAGAGAAAATGCTAACGATGACCAAGTTAAAGTATTTAGCGGTAGATATATATGCTGACATAATCCTTAATTCTTAGTGGCAAGACACGACAGAGCAAAAGACAAAATCTCCTCAGCAAGTCGAACCATAAGAGTTGATCAAGGAATAGCGCCAATACTTGGACAAGCGTAAGTATGCATTCATTTAACTAACGCATCATAATCAATATGATTATGTATTGAAGGGATGCGATGTTGTTTTATAAAGCAGACAAAAGGAGAGATGGAAACCGATAAGGAAAGACGTGATCTTTCGTATGAAAGGTTGTAAGTTATATGTACATATAATATGGAGAAAAAGAAAGAAATCAAACCTGATTTTTTAGAAAGACAATGTAGAGTTAGAGACTAAAATTATATGCGATTTTGTGCGGACAGAGGTAATTGTTGCTACTTGTATTCAAAACAGGGATGGTATAATCATGAAAGTGTGAAGTTATCGCATATATTAAAACTACGCAGTGCTGAATTTAAATAAGATAAACTATTCATTATGCTGGAAAGGTTGAACAGAATATATATGGTGCTGAAGGAAAATTTCTAAGGCAAATTTGTATGCAACTCTGGGAAGATGTTGATACAGAGATAATAAAAGAACATGATCAGAAGAATCTGGTGTGTATAATTCTGATTGAAGATCATAAGAAGAAATACGACTGTAACTAAATATACAGAAAGCAGATTTATGCTGAGAAGAATATTAGAGTGATCTTTAGATAAATTCTTTGTAAATTTGGAAGCAACATAAATACAGAGAATATGTTTGTTAAGAATAAAACAGTAGAGTGAGTGTCTCATTTGTGAAAATCTACTATTGAGAATTTCATTATGTGTAAGAATAGTCTTTGTGAAAAGAAAAGTTCATGCAACTTATATATTGCAGTTTGCTCAGGAAATTATGATTAGGATTTAAAAAATTTGTTTTGGTGTGTGAATAGGGTAAAGGGTGAGCTTTATCCTTGTGAGTGGTAGCTCACTAAATTAGTGAAGGGGTTGGAGCCTCTTGTAGGTTGAAGCCTACGAATTGGAGTTAGGGAGTTAGAGCTTCTTGTAGGTTGGAGCCTACGAAAAATAGTGAGAGGAGTTGGAGCTCCTTGTGGGAGGTTGCCCACAAAAAGAGGTTGTGTACCTCTAAACATTTTGTAAAATAAATTATTAATTTATAATATACTGATTCCCCACCCCGCCTCCATATATTTGAGTACTCTTCACCTACAATGTCCCATATACATAGAAGGTTTGAAACATAATATTTTGAGTGTAAGTAAGATTTGTGGCAATAGCTACAATCTGTCATTAATGAGAAATATTGTGAAATCGGGAAGAAGGATACTAGAGACTTGTTATGGAAGTAAGAGGAACTAATAGTGATGTATATGATCTGAGAGAAGCAAGTGAAAAAACTTGCTTTTTTATATAGAGAGAAGAGAATTGGCTTTGGCACAGAAGATTGGGACAAATCAATTTTAATGATCTTGTGAGAATTAGTTGAAAGGGAGTGGTAAGAGACATGCCTAAGATCAAGAAGCCTCCATCCGATAGTTGCAAACCATGTCATGAATGAAAGTAAACAAATACCAGATTCCCTACTAAGGAGTATTCTATCGCAAATGCATTAGACTTGATTCATGTTGATCTATGTGGTTCTATGAGGATAACGAGCTTACAAGGTGACATGTATTTCATTATGTTTACAAATGATTATTCTAAAATGTCTTGTATTAGTTTTCTAAGAGAGATATCAGATGTTTTGAGAAGTTTAAGACCTTTAGGGATTTGGTAGAAAATGAAAACTAGTAGAATAATCAAGTGTTTGACATTAGATAGAGGTGTAGAATTTAATTTTGACAAATATGAAGAATAATGTGGAAATCATGAGATCTAGAGACAGTCGTTAGCTTCTAAAACTCCTTAGCAAAATGGAGTAACGAAAAGGAAGAACCACATTATTCAGGAAATGGCTAGAACTATGTCGAAGCAAGTGCAATTACTAGATATCTACTAGAGAGAATCTTTTCAAATATCAGTATATATTTTGAATAGAAATTATATTAGGCCAAGGACTAAATAGACACCATCTGAACTATGGAATTGAGAGAGCGACATTTGTCAAGCATTTTAGAATCTTTGGAATCAAATACTACATCAAAAGAGATGAAGATAATTTGGGTAAGTTTGATTCTAGATTTGATGAAGGCATTTTTTTTATTATTCCATGACAAGAAAAGCTTACAAGTGTTATAAAAAGAGATTAAAAATAGTAGCGGAAAGTGTAAATATAAATATTGATGAAACAATGCAATCACATGAGGTTCTAGAAGAAGATGACAAGGCTGAACCGATCCACATAAGTGAAGTAGATGTTGGACACACCACATGACTAAGAGGTGGGGTGAACTACTCTAGACCTTAAAATACTTTAGTTCTAATCAATAAAACTGCAAACCACAGTTAACTTATTACTACAATTATGAAATATGAAAGCACAAGGCACAACAAATACATGAACACTAAATTTACATGGAAAACCCTAATTAGGGAAAAACCATGGTGAGAATCACACTCGCAATATGAATAATTGATTACAATGTTTTAGGATCTAGGCCAATGAGCTGACAAAACTTTATAAGACTTACAATGCTAAGGCACACAACCTTAGGTCAATATACAAAGTACTTGTAATACTAAGACTCACTATCTCAGGGCAAGGTACAAATGATTGCATAAATTGCCAAAATGAACATACCTTCTTTTGGAAGGTGTAAAGGATCAATGAATTGAAATCAACAAGATCTCCTGATCATTGAACCATCCTTGAACCTCTTTATCAAGTGACCAATATCATGACAAACACATCCAACATCAAACACTTTCATACAAAAGATATTATCAAGGCTCAACAAAAACTTTTGCACCAAATCTACTTTCATATAATTTACATCCAATTCACATTAATTCACACTCACTCTGTGCAATAACTCATACAACTGCATATCTATATATATAATAGAATTCATTAAAACTCTCAACTAGGTCAACCACAAACAAAATATACAATATTACATAAATTAGGCCACCCAAACCAATAATACCAAATGTGGTCTACTCTGGGAGATATAAGGGACCAAAACACATGACAATGCATCCTTTTAAAATTTCTAATTATTCACTCCATCATCTTAAGTGAAACTACTCTAGGTCTTCCATCTGAAAGTCCTCTGAGTACCACTTTCCTACCTTGATGCTTGAACCTCATTTACAACTTCTGCAAGTTGAAAGAGAATTCTACAACCGACAACATCCATGTCATGCCAAGTATAATATTATTGTGTCCCATGTATTTTAGGTCATAATCACCTAGGTGTATACGCAGATTTGTAATCTTACGAGTGCAAGGAAGCTTGTGCCCACTAGCTACCATCGCCTTAAATCCATCATGTTCTTTAGTCTGCAATCCCCTCTTAGCTACAAACCTCTCATCAATGAAATTATGTGTATATCTAGTATCTACCAAAGCAACTACTTGTTGCCCTTGCATTACACCTCTTACTTTGAAAGTGATTACATTTTGGGTATTATTAAGTTGAGTGATGGTTCTATCATCCTTGGACTCTTCTTTTGATGCATTTTCTTCTTCACTACTCTCTGAATCAAATTGTTGTATGATTTTTCTAATGCTAATTGATCAACAAAAAAATACTCCAAGTACTTAGTCTTTTCTTGCATAATGCATTTATGTGAGGGATCCCAAGGCTCCCTACAATGGAAGCATAATTTGGACCTCCTTGTGAGGTCATTTGGTTGCTCACTATAAAACATGTTTGAATCATTCTTGGGCTGATGTGATTCCCTTTGGAATTGTTTCTTGTCCTTGTCCTTCCTATGAGGAAATCCCTTAGACTGAAATGTACTCCCAGAAGTAAAAGTCTCCATGTCTCTAGCCTTTTTTATGGCCTCTTGTAGAGTAGGTGGATTGAGGGCCTTGATCCAACCTGTCAATGGATTTGTCAACCCATCCAAAAAATTACCACAAGTCTTCTTTTTGAAATATTAGTGACTAACACTACAAGCCTCTAAGATTGTACAATATATGTGTCAATTGAACCCGATTGCTTCAGTTGTTCCAACTATTTGAAATACAACTTTGGATCCTTCTTATCAAATCTAACAATCAACCTCTCTATAAAATCTACATAAGTAATCCTATCATGTCCCATGGTGATCATCCCATGATGCCACCATTCATGTGCAATTCCATCTAGATATATAGATGCGTATTTAATGACCTCTTCTTTTGGCATAGGATTGAGATGAAAATAGGCATCAACCTTCTGAACCCTAGCTCTAACCGAAGCTTTTCCCAAACCATCATAATTAGGAACTATCAATTTTTCCACCTTCTGCAAATCATAGTTTTGTACTCTATCACCAATGAAGGGTCTATGTCTCATTTTGACATCAATATAGTCCCTCAATGATATAGCAAGATGGAGCTCAAGACCTCCATTCTCCCAATCATGTCTGAATTGATCTTGCAAACCTATTATTTGAGGTTCATTGCCAACTGGTGCTAGTGTCCTAGGTAGAAAAGTAGGCATAAGAGGCCTCAAATTTATGGTTCTAATTTGTTGATTTGGAACTCCGCCATCTACTGAGTTCTCTCCTTGGCCATTATTGCCTCTATTGTTGCCTCCATTGTTACCTCCATTATTGTTTCCACCAATATTAATCCCCATTTGTCAAGCCATCGATTATGTTAATAACTCTAAACATTGATTTTGTTGTTGGACCCTTTCTTGTAAAGCCTATTGCCCTCTAACAAGTGCATCTAGCGAACTCAAAAACCTTTCTTCTCCTTGGTCTTTGGTTTTCCTATCACCCAAATTATCTGTAGCCTGTACTTTTGTTTTCCCATGTTCTTTTGCAACCAAATTTGTTTGACCTATTTTTTCATTTATTATAATGGTGTGTAAAAGGTGGTTGATCAAACCCTGACATATCACTATTTTTCCATTATGTACCCTTTAGGATGGTAGGATACATTGCTCTGATACCAATGTAATATGTAGCCCTATTTGTGCTTTGATTTTTTTTGTTTGTTTTTTAGTATTTTTGCAAAGGATTTGAGTTGCCAAATAAAGTGCAGATAATAAAGTATTTAATGATTGAACAACTCAAAAAAATAAACTAAGAAATACTAGTAGTTGAAAATTCCAGTTTTATTCTTGATTTGATTTTTCAATATTTCTCAAATATAATGACAACCCAGATCGGAAGATGACATAACATATTTGAATCTCACATATCCACAAAACACATCCAATAAAATAACTAGAGTTGCTTATAAAATATCCATTTCAGAAGTACCAAAATGCTCCCAAAATGGATGGATAAGCCTGGAAATGTCAAATAGCAGCAAATAACTCCAAAAAAAGATAAATTTGAACTTTAATAAACCCCAATGGCTGCCCTAGAAACCAAATGTGGGCCTTCAAAAAATAGTGGCATGACTGGCTAGAAATGGCATGACTAGCTAGAAGAAGATATAACTATCAAATATAAACAAACCCTCTTCAATCTTCTCCAAATCTGATTGACAATAAGCTCTGAAGTTTGATATATAATCTCCTATATGTCCAAATATGACCTCTGAATTAAATCACCAAGTATTCTCCAAAATGTCTCTCTCAACAATGCACACTAGTACATTCAGAGCCAATTTCTGACGACCGATTGTCAGAATTGCGACTAATTTTCATCAGAGTGCCGACAAAAGTAGCCATCAAAAACTCATTGTCGGATTGGTCAACGATGCCCTTCTCGTCGTAAATACGATAATCCCATGGACTCTACCGACGGTGGGCATGAACGCTCTTCCGACCAAAAAAGTCATCGGAATCAGTAGATTTCGTCGCAAAGACGACGACGATTTGGAACTTCGCACCGACGGTGATGCTGTTTGTCTGACGCTTGAGTCGTCGGTCCATTCGGAGACATCGATGACCGTCTGACTACAAAGTGTCACCGCACGTACAACATCCTCGTCGGTTGTTTCTGTGGTTTGAGTCGGAAGTGCGATGACTCCAGAACATTTCACCAACGAGAACGTTGTATGTCCGTCGATTACATCGTCGGTCGAAAACTTGGTATTCGTCATAATTCCGATGATGATATTTTTTATCAATTTTTTTTTATTATTATCCAATCATTGATATGTATAGCGAATGATATTCTATCCCCACCACCTACCAGTAGGGGCATAGGTTTGAGGCTAATATGAGGCACATGGTTTCAAGCTAATATGATCAGGCGCACCATGGTTGAGATGGTCCAACTCCCTAGTCTCACTCTACGACTAAGCTCATGCCATATCTAAATCAAAGACATCTCAAATGCATCATTGGTGGAAAGCTGCAAAATGCCATTTTCATACATAAGCAAGACATACACAATTGGGCACAATCACCAAGAGAACGGTAAAAAGTGTGTTTGTGATCATTGTCCTAATTGTGGTGTGGTCACGAAGAGATCACCATAAATTTGTCAACCTTCCAACCACACCACAATTAGGACAATGATCTCAAACACACTTTTTACCATTCTCTTGGTGATTGTGCCCAATTGTGTATGTCTTGCTTATGTATGAAAATGGCATTTTGCAGCTTTCCACCGACGATGTATTTGAGATGTCTTTGATTTAGATATGGTATGATCTTAGTCGTAGAGTGAGACTAGGGAGTTGGACCATCTCAACCATGGTGCGCCTGCATATGTATATAGTTTTGTGTATTCATTAAAGATTTCATTTAATTTTGAGCATTTTGGTTAGCAAATTGAGGGTGCACTTTACATTCTTGTTGTTATCCAATTCACTTACTTTAGCTCTATTTTTTTCTTCAGATTTGGGGTCTAGAGCTCCTCCCTAAGAAGGGATTGTTGGTTTTGTCTCCCCTACTTTGGTGGGAGAGTTTCTTGCTATCTCTGGTAGTTTGCCCTTAGAGTTCAGCTTCTCTATTGGTCGGACTGCTATTTTCCCTACCTTCTTCTCCAAGTTCTCCTCCTCTTGTTTCCAAGAATTTTCCTTTGCCTTCTACTCAATGGCCCTTGGTTGTGCCTTCATGCCCTCTTAATGTCTTCACAAGGTTCCTGTTTCCACAAGAACATTACCTCCCCCAAAACTGTTTGTTTTTTAAATGGGGACGCCTTCAGAATACAGGGACTTGGATGGGACGTCCCCCTGCCGCCCCAGTGCAATCCAATGCCATCATATTTGAAACATCTCTAGGAAATCCTTGAGATGTTTGAGGGACTCCCAAGAGCCTCCTGACCATCCCAACAACCCATAAGTGATTTAAAAAAAATCAGAACTTTTTTTCAAACTCCATGCCCAAGGTCAAACCGTCACAGCCTATGGGCCCCACCCAAACCCCACCAACTTTATAAAAATGCCTCCTATTTTTGTTTCAACTCACAAAAACAAAGAGCAAGAAGCTAACAACTGTGAATGTGAGAGTTAGAGTTGCAGGTGCCAGGTGAAAAATTGAGAGTGTAGAGCAAGAGAGTTGAGGAGAAGTAAGAAGAGAAGTGATGTCAAGTTGCCAATTTGTAATGGTATACCCCTGTTTTGAAACCAATTTCTTTTGCACCTTTTCAACTATGCTTCTTGACAAACAGTTTACTTGAATGCTCTACTGCTAATTTTCAGTTTGTCTTTCTTGATTTTGTGAATGCCAATGTTTGTTTGCTGATACTTTTGAGATGGCATTTTGGCAAACAACATGCATGCACCGAAAGGGTTTCAATTTGGAATTGATAGTGCATATATCACTTTATAATAATCAAGATTTGCATTCACTGAAATTATTTTAATCAACTAAAGAGCAATATTCATGACTTACAAGTAATAAAAAAACTTACAAGGATGAGGCATATTCATAACTTTTGCAGTCCCACCTTGGATATCAACACTAGAAGCAACTCATATTGTTCGTGTATAGACAAGACAATATGGGAGTTCATTATACCCAGCAACTTATGGTGTTGTTGTTCGTGTTGGCTCTGTTGGACCCTACAATTAAGATTCAATATACATTATTCAATAAGATTAACTGTGCAAAATAATGAAATATTGAAAAGTGTGTTATCTTGTTGAGCTTCGCTTGGTTTCGAGAATAGTTTAATATTCTCTACTTAATAGGGCCAACCACGTGAAGGTGGAAGCTCATTTGGCCCCTCCCCCCCCCCTAACATCACTCTAAATTCCCCGTTAACATCTTATAACATTCAAGCTTTCTTTCTTTCTAACATTAATAAAATATAGCATTCATTCATTAATATCACATAACGTTCATTACCACATAACATTGATTAACATTAATTAGCATGCAACATTCATCAATATTAATTAACACATATCATCCATAACTATTAATTAGCACATAATTACATTCACTAACACATAAACATCAGTCATTATCAAATAAGTTAGATTACAATCATTTATTTCTTTGTTTTTTCTTTGAAGCTATGAAAAGACTAAGTGGAACATCGGTTTCTTCATCATTTCCCCCCTCTGTAGATGTTCCGCCAACTGCTCGTGATCTTGATGTATGCCTAGTCCTATACCGAGGACGAGGACACTGAAGCAAAGGGGGGTCCTCTGCAATAACAAAGAAATGGGTTAAATTCAAAAAAAAAAAAAATTATTGTTACAAGTATTTCATTAATTTAGAGAACATAATTGTTGTGCTCTTTACTTGATGGGGCCACATCATTTTGTGTAGCCTCAACCTCAACATGCTGAACACCCTCTAGATCATCTGGATTTGAAATACTAAAGGTTACATTAATGTTGAACACCAATTGCAATTATATTTGTTTAAAGCAATAACAGTGGTCCTCTTTACCTGAGTGGGGAACATCACGTTCTTGATGTTGTGTACCCAGATCATGCTCCACTTGCTCACCACCGACTACATGCTCTAAATTATTAACAAAAAAGGTTACATTAATTACTACTCTAATTACAAATTAAGATGTTTAATTGTATTAATAGCTAAATAAATAAATTTGAATAGAAAGTGAATACCTCCACTAGTGGGATGCACATCCAGACCTTCATTTGCAGGTGGTGTTTCACGATTAGCAGGCTGCATTCCAATGACATGCACATTGTTATCATTGCTTGCTTATTTAAAACAAATATAGTCACTTTATGTTGGAACTCAACATCAATTAGATTATTGGTAAAGTATTCAATTTGAAACAACTTCCATTTAGCATATTTACCTGTGTGACAGATGCACTCGAATGTTGTGTATGCCCACTCAATTCTTGTAGCCAATCAGCCACGGCTGAATAGCCTTACTGGTAGGAAATTCTCTTGTCATATTCTGTGGGTGCTCTATTGAATTCAGAGCCCTGCATTTTTGCTTGGTACCGTGAATTTTGCTTGTATTGTTTGATAAAAAAAAAACGTTTGCAATTTATTAATATTTTGATGCAATATTTCGTTTACATGAGATACTTACAATTCGTGCAACAAGTTTCATGTAACCACCAGAGCCGAGTTTGTGTTGCCCGTGCTTTTCTTGCCTTGCCTTGGTTGCCTTTGACGTGTCACTCAGTCTATAAAAAGTTTGAAATATGTTAGATTATATAAATATAAAGAGTAATTAATTAGTACATAATTACATTCTTAATAGTATCTCGTACCTTCTTCTGGCATCTAGTGGTGTATTTCCTTTTTTCCTTTCAATTCTCTCCTTGGCATCCAAAATCAGGGCCTTCCACTCCCTCTCTGGAATTATGGGGGGATGCTCGTACTTTAGGTTCCTCTCCAAATGGGTCCTATATTGGTCCCTCACATACTTTAGATATGTGCCAGCTTTTTCAAGGAGCTTGGTTTTGTCAAAGGTGCCATTTCCAAACCACTCAACCATTTGGTTTGTCAATTCATCTTTTAACCTTTTTTCTTGGTCATTCCACCTTTTAAAGCAAAAACAAACCTGTTAGATTCAGAAATGAACTGAAGCTACATTTATTACACTTCAAGAAATGGATCAAAGGAAAACTATTCTAGCAATGATATGAAATCAAAATAGTGTATTAGGGTTAGTTAACATATGATGTACCACCTTTTACGTATGGTGGGCCCAAATATCTGCAATGCAATGTCACTAAGATGTTTATAAAAAATATCATTGCCTACAAAAAATTCATGGGATCATTAGTCCAAAACGAGTGATCATAAAGTAAATTACAATTAGAGTATATATAATAATAATTTTAAAGTACCTGGAACCTTTTGTATCTTTAAGGGAATCATTTCTTCATCGCTCACCACCAATGTGGCCTGTAATGTTCCCGTACTAGCAATACGAGAAGATCCAGGAAATGATGGTATGTTATCAATAGTAGTCGCCTCTGGCACATCCTCATGTGCATCTCCTCCTACAAAAAATGAATCCACTATGAAATGGCATTAGAATTCAAGAAAGAACGCTTGAAGGGAAATAAACACATGACAGAAGATAGAGCAAAAGAGGGATCTACCAACAGTGGGCGGGCCAATATGACGTGCACTAGAGGATGTTTGTGTGCTACGTGTTGTCGACATTGCAGTCGGCAATAAAGGTGAGGGTAACCTTTGATGAGGCGGCGGCGACATTTGCACAGTAAAATTGACAACACCTAAAGAATAATACATTAAATATATCAAACATTAAATATATGAAAAGTGCAAGAATTGTAAACAAGGATGAACCTTTATTTTGAAAATTGATAGTATCAAGTATGATGTGTTTTGGGTACTCAAAGTGATAAGCCAAGCAAGTGATAATACAAGAAAATCGTCATCATCCGAAGATCCTGCAACACCCTGATCGTGGGAACGACTTTGATGAGGGAGGATAAATTGTTGTAAAAACAATACGTACATATTTTAGTTAATGACATAAAAGAGAATAAAATATAAACCATTATTGAACTTTTGTTATAGTTAAAGCTTTCATTACTGCTTACTTGCAAGTTTTCTGTTGTCCGAAGCAATAATTCCACCCTCTCTCATATCTCATCAATAATAGGATGCATGGATGCCAAAGCAACAATCTGTTTTCTAATTTTTCTAAGAGGCATTTTAAATAATTTCATAAGGTGTGTGGGATCTTCAGGGTCATCATCACTTAACCCTAATGATTCCACATCCCTAGAAAGGTGCTCAGGTACTGCAACTCCCTTTCCCTTTCCCTGAAGATCCATCTATGTCAAGAATATCATTAACAATTACAAAATTAGTATAAATCGCTAAAAAAAAGAACATAATAATGTAACAGTTTGCTTCTATCTAATTTGTACAATTACAATGAGGTTTACCTGCTCGGTAGAAGTGTCGCAAGCTACATCCCTGTCTACAATATGTGACGGATCCATGTCGGCCTATTACAAAGAAAAAATATAAAAAACGTTAGCGAAATTAAACCAATAGACTTAGCAAAAAAACTTCATAATAAAATAGTATATTGGATTTATTAATTGGAGGTTGGTTAATTTAAATGGTATATAGTACGTACCACCCCCATGATATTAACTTTGTTTGTATCTATACAATTCAAACTATAATCGATTAGAAGCTCTTTGCCTGCACTTATTGATTTTATCGCACATACAAATACACGATTTCCCTCGCGCCCCTCAAATATGCAATTGGGTTGTTTATTAGTTGACCCAGGTCGCGTACTATTTATAAAACCTGCAATATTCCCTATTGCTTTTGGCCGACCATCAATGTATACAACCACTTGTTTACTTTGATCATTATCTTTCTGTTCTATATAATTTGTTGATAGTGCATACCTATGCATACTTTTTTATATTTAACAATCTGCATCCAATTATTGTAATTGTAACAAGGTCCAACAAACTCCATCAATTCAGCAACTCTATTGTAACATACCTTTATGTCGTCCATAGAAAAGAAGCCTAAACCATGTAACGACGAAGGTGCTATGCGATATATCCTATTGTTAACACAAAAATCGGTGTTTATTGGAGGAAGTTCCTTGGGCACCCATTGTTTCTGTAGATGTATGTACCTCAGTGGCACCTCAATGTCGCCTTTGGTCTCATCATCATAAGAACATGACCACCCTTGAGCAAGGAAAAATTTCATGCGTTTATTGAATTTTCTTCTAATCTTTTGACCTCTTGTTGATCTCCCTATTGTAGACCTACTACATGTGTCACTTTCATTTTCTATTCCTGCATTTTCCTCACTCAATGAAGACAGATCTGACAAATACCTATTTGGGGGTACCTGCACTCCATGAAATGAGAGAGTTAATTGGTAATGAGAGAGAAATTTTGCAAATGAGGGTAAAGGGCCTTAGATGCCTTCTCAAGTAGAGGGACATCATGAACAACATCAAGATCATCTTCATAATCATGATCAGCTGCGCGAGTACTAAATGAGTCATGGATCAATGTATTTGTACCATCATCTTCAATTGTGTTTTCTGGCTCATGATCGTCATCTTCCATGGGATCATTATCTTCAGCTTCGATATTCACACCTCCATGTTCGTCCACTTCGAAAACCATATTCTCAGGGTTGTGTTGATCCATACCATGTGCTCTGGGGTGCTCGATCTATATAAAATTGATATAATGAAAAACTTACCAATGGATGATAATCATGTCCACCTTCAATGTGACCATGCAGCCTACAATGTTTCTTTGTTGTTTTGATTAGAAGTCTTCTAGTCTTTAACCCCTTACAAATTTTGCACGGACAATAACATTTTCCATCACCTTTTCTTTTCAAGTTAGACCACAATCTAGCAATTGTCTCCTTATTTTGTTGTTCGTTGATATTGTCTGACATGGTCTTTCTTCACAGGCAAGAAAATTGGGCTATAGAACTAGTTATATAGAAGTTGAAATGTTAGTTATGAAATCACGTTTTAGTATAATATACCAAATCAAGTTACTTGAAAATAGAAATTATCATCATTGAACCAAAACAATCTAACTCTTCTTTTTCATCTCAAAACATATCTAATGGCTTTGTGGTATGCAATCCTTGTATAAGATATTAAGTTGGCTGATGTCTAATTGGGATAATCCATGAGTGTGTAATGTGAATTCAGTATCCTAAACATTGGAGAGTCCTTAGCTGACTTGCCTAATCAATGTGGTTGTTGTCCTAATATGAAATACTGAGTTCTTCCCTTGCCTCTACATCAAAATTCTCACATCATGTTTCTTTAACAAAACACACTAATATGAATTGAGCCAACACCATGAGGATAGGGTCAAGTATCAATATGGCAACTAATCATAATACGTGAAGACGGGGTTCACACACAAGTGTTGGCTCTCAACAATGCCACACTTCCAAAATTGTCAGTCTCAAGACTTGTCCTATTGGGTGAGCACTCATTGATGGCCACAAGGCCAAATCAATGTATGCAGGCTTCGAACTCCTAACTCTAGGCTAGGAGGACCCTATAGAAGGTCTATGAACACTCACTTGGTCTAGGGGTTTCACTAGAGATATTGAATAGGAGGACCTAGAAGAACCATCACTAGAGATATTGAATAAGAGATAGACTTCTACTGCTGCATTAAAAGCATTGGCATGTTCTTCATTTATTGATGTAAACTCTCTGTGACACCACCACAACCAACAAAGGTGTAAAAGAATGTTGAAATGGTATTGATTATACTGGTCTCAATGTAAACCTGACCATCTATAGAAGGAATAGGCATTATAGTTTGATTGATGAGAAATATAAGGTTTGCCTGAATACTCAAGGTCTTCATACATTGGGTATGTCATATGTATGCTCATGGATAGCATTTGACATCAAGGAGATAGTAAAGAGACAAAACCCAGGTAGTAGCATATACCTAAATCCATGGGGAGATATAGAAGATATTTTCAAAGTAAGATCTAAGCACAAAGCATCTTATTGAATTTAGATTTCTAGTTTGCTTATGGTACATCACACAACATGGAAAACAAGAAATACTCAATAAATAACAGGATTCATTGATCTAGCATTATCATAATCTACACTTGGCCTTCAATATTTTCTCCTCCTAACACTGTTTATCCATTACCTGTCAAGTACATAAGTCTAAAACCCGTGGCTATTAAAATACAGAAGACAACATTGTAGCATCTTATAATCATCTGTTATAAAACCAAAGCACTTGGGAGTGATTCTTTTGTTTGCCACGGTTTAGGAAAACGGTGTCTACTGGAGCCTTGAATAACTGACTAGAAAGATTTTTAATTCCTTTTCTTTTTCCTTCTAATTTTTTCACTGTCACTTTCATCCTCCAAGTCAAATGCCCTCGCCCTTTTCTTTCTTCTTGTTTTTTCATACTCATTGTCATGCTTTTTCTTTCTTGGTGACTCCTTACTGCTCTCACTGTCAATTTCACTCTCAGAATCTGAGTCTGATGTATCAGAATCTGACGAACCTGATGAACTAGAAGAATCGTCATTAGAGGTAGATTCATCTGACTCAGGAATAGACTTTTTCTGCTGCATTATAAGCCTTGGCATATTCTTCAAATACTCACGTAAACTCTCAGTGATACCACCAAGACCAATAGAAGTAAAGAAATTGATAGCAAACTGTGAATTTTTGGGAATGTCCTTTGGAAAAATTGAATCAAAAGACTCCTGCATTCTTGGATCGTTCAACCTTTCATTAAGCAACAATATACCAAGCTGCTCTGCCAGCTCCTGGAAGAGAATCTTTATAAAAATATGGGAAGAGGAAGTAGTATCTTCCTCTGTCAGACATATATAAGCAAGACAATGCCATGGAAGAGCATCTGTGCCAAGTAAGTGGGCAAAAAACTGTGCAACATTATGCAGTTTATTTGTTTCCAGTCTGTGTATCATAGAATACTATTGTACAAAACACTTATCAAAAAATTATTGATAAATTTTATTGATCATACATAATATTTGCCCAAGAAGACCATAATAATGAAGATATGTTCTCTCTTGACTGCAGCATTCTAACAACATGATGCACAATTCCATCTCTTGATCGGGTTCAAGCTTGATCTTTAGTAACTTATGACAGCTTCCTTAAAATCAACACTTGGCATGATTTTCAAATAAATTGTACGTCTTAAATTGACCAAGTTTGTTTCTGTCTCATCCTATATTCTCAGTGCTTCCTCACCTTCCTCTTCATCATCATCATCATCATTTGAATCATCACCTGAATCATTCTCCCCTTCTACTTCATCTGAAGAAGCATCTCCAAGGATATCTTTCTTCAGTTTTTCATAGGTTGCCTCATGCTCTAAGAAATTAGGATTTGTCTTGAAAACATCCAAACCAGCTTCTTGATCAAGTCCATCTTCTAGGAAAACTTCGTGTGTTAACTGATCTTCTTGCTCTACAAGGTCCAATTCTGGATGCACAGCTGGATGACCCTCGAACTTAGCTTTGCGAATTGCAAAAAGGCCTTCAATTAAAAATTGTACTCGTTTTCCAATTTCCCCCTCATGGAGAATACCTCTAAATCTTTCAAAAATCCCATAGAGACCTTTGGGTGAAAGGTCTTGCAACAAAGAACCACATTCTTTCACGAACCCAACAACAACCTCTACATTGTCATCTGTGGGGTTCTCTAGTAAAAGGGTGAGAAGTTCCAAGGCAATGATCTCATGTGCAACTTGTTGATTCACTAAATGAGCTATGAATTTGGTTGTTGCTATCAACATGTGCTTGTCATTGCATTTGTATGCCCTCTTAAGCTGCAAAATAATTCTTCACAAAAGCAGATTGCCAACTTCAGGAAATTTTGTATTTACCACAGCAACCAACGCAGCAAAAACATCTGTAAATCCAGGGGATGCCATTTGGGATTTCATACAAGACCTACAAAATAGACCCCTCCCATGGATGAGATTCTCTGCAAACAACTCTGGAATGATGTTCTTGATGTTAGATGCATTTACCTTGTTTACTGACCCATTGATACTCTTCCGAAGGGCATCCCATGTCATGCGCTGGTATTCCACATTGCTCTTGTCTTCCACATCTTTCATCATTTGAGCCAGCTGAAATGGGGGAATGTAAACACCCCCACTTCTTCCAACACCCTTCTCAGCTCCTCTTACAGCACCTTCACCATTCCCATTCTGAGATGGAGCAGACACAACACCAAAAGTTTTCACTTCCACTGCCTCTTTGTTACTCTTGTTTCTAGAAGCCCCTTTACCACTTAATTCGTGCTTATTTCTATACATAAACCCATCAGGAAGCATGAGTTTTTGCATATAAGCTCGCCCAAATATTTTACAGTTATTTTTCATCAAGATTCCCTCAGGAGCTGGCAGATCCTGCTTCCATACTTTAATTTTATTTTCTCAAAGGACAATCCTAAAAATCCATGCATTGCAAACAACTTTTTACACCTTTGTTGGTTGTGGTGGCATCAAAGAGAGTTTACATCAATAAATGAAGAACATGCCAATGCTTTTAATGCAACAGTAGAAGTCTATCTCTTATTCAATATCTCTAGTGAAACCCCCATGATCTTTTGTTGGAGTAGAATTTGTTATATTCTATAAAGGGTCTTGTCCTTTGTTGATGGGATATTCATCTACCTCAAGAAATAATTGTTCTTTTCTCCAACAAGAAGTGGAACTAAATGAAGATCTAGCACCATGAAATGAATCCTCAAAAGGATTACTATAGTTAGTTTTGGTAGATAATGATCTGGGCAAAATACTAATGTGGCTTTAGGAAACATTATGTACTAGCTTAGCATACTCTAAGAACTTTGGTGCGACATGCTACATCCAATTAAGTCTCCATCGGTATCTCTATTGTGTTTATGATCTCTAGATTTATGATCTCTATAATATAACTAATATGCGATATCTAGATTTATGATCTCTATAATATAACTAATATGCGATATCTAGACTTATGATCTCTATAACATAACTAATATGCGATATCTAGATTTATGATCTCTATAATATAACAATCCCATAATTATGCTTCCACGCATCTATACCACAACACAGACATCATGCTAGTGTTCAACCATAGCACTTGATATCCTAATTATAGAATGTGAAATATGCACATAACTATGAATAAAGATTAAGAAAAACAAAGAAAGATGCTTATTGCAAACATAAATGACTAATGGACAAGAATTGAATTCATTGTAGATAGTTTTGAATATCAAATTCACTTATTTGCGTGCATTTAGTAACTCATGTACTTGTGGCCAACCATTTATCTCTTTCATAAATTAAACATTTATTAATAACATTAAATGGTTGAGTAATTATGTTTTAGTTGAAATTGAAAATAAAATATTTTATTTCAGGACAACTCACACTATTCCCTATCATATTTTAGACTCACGATTTTGTTAGTAGTGGTTTGATGTCTTTGGAGCTGATCATTGCATTTCTTTAGTTACGTTTGCCAGCGTACTCCCAGCCTGTGCCAAAATGGGAGCTTTGGAACAGGGTATGGACATCCATCAAAGCATAAAAGATAGAGGAATTTTGCCAGATGTAGTTGCAACTGCTTTGTTAGACATGTATGCAAAATGTGGAAGCATAGAAAAGGCATGTGAACTATTTGATGGATTGCCTCAAACAAATGTGGTTTTCTGGACTGCAATGATTGCCAGATATGCACAAAATGGATTTGTTGAGAAGGCTTTAGAAACTTTCAAGCAAATGCAATCGACAAGTGTAAAGCCAAATTCCACGACCATTGCTACTATCCTCCCTGCCTATGCCAAAATGGGAGATTTGGAACAGGGTATGGACATTCATCGAAGCATAAAGGATAGAGGAATTTTGTCAGATGTTGTAGTTGCAACTACCCTGGTAGACATGTATACAAAATGTGGAAGCATAGACAAGGCACGTGAACTATTTGATAGAATGCTTGAAAGAAATGTTGTCTCGTGGACTGCAATGATTGCTGGATATGCACAAAATGGATTTGTCGAAAAGGCTTTAGACATTTTCAAGCAAATGAAATTGGCAGGCATAAAGCCAAATTCCACAATCTTTGCCAGCATCCTCCCTACCTGTACAAAAATGGGAGCTTTGGAATAGGGTATGGACATCCATCAAAGCATAACGGATAGAGGAATTTTGTTAGGTGTTGTACTTGCAAATGCCCTACTTGACATGTATGCAAAATGTGGAAACATGGACAAGGCTCATGAATTGTTTGATACGATGCCGCAAAGAGATGTGATCTCATGTGAACAATCAACACGCGCGTATATGGGAGGAATGGATTGTTGTGACAAAATTGAACGCTCACTCCTCAATCACAGTTCTATAGTTTTACGAGGAATGGATTCCTACAGGGTATTACGCATTCAAGGAACCACACCTTTTAATAGAAGCCATCCGGCCTGAGATTGGATAATCAATATGAATACGAGATTGACCAATTTGCATTAAAAACTAGGGCAATTTGCATAAAAAAGGAATCTCTTGAATGGTATATTTTTTGCAACATGAAATTAAGGTGAAGAATCTACCTCCTGCGCGGGATTGCAAGCAATACTACAAATGCCTTCGACGCGGGTTTGATGTTGTTGGGGGTTGAAGTCGCCACAGACACCTACGCGGGATTACAATGCACAAATGAATTACCCTCTTCTTCTTTTTTAAGTAATGGCCGTTGTAATCAAAATTACGACGAACTCGAGCACTTTTTTGAAAAAAAGAAAATTTTCATTGCTAATGCCTTCTTCATCGAAACCAAATGGCAAATTGCCATTGGAATTATGACGAATTCGGGCATTTTTTCAAAAAAAAATCAAATTTGGCCACAATATACCTTCTTCGTCGGAAACCTCGGTTGAAAATCTAGTCCAAATGTATTAGGGGCAAAGAAAGTTTCCTGGAAGGGTTTTCATCCCGACAAATCAAGATGAAGAAGCAATCTCCTCCAAAACAAAACTAATTTCAAAATCAAAACTCCACATAACCCCAAATGAGAGCCTCAATCCTCCTTTTATTCATTTTTGCCTTTTTAGCTACTTTTTCGAAAAAGCACTTTTTGATTTTTCTTGCTATTTTTCAAGAATGTTTTTGACTTTTTCATTGCTTTTTTGAATAACACCTTTTTACTTTTTTGCTATTTTTAGGGGAATGTTTTTTTTCTTGCTTTTATTTAATAAAAATCACTTCCCTTTTTAATCTCTCAATGTAGGTTTAAATAATAAAGGCACGTCCATTGAACTAAATCACCTTTAATTTATTAATTGGCCACTATAGTCTCTTCATTAAATTAATTAAAATAATGATAAAGTTAGATCTTTAATTTAACTTTATTAACGTATAACCTATCGTTATTTAATTTAAAGTCCTTTGACTATGTCAGAAGTCAAGATGATCATCAAAACTGAACCCACTGACAATACCAAAAATAGAAAGCATGGCAACTGACTCCGTCGATACCCATAATTGACTTACTAAAAATAGTAAATGTGGAAGACTTAACCCAAAAAGTCTCCAAAAAGGAGGGTTACGCTCAACCAACCATCAAAATATGAAATCACACTTGATATTACCTCCAAGATTCCCTAACCCTAATCATTAGCCCATGGTAATCAATTGAATATGTTAACAGCTCCACCATGCTGAAATGGCTTAGGAAATGGACATTACAGGTTTCTATAGTCAATTTGAATTGATGATCTATTTGCATTTATTTTTCCCCTAATTAAAGATCTCATGTGCCTCTTCCTTCTTTGTGTAAACCATGATATGATGGATGGTGATGCCAAATGCCTGTGCACTAGCTTCCTTTGTGAGGTTGGCAAGTATTCTTCCATCATAAGTTACTATTATCCTTTGAGCATGTAGGTAATGCTTTGCACATTCAATTATTAGATCATAATTTGGAACCGAAGGAGGGAATCCAGTTGCTTGAGCTATCCCATTCTTAACCATCTTTTTACCATATTAGAGGGCTTTGACCCATATATTCTCTCCTTGAAACTTTCTATGTTGATATGTCCAAAGTTGGTATCTCCATCTTCTTGCCAATGTGAGTAAATCTTAGACTCTAGAATAATTATCTTATAATTATGCTTCATTTTGTATTTCTTTGGTGAATCTTGGACCTTAGCTATTTTTTATGATCCCTCACTTTTAGTTACCTTTGGTGGCATTTAGTCTAAAAATGTTTGTGATGGGGAGAGGTTCTCAAAGAGAGTCACACCTGGATCAATAGGTAGGTAAAGGATGTTTTAGTGGGCTTCCATCACTCTTCACTTGTCCATTAACAACTCAAACAATCAAACTCTATTGGAGTGCTCCCTATCAAGTTGTTTGCTATACTTGCTCTCAAGCATGACTAGGATTCACAAGAGTAAATCCAACCATTAGATCATCCAACCTCCAATATATACCTGCAGTGGTTTTAGGGGGTGTCTTAGAGGTGTTCCAACTCCATTCATGTGGTTCTTCAATTAGCTTCTCACCATTTCCTCATTGCTCCGTTTTCTTCCTACTTTATAGGCCTAGTAGCCCTAGAGCCCCAATTAGCCCTACCTTGCCATTTTTTTGGGAATTACTCGGAAAAAAATCAAAGAACCTTCCAACACCTTTTGTGATCTAAGTACCCTTTTGGACAAACTTTTGGATCCACTAGGGTAGGTTGTCTGGTCTATCCATACTGGTCCGGATCCCAAAAATGGCACTTTTGAGGGTTTAGGGGTTAACAATCTTCTTCAATGGGGTTTGTTGCTCTCTCCACTTTGTCACACCTCCACCTCTTCACTGAGACTCTTCTATGCATCATAATTCCATGCCAAACACTTGGCACATTCACATCAGCTCATCCCTGCAAGTAAAGGCAAAATTGACAGTCATATTCCTAGTCGGGCTATGGTAGAGCTCGCCTAGGAAATGATAGCAAGTTGCTTCCCAACAACTTACAGGCCATTAAAAAGCATATATACACTATACAAGGGTTCCATGACTTTAATCCCAAGGTTCATTGAGCAAAAATCAAGGGATCTCAAGTTGGAACCATGACTGGGCTCTTGAACCCTTGCTCAGACTGAGAGAAATGCAATAAGAGACAATTTGTAAACACACCTCAAATCTGCACTAAGGGAAGATACAAACACTTCCTGAGCAACACTGTGAGATTTGGACCAGCTCTGATACCATATGAGATTTTTCCAAGATCTAGAGGCAATGGAAAGCACAAATAAGAGAGAACAAAATGTATGATAGGAATAAACTGTATTCTATCAAGATGCAAAATATGATCAACTGGATCATTACAAGATGTTCAATGAATTCCCGTATAAAAAATGTAGATGAGCCTTCTTATATAGGCAAGGCTAGGGATATGTGAGCACACAAACATGACATGTGGCTCAATAAGAAACAAGGGTAGGTAGGAAATAGGTGTGGTAGGTAGGAGAAACAATAAAATATTCCACATGAGGTGGATCATCCACCGAAGGTGGAATTATCACTCCACAATAAGTGGATATCGTAAATTAGTAACAAGATCAACACCATAAAAGGTGAAAATTCTCCTACACACACTATCCCAATGTGGCACAAACACCCAAGTATCTCATACCCAAACTACTATGAAATGCATTTCCTAAGTAAACTTAAGTAAAGTGTAATAATATCCACAATGAATAATTATTTACACCAACAAACACAATATAATCCACTAATCTACCATGAAATAATAAAAACAAGATCAATCCATTTGGTACGGACTGCTGCTACAAAAATAACAAAATATAAGGCCAAAATCTGGAAATTGTCTTCAAATTTGATTCAAACTTGATCTTGGATTTTCCAATCCATGTAAAATCATTCTAAGAGCATTTTATATTGCATTTTGGTCATAACCAACTCTTCATTGGTTGCCTAACCACCGATTTGCTAAAAAATTTGCAAAAAGTTGTCAAGCAACAATGACAACTTTTGCTCAAATGTGCATTTTTGCCTTTTACGCATTTCTACTCACACTAAACCTCCTAGGATGACTCCCTAACATCAAAATGACATGACCAAATGCCTAACGAGGCTTTACAAGATGTTTTACATAATAATACAAAATAATGCCATTTTAGGCTTACAAGGGCTCATTGGCCAAATTTGAGAAAACCAACAAACCTAGGTGACAATCACCCTTCAAATGACTGCCAAAAACACATGTGTACCTCTAAACAGTCCATTATTCAAACATTGATCCAAAATATGGACAATCACTCCAAAATTTGTAAAAGCATCCACAAACTAGTTAAAAGCTAGGTGCTCTTGCACCAGTTTGAACTCAAGTTATTTCAATTCAAGGGTTAGAGATAAACAAATTCCTTCAAAACTAAAATCATAATCAATGAATCTCATCATTCTAGAATAAATCTTACAATCTCATATTCACACAATAAAAGAAGATCATTACTTAAAGCTTATGTGAAAAATTGACTTAAATTGTTCTAGTTTAGAACATTATATGCAAGTTCGGGTTCAGGGTACTATCATGGATTTTGGGGTTTCGATCACTTCAAGGATTGGGGCTCGTAATGAAACTTTCCTTGTTCTTATTTGTTTCTTGATTTCTTTATCATCTTGGCATTTTAACTCTTTTGATTGGAATTTGACCTTTTTATCGAACATTGAGCATTTTTGGGGATTAGATATTGTTGGGGATGGATAGTCTATTTGGATGTTTCCATTATTTAAAGATTTTCTTGATCTTTTTTTGTTTTTCTCTCTCAAGTTGTCTATCGTGTTTTCCAAGTAGATGAGGAATTTTTGACTCTATTTTCCAAACAAACAATCTATAATATCATGATCAGTGGATTGGCATTGAAAGCACATTTTTGACAAGCTAAGATAAAGAATATGTTGAATGTGACACAACTAACAAATTTAGATATCCACAAATTCTTTTAGATCTGTAGAGAGGTCTACCTCAACATAAACATGCTTTTGTGAATGAGTTAAGAAAATTTAATGCCCGCCACGAAAACCTAGAGAAACTAAACATATAATCTATAAAAGAGAAATAATTTTAAAAAATAAATAACAACAACACATTATACTATATTAACTCATTACTCATTATAAATTGCATACACCAATAAAACATGAACATATGAAACTAAAGTACACAAGTGGAATAATCATATAAATAAATAAACATATAACAATCTTCCCTAGGGTATCATAACATCATTACTGAATTATAACATCAAATATGGTAATATACAAGATTCATCAATAATCAACGATATCTTTTCTAGATTATATGTTTAGTTTCTCTAGCGTTTTCGTGGCAGGCATTATAGAGAAAATGTTAGGCTCAATATAAATAACCTTGCTAAGCGAGCTAACAATAGTGGTGATTTATTTAGCAAGGGGAAACCTTGGGAATTCTATTCAGAGTACTACACAAAGAGCCTTTTCATTAAAAAAATTAAAAAAACCTCGATTCTAAGGCTGAAAATCCAAAAGGAACACACATATATACCACTTGGTTCATGTTTAAGAATTAATTATGCACGACTAGTTTCAGCAAAATAAAAAATAAACAAATCTTTAGTGAGATATTATAAGACATCAAGATGAATCCCTTGCAAGACCCAATGCTCGTCAACCCACTCTCTAAACATGTTTTCAGGGAGAGTTCTCCCAACAAAGTAGCCTATTAAAGTAAAATGCTCAAATCATATATATGCATTACCAAACTCTAGAATGGGTAAAGCAACATGTGGAGAAGGGTCATAGTTCATACAGGTTATGAAATATCTTTAGAACATATTTTTGGGGTCACTTGTTCGGAGGAGACATTCTTTAAAGCCAACAAACCATCAATACTACTAAAAATTGTTGGGTTGGTAAATTTGAGACAATATAAATGGTAAATAAAAAATACCCACAATAAGTATGAGAGTAAGATTTTTTTTGGATCAATGACATGGTATGACATAAAAAGGAGACAATCCTTAAACAAAGACATCTGAATTATTATTTTTTAGCAATAATTATTCTTAAAAATTGTAGATGTGTGATATTTCACCAAAGGCATTTTTATATGAAATGGATGACCTCCATTGGGCGATCAATGATTGCAAATCCATCTCTGATCATGCGAGACAATTAAAGTCATTTGGTTCCTTCATTTTTCTCTTCCTCCATCCACTGTTTACGATTTAATTTGGTTTGATAGTACATTAGCCATAGTTTTCAATGTCTCATGTCATATTTAATACTATCATGCTATGATGAGTGAGAGATGTCCTACATCGATTAATTTGTGGGTGACCCCTATATGTCTTGTGTCATATGAAATATGCTACATTGTTTTACAATTCATTGGCAGCTTACTGAGAAAGATGTGCTTTTGCGGTTGCTAAATTCTTCTCGGTAATATTATCCTATAATCGATTATTGTGCTTTTATTACAAATTTACTTATTCCTATAGCTTATGGAGATATTGTACTTGCATGTTTATTTAATATATTTGTAGCGTTGTAAATTTTCATCGAGTCAATTTACACCTCACATTTATGCCCCTACTTTAGCATGTCTCCCTCTCATCTCCTATCTGGGTTCGTTCAATGCCTCAACTCTAGTTTTGATACCATATACACCTAACAAATGATTCTCTAGAGGGGTGTCCTCCTCTCTGGGACTAAATCATGGTCCCTGATTGAGGAGCGCTCCGGTCCCCCTCAATGGGGCCTAATTTTCAAATGGAGGATGGGACCTATCTCTCTGATAGGAAATGAAATTGGTGGCACTATATGACCATTGGAGGTCAGCCTAATTGGTAAATTGACCTAGGATCCCATACATAAAGATATTAACCAATTCATTTCAAATCCAAGTCTCCATATCCATTCAATCTATCAATCAAGTGTTTGTGCATTCATGTCTTCAAGGCTGCATATTCTTCATTCAACCATTGTGGAGAAAATTTACATCATTTGTATGCAAGCATGTGTGTTTGATTAGGGTTTTGTCACATTCATTCCATTTCATACAACATATGTGATTATATTCAAGAAGCAAAGCATCATTATCAACAATTGCAGAACTGAGTTATACCTTTCTATTATTTATTTTAGTATTTACAATATTTCATTCAAGGTTAATTCCTAAACTGGGGTTTGACTTAGACAAACCCCTATTACCAATCTATTTCCCTTCTCTAGTGTGCACAAGAACGGGTACAAATTTGCAATCTTCAGAATCGATTTTATTCACAAAGATGAAAAGGTTTCCCTTTGAATGACGAAAAGTGAGGAGGACCAAAGTGACGAGCATTTTGTTCCTGACAAATTAGGAGATCCTTCTGGGAATAGGTGTGAATACTCTTATATTACTCAAATCCAGGTTTGTGGCTCAATCCGATGGTCGTAGCTCACTGTTTGTGCATAATTACTTCAATTCCAACCCATTTGCCCTAATTCCAACATTTCAACAATTCAACTTGAAAGAGGGCATCAATCTCTAATCTAGTGAATCAAACATAATTTCTCAGCCCTATCCTTTCTAATTTGTGGCTAGATCTCTTGGGTTTGCCCCTCTTTAATGTAGTGCTACCTAAACCTAAAATTAACAGATTTTACCTTAATTAGGTGAAAGCCCTAATTTGTTCACCATTACATTTTGGTGAACTTGACTCCTTACACCCTTTATTCTGATTTATGTTCTTAGATCTGAGTGTTTATGTAATTTAAAATTAAAATTTACATTTACAAGTTTAATTTCCGATTGAATTTCAAAAAAATAGAAGTTAAATCAACAAAAACCCTAATTTTTAATTTTAAAATTAAGCTTGTGGGTGGTCTAATTTGGATTAATTGTTTCAGATCTGATTTGGGAACATTTTAAATTTCAAATTTACATTATATCTTATTTTAATCAAATTACGTAAATTTAGAGGTTTATTCACAAAAACCCTAATTTATTTTGATTAATTTGGTTTGTGGGTTGCATAATTCATCAGTTTCATTTTTAGATCTGATTTAATCATTCATAATGTCACTTAATAGATCTGATTTATTTTCTATTTCACATATGATTGCATTGTTTTTTACTTACATTTATCATAATCATGTGTTGGATAATGGTTTCTTTCATTTCACATTGCTTCTTTTCATTCATAGCACTTTGGCATATTGCATTTTTAGAATTTCCAAATTCCTTCCTTTCAATCAATTATATCTCAAATATTTCATTTATAGTGCATGTTGTTTTATTGTGATATTTTTAGGAAAATGCATTGGATATATAGATCACATTAAAGCTTTTGTAGATCCCAATCCTAGAGATGCTAATGGAAAACCTAATACTTGTACCTCACCTAGGGTATCTAATGTGAATAAAGAACAAGCTAATACCCCTATCAATGATCTCTCTAATAGAGAGAAAGCATAGAAGAGCATGGCACCATCTTCTTCTCATACACATACCCTAGCGCAAGGGGGGTAAGATCAAGATATTGGTTATTCAATCTCTCTAGATCCCCCTTATTCTCCTATAGCCTATCTTAATCATCAAAACATTCATAGAGAAGATGATGTTATGCATTTCATTCATGATATATTTCCCAACCTAACATTAAGTAAATATTAGGCCTTAGATGCTAAGGATCTTCCTTCCCAATCCATCAAAGAGGATATGCATGATGATAGAAAGGAAAATTCCCCTACACAAGATATTCCTTCTTCATCTACTTTTTGCTTTGCTTCTTCTAAATAGACTGACATTACAAATTTCAAAGAAATCCACTATAATTTTCCTCCTCCTTCTCAATTAAAAACTTCTTATGGGAGTGGTTATAACATAATATTAAAACAAGGTTTTAGAGGACAAGGACTTGGGAAATTTGAACAAGGAATTAGAGTCCCTATAAATACTCCTACACAAGCTAGTGCCGAAGGTCTAAGACATTATCATGAATCCCCTATGGATGATCTCCTTATAATTCAAAATTTTAAGGATTACCTTGCAATACATAAGACTTATCATCCATCTAAGGGTGCTTCTTCTTCAAACACTCTTTTCTGTTCATATCATCAGACTCATGAGCATCATTGTCCGGATTTTAAAAAAAGTATGCAAGAACTAATTAATAATGGAACTCTTAAAATCATAGATGACAATCCTTCTTCTTCTAACAACCCTTGTTCTACATCTCAAGAAACAAAACCTAATCCCTTTGATGATCAAGAAAAATTGGTCACTAGAATCTTTTGGAGATTGAAGTATGATAAGAATGTTGTTTTTCCTTTCATAAAATTCACTAATAAATATAAGGAAATGAACATTGTATTTTTCATCGTAGTTGTGCTCCTTCTCTTGGAAAGTGTAAAGCATTCAAAACATTTGTTCAAGACTTATATGATAGGGCTCGCACATCTCACACAACCGATCTTGCTCTCTTTCTTGGTGAAAAAGTAGTGTCGTAGCATTCCATTTGCCCTTCATGTTTCTCCTCACCCTATGACACTAGTATTTAACTTAATTGAGGTCTCTTTGTCATAAGAGATGATGCTTTTTCACTTTCAAACATCTTGGGGCAGCAACATCATTAATTGTTCAATCTATCTTATTTCTTCTCTTTCACTAATTCCCTTTAGGGGTTGCATTTTTCATACTTTGATATCCTTTCTTGCATGGAATGGTATGCCTCTTATGATTAATCTCTCCTTAGGGGATTTTGTGATCTTTTATTTCAATTCTTTCTTCTCTCTTTGAAGATTACCTCTTCTTTAGAGTAGCATTTTACATATCTTAATGTCTTTTCTTGCATTGAATATTCTTTCATGTGAGTACATTGTGCATTGGCTTATGTCTAATCTCTCCTTAGAGGTTGCGCAATTATTCTCATTGTCTTTACACTTAGGGGAAATGATTTCTTTCTTATCCTTTCTAAGGATCCACTTTTCCTTTGTTGAGTGGTGTTTGCTTTTGATTTGATGTCATTCCTTGTGTGAAGTTGTTGTTTGCTCAAGGATTCTCTCTTATGCAAGAGGTGTGTGTTCTTGACTACATCCTCTTTTTCACTTGGTAATGTATATCTATCATAGACTCACCCCTCACATTGGGTCAAAAGTGTGTCATCCTTCATCAAGAATCCCTTCAACCTAGCGATAGGGGGAAGGTATGCATTCTTGTTCTCCTTCCCTTCTTTTGGTAGAAGATGCTATATTTGTTCAAGAACTCCTTTTGGAGGTAGATGTCTTTTGAGAAAAGATCTCTTCTCCTCCAAATATCCTCTTTACACTTGTTGCAAGATATCTATTTTTCAACTATCTTATCCTTGTTTGAAGAGTATTCCCTCTTTAGATTGGATTAATGACATTGTTGTCTAAAGGATATCTCTGTGGTGTTGAAGGTGGGTATCCTTGTTTCTAACATCCTTAAGACAACAACATAGGGCTATGTTGACATATGAAGGGGGGGTAACGGGGGGTCGGGGCGCGTACATATTGCCCTCTTTGTACTATATTGTACCATATTTTTACATGTCTTAAATGAGGTGTTCATTCTCGAAACCAAAGAAAACAAACTCTTACACGAGATGCTTCATGCCCAAAACCAGACACAACATTGATGTATTTATTAGACGGGGCACACATTCTTGAAACGAGAGAAAACAAACTCTTACACGGGATGTCCTCGAAACCAAACATATATTTGTCTTGTACGGGGTTGCACATTCTTGAAACCAAAGCCAACAAACTCTTATATGAGATGCTCTTGAAACTAGACTTGCCCCTTGACATTTGCATTTTCATTACATGTCTTAAATAGGTTGAAGCATGCTCGAAACAAGAGAAAACAAACTCTTCTATGGGATGCTATACACTTGAAACTAGACATCACTTGCACACACACACTAGGATGAGTGGAACTAGAAAAACGCAACTAGACTATTCCTACTCTCCTCCCCAACATGGATCACCTAGAAAAACACATCTAGAATGTGTATCCATTTCCTCTCTCATTCTTCTCATAGATCACCTAGAGAAACACGTCTAGAATGCGTATCCATGCTTCTTCCTTTCTTCTCATGAGCTCGTAGCTTTGTTGTTTGTAGTTCATGGATGATGCATGCTCTTTCTCTTTTATGTGATCACTTGTGTTCTTAAGATGACATTTTTTCAAGAATGATATTAGTGGTTGAGACATTTTGATATTGAGGCCTCTTCGGCTAGTTGACTTGAGGTCTTGTTTTTGGTCTTTAGTTTTTGTGTGGTGTGTCTTGTACCTTTTTGTCTTTTTTCCTTTGTTTTCCTTTTTGTTTTTGTCTTGTTTTGTGTGCCCTTGCATGCATTTGAGCGAGTTAAGGTCCTAAGATTGGGGGCTTGGTTCCTCAAAATTAGTGATGTCTTATACTCCTCGTGATTGTGCTCCTCATTGCTCCTCTCTTTCATCTGCTTTACCATGAGTGTTTGCATAGGCTCATACTCCCATTAAAGTGGGGGCTAAATATAGCATCATAAATTGTCATCGGGCCAATTTATACCTCATGTTTGTGCCCCTACTTTAGCGTGTCTCACTCTCATCTCCTATCTGGGTCCGTTCAGTGCCTTAACTCCAATTTTGATCCCATATGCACCCACCAAATGATTCTCTGGAGGGTTGTCCTCCTCTCTGGGACTAAATCATGGTCTTTGATTGAGGAAGACTAGGGTGCTAGCTCAATGGGGCCCAATTTTTAAATGGAGGATGGGACTTATCTCTTCAGCGGAAAATAAAATCGGTGGATCTATATGACCATTGGAGGTTGGCCTAATTGGTAAATTGACCTAGGACCCCATATATAAAGACATTCAATTCATTTCAAATCTACGTCTCCATATCCATTTAATCTATCAATCAAGTGTTTGTGCATTCATCATCCAACATTTTCAGAGATCTTCAAGGCTGCATATTCTTCATTCAACCATCGTGGAGCAAAATTACATCATTCATATGCAAGCATGTGTGTGTGATTAGTGTTTTTTCATGTTAATGCCATTTCATACAATATATGTGATTACAATCAAGAAGCAAAGCATCATTATCAACAATTGTAGATCTGAGGTATACCTTTCTATTATTTATTGCAATATTTGCAATATTTCGTTCAAGGTTAATTCCTTAAATAGGGTTTGACTTAGGAAAACCCCTATTCCCAACCTATTTCCCTTCTCTAATGCATGTAGGAAAAAGTGTGAAGCTGCGATCTTCAAAATCAACTTTATTCACAAAGATGAACAGGTTCCCGTTTGGACGACGAAAAGTGCGAAGGACTAGAGCGACGGGCATTCTGGTCCCAATGAATTAGGATCTCCTTCTAGGAATAGGTCTGAATACTCCTATATTACTTAGATCCAGGTTAGTGGCTTGATCTGATGATTGTAGCTCATTGTTTGTGCATAATTACTTCAATTTCAGCCCATTTGCCCTAATTTCAACATTTCAATAATTCAACTTAAAAGAGGGTATCAATCTCCAATCTAGTGAATCCAAGAGAATTTCTTAGCCCTATTCTTGCTAATTTGTGGCTAGATCTCTTGAGATCACCTCTCTTTAATGTAGTGGTGCCTAAGCCTAAAATTAGCGGTTTTTACCTTAATTGGGTGAAAGCCCTAATTTTCTCACCATTACAATATTTTGTATAAAATATATTATATATTTAATCTTAATTTATAATATAGTTATTGATAATATATAATATTATGTTATATATAACTATATTTACATTATTAAAAATATATGAACTAAATATATAAATTATATTCTTATATACTATAATTTATAAGTATAAACTTTTATTTTTAAGATAATATTATAGTTATATTTATTAAAATTTACAATGGTTATATCTTTATTTCTAGCTCTCTCTCTTGATATCTACCCTTCTTTATCTCTCCTCTCTCTATACCCCTCATTATGACCTGCCTCTATCACCTTTATTTCTCATGCTTGCCCCTTTTGTCTTTCTCTCCCTACCTCTCCCCACTCCTTATAAATATCTCATTATCTCTACCTCTACCTCTATCACTTATTGAATCCATCTCTCACACTCTCTATCACTCTATTTCACCATCCATATCCTTTTACATCTCTCCCTCTATTTTCTATCTCTCTATCTATTTGTCTCCAACTTCCTATTTTTTCTCTATCTTCATCTCTACTTCTATTTTCCTCTCTCCTCTCTATCTCTAGACATGTCTCCCCCTCTCTTTATCCATACATCTCTCTCCATATCCCTCTTCTTATGCATCTTTTTCTATATATCTTTGCCTCTTAATTTAAACCTCTATTTATTTCTTCTTTCATTTCTCCCTCTATCTAGCTATCTCATTATCTCTCCCTCTCTCTACCTCTCTTTATACATCACTTACAATATCTATATCTTTCAAAATTAATGAATGTAACTAATATCACTATGACATGTTTTCCTCTTTCACTCAAGAATAAAAAAATCAAATCTAATATTCATTCATTTCAACATATGATAGACAAAATTCATTAGCAGAGTGCAAGGTTGTATAGATGTTAGGAAGAAATGACTTGAAAGAGTATCAACATTAAAGAACGTATAATTAAAATAGTATCTACACAATTTGTATGTGAAATAAAAACAAATCAAGTATGGGTAAAAAGAAAACAATGGCACAATGTAAGTTAAAACTTCCATGGGTGAGAAACAAGTGCAATCTCTGTCCCCTATGTCTCTCCATATATTTATCTCTTTCATTATCTCTCTCTATCTCTATATCACCCTCTATATATATTCTTATCTTCCTCTCCTTGAATATATTGAGCTATATCTCCCTCTCTCCCTCTCTACATATCTCTCCCACTTTATCTCTCCCTTTGTTGCCTCTCTCTCCCTCTCCCTCTCTCCCCCTCTTCCCTCTCCCTCCTCTACCTATCTCTATCCCTTTCTCCCTCTCCCTCTCCCTCTCTCCCTCTCTCCCCTCTCCCTCCTCTACCTATCTCTATCCCTTTCTCTCCCTCCCTCTCCCAATCTCCCTCTATCTCTCTCCATCTCTCCCTCCTTGTTTCCCTTTCCCTTCCCATATATCTTTCTCTCTATTTTTCTCTTCCCATGTATCTCTATACCTCCCTATTTCCCTCTCCCTCTTGCCATATCTATTTGTTAATCTCTAATTCTCATTGCTCATTTGCCTCTATATCTATCTCTTTGTCTCTCTCACTCTCCCCTTTTATATATCCTTCTCTCTCTCTCTCTACTCGTGTCTATCTCACTATCTATTTATCTCTCTAGACCTCTACATGTATATATATTTGCTTCTCTATCTCAACCTCTCCATATTTCATCTTCCGCCTCTTCCACTATCTCTAATGAATACAAATTATACTAACAGGTGGGCATGAATCAATATAATACAATATTTCACTTTCAACTTAAAAATCTACTTGTACTTCTCTTTACAATTTTTTCTTTGAGTTCCTTCACAAGTCTATTCTAGATCTCTTCAATTTTGTTATAAATCTATCTACACACTTGAAGATCTTCTATAAACTTCCTTTATTTCCTCTTATAGATCTCTACTTTTGATATACTCTCAAGCCTGCTTTGAATTTTCTTAACAAATCTTCAGCGATATGATCTTAGGTCTTCACAAAGACTATTCAATCTCCCTCAAAAAGGCATGTTCTAAGTTTTCTATAAATCCTCCACAAATCTACTCTTAGCTTCACTCATTTTCCATATCTTCTGCTTCACAAATCTACAATATTCTTCATATTCTCTATTCACAAATCCTTCAGATATCTTCTCACAACTCTTAAAACATCTACCACTTTCTCAAATATGCTAGAACCACACTTTTGAATAATTTTCCATTGTATATCTTCTTTATTCGATTCTCATTATATTCTTCTTAAATACCTCGTCACATGCCCTTTCCCCCAAAGGAGACAACCATTCATAAAGAAGTTGACCATATTTAAGAGAAATTAATTCTTTTTTTCTTTTGCAAAAGTGGCACATACATGAAGGGAGGTCAACCACTTTAAATAAACATTTATTTTTCTTTCTTGAAGAGGTTGGTCTGTATTATATCAAATCAGAATATAGGAAATCATTTTCTAATTCTTCTAGGGCCAGCCTCTATAAGTGTGATGCCTATTTTTTAACGTTAGGTGCCATAATTTGCAAGTCAGCCAACTTTATTTCTTCATAAAGTCTTCATGTTTAGCTTGTGATTAATTCCTTCAATTTCATTGACAACAACAAACTAATTTCTTTCTTCTTTCATAGCAAAAACCTATTCTTATTTGACATCAACAAAAATAATCTTGGACTAGTGAAATCCTTCTGGATATAATTCTTGGACTATAAGAACTTTGACATTAATGACAAATAATCTAACAATCTCTATCTCATTACACACACACACACACACACACACATATATCTGTGTGTGTGTGTGTGTGTGTGTGTGTGTGTGTGTGTGTGTGTACACACACACACACATATTATATATATATGTGCACACACACACACACACACACACACACACACACACACACACACATATTACTTCCCATATCAATCTTTATTTTTCTCTCTCCCTCTCTCATTCTCTCCCTTACTATATATTTATCTCATCCATATATATATATATATATATATATATATATATATATATATATATATATATATATATTGATTCACCCCCTCCCAATATTTATCTATTTATCTCTACCTCTCTCCCTCTTTATCTCAATTGATTTCTCTCCCTGTCTCTACATCTCTATTTGTCTATCTCTACTTATCTAAGTTTGTATATATTTCTATTTCTCCCCCTTTCTCGCCCCCCCTCTCTCTCTACCCTCTATCTTCTTATCTACCTCTATCTTCCTCTCTTCCTCTCTTCCCCTATATCTCTAGACATGTCTCCCTCTCCCCCTCCCTCTTCATAGACCTCTATATGTATATCAAATTTTCCTCTATCTATATCTCCATATTTTTTCTTCCATCTCCCTCTCTCTACCCTTATATCTCTCCCTCCCTCTCTCTACCTCCCTCTCTCTATATATTATTCTCTCTCTCTGTGTGTATGCATTTAACTTTTCCAATTTATCTCCCCCTCTACTCTCCATATTCATCTCTCTCTCTCTCTCTCTCTCTCTCTCTCTCTCTCTCTCTCTCTCTCTCTCTCTCTCTCTCTCTCTCTCTTTGCCTCTCCCTATTGCAAACATAACATGAGCATTTGTGGTGGAGCCTAATTATCCTCCTAATTTAGAGGTTTTTTTCAATCATGTTTGTATCCTTCCAAGTGGATGTATGGTTGATTTGAAGTTATCATTTCTCTATTGAAACTTATTTTTGGAGAAACAACATTGTTTACTAAATGACCTATCAAATGACCTCATGTATTACACAAATGTATGCAAAAAATGGATCAAAATATTTCCTAATTGACCTTCCACACCTCTTTGGTGTACCCATTGCACACCAAGGTGCGATTGTTAGTTGACAAAAAAAACTGTTAAATTGATGGAAAAAAAATCAACCCTACCTTAAACACCCACTATAAATTAGAATGTTAAGAACTTGTATATTTAAAGTCAAGATTCCACATATGTTTTTTTCAATCTCACAAAATCCACCGTTAGGGGAAAGGTACCAATAGCTGTCATAGCTTGCTTTGTGCACCTTAAGTTCCTAAATGGTACATCAAATTTTGACAATTTTTTTTTATTTTCTTTGTATATGACTTAAGAGCTTATAACTATTGTTTTGACTTCTGGGTAGTTACGATGAATGTGGTGGGATTCATTATGCACACAAAGGTCAAAAAACGATCATTTTGAGTTGACATTCAATACATATTCTCTATTGCCTTGCTAATCGTTCGCTTTGACCACCACAAAATTTGCACAACTGATCCAATACTTATACACAAATGTCTTACTAATCGTGTGCTATTACTATCAATAAAGTTGTACAATTGATCTAATTACTACTTTTTCCCTAAACAACTATTAACCCACTAAATAAAATTTTAGTATATTACTAATGAATGAAATCCAATGAATGATCATTAGAACACAAATGATAATTAGAACCTTTCCCCTATCCTATAAAAATAGTTGGGGAAGCTCCCTTAGGGGAAGAACATCAATTCATGTTCATGTTCCAATAAATAGATGGGGAAGCTCCCTTAGGGGAAGAGCACCAATTCACGTTCATGTTCCAATAACCGTTCACTCCTTGCACACCCAACCCCTCAATTACTAACTTTAAAAAAACGAAAAAACAAAAAAGTAAAAGCTCATTAATAAATTACAAATGTACCAATAGCAACTCATTTTTGAGCTTTTTTGGACCATAATTGACCCATTTGTGCATTTTTATTGGTACTCATAGCACACGACTATTGGAGCATTTGTGTATATGTATTGACGATTTTAAGTGCACAATTATTTGGATATCTTTAAACTGGTATTAGGCAACACTTTAAAAAGTGTACTTTTTGACCCTTGCACACATAACAAATCCCACAACATGCATCGTTAAAGCCAAAACAATAACTATAAGCAGTTAAGTCACATTCAGAAACAACAACAAAAAATGAAATCCAATGTACTGTTTCGAATATATGAATATACAAAATTAGCTATAAACAACTATCGGTCTGCTTCCCTGGTGAAATCACATCCTAATTCTGGCTTGGTTTGCACTAAAATCTACAGCGTGACGTTTTTGACGTGACAACTGAATTGACAATTGGCTTGATAAAATGCCACTCGTTTAGCGTATCTTCAAATATGAATATCATTATCTGATCCTCACCAGCTAAAGCAATTGAGTCATACACAAAATGGGTGAAGAGAAGAGCCGAGTTATATCCATATCTCACACCCTAACGCCCACGAAAAGTAACTCAGAAGAGGAAGAATGGAGGGCAGCCATGCTGTTCATAGGAAAAGGCCCCTCTGCAACCCTGCAATTCCTTCCAGAAGAATCCAGAGCATTATTATATGCCTACAAATCCCAGGCACTGGATGGGCCATGCCCAAGTGGTCAAGATGGGTCACTTGCCATTGATAGGGCACTGAGAGTGAAGCAGGAGGCATGGGGGGCTCTTGGGGATATGCCCAAATTACAGGCGAAGAGAGAATTTATTGGGTTACTCACACAGGTATTTCTGAAAAATAGTTTTCTGGTTTGTACTAGAATTATCGAATTTTATTCGTTCCCTTTTTTATATAAATTACCCAATTTGCTGATTTTCTACAATTAGAAAAAAAAATTCAATTTTTAAGTATTGATTGATTTTTCGTGTCAAAGTATCTGCTTTAATGATTTTTTCCTGATGGTATGTTCAGTAATAATACCAGGCACGTCAGAACCAGTCGTGGGAAGATTTCACCGAATTTATCCAAGTTTGCTTACAAAATCATTAAAAACAGAAATAATTAAAAATAAGAAAAAGTTCTTGAAAACAGTTCTTATATTTGATAATTTTAAAAACTTCTGCAGTTTTGGCGCCGAGCATAAATCTCAACGCCATGCTCAGAACCTAGTTAAACTACACAGTTGATTCCAGACGAACATTACAATTCAGGATACTATCGACAAGACATTCTTGAAATCTAAAATGTATATAAAGATGTTGGTCTTGGGTTCATGCATTCTATCAAGGTTGCGCAGACGCTTTCTGTCGAAAACTGTGACAATCTATTGAAAAATCAACATTACTGATTCTGCATAATATTTCACGTTTTTTATTCATAGATTATATGTACATAAAGTTGTTACATTTGACAAAATGTATGCTAACAAATTATATGTTCTTTATTAGAATTCACCTTGAATAGATATATTTTCTTATTTTTTGAATTGGCAAAATTTACCTGCCCTTCGACAGTTGTAAAATAATTTCCTGTTCACTCTGAGGCAGGTGTTGCCTGAGTGGAAGCAGTGGTGTAAGGATCATGGTGATTTGGTTGACAAGAAGGAGGAAGATACTGATGGGGTTTCTAAAATTGTGAGGGAGTTTTTGAAAAGGATTAGCTTGAGAGCAAATCTGTGAGTAAATTTTGCATATCATGTTGGTTTGCGTATTCTTGATTCGGTAATGGATTGAACCGGCATTTTGAAATATGCTTTTTAGTTTAGTTTTTCTTGGTCGGTTTTGGAAACGATGTTGTGTTGCATCTTTGTAAAACTGTTGAGTATTCAATATAAAAAATATGAGTTTTGATTTATTTCCTTAGTAAATCTTGGGGGAATTTTGGATGCCATGTTATATGACATCTTTGCCAAACAGTTGGAGTATTGAATACAATTTTTTTTAAAGAAATTTGCTTAGTAAATATTTGGTAAGGCTAAAGATGGCATATAACATGGTGCGAGGTAACATTGGATCACATTGTGGAGATGTATGAGCATAGGGTACATCAAGATTCAAATGTATTCCGTAATAATTGCCTGCTGCCTTCACTACAAACATGTGTAAGATTTAGGTCGCACATTGTTCTAAAGTTTTAAGTATTCTATAAAACAGTTATTAGTATTTTTTTTTCTTATCAAAATTGTGTGGGACTATGGGTGTGTCCACAATTCTTAAATTATTGTCTAGTAATACTCCGCACATGTTAGCTTGCACACTAATAATGCAAAAGATTATTTGAAATAGGTAGCACTCAGCACAATTAATTATTTTTTTTAATGGTATTGGTAAATGAAGCAACTGGCTACCTATAACATAACAGGTGAAGTTTGGACTGCACATTATGTTTATTTAAAATTTTAATGATATTCCTTTCGTTAACCTTAGCAAGGTTCACAACTGCATGAACTTTTCAGATCAAAATTTTGAGTAGGTTTTGAAGTGATGAGACTGAGGGTTCAAAACTTCAAACTTCAAATATATGCCCTGAAGCTATTTTCCAAAGGCCTGGTCTTCTGTACGTTTTTCAAATGAGCTAATTACATTTTAAGTTTTAACTAGGTAAACTATAAAACGAACCATAAATACCAAATATGTACAGGTGCGAATAATGACATTCTACTGTTCATGGTGCTTGGTCGGGAGATTCCATAAGTGAGTAACCCTGATCCCCTGGTTCAAGCAGTGTCAGGCAATTGCTACATGTCCCAGTCTATTAGGTTGTTTTTTTTAATACACCCAAGTTTTAGACCTAGATGCTCTCATAAGTCTGGGTTAGCATTTGGGTCCTGAACCATGCTGATTGACCTGTCAAGGAAGGGCCCACTGATGGAACTTGCAAAATTCTGATTAACTTTCAAGAGGAATGACTCCACAGCACTCCCGTGAGTAAGTTTTGAATATTTTGTTGTTTTAATAAGTTCTGAGAGTGGAATATTACTTTAGGGGGATTGTAACATATACCGACCATCATTGCAATGCACCATCAATCATAGAACACCTTTAGGTTTAGAAGGTAGAATCCATGTCGAAAACGTTTCCATTCGAGGATTAGGATTAGATGGAAGATTAGGATTATTGTTTGGAGGATTGTAGTATAAGGGACTTGGATTGTGGGTGGAGGTGATGGAGGGGTTGTACAAAGATGGAGATTGGGATATGGATAAGGGAGGAGATGTAGATATGGATATTGGATGAGAGGTGTATGTAGGTGAGGGATAAGAGGGAGACATGAATGGGGGATAAGATGGATGAGGGAAACTTTGGATAGGGAGTTGGTATCCTTTGTCAAAGGAAGAGGGAGGTTGAGCAATAGGAGATAGGTTAGAATTGGATGTGTTGGAATTGATTGTCATTGATGTCAATGGAGAAACAACACAACTGAACCTTTTGGAAATAGATTGGCATGATGATAGAAGGTACACTAACAAGGGAGAAGAGGAGGAAATGATATTTGCTCAATGTGGGGAAATAGATGGGGTGAGACTCGGTGACAAAGTGAATGAGTTGGCACTTAAATTTGACTCCTACATATCTATATCTACATATATCTATATACTATATAATTGAATCTTCTGTCACTTTGGAGGTGAAGATTATAGAAGGATCAGAAACTACAATTGATGTTATATTGATAATTGATAAATGGTGTGCTTCATTAAGGTGATCAGATTGTGGCCTATGGAATGCAGGGTCCCATTGTGACAACTATATGCGCTTTATTAATTCCATATCAAATGAAGGAGCTTCGAGTAAAGGAATATTTTCAACATTATAAGGAGTTGAAGGTTGCATAGGGAATCAAGAATAACTGCTCAAGGTCTTGAGCATGAACTCAGTTGTATGTTGACGGGCCTGACAAATCAAAGATTTCAGTTGAACATTTACATGAGACCTCTGTTAAAGCAGTAGTTGCTGTTGCAGATTTAGAAAGAATGGATCTTAACTTTTTTTGATTAAAGTTGAAAGAATTGCAAGTACAAAGAAAGGAATCGCATGAAGAAGATTTCAAATGGATTAGTCACTGTTAAAAGGGTTGTTGAAGCAATCATAATTATTATCATTTTGTTGCCGACTCCCTGGAGAGTAATCACCTATTATAGAAGTTATATTTATTCAATAAGGCCGACCTTTGAATGAATCGCCTCTTTTCAAGAAGATTTGCCTCCCTTCATGAAGGCAATGGGGTATATAAATAAGGAGAGTTGGACATAAAGACAACAAGTTCTTCAACACAACATCATACAAATTGGAGCAGCCTTAAAGCAGATTTGTGTAAAAGCATATATGAGAGATAGGGTGAATATGTTGCAGACTTAAAAAGGATCTATGAGCAGACTTAAAGAGGAAATATATGAGCAGACTTAAGGAATATTTATGTGCAGATATCTATGAGGAATATTTGCAGACATATATGAAAAATTTGTGCAGATATAGATGAGGAATATGTGTTGATCTTTACGAAGAATATGTGCAGATATACATGAGAAATATGTGCAGATATATATGAAGAATATGTGCAGATGTACATGAGGAATATGTGCAGGTATTTACAAAGAATATGTGCAGATCTTTATGAAGAATATATATATTATATATAGGAAGATAAAATCAGGAGAAAGATTGATACAAACGAGAGATCGAATTGACTATCATCCATTGAAAATTTGGAAGTTGGTGCTTCCTGCTTCCTGAAGGAGAGATTTGTGTTTCTCGCTGAGTTGGTGCTTAGCTATGGGGGTTGGTGCATACAAATTAAGAGGATTGGTGTCTCTTGTGGGTTAGTGCCTACAAAGTTTGAAAGGAGAGGTTATATAAGCATTTTTTTGCTCTCGTTTTCTCCTGTTTCCACGTAAATCGTATGTTCTACTTGCGTTGCGTAATTCTTGCATCTTATGTTATTGATATTGTGCAATTGATATGCTTAAGGTATTCAATTTGAAAAAGTAGAAAATAGTATTTTTTTAAATCCTTTTGGAGCATACCTCCCTTCTTAGGAAGGCTTTTGTTCCCACAAAAGCTTAATGAGACATCAAATGAGGAAAAGAGTTATACTCTCTCCTTAGAGTACCACTTGGCTTGGTTTTCCTTTTAATCTTTGAGTTCAATCTTTCAAGTTTCCTGGACTCTATTCCTTTTTTCTCTTGTTTTCTTTTCCAGTTCTACATCCTTCCTTATGAAGGATGATTCTTCCTTTCACACCCAAGTCTTCTAAAGAGTTTAGTACTTGTTCTTCATTTTCATCCGGCATAGAGGGCTCATGTAGCTGTAGGTACTCACAATTGGCAATGGAATGCATCTTCATGAAGGGAGGAAGATGAAGTTTGAATGCAGTTTCACCTATGGCTTTTAAAAGTGTGAAAGGTCCATACCTTAATGGCTTGATATTCTTTGCTTGTCCTTCAAGTCTTTCCTTGCCCAAGGGAAGCCAAACTTTGTCTCCTACCCCAAAGTTGCATTTCTTTATAGTTTATATATTTGTTGTGTTCTTTCCAATTGTTCTTTAATTTTGAGTTGGATTTTCCTAATCCTCTCAACAGATTTAGATACTAGTCACCTCATTATCTTGTCCTACTTACTCATATTGCTTGTCAAAAGCTACATCAAGTGGACCAGATGGTAGATATCCTAAAAATGCTTCAAATGCAACTTATCAGTAGAAGAATGCATGCTCTATTTAAGAATGCTGGATGTATGAGAGCGATTCATCCCATGTTTTGGGACACTTATGAAATATCCATTGTATTAAATTTCCTGGTTTACACAAGCTGACACTTTCAGACAATTATTGCTATCACAGTTAATTGGTCGTGATTCAGAATTGCTAGGTTAATTCATAGTGCTTTCATGTCTTAATCAAACTCAGAATCTCCAATCAGTGAAACCGCAACTTCTGACAATAAATTTAAACACCAAATACAGTCTACGAGATAGGAAAAAAGTAGCACAACATGCATGTGTCAGAAAACAACATTTATATTCAACAATGATTCAGTTACAGTGTTTGTGGTGCACAGAATCATTTACAGGTGTTGTCTTCAGATCTGGTAAGTATGATGCTTGGAATAGCTTCAAACCCAAAAACAATGGCAATCCTTTTATAGGATAATGACGCTTTAGGAGTAGACAGTGCAGAGTTGAAACGTCCCCCACCAAGTGATGAATATAAAATCACAGTATGCTTCAGATGCCTGGAGAAGATGTGAGGTGTCTCCAGTGCATAAAAAGGGCCCTGAGTGATCAGATCACTAGGGCATATCTAGGAAAAACCCTTGATCTGTATTTAACCCTTGTTGGTGCCACCAACACCCAACAACTCGCCTCTAATTCGTGACCTCTGGAAGTGCCCAAAGAGTTAGTTTCGGCCCGTGACTGTTTGAAACTGAAATCAGATAATCAAGGTATTTTCCCATGGAAATTCAGAATGAATCACTGTTGCAGGTAGTTATAGTGATGGGAATTTTCTGAGCATGCTACTTGATTATAGACCTAGAATAAACAATTTTTCAATAAGCTCAATTCAATTCCCCAAACGGAAATTGCACCAAAGATCAGTGAGGTTTGCATCTGTAAAGCGGAAAATCGAACCCTAGGTGTTCCCCCACTCAATGGAGAGAGAAAGGAGGTCACTAGGATTGACGGTTTTCACTTAGGAGAGACTTTACATTCAAAAGAGGGGTTGAAACTCACAAGATCCAATCCCACACAATGCAAGACTGGATTCTAAATGAGTTTTAAGGGTTAAGACATCAAGGATACCCTCTTTTGTAAAGAATGTAGATAGAATGATTGAACTAGGAATGCATGTAAAGTAAGGAAGATTCGCTTGTAGACGGAGATAGGGACATGGGATGAAGCTGCGGACCTGAAATTAGCAGTAAAATGTCGAGACGATGCTGTCCTGCAAATTTGAGCGAAAGTTGACGGGACGATGGCGCCCGGAGTGCACACGGTCCTCCGAAAAATCCGCGAAACGAAGGGGGATCTGTTCGTCTTTGCACAAGGCTTCCAAATCTTCAATTACAGCTGCGTACCTGCAACCTACACACAGAAAAGAGAGGACGATTGGGGGTTTAGGGATTAGGGGTTTGCCTTTAGGTCAAACCCCGGTTTTGGAATTAACCAAGAAATGAGAATGCTGTAAATGTAAATGTTTATAATGTAAACAAGTACTGATACCTTGTTGTAAGAATGTTTGTATTCTTACATGCGAAGGTGTAATGATGTTGTATGTTTGTATGTTGTATGTTGTAAGTGATCTCCTCTTCAATGGTTGAATCCTTGTCTTGAATGCAACATCTAGCCTTGAATGGAGACTTAGAATACTCAATTGCTTGAAGGAATGCTTGAATGCTTGAATGCTTGAATGTTTGAATGTTTGAATATCGCTTCCGCCTCTTGCTACCACCACCCTTTTTCTGGGAGGGGAAATGTAGTTTATATACTTGTCAATTAGGGTTGAGAGACTGATTTTTCCGACCTTAGGCCGACCTAGGCACATTATTTTCCGAATTGCAAACTTAAAGACCCGATGCCCAACAAGAGACCGGGCCCAAAATAGGGCCAGGGACCAGGGCGCTGGGCGCCATGGTCCCACCTCCCGGGACAACAGGGTGCAAGGAAGGATCAGGCCAAGGTGCAGAAATATGCAGTTTTTGATGTCGTAAACAGGTTTCGGGGTCTCCATTCAGGTTCAACGTTGCGCCGCCATCGTGAAGACCCAAATGCAGTCGAAATTGCAAGTGTCGCAATTTTAGGACGCTACGGCATCCTACCTGTCCAGCTGGCTTGAGGGTTTCGTCCCAAGTCTAGGTAATAAGCAAAATTACAATGATTGGAATAAAAAATTGGCTGCTCAAAATGTTCCATCAAACAGACACATATACCTGTTTGAGAATGCTTGGAAGGACTAGGTTGGCTAGGAGTAAATCAACCATGTCGGCCTACCAAAATAATTATAATTTTTAGAATAATTAATATTAACATAATAATATAATTATATTATTATAATAATATTGTTTAAAACACTTTTATTATTTAAAATAAAATAACCTAGAGGGTGTTGGCACGAGGGGCATGACAACTTACTATTATGCCCCCTAATGAGCTGCACAAAAGTCCTATTGACCATTTCTGTTTGGTCATCTATTGTGGGTGAAATACTATGCTTTTCTTTAGCTTTGTGTCCGTTATTCTCCACAATGTAGAATAAAACTTACTAACAAATTGTGTATCCTTGTTAGAAATGATGAACTTAGGAAGCCCAAAGTGTACTCGTACATTGCGATAGAACAATCTAGTTTATTTTCTTGGGATAGGCTTTATATAAGCCATTCAAATACACATTTTGCTAAACTTGTCAACTACCACAAACAAGTAATCATGCCCATGTCTGCTCATAGGCAACCCTCCTAGAAAATCCATCGAAACACTTTCGCCATGGTCTTGTGGGAACAGGCAAATGCATATATATTTCTTCATTTCTTGTTTTAGATTTGCCAGTGCAACATAATTTATGATGTCTAACAAACCTTGCTACGTCTTGCTGCATTTTGGGTTGAAACACATACCTTTGCAAATGAGCCATCATTTTTTCTATGCTTAGTGACCTGCCACTTTGGAGGTATGGGCCTCCCTCATTAGTAGAAGTGTTTGTGCTCTTGGCACACACAATTTTCCTACCTCATGGAACAACCCATCTCAAAGATAAAAGTATTCTTCACTTCTTATAATTCCCTTTCACCAAAATATTTACCACATGTATATTCTTCAACATAAGCCTCCTTTTTGGAGGGCTCAAGCGAGTTACCATGGCCATTGCTGAAATAGATGGCCCAGACAACATGGCTGCCACACCATTGTTAGTACCTTCTTAATATTTGATTACAAAATGAAATTGCTGAAGAAAACCCTTCCATTTATAGTGTCATGATTGTCATAAGTTACTCTATCCTTGCAAATATTGTAGAGGTTAGTGGCCAATATGTGCAGTAGTTTCCTTACCAATAGATAGTGTCTCCATGTTTTAATAGCTTGAAACTAATGCTATAATTCTTTATCATAAGTTGCATAACCTGTAACTGTTGAAGGAAAAACCCCTGAATAATAGCATGTAGGCTTATTAGCGACTTGAAGCAAGATGACAGCCATTGCATATTCCCTAGCATTTTTTTCTACCTCAAATGGCTTTCATATATAGGAAGAGCTAAAATAGGAGCATGAATTATCTTATACTACAATGTTTCAAATACCTTATCATGCTTGTTATCCCAATTGAAGTTATTGCCCTGTGGGCAGGAAGGAGGAGGAATACAAAAATTCACGAATTGTGCAGCCTCTACAAAACCCTTAGCTTCTAAAATACTCTTTGGTGTAGGGTAATTTGCATTGGTTCAACTTTTGGTGGGTCTATTTTTAATTCTCCTCCTTCAACATGCTATAAATATGCCAATATGCCAATGATTCTTTACCAAATTAACATTTCTTTAGATTTCATAAAGATGTTCTTTTAACCTTTCCAAGGCTTGGTTATTCTGGATTAAATGTTCTTCCCAGCTAGCATTGAATATTAAAATATCATCTAGATAGAGTATCACAAAGTTATTTGTGAATTCCCTTAAAACATCATCAATCTCATAAAAGTAGCAGGTCAATTACTCAAGGCAAAAGGAAGTACTGACCATTCATAAAGTTCCTACTTAATTTTGAAAGCAGTTTTCAAGGTGTCCTCTTTTTCATTTGCACCTGATCGTAACTGGACTTAAGAACCTACTTAGTGGAATACATAGTGTTGTGTTGTATACACACGCCCCATTGGAAATGGGGACCTCAACTTTTTTCACTTTCTAGCTTAGTGTTTTTGCTTAGTTGCTTAGCTTGGCAATAGTTTTGTACTCTTTAGCCTTTGTTTGTAAAGAGGGGTTTTCGTCTTGTCAATCCGGAAGGAGTGTGTTGTTCGGTCCTTGAAATGACTTAGGATGCAAAGTTTATCCTTGAGGGTGTACAATTGAGTCAGGGATTCAAGTTTGGAGCCCAAAATCCATGAACAAACGTCAAGATAGAGGATTCAAAATTGTTGAAAGTTGTCAATGTTGCCAAATGTTGTCATAGTTGCTGAAATGTAAAAATGTTGCAAAACTGTTGTTAGGGACAAGTTGTCAAGGAATTAAGATTTTTGAAATGCTAAAAATGATGAAATTCTATGTCTTGATGAGGAAAATACCTTGTCAAGGTTGGATTTTCCGACCTTGACAAGGGAAAATGAGAAACAATTTGTAAAATCCTTAGACAGAGTTACAATTTCGTGGAAAATCCTTATTTGAAGTGTCAAATTCAAAGATTAAATTTAAAGGTGAAACATTTTATTCAAGTTTGATCCAGAACTCAAGTCCTTGTTGGGTTGTAATGAGGAATTCCAAAATGGAATAAGAAATTCAAGGTTTAGGTCCAGATTGTCTCTTTCAAAATTGAATTTTCCTTAGCAAATTATTGATGATCCTCGTCAAAACCTTCATCTTGCATTCACCAAGTCCTTGCATTGCCTAGAAAGGTGCCTTGACTTGTCCTTGTCAAGGTGGATTTAGCGCCCTACTTATCCATCTTAACCCTTCATTTGTGCCTAACCTTGCCCCTTTGTCCATGGACACATTGCTAATGTGCCCTTGCAGTCATTGTCCTAGCATGAGGCTAAATGTCGCCGTTGTCTTAGTCCCTCTACTCACATCAATTTGCGCTCAACCTTGTTTTGTCCCTGGCACCATCTCATTACCGACTTGTTTAGTTCTTGAGTACACTCCAAATATACTCAGTCTTTAGTCCCTCACTACCCTTAAAAACTGCCTTCATCTAGTCCTTGAGACTGCCTTGCATATTGTCCATGCACATCATGAAAATGTTCTCAGTCCTTCTCCTTATGCAACATGAATACCGCCCTTCATTTGTATTCAAGAACTCTATATAAGGCTTCGCCTTCTCATTTGTAAAGGTTAATAGTCACAGAATATTTGATCATTAGAAGTTAGCAAGTAGAGTAGAGTAGGAGGAGAAGACCAAGAATTGTTGCCAAAGCTATGTTGGAATAAACAATATGACTTTCATTGAAGATATGGTAGATTTTTTTGTGTTGTTTCCACATGATGCATGGTTTCTAGTTCCACTTCTCAAGTTTTAGATTTGTTTGTATGGATTTGATTAGTTTAATGGAAGATCTTATTGTTGATAAATGGTGATGCCTATATGTTCATACCATATGAAATTTGTTGATTGCAAATTGCAGTGCATGGTTAGTCTGAATTCAATTGAAAGATTAATTTCGATTGCTCTATGCTCGTTGTTCATGGTGTTGATGTGCATAAGTGATATGAAAATCATTTGTGTACCCTTAGGAGATTGCACCATATTTGTGTAGTTGTTTCCTCATAGTGAAGCAAAGCTTGGTTTGGTTTCATTAAGTCCGCAATCATTTCTTGTATTTTAGGTGTTAGATTAGCTTTCCCTAAATCCTTTGCCTTTTGTATTTGTTTGAGTTTGAATCAGTTAGTTTCCACATTCCACCAAAATGTAAGTCCCTTTGTGTTACCAACAATATTACATCATACATTGAGTCTATCCACAATATAAAGTCAATTGTTCGCATTTTAAACCTTGGGGTTGCCTTGTTTGATCAAGAAGTTTAGCATTCAAGGTTTCCTTGTTCAAGAGAGGATATAATACTTAGGTATTTTATTCTGTGTTTGAGGTGTCATAAAAAACACATCGACACATAACATGTCTAAGTTGATCTAAAAATCATCTATCCTCGAGAGAGGATATCTAATCTTGACAGTAATTTTATCAAAGAGTCCAATAATCTTTTTATATTCTCCAAGAACCATCTTTTTTTCTTAACATTACTATGGATGTCCCACATGGTGAGGTGAACAAGGCCAATTTCTCCTTGCTCTAATATCTCTTGTAGGTGGCTCTTGACCTTGTATTTTCTCAAGTAATGTTTGTGGATACAAGCTGATATTTGGTAGAGTAGACTTTGGTAGTATTGAATCTTGCGCACCACCTTCTTTCTTGGTGGCAACCCTTTCAGTTCTATGAATGCTTATTGAAAAACTGACAAGGCTTCATCCATGTGTTTCAATTTTGAGTTGGTCATGGTAGAAATGCTAATCCCATATTCATTCTTATCTTTAAGTGAAAGCTGAAAAACTGCTTAGTATCTTGACAATTTAATTGCATGATTAGCACCTTACCATGGCTACATTAGCCCTGCTCTAATGTCCTTTGGTTTTATATTTGATGCCATCATTGGCTCACTTGTACGTAATAGAGCTTCTCATAAATATACCATCTTTGATATAAAGATGTGGACTATTGAGAACAATATCAAAAGCATCAAGGGGGATTATATCAACATCTTATGTATTAATTGTGCATTTATCCCAAATTTTACCTTGCATCATTTATTCACCTATACATTTACATCTCTTTCAACCCATCCCAATAGATATGGATGTAGATGTTCCTTTGTCTTCAGCACAAGTCTTTTAATCAAATTTCTAAAATAAGATTACATTGTGATCCTGAATCTAGCAAAACATTAGTTCTGTTCTATTTAACTTGTAACTTGAAAACAAAAAGTTTCATAATCTCTTCAAGTTCATTTTCCTTAGTGGCCATGTGTCTAAGGTTGTCATCAATAATTGAACTATCCTCAATTTCCATTTAACCTTCATCAATAGTTAGCATAGATTCCTTTGTATCATTTTTTTAACCCTTATTCTTATTCTTAGGGTGTTGTTCATGATGAAACTTCCAATGGTTTGAGTTGACAAGCCCATCTAAATTACTTATGTTCTTTTAAACATTTTACTGTCCCCCTTTTGTACTACTATATGAGCTTTCTGTTTTCCAATTTTTCTAATACTTGCCTTTGAATTTACAAGACACCTTCATACCTCATCTTCTCCTCCTCTATGTAGTTTGCTTCGACTCATGCCTTGTCCAAGTCCTTTGGATAAGTGGTGATTGCCCTCCTTTGTATGTGAGTATGGAGTCCACTGAAATATTTTGTCATCATGTCCTCCTCTTCAAGATCCACTTTGTTTACCATTAGAATTATGTGGTGCAATCCTATACACTTGGACCAGCTTCTTGTTTGTAATAATAATATAAAAAATCACACCTTGTACAATTCAATGCAACAAATGGTGCCTTCCTCCACATCATCGGAGGTCGTGTACCACCGCTTTTGTCTTTTTTCCCACCTAGATCGCTTCATTAGCTCCAGACTGGAATCTTACCAACTCTGTCGACTTGTCATCTTGTTGTGACGTATTCACACATCGCCCCATTGCAAATGGGGACCCTTGCTTTTTGCTCTCTAGAGTTTGTCTTCTAGGTCTTTTAGGGTTTAGTCTGTTAGCTTTTGCATGGTGAGTGCTGTCAGGAGGATCACTAGATAGCAGGCTCTGCTTGAGCTAGGGTGAGTCAGTTGATGCTCCAAGTTAAGGGCGTTTTTCAAGGTCTTCCTTAGGCTTGGTTTTGCTGGTGGTGTCCCGTTTGAGTTCGAGGAAGTCAGTGAGTGGTTGAGCAAATTTGGCTAAGGAATGGAAGGAATAAATCAAAGATATAGCCTAGGACAAAGTCAAGCCAGTTTGAAGGTGAATTGAGCCTAGAAAGGTGAATTTCGCTCCTGACCCTTCCAAAGGGTCCAGAGCGAAATTCATGTAAAACCCTATTTTCCACAAAAACTGGAGCTATATGTCAACCTAAAGGAGAAATTTGCATGATCATGAGGAAAGGAGGCCTAATAAAGTTTGTCCAAGGTGTGAGGAGGAGAAAATATGTGAGAAATTGGCTCAAAAGGTGAATTTCACTCCTGACCCTTCCAAAGGGTCCAGAGCGAAATTCATATTTCCTCTATTGTGCTTCTTAGCTTGACCAAGTTAGGAGCTTCTAAGGCATGGTTTGGTAGGTTTTGGTGCATATTTGCCTTGAAGAGGAATTTTTGGACCTCAAAGTGATGAAAGCTAGCCTCAAATTAGAATTTCACTCCTGACCCTTCCAAAGGGTCCAGAGCGAAATCTTCCCCTTTTGCTTTCCTTTGACCTTAAAACCTAGTCTGACATTGCTTGGACCCAGTTGGGTGATGGAATATTTTGGTAATGAAACAAGGATGTTGATTTGATCAAATTTGGAGGAAAATGAGATAAACCAAGGTGAAAAACTAGCCAAGAATAGGGATTTTGCTCCTAACCCTTCCAAAGGGTCCAGAGCGAAATTCATCATAAACCTTATTTGTTGCCTTGAATGGACTTGAAACCTTGTTCCTAAGGTGGAAAATGATCTAAGTTTGCTTCTTGAAGTGGTTTGAAGTTTGAAAAGTGAGTAATCTAGCCTAGAATGAGATTTTTGCTCCTGACCCTTCCAAAGGGTCCAGAGCAAGAATCTTCCTAAAGCTCATTTCCTCCTAAGTTTGACTAAATTTTGATTTGCAAGAAATCTTGAAAGGAAGGTTGGACATCTTGTTACCTTTGAAATGTGAAGGATTTTGGACCAAAAAGGAAATTTTGCTCCTGACCCTTCCAAAGGGTCCAGAGCGAAATTCCTAAAAACTCTTATTTTTGCATTGAAGGAGGTCAAGTCCTTGGTTTTTTATGGCGTGGATGGAAGTGAAGTAGCTTGTCTTTGTCTCTTGAGGTTGTTTTGAATGGGAGAAATGAAGAATCTAGCCTAAGTCAAGATTTTCGCTCTTGACCCTTCCAAAGGGTCCAGAGCGAAAATCTTCCTAAGATGCATTTCTTTCCTTGTTTGGCTAAATTTGATGTCCAAGGCATGATGATAAGGAGAATGAACATGATCTAGCCTTTGAGAGTGTTTGGTAGCTATGAAAATGAAGGATTTTAGCCAAGAAAGGAAATTTCGCTCCTGACCCTTCCAAAGGGTCCAGAGCGAAATTCCTTACAAGCCTACCTTTTTGACCTTTCTTGGGCTTAAAACCTTGTTCCTAGGGCGATGAAGGATGAGATTCTACCTTGCAAAGAAGTTTCAAGTTGAAAGAATGATGATTTTTGGTCAAGAATGAGATTTTCACTCCTGACCCTTCCAAAGGGTCCAGAGCGAATTTTCTCAAAACCTCTCTTTGCTATCAATTTTGTGCTAGATCAAGTGTGGGATAAGGTAAAATCAAGGAGAAGTTGCCCCTGAAAGTGACTATAAGTTGCTAGAAACCATGAAAGATGAAGGAATTGAGCCTAAAAGTGATTTTCGCTCCTGACCCTTCCAAAGGGTCCAGAGCGAAAATCCTAAAAACCATCTTTTCTTCCAAAATTTGAGCAAAGTTAAACTTGGACAAGGGTGCGAGAAGTCATTTGGATTGCCTTAGAGTGGATTTTGGTCGCCAAGAATGCAAATTTTGAAGTCAAATGAGAATTTCGCTCCTGACCCTTCCAAAGGGTCCAGAGCGAAATTCTTAAGATCACCCTTTTTCCTTACAAATCAAGTCAAGATTTTGGTTTTTATACCCTGGAGAGGAGTGAGGCAAGGTGTTCTAAGTCTTGGAGGTGATTTGAAGTTGAAAGGATGGCGAAATAGCCCTAAAACAAGATTTTCGCTCTTGACCCTTCCAAAGGGTCCAGAGCGAAAATCCTAAAATCTACCTATTCCTTTCAAATTTATGCTAAGCTATGCCTAGACCAAGGTAAAAGATGCCCTTGAGATTGCCCTTGAGTTGATGGTTGTCTCCAAAAATGATGATTTTAGGCCAGAGGAGGAAAATCGCTCTTGACCCTTCCAAAGGGTCCAGGGCGAAAATCCTTCAATCACCTATTTTGCCTTGCAAAATCAAGTTAAACTTAGGTTGGATGAAAGAAGAGAAGTATTTCCTTTCTTTGTGAGGTGGATTGAAGTTGAAATGATGAAGAAGTGAACTACAAGCAAGAAATTCGCTCTTGACCCTTCCAAAGGGTCCAGAGCGAAAAACACTAAAACCATCCTTTTCTCCAAATTTTGTGCTAAGTCAGGCCTATACTAGGGTGAGAGAAGCTATTTAGAATGCCTTGGAAAGATGTTTCACCTTCAAAAATGTGAATTTTGAGCTAAGTTGGAATTTCGCTTCTGACCCTTCCAAAGGGTCCAGAGCGAAATTCTTCAAATCAACTATTTTTCCCTTGTGTGAGGCCAAGACTTTGATTCTTAGGGCGTGGTTGAGGATGGAAGGATGTTATTTAGCCTTACAAGATGAATTGAAGTGAAGGAGATGAGGAATTAAGACCTAAAACTTGAATTTCGCTCCTGACCCTTCCAAAGGGTCCAGAGCGAAATTCTTAAAACCTCCATTTTTGCCCCAAATTTACATCAAGCTTGGTGTTGGTTGAGAATGAGGACGTCCTTGGGCATGTATCTAAGCAAGTATGATCACAAGGTGAGAAGAATTTGAGCCAGGAATGCAAAATTCGCTCCTGACCCTTCCAAAGGGTCCGGAGCGAAATTCTCATGGAGCCTGTCCTTGGAAAGAATTTTAAGCAAACTTCATTTTGATATCTTCTTGTTGATGATTTAAGGTAGGAAATGCTATGTTGAAATAAATTCATTATGTGTCTTTAATCATCTCTTGATTTGTTTTGCAGATGAAAGAAGAGCAGGCATCATCAAGGACGACCTCCTCCAGCCCAGCATCGACAGGGACGACCTTTTCCAGCCCAACATTTTAAGGGAAGGTACACCATCCATCCTGCACATCAAAGACAAAAGAGGATCAAAGCAAGGGTCTGTTGGAGAAGCAGATAGTTTCAGAAGAGTTAATTAAAGTTAGCTTCTCAGCATCACCAAATTGAGCATCAACCAAGTGTCAGACAAGGTGGCATCCTAGTCATCACTCCTCCAGTCGGGTTGGTCCACTTCAGCATGTCCAGATTCAATGTACCTGACTTATCAAAGATGGCAAAAACTTCAATGTACCTACCCCGGCTATCCATTGGTCGAATATTCCAGAGAAGACGTGTTCGAATAATGCAATTATTTCATTGGTCAGAATTAAGTTTGTTGTAACAAACCCTAATTAGGGTTTTCATTGTAAAATCTCGGCCATTGATCTCAAATTGATCTAAGCCATTGAATTGTATTGTGGGCATTATATAAGCCCTGGCTCTTCATTTGTAAAGGCTAATAGTTAGTCAATAATAGCTAATAGTTAATAGTTAGTAAATAGAGGCCAAAATAGTAGAATAGCAATTAGAGTAGATTAAGAAGAGAAGGCAAGACATTGTTGCCTTAATTGTGAAGACTTCTTTTCATTGAAGATATGGTGGAATATGTTGTTTCTTTGCAATGTGCATGGTCTCTTGTTGAATCTTCATTTTTGATGATAGATGATTAGATTGAGTGAAGAAAATTGTTGAATGCACTTGTGTGGAATCTGTCTAGTCCATACCACTAGCCTCTTACTGATGGTAAATGCGCCCTGCGTGGTCAACTGGCATAAAATGAGCTTAATCTTAAGTCGTTACACGTCTATTGTTCATGCATTATCTTGAATGGTGATCATTGTCGGATGGTGTACGATTTGAACGTATTGGAAGCATCCCTTAGAAGATCGCACTGAGTTGATGTTGAATTGTTCAACCCGATGGTGAGACCCATCCCAGTAGGACTCCACCTAGTCATTCATCCATCTTCTCACATTCTAGATAGTAGAGTAGACTTCCTGAACCCTGCATCTTTTGCCATTTGTTTGTCTTCCAGTAGATAGGACTTGTGATTCCAGCAAATCAGACGTTCAGGTCATCGAGTGCAAGTCCCCTTGTGATTCTAGCAAAATCACATCATACCACAGAGAGCTTATCCACGAGTAGAGAACCTACATACAGGAACCTTGGAGTTGCCTCGACTGATCCTTCGGCGAGATCTTCAGCAGTCGGGAAACTTTGTTCAAGAGAGGATAAGGTACCTTTAGGTATTTTATTCTGTGTTTGGTCGTGTACAAAAGACACGTCAACACATCCCCAGGACACTAGCGCGACACAGAGACGTTCACGCGATGCGCTAGCGTCTCGCGAATCTAACAGTCTGCAGGTGGCCATTTGAGCTTTACGCCTGTGCTTGGAAGGAATCGTAACGCCTTTGCATGCGCCCATCGACGTTGGTTTTCCTTCCAGGGCCTATATCTCTCCCATTTGAAGGCATTTTGGAGGGTTCTTGATCATTTTTTTGCAGGTTGAAGCTTTTGGTAATCTTCTTGGGCAATATTCATAGGTTTTCACGAGACCACCATTGTTGCAGTCTCTTGAACAACTCACAATGTTGTCTTCATAGGTCTTGGAAGGGGAGTTCACTTACTTTACTTGATTTGTTTGCATATTCGTAATCTTTCATCTCAATCTATTATCGTATTTCTTTCACTTTATCATTTCATTTCATTGTTGCTATCATCCGGGTTGTCCGTGGAGGTCGAAACACCGAAACGGGGGTTTGACTAAGGCAAACTCCAAAACACAACCCCCAACATTTTCCTTCTTGCTTTTGTGCAGATTTTGTAATCGTGGGAAGGTAGTCATCTTGCGGGACGCTTCAATCGTGGACCCGCTGTGAGCTTCCCTCATTCCTTCCTCCCTTTTCATTCTAGTATTTCACATTTTGCGTTATTAACTTAGTTTTTTCATTTTCCCTGTTTGTTTAGTAATATAGTTGCGCCTGTCACTTTTCATATGACTTTTGTATCTCGTCCGTACAGGACGATAGCGCGCCGCGTTGGTGTCCCAGTTCCGCGCTCTCATGATCGGGACAGAGGCTTAACAAAGCCATTTGGAAACTTAGTTTGTTAGCCATTTATCTTATTTTGTACTTAGTTTTGCATTTTCATCCCCTGGCTCACCCTTAGCGCTAGTTAAATGAGGTAAAGCGAAGGTAGGTTTGTTCCTTGAGGTCCATCACCTTGAGGGTAACAAATCCCGTCCTCTACAATAATACACCCATTATATTTTTTGATAAACCTTATGCCCTATGTGTGTGATAGAAAGTCCTTATCAACTCTATGAATTCTTCCCATTTACCAACTATCGGCTTTTCCTTTTTGTTACAATTTGCAACATATCCTACCCACCATACAAGAGCATAATCATTTTTAGGAATGCAAAATTGATCCATGTATTTAATATATCCACATTAATTTGTTCATTTAAAAAGGCTTAATTTCTACTTTTGTTTCAACCTTTAACTGACTGAATAATCTTTGCTTCTATATGAGGTTCATTTAGAAAATCTTTTCCTTTCATATCATCTTCAGTAATACCAATTTTTTTGCCACAGTTTTAACCAATCCACCGATTAATTTTTTTTTTTCTTCTATATCACCTTGCTTCCTACTCGTGCTCTTGTTTTTGTCTCAAGAATTGCTGATTCTCCATGATGCCTCTTATGTGGCCTTCTAGTGCTGTCACCTGTACACTCAATACATTCAAATCCTCAATGGATGCACTTTGAGCTTTTGTTACTATCATGCAAAAGACTTCCTCAAATCCACCAAAAAAATCAAATTGCTTTGATGTCAAAAGTGATCTCTATAGATTTAGAACTTCACCAAATTTCAACTACTTTCTACTTGCTTGCAAATGAAAGTGTAGGTCTTTTAGAGAAAGGAATATTTTGCTAAAATAAAATAAAAATCAATAAAACTCAAAACACGGATAATCTTAGAAAATTCCCAATGTAGAGGAAAAACTAGTCCCTTTGGTAGTGGCGACGTGCCTTGATTATCCCTACTTTATCAATGGCAAAGAGATATACAAGTTGGCAATTTTGCCTTCTGCGTTTGTTATTTCTCCAGCAATAAACAAGAACATACAATAATTCACAATCCTCAAAATACTAGATGTTTTTAATCCAATGCACAGTTGAGTTTTCCTGGGCCATGAGTGATGAGTTATAGTCACTGAACAAAGAAACAATGCATGTATGGTTCAGCTTTTGAGTCTGAATGTTTGTATGGATTGTAGACTTTGTTTACCCATGGTATGGCTCTAGATGCTTGTGCACCCATGGTACGGTCTAGACTCTTAACACCCTTGCAGTACAGTCTTGTGTTTGATACACTTCTCCATTGCTGTCAAACACTTGCTTCACATCTGAATCTTGTTTTCTGTTACATATATTTTTTAGATCCTTTTGGATCAATTTAACTGGAGAGCAAGCCAAGCTTATCCAAATTGATGTCATTTCTAGATCCAAAAGCCATGCTCGTGAGAAAGTAAGACCTTTCACTTTTCCAATTCAATGTTCTGAAGCCAAAGGAGATCAATAAAGCATAAGATTATTTTAGGAAAATAGTAAAGGAACAAGCATGTGTCTACTGGAGGAAAATAGAATAAAGTAAATAAAGTTATGCAAATGCTGAAAATTGTTTTACATGTAAATAATCCATGGAAGCCAAAAATTGCTTTAGGAGGGTAACACAAGGATAGAAGCTTTTTGTTGGAATTCTATCTTCAAGTGTCTGTCTAAAATAGGAGAGTGCTTCCTTGTTTAAAGCATGGCAAGATTTTTTTTTTCATAAGAATGAAAATTTTCTTTATGCAAGATTGTGTGATTTTTCTAGATCAGAGTGTATGACCTTTCAGTTAATCTCAAGGATGACTTTTCAATTCATCTTTACGATGACTGTTCAAAATCTTACAAGAAAACAAATATTACTATAACCTGGGATTATGTACATGATATTTACATCTTTACTCCCTCCATCTCTCTTAATCTATAAGGGAAGTGAGGCTAAGCATGCCTCCGAATTTTTCAAATTTCTTTTTCCAAGCATTTTTGTCAGGAGATTAGCTGGTCGCTCTGCAATTGGACAAAATATCTATTTGAGATTGCTATCTTTTACATGATGCAGAATCCAATGGAATTTGGTGTTGAATGGTGTGGTTCAGTCGTGAAGTATTGGATTTTAACCATTTTGATTGCAAAAGTGTTGTCGATCATCAGTGGTGTTGATGAACCCTGTTTTTCATGCAAATCCTGAAGACTCCTTTTGAGCCACAATACTTCTCTGGTTGCCTCTGAAGCTGCTATATATTTTGCTTCTGCTGAAGAAAGAGCTGGCACAGACTACTTTGACTTCCAAGTGATGACTACTGATTCTAAATACGTTTGGAAATGTGAGTTAGATTTCTCATCTCCAAGATCGAGTGCATAATCTAAATCCGAATATACAAATAGTTTAAAATCTACTGCCTTGAGTGCTTTAGCCCACAATTCTAAGTTCCCATCAGATATTAATAAACCCTCCTTGCTGGTACCTGTTGCAAGGTATTCACACATCGCTCCATTGCAAATGGGGACCCCCACTCTTTTCTGGTTTCTAAGATAGTGTTAGAGTCCTTAGCTATTAGCCTTTGCATTGGAGAGGTATAATTGGTTAAGAGGCCAGGAGTCAAGAGGATAGCCCTTGTTATGAGGGGTGAAATGAAGTGGTGAATGAATGGAGGGACTCTTTATATCAAGCATAGTCAGCAATTCCAGTATCTCCTTCGTCATCCGAGTGACTTATATGCATCCCAGTGAGAGGTGACTTTCAGGAGTAAAAATTTATCTAAGTATATAAAAATTTCAAGTGCTTCCTAGTTGGAGTGAAATCTGTTTCTCTTGCTCATAATTGGGAGCAATGTGGACTTCTTGAGCAACAATTAAGGGAAATGAATGAGTTTATAAGCCTTCAACAACATTTTGATCACAAGAGAAGTGAAGCCTATCATGAATTCAACCAAGGAGGGAAGACGGATTATTAGTAAGGGTTACTTCAAGTGCTCCTCTTCTGGAGAGAAATTCACTTCAAGTGCCCCTCTCTCAGAGCGAGTTTCACTTCTATTGCCTAAGGTTAATGGTGAAGTCACAATCAAGGTGAGTTTTGAGGTCTTTTGGTATATAGGAGCATAAATTAAGATGTAAAGTGATAAGATTCAACTCAAAAGTGCATTTTCATTCTACTTCATGTGCTCCTCTTTTAGAGCGAAATTCACTTCAAATGCTCTTGATTGAGAGAGAAATTGATCTTAGAACACATCTTGAGCCTAGTTTGAAAAACTTGAATGAATGGAATGAAGGAGAGCAAGCAAGAAAACACTAAGTGTCAAGTTTCAATCCACTTCAAGTGCATCACTGTTGGAGCGAACTTCAAGTGCATCACCTTTGGAGTGAATTCCCCCCTAAAGCCTTGAATGAGTGTGATTTAGTGCATCTGAATCGTCATTAGTGAGCGAGACTTCGTTTTGGAAAAAAACTTCAAGTGCTCCTTCTTGGGAGCAAAACCAACTTCAAGTGCTCCGTAGTTGGAGCGAAATTTACTTCATGTGCCTAGGGTTAGGAGCGAAATTGCTTGTAGAGCCCTCTTCCAAGTTAATTTGATGCCTCCACTTGCATGAATAACAAAGTATTCAAACCTGAAGTGATGAAGGGCAGAATTGGACTAGGTTTGAGAGAACTTCCATTGCCCACCCTTAGGAGCGACCTCCTCTTATCAAACTTGCAAACCACATAAAATCAGAAATTATATCAAATTAGGAAGTTATATAGAAGGTATATATCACGTTGGAGAAGGATCAAAACAAGTGTCGTAAGGAGGAAATTTCAATGTCAAGGTCAAGAAGATGTCTTCAAGAGGAAAACTTCATCAGCAAATACAAAAAAGAAACATCAAGGATGGTGATTGCAAAGCAAAAGGAGGAAGATTGTAAGAAGATCTACACCACCATGCAAAGGAGAAAACTTCATTTACAAGCACGAAAATGCCCAAGAGGAATCTCAACTCTCACCGCACCATGGGGACATGAAGAGATCAAAGGAGTGCAAAGGAGAAATCATACAATCACGCAAAGGCAAGCAGGCAAGGATGGAGGAATGACTCAGCTACATCAATGCTTCCCATCACCACTACTTTGAGCGAACTTGAAATGTTAACTGTCAAGAGATATCTCTCAACATCCCTTCATGATGATGAATCAAGTCTACAAATCCAAGTTTAGGTGTCATCCCAGTCACTACTCTACCAATCAGAGAAGTTCCACATCAGCACGTCCGGATTCAATGAACCAAGCTCATCATATGAAGGCGCAAACTTCGAGGCACCTACCCCTGTTATCCATTGGTCAAATATTCTAGAGATGACATGTGTCAAAATGTTGTAATTATTTCATTGGCCAGAATTGAGTTTGTTGTAACAAACCCTAATTAGGGTTTCATTGTAAAATCTCAGTCGTCGATCTCAAATTGATCTAAGCCATTGAATTGTATTAAGAGCATTATAAAAGGCTCAAGCTCTTCATTTTGAAAAGGTTAATAGATTAATAGAGAATAGTAATAGAATAGTGAATAGCAATTAGAATAGAAGGTAGATTAGGAAAGGCAAAGATTGTTGTCAAAACCTTGTTGTAAAGAACAATTGATTTCATTGAAGTTATGGTGAATTTGATTGGTTACTTCAACAACTTGCATGGTCTTTACTTTTCAATTTACTTTCACGTTGATTAGATTGAGTGGAGGATATTGTTGAATGCATTTGCGTGGATCCATTTAGTCCATACCACTAGCCTCTTGATGATTGTAAGTGTTGCCTTGTGTGGTCAACTGAAATGATATGAGCTTAACTTCGAATTGTTATACAACCATTGTTTATGCATTAGCTTGAATGGTGATCAATGTTTGATGATAATGATTTGAATATCTTTGAATTACCTATTGCCATTTTATGACACCTCGGTCCATCAGTGAGAACCGATTAGAGATATGTTCCATGGACCAGTGCTGCCTAGTTGATCAAGGAGAAAAGCAGTGAAATCATGGTTTGAAGTGTTGTCTTGTCGGAAGTTCCTTGGCCCTCTCTTCCTCTAGCCCGGAACTTCGGGACGCTGAGGTTCCGAGTTTTTTTGCCTTAGCTTCTTTCTTTCCTGCTCCGGAACTCCGGAACTCCAAGTTTCCGAAGTTCCCTTCCTTCCCTTAGCTTTTCTTCTGTCTTCAACCTCGGAACTCTGGAACCCCCAGGTTCCAAAGTTCCTTGTCCAACTACGGAGACCCCAGTCTTTGAAGTTCCCCAAGTTCCTAAGTCTTCTACCCCGGAACTCCGAAACCCCCAAGTTCCGAAGTTCCTTAGTCTTCAACCCCGGAACTCCGGAACCCCCAGGTTTCGAAGTTCCTTGTCCAACTACGGAGACCCCGGTCTCCGAAGTTCCCCAACTACGGAAACCCCGGTCTCCGAAGTTCCCCAAGTTCCTAAGTCTTCTACCCCGGAACTCCGGAACCCTCAGGTTCCGAAGTTCCTTAGTCTTCAACCCCGGAATTCCGGAACCCCCAAGTTCCGAAGTTCCTTGTCCAACTACGGAGACCCCGGTCTCCGAAGTTCCCCTAGTTCCTAAGTCTTCTACCCCGGAACTCCGGAACCCCCAAGTTCCAAAGTTCCTTAGTCTTCAACCCCGTAACTCCGGAACCCCCAGGTTCCGAAGTTCCTTGTCCAACTACGGAGACCCCGGTCTTCGAAGTTCCCCAACTATGGAGACCCCGGTCTCCAAGGTTTTCCAAACTACTTCCGACTTGCAACACTTTTGGATGGCGTGATCGACACTCAAAGCTTTAAATGCTCCGACAGTTTTGGTGACTTATGCATTTTTTTTGTGGAGCCACAGGGGTGCATTTAATGTTTTTGGCAGGATTTCCATCAAGGGAGGTACGGGGCCATGCTGGGTGACTTATGTCATGCCTGACTTTGGAAGGTCAGTCAATCCACCTTCTCAGGATTGCTCTTTGTGGGTATGGCTAGGTTGCTTGCATGTACAAGTCAAGTGCATGCACTTCCCTGCACCTCCAGACTGACATGCAGGGGTCATGTTCACCATTGTAACCCATTTTTCTATATAAGGCTGTTAAGCCTCATTGTAAGGGGTTCTCTCCCTGCTGCCTTGAGCTTTCTTATGCTCTTCTCTTCTCTTGAAAACTTGTAATTTTTGCATTTCTACAACTGTAAGATTGGCGTTTGGCCTTAAATGATTAATTGAAGAACACTATTCTTGCCTTCTTTCAACCTATTTATGTTGTTTATGCTTTCTTACCTTCATCGGTGCATGTTGTGGCTCTTTCTCTTCATATATGCTGTGTTAACTGGTTTCTTGAGTGTGACTTGTGGGAATCCTTCTCCCCTCTTGGCATTCAGTGGATTCTAACCTTCATCTATGCATTGGGGTTACTCATATAACTGAAAGTTGTGCATCTTCAGGGTGTTTCAGTTAATTACTTGTGTCATTTGGGTAGGGAGAGGAACAATCTCTTCTTGGTGCATCACCTCCTTTTATTTCAAGCAATTCCCTCTTCCTTTTGCCCCTGCAAGTTGTTAGGATAGGCTTAGTAGTAAGATTTGAAGTGTTGAGTTGGTTCAACACTTGCACCTGGAATGAGAAGGAAGTCGGCCTTCTCCGGAGATTCAACCCTCTTGCGCAAGGTCCCACACTTCGGGGTTGTTTCCATGTTTCATAAGGTTGTTGAGTTGATAGCTCAGCAAGGGTGCACGCTTTTGTGATAACAGTTTTTGGCACGTCCGGTGGGACTTGTTCAATTCACATGTTAAGGATTTAGTGCTATTCTTAGTGTCTTGGCCTTTTGAGGCAGTCATCTCTCAAGCACTTGGCGACTCTGCTCAAGGACCAGTTCGTGCTCACACAAAGTTCATAACTCTGGGACCCCGGAACCCCTAGGTTCCCAAGTCATCGTAACTCTGCTTACTCCGGAACCCCGGAACCCCCAAGTTTCGAAGTGCTCAGGTCCGGAATCCCAGAACCCCCAAGTTCCGAACTTCCGAACTTCCTCACCCCGGATATCCGAGCTCCCGAGGTGCCGAAGTGGTCACACTTCGGAACTTCCGAGCTCTCGAGGGCGGTTGCAGATTTCATGCCCAGAGTTCATACAAGGGCATCTTCTGGGGGCAGTTTCCAATTCATAGAGCTTCCATCTGCAGGCTCTAGAAGGAGGAGAGGTAGACCTTCATTATCACCAGTCAGGGGTGACGAGGTTGTAAACACTCCATCTCCCAGGTCTCGTTCTACTCCTCCATTTACAAGACCTTTTCTATCAAGGGCTCCCACCACTCATATCAATAGACCATTGTTTCACATGGCGAGAAATCAAGTCTTTGTTACCTTCAAATGGGGGAGTCCCCTTGTTTTGACTCAATGGAATGACATACCAGTGGTTGCGTTGAAGAGTATACCATACTTCATTGGTGAAACAGCTACTACACCCATTGAGCACATTCAAGACATTGCAAACATCTGCTCCGTCCATAACGTCACTCAAGATGATGTTGCTGTCAGACTCTTGGCCACATCTTTGAAAGGCAAAGCCTTGCAGTGGTATAGAGGGTTGCCGTCTAGCTCCATCCACAATTGGGACGAATTGGGGGAGAAATTGTGCAACCATTTTGAAGACAAAAGTGATCACCTATCACTTGTGGAGCAGTTAACTATGATCAAGGGGGCACCCCACGAGTCCATGGGAGACTTCAACTTCGGATTCCATAAGACATGGAATAGGATTCCTGCTCTAGTGAAGCCATCCCCAAATCATGCCTTTTTGTATTATCTTAGAGCTCTCAACAGCGATATAGCTGTCATGGTACAATTGATAGGTGGAGCCTCTCTACCAGGTGCATATGACATAGCCATAAGAGCAGAAAATTGTTTGATCCAAGCTGGGAAGATAGCTCCAAGGCCTCCAATGCCTCTCTTCCCAGAAGCTCTTACTCAACAACCAACCTTGGCTCCTATTCCCATGGCACCTGCAAGTCAACCATCCACGCCATCTACATCCTCGAATGAGCTCCATGAGGTCAAGGCTCTATTACAAAATTTTGGAAATGAGTTGGTAACACTAAGAATGCAACAAACTCAGTATAGCAGACCTTACCAAGCACAAGGTCAGAATTATCAGCAAAATAGGCCAGCCTTCCAAGGGCAAAACCAATGGAGCAATGCCAGGCCTTTGAATAGTGTGAACCCCACAAACGCAAGCAACTCAAAGGCGATAGTTCCAATGCAAAATAACCTTGCCCAAGAGCAAGATTGGTGTCAACCATGTAATCAACCACACAACCAAGGTGTATGCCAAAATGGAGGGTTTGCCCAAACCTTAGTGGTGCAAGATGAGCCGACCACTTCTGGCCAGCAATATGACCCTAATCAGCCTAGTGTTGGTCCCTAGGCTCACTTACAAGGGGATTCTACCTTTGTCAATTGGCAGGAGGCGGAATTTTGTGGTTTGAACCAAACAAATGGTGAGTCCATGCTACAGTATGCAAGGTGAAAGAAGAGAGCCATGGAGGCTACTTCACCTTCAACATTAGTCCAAGCTCCAACACCCAATGTAACCATCCATGATACAAGACAAAGTACCATGCAAGGGAACAAGAGGCACGAAGAGGTCCAAGTCGTCCAAAGAGCAAAAGTAGACCTTGTAGCCTCAAAGGGGCCTCTAAAACCAACTAGTATCCCTTTCAACATAGTTGATCAGATGAAGAAGGCCAACCTCAACGTCACTATGTGGGAGGCCCTTTCAATCCCATCCCAAAGGGATTTGCTTAAAGAGGCATTAAAGGATGTCAATTAGTCAGGTAGTGAGGCAGCAATCAGCGAAAAGGCAGCCTCCACCAGCTTGGTGCAGCCCAAGGAGGAAGAAGATTCAAGCAAGATCAGCAAGCCTCCCCCTTTCTATCTCTCCTTAATCATAGGAGACAACTTGGTTCACAACTGCATGATAGATTCAGGAGCTAGTAGCTCAGTCATGCCTAAGAAGGTAGCTGATCTTCTTGGCATAGAGTATGAACCCGTGACCAAAGGGGTGGTCTAGTTAGATGGCACTTCTATTAAAACAGTAGGGGTGGTAAAAAATCTGAAGTTAACCTTGCATGCATGCCCTGGTTGCACTGTCTTGCAAGACGTATCAATCATCAACCTCCCTGCCTTCTTTGCCATCTGCCTGTCTCGAGACTTCACCGCCAAGATAGGTGGGTACTTGTCTTCTGATTGGTCCCACATGTTATTTCGAACAAGGTATGGTACCAAGGTCACCATAAGGGCAGAGCCCATTGCCCAAAACCACATTGAGGCCTACACCCCTAGTCCTATAAACATGAATTACACTTTGCATGAAGAGGGGGAGGAGTGTGCTGTCCATGAGCCTGCTACTTTCTTGCAAGAGGTTCCTAATTGCTTGCTGGACGAATGGGCCAATGTTTTTCAGTTTGATCCATTAGCTGAGACTGAAGAAACTGGGCTTGGCACCTATTGTATCCATGAAGAGGATACTCCTATCCCTAACCTCATCAAGACGCAAGGAGATTCAAAGGGGTTATGGAGCATGTTTTTTGATGGTTCAAGAAACAAGAATGGTGCAGGCGCCGGGGTAATGCTTGTTTCTCTTGAGCAGGAGAAATATTTCTTTTGTTTTAGGCTTCAATTTGGTTGCACTAACAATGTTGCTGAGTATGAAGCCTTGATCCAAGGTCTCCAACTTGCACAAAGCAGAAAGATAGTGAGTTGGTTGTTAATCACATCTGAGCCCAAAGTGTAGCAAAAAACAACCTACTCAAATCATACAAACACAGGGTTTGGGACTTGATTGAAGGATTCGAGGCCTTCAATATCCAGAGCATTCCTAGGGGTCAGAACAAGCATGCTGATAGGCTTGTAGCAGTTGGTGCTCAGTTCGACATACCAACGCATGTTGCACGAGAGAAAGAGCAACACATCAGACTTGTTGTGAGGCTTGCTGTCCCAGACAACCAAGCGAATTGGCAAGTGTTCGAAAGCGATCAACAGATCGTCAACTTCTTGCAAAATTTAGCAGAATTTTTTGCTAAAAATCAATCCAAGCTGCAAGACCGGTATGGAGATCAAATTATGCAACTCAACTCTAACAAGTTGCCTAAAGGTCTAGTTACCTTGGAGGGCATTTTCAACTCGGATGATCAGTTGAAGAAAAAAATGAACTTGGCTGCAAAGAGGGGTGATTACAAGCCAGTTGTTGTTGCTGAAGGTAGGTCCTTGAACTTGGGCAAGGTGTGTTCCTCAACCGAGCAAGAGGCCTTTGTTGAGCTTTGCCAACAATATGATGACATAGTCGCTTGGACCTATGAGGACTTGAAGGGTTTTGACCCTAGCTTAGCCCAACATACCATAGAGCTAAACTCGGATGCAAAGCCAGTTAGACAGAAACAAAGGCCAATAAACCCCAAAATTGAGCCACTAATGAGGGAGGAGTTGACCAAGCTCATAGAAGCCAATATCATCTTCCCTATCAAGCACTCCTCCTGGGTGGCCAACCTTGTCCCTGTAAGGAAGAAGAATGGGGAGATCAGACTATGTGTAGACTTTAGGGATTTCAATAGAGCCTCCCTTAAAGATCGCTATCCCCTTCTCTCTATGGAGCAGATTCTCGAAAAGGTCAGTGGCTTAGAAAGATTTTCATTCTTGGATGGGTATTCAGGCTACAATCAGATCTTGGTCCAGGAATCAAACCAATACAAAACTGCATTTACTACTAAGTGGGGCACCTATGCTTATTGTAAAATGCCCTTTGGGCTAACCAATGCAAGTGCCACGTTCCAAAGAGCAATGGACATGGCCTTCAAGGGTGTATTAGCAAGGTTTGTGCTTGTTTACCTTGATGACATAACTGTTTATTCGAAGCATGCAGCTGATCATCTTGGTCATCTTGATCAAGTGTTCATGAAATGCAGGGAGTATGGTGTGTCCTTGAACCCTAGCAAGTGTGTATTTGCTACTGATCAAGGAAGATTGCTAGGACACATCATATCCAAGGAGGGTTTGACCATTGACCCAGAGCGAGTGGAGGCTATTCTTTCTCTTCCACTCCCCAATCACAAGAAAGGATTGCAAAGTTTCCTTGGTAGGATCGACTTTGTGAGGAGATTCATTCCCAACCTTGCCACCATGGTAAAACCCCTCACTTCCATGTTGAAGAAAAACTTGGTTTTCAGTTGGACCAAGGAAGGAAGGGCCGGTTTCGAAGAGATCAAACAAGCGATTGCTTAGGCCCCTACCCTCGTCAATCCTAATTATGAAAGGGATTTTATCCTCTATACCTTTGGAGGAGAATCCAACATTTCAGCTGTCCTAACATAGCTGAACGATGACAAGTTGGAGCAACCTATTGCTTTCTTTAGTGAGGGGCTAAAGGACTATGAACTTAAATATAGCTATGTTGAGAAGCAAGTCCTCACTGTTGTAAGGGCATTAAAAAAGTTCAGGCACATGTTGTCCAACAACAGGATCCAACTCTTAGTTCCTCATGCAAGTGTCAAGGATTTCCTTCTAAACAAGGATATCGGTGAGAAGAGGGTTGGGTGGATAACCAAGGTCATGGAGTATGACATCAACATCAAGATCACCAAGCTTGTAAGAGGAAGGGGCCTATGTGAACAACTTGTCTCATCTTCTGAGACTACTTCAGAGGTCGCCCTTGTGTTACAAGAGGATCAACCAACCGACAACAACACTCAATTCAGTTGGGTAAGTGACATGACCACCTTCTTAATGGAAGGTAGATACCCCCAAGGTCTGGACTGGACCAAAAGAAGACATTTCAGGTTGCAGTCCATTCCCTATGTCTTAGTGAATGGCACTCTTTTTCGAAAAGACTCCAATGGAGTCTTACTAAGATGCATCGAGCAAAACCAAGTTAGTAGATTGTTAGAGGAATTTCATGATGGCTCTTCAGGGGGCCACTTCTCTGCAAGGACTACGACTATCAAAATAATGAGGGCTGGCTATTATTGGCCATTTTTATTCAGTGACTCACATAGATGGGTGAAGAATTGCAAGAAATGTGCTCTCTTCTTTGGAAAGCAAAGACTAGCTGCTCTACCCCTTCATCCCATCCAAGCAGATCAACCATTCGCCCAATGGGGTTTAGACTTCATTGGCATGATAAACCCACCTTCTAGTGTTGGCCATAAGTGGATCTTGGCTGCAACAGATTACTTCACTAGGTGGAAAGAGGCAGTTGCATTGAGGGATGCTACTGAGGCCTCAGTATTAGAATTCCTTGAGGGAATTGTGACAAGATTCGGTATCCCCTCCACCATCATATTGGACAATGCCAGGGTATTTGTTGGAACCCAAATCAGTTCTTGGGCAGTTAAGCATGGTGTCATCATCCAACTATTACCCTCAGGGTAACGGCTTGGCTGAATCTTCCAACAAGAACCTCATCAGGATAATTAAAAGGACAATTGAAGACAATCAGAGGGCATGGCACACTAAGTTGAGGACAGCCTTATGGGCTGACAAGATCACACCCAAGAGGGCGATTGGCAACTCCCCTTTCATGCTAGTACATGGGAAAGAAGCAAGACTCCCAACTTCCCTAGAGTTACCCTCTCTTGAGCTAGCACATCAGCTGGAATTAATAGAGAATGATGCCATGACAGTAAGACTAGCTGAGCTGATGGAGCTGGAGGAGGTTAGAAGTCAAGCTATGCATACACTTAAGACTCATCAAGAGCAGGTTAAGAAGGTTTTTGACAAAAAGGCTACTAATAGGGTCTTCAAAGAGGGAGACCTAGTTCTCAAGTGGGATGCAGATAGAGCCAAAGCTGGGCGACACTCCAAATTTGATGCTATCTGGAGTGGTCCATATGTCATCACTAGTTGCAAGGAGGCCAATGCATTTCATCTCTCCAAGCTTGATGGCGAAGTTCTTCCAATTCCAGTGAATGGGATTCATCTCAAGCCTTGCTTCTAAAGAGGGTGTTGATGACTATGTAAATATTAGACTAGAGGTTGTTTTATTTATATAAGTGCTTATGCACATGCCACATTCTCCTTAAGAGGGTGTATGCTCTAGTTTTCAGTTTTCCTCCAAGTGATGGCACACATGTTTGGGTCTTCCATGACTCAGTGCCCAATGGATGCTTAAGGCTTCTGGACTTCATGCTTAGCAGGCAAGCATCCCGCAAAAATCGCTAAAAATGTTGCCATTTTATGACACTCTCGATCCATCAGTGAGAACCGATCAGAGATATGTTCCATGGACCAGCGCTGCCCAGTTGATCAAGAAGAAAAGCAGTGAAATCATGGTTTGAAGTGTTGTCTTGTCGGAAGTTCCTTGGCCCTCTCTTCCTCTAGCCCGAAACTTCAGAATGCCAAGGTTCCGAGTTTTTTTGCCTTGGCTTCTTTCTTTCCTGCTCTAGAACTCCAAGTTTCCAAATTTCCCTTCCTTCCCTTAGCTTTTCTTCTGTCTTCAACCCCGGAACTCCGAAACCCCTAGGTTCCGAAGTTCCTTGTCCAACTACGGAGACCCTGGTCTCTGAAGTTCCCCAAGTTCCTAAGTCTTCTACCCCGGAACTTCGGAACCCTAGGTTTCGAAGTTCCTTAGTCTTCAACCCCGGAACTCCGGAACACCCAGGTTCCGAAGTTCCTTGTCCAACTACGGAGACCTCGGTCTTCGAAGTTCTCCAACTACGGAGACCTCGGTCTCCAAAGTTCCCCAACTACAGAGACCTCGGTCTCCGAAGTTCCCCAAGTTCCTAAGTCTTCTACCTTGGAACTCCGGAACCCCCAGGTTCCGAAGTTCCTTAGTCTTCAACCTCGGAACTCCGGAACCCCCAGGTTTCGAAGTTCCTTGTCCAACTACGGAGACCCCGGTCTCCGAAGTTCCCCAACTACGGAGACCCCGGTCTCCAAAGTTCCCCAAGTTCCTAAGTCTTCTACCCTGGAACTTCGGAACCCCCAGGTTCCGAAGTTTCTTAGTCTTCAACCCCGGAACTCCGGAACCCCTAGGTTCCAAAGTTCCTTGTCCAACTACGGAGACCCCAGTCTCCGAAGTTCCCCAACTACGGAGACCCCGGTCTCCAAGGTTTTCCAAACTACTTCCGACTTGCAACACTTCCGAATGGCATGATCGACACTCAAAGCTTTAAATGCTTTGACAGTTTTGGTGACTTACGCATTTTTTTTGTGGAGCCATAGGGGTGCATTTAATGTTTTTGGCAGGATTTCCATCAAGGGAGGTACGGGGCCATGCTGGGTGACTTATGTCATGCCTGACTTTGGAAGGTCAGTCAATCCACCTTCTCAGGATTGCTCTTTGTGGGTATGGCTAGGTTGCTTGCATGTACAAGTCAAGTGCATGCACTTCCCTGCACCTCCAGACTGATATGCAGGGGTCATGATCACCATTGTAACCCATTTTTCTATATAAGGCTGTTAAGCCTCATTGTAAGGGGTTCTCTCCCTGCTGCCTTGAGCTTTCTTATGCTCTTCTCTTCTCTTGAAGACTTGTAATTTTTGCATTTCTGCAACAGTAAGACTGGCGTTTGGCCTTATGATTAATTGAAGAACACTATTCTTGCCTTCTTTCAACCTATTTATGTTGTGTATGCTTTCTGACCTTCATCATAGGTGCATGTTGTGGCTCTCTCTTCATATATGCTGTGTTAACTGGTTTCCTGAGTGTGACTTGTGGGAATCCTTCTCCCCTTTTGGCATTCAATGGATTCTAACCTTCATCTATGCATTGGGGTTACTCATATAACTGAAAGTTGTGCATCTTCAGGGTGTTTCAGTTAATTACTTGTGTCATTTGGGTAGGGAGAGGAACAATCTCTTCTTGGTGCATCACCTCCTTTTATTTCAAGCAATTCCCTCTTCCTTTTGCCTCTGCAAGTTATTAGGATAGGCTTAGCAGTAAGTTTTGAAGTGTTGAGTTGGTTCAACACCTGCACCTGGAATAAGAAGGAAGTCGGCCTTCTCCGGAGATTCAACCCCTTTGCGCAAGGTCCCACACTTCGGGGTTGTTTCCAAGTTTCACAAGGTTGTTGAGTTGATAGCTCAGCAAGGGTGCAAGCTTTTGTGATAACATTACCCATTAAGAGATTGCACTGAGCTTGTGTCAAAATTGTTCAGTTTGATGGTGAGACCTCGTCCAGTAGGATTCCATTGAATCATTCATCCATTCTCTAGTATTCCTAGGATTAAGAATAGGCTTCCTCAACCCTTCTCCTTTTGTCCTTTTTTCAATTCAAGCTAGTTTAGGATAAAAAGCATCATAAAGATTGCAACATCAGATGAACAAGTTCTAGTGAGTCAAGCATTCAATAATTTAGCGTAAGTCCCTTTGGGATTCCAGCATAATCACATCAAACCAACAAGCTTATCCACACGTCATGACCCGCCATACAAGAACCTTGGAGTTGTCTCAAGTGATCCTTAAGGTAATCTTTAGCATTTGAGTAACTTTGTTCAAGAGAGGATGAGATACTTTTGGGTATTTTATTTTGTGTTCACATGTGCATGAAAAACACATCAACAGTACCTAGTGATTATCTCTAGATTGTTGTATAAATCTGGAAAGAAAACCAACAACAAAAAGAAATGTGTACCTCTCTCCTTTTCCCTTTGTGAATTAGGCTTAAGCTAGAATAGATAAGGAGCTAGCTTTCCAATTTTGGAAATTAGCATGCTGATTTGTTCAATGTCTGCAAGACTTTCCATGCTTGATGGTCCTATGTGGTGTCAGTTTTGTTATAAAAGACAAGTCTAAATCATCAACATATGTCAGAAACTTTATATAAAGACATAAGAGGACTTAGTAGTTTCAGTTATTCACTTATGGAAATGGTAAAACTAAGTAGGGGGGAAATAAAGAAGTTGACAAAAAATTTATGATCTCAAGTGTAAAAAGGCAAAAGAGAAATAGGTGAAAATTAACTATATAAAGGCCTTTAATCCTTAGAGTAGATTGTTCTAGTTGTGTATGTTGTGACGTTTTCACACATCGCACAATTGCAAATGGGGACTCCCACTTTTTCTGCTTTCTAGGATAGTGGTAGAGCCTTTTGCTATTAACCTTTGTGTTGAAGAAGTCAGTGAGTCAAAAGTTAATCAAGTCAAGATTGTCTCCTTAGGATGGAGTGAAGACAGCCAGTTATCAAGGCTTTTGGAATGGATGACTCATCTTTTGCTTGCAGGTCTAGGAATGAAATGAATGACTAAGGCACTGACAGTGACTTCCTTTGCTCTTTCATGGCATTAACAGTCACTTCCTTTGCCCTTCCTTGGCATTGACTGCCTTCCTTTGCCCTTCCTGTGAGATGTGAAATGAGGTGATGTGATATGAGGTGTCAAGTAAGGTCAATTTGAGCATGACAAGAGAGGAAGTTTGATAGATGCATCCCTTGGATGAAGTTTCACCGACTATACAAAGTTTTCTTCATCGTCCAAGAGGTCTGATTGCACTTCATTGAGAGGCAGGTTGCAAGGGCAAAATTTGGTCAAGTGTATGAAAATTTCCTTTGCTCTCTTGCTGGAGTGAACCCACTTCCATTGCTCCTTCAAAGGAGCGAACTTACTCCCCTTGCCATCTAGGAGGTCCAAGATGCCTTGAATTGCAATATGGAACCTTGGTCAAGCAATGAATTTGATCTTCAACCAGCAACCTGAAAATTTGGTTAAGTATATGAAAACTTCCATTGCTCCCTCATTGGAGTGAACTTGTTTCCTTTGCCAATGGAAAGGAGTGACATGGCTTCCAAGGCATTCTTTGAAGATAATTTGATGAATTTACATGCATGGAGAACAAAACCTTAAGGCATGAATTGATGAAAAGGGACAAATTGATGAAAAAGTTGCTAAGAGCAAGTTGGATGGCGAATTCAATGCACTTCCTTTGCCAATGGAAGGGAGCGAACTTCCTATCCACGCCCAGCAGCAATTGAAGGGGTATTTTTGGCACCAAAGTTTGAATTCAAAAGGAAAATATGTTGAATGCCAATCAAGTCGGCCACTTAGGGAAATGATATTAATTTTATTCAAGCCTTTAGAAGTTGGCCTATAACCCAAAAGACACATCGTTTCCTTCAAAGGCCTATAAAGGTCAAGTCAAAATTAGTCAATCAATCACAAATTCAAAGCGATTTCCTTCTCCAACCAGCGAATTTAAGAGCAAAGCAGCGATTATAATTAGCAAAGCAGCGAAACCAATCAGCAAGGGAGCGAATTTGATCAGAAATAAAGAAAATTTGATCAGGTGCAAAGCAAATTCATTCATCTACCTCCAACATCAGCGAAATTCCTAAGCACCGTCAGACATATCTTTGGATCAGGTGCATCACTTCAGGGTTAAAATCGTCCAAATCAGACAAAATCAGAACACATAAGGAATAATAGATGGATGAAATTAGGTATATGTTATGTGTGTTTGATACCTATTTGTTTGTTTTGCAGGTAGTAAAGGAGGAGATCAAAGGGGGCAGATTGTAGGAAGATTAGCACAATACTCCAAGGAGAAAATTTTTTACATTAAGGTCAAGGTCCAGGATACAAGGAAGATGTCTTCAAAAGGAGAGATTTCATCGACAAGTACAAGGGTATCAAGGAAGGTGACTTCACAGGAAGGATTTTGAGGTATTCAAGAACTCTCATTGCATCGTGATGACATGGAGAGGTCAGAACCTTGAAGTGTAAAGGAGAGATCATACAACTATCTCAAGGCAAGATAAGCAAGCAAAGATGGAGGATTGACTTAATCATGATGATGCTTCCCATCATCACCACATTGAGCAAGCGAATGATGTTGAGTATCAAGAGATATTGTTCAAACACTTTGTGTTGATCTATCAAGTCTACAAGTTCAAATGCAGGTGTCATCCTAGTCATCATTCCACCAATCGGAGGATTCTACATTAGCATGTCCGGATTCAATGAACCAAGCTCATCCATGGGGACACAAACTCCAATGTACCTACCCCCACTATCTATTGGTCAAATATTCAAGAGAAGACACGTGTCCAAATGTTGTAATTATTTCATTGGCTAAGAGTGTTGCAACAAACCCTAATTGGGGTTTTCATCTTGTAATCTCGACCATTGATCTCAAGTTGATCCGAGCCTTTGAATTGTAATGAACTCTCTATACAAGGCTCAAACTTCTCATTTGTAAGGGTTAATAGAGGTTAATAGTGAATATAGGTTGATAGCGAATAGGAGGCTAACAGTTAATAGTTAGTAGTCCAAGAATAGTTTAATAGCAGATAGTAGCTACAGTAGAATAAGAAGAGAAGAAGAAATTGTTGCTAAGACTTGTAACTGGAAGTACTCTTTTCATTGAAGATATGGTGAAATGTGTTATTTCAACAAGCTACATGGTTTCTACTTCTCATTTGCTTTCATGTTGATTAGTTGAATGATAGAGCGTTGTGCATGATTCATGGTGAAACTCCTAATCCATACCACTAGTAGTTTGTTGATTGCAAATTCGCCTTGTGTGGTCAACTGGAATACTTGAATGAACTTAAGTTCATTTGTTATTCAATCATTGATATGCATTCAATTAATGGTGTCTATGATCTGATTTCTTTCGAAGATCGCACTAAGCTTTGCGGAGTTGTTGCTTTGCATGTCAAAGCAAGGCTTAGTGGGGTTTCACCAAAGATTATTCATCGTCTCTTGCATTCTTAGGAGTAGTGTAGTCTCCTCAAACCCATTTCTTTTGCTCTTTTTAAAAAATTTCAAACTAGTAGTTAGAATCTAAGTTCTAGCAATTCAAGTATTCAATTATTCAACGTTAGTCCCCTTGGATTACTAACAATCACATCAACCATTGAGCTTATTCATATGTCGAGACCCGACAGTAGGAACCTTGGAGTTGTCTCATTTGATTGCGAGCATAGTATTTGAGAGATTTTGTTCAAGAGAGGATAAGATACCTTGGTATTTTATTGTGTTTGATTGTGCATAAAAAACACACCAACAGTGTATAGATGGCCTTATTGTTGGCCACATACATTGTGCATATTGGTCTAAGAGTTTGCAGCCATATCTCTTTAGGAAGGTTTGTTTTTGTTATGTACTGTTTGAAAAACTTAACATTAATTAAAAAAGCTTTTGTTTTGAGGGATTTTCTTGAATTTATTTGTACTGTTTGCCTCAAATTGTGTTAGATTACCTGTAGATTGTTTGCCTCTAATTTTAAGACAACAGACCAAAATTTTTACTCTCGGATCTACAATTTTGACTTGGTGGATATCTGTAAATCAGATTCAAAATTATATTACAGTTTTCAGATTTCAGGACTCTGGATTCGAGCTATATCACAGTTACTACTTTTCCATTCAGGTTTCCACCTCTAAATTGGTAGCCAGATATAGGAGTAGATGTTTCATTAGGAGCAAATTTCAGGTTTCAGAATTAATTTTTTATTTACGTCTTAAAATTTTCAGATTTTGTATGCAAAAATTTCCAGCTATAAAAACAGATTTTCTGTCAGGAATGTAGCATGGTTCAGATTTTATATCATGCCTAGATCTTAGCTGTTGGGATTTTCAATATATTGGCAGATTTTGGTAAGCACTGCTGCTTTGAAGGCAATTTTTTTCAGAATATATTTTCTGAAAACTTAAGTTGTCTGACAATAGCACAGTAAAATTGTTTCGTTTAACTACTATATTACTTTCCAAATATGTGAATTGCCTCAAGGATTGTCAGTATCTCCACTACACCTACCTGGTTCTCACTAAAGATGCCTTCTCTTTCAATAGTGGCATAGGTTGTATCTTTTATGGTTTTATTCTGCTGTTCCCACATATTTGTGTCTTCCATATGGATTTGAACCCATGGTTGCTAAATGACGCCGACTTTCTGCTTTATTAAGGTATTGCTATTCAGCTGACCCTTAAAGGTGAACATTATTTTGGAGTAATGCTATCAGATTTCCACAATCCATGCTATAATTCTTTTGATGCTTCTGGATTCGATTGTGAAATTTTTTTTAATTATCAAAAGAATTATTTTGGAGTGTTATAATAGCCAATGCGTAGTTAATTTAATACCCAGGCAACAATATGTTGCATCATTCTACATTGCAGTTTTTATAACTTGAATACATTTCTTACATTAGATTCTCCATTGTTAAACATTGAAGCCATCTGCATGAGTCTGCCAGTGACAACCACCCCAAAGGGCAATCTCACCTAAGTGTACTTGGATTGGAAAACCCAATGCATGATTCTTGCTATGGAGATTCACTGTGCAACCTTGTAGATTAAGCATATGCACAATACAGTTGAACAATACACAAGCACACGATTGACACAATAATAAGCTTTCATACCATCACAAATAATAGATTACATACTCTTAGCCGTCCTTGCCCAATGCCAGCTGAAACCCACTTCTTGCTTTCGACTCTCCCCGACTATCTCTCACATGTACTGGGGAGGGTTGTTTTTATAGACATAAGTACCTCCCATTATAACAATAATAGGCTAATAGCTCATCTATAATTATTTACATGCACACTATTTCATGTGCAAGCAAGCTCATGCGCATGCTTCTGCTAAATATAGATTACCACGTTGCATAACCTCTTGCACATGCTTCTATTAAATATAGGATTTGACAATAATGAGTAATTACAATCGCAAAATTTAATGATAGATGTTTATTTGAATGGTCTCTTTTTGGCGCTGACAGTGCTGCCTGCTTGTCAATGCAGCTTGTGGCAACTTGAACATTGTTGCCTACTTCTGGTAAGGGCTATTTCCAGCTATAAATTTCAGAATCCACAGTATTAGACTGTTGGTCATTTCTATTCAACCAAGAAATCCAGTTGTTACAATTCTAACAAAGTCAGATTTTTATCCCAGTAGAATCCTGTTGATGTATTTAAAGTCCCTACTACTATGCGATTCTGTAAAATGCATCACTTGCGACACATAGCAGACTTTCAGCAAAACCCTTGGCAACAGAGCCATGTTCCTCAGCTCATCTCAGGGCTGTAGGTAAGGGTCTGATGTCATTTTGGCTGTTGGAAAACTAAAGTTTTGGATTAGTTCCCATAGCTGCCTTCTTGTCCTTAGGAAACTCCCTAACTCTCCATTGCTACACAGTGGATTCCATATCTACAACTAACACCCCTGGCCTGCTGCACATCTTACAACATGTACAGCCCCATTTAGTTCATATTTTTTTTGAGATCTCCTGAATGCTCTATTTTTTATCCTTTGGTGCATTTAATCCTCAGCCCTTTTCCATATGCCACTACTGAACTGCGTTATGGCAAGAGACTCTCTATGGGTTAGGACCAAGAAGCTTTATTGAGGATAAATAGAGATACCATGAACTTAGTCCCAATGGAATTTTATTCTAAACAATTGATAGATGCATCATATGCTCAAAATGCTTCTGTACGGTCCTAGTTTTGGCATCATATTATTCAGGTGGAGTAACTATTCTCCAATGATATGGACGCATATACATAAATATATAGTGCGTACATGTACAATGATATATTTAGAGTTGGAATCTGTTATCTTGAGCAGTTCTTGTTACTTTTGTGTTCTCAATTTTATATTTGTGAGTTTAAGTGCTGTGGTCTCAAGGGTATATGGTAATCTATTAGTTCCAAATTGTCTAGAATTTATGTAAATTTAACCGTTTGATTTGAATGATTTCTTTTTGATTTGATGTCTTTAGGGATTTAAGGACAACAATTAGAATTGACCGGAGATATTTGTTTCCTGTTGGCATAGGTGAGAAGAGCATGGTGGGAAATGTTATTTAACAGAAGTCGGAGGAAAGAAGTCTGGATAAGATTGTCAATTTGCTTTTAATACTAGCATATCTGACGTAACGTATGCATATTTGTTTGGTTAATACCTACCAAATCGGCTTGGAAAGCCATGCAATAAGAATTGCCGAATGCTCTTTTGTATATGTATTGCACGCTGAAAGATGGCATATACTTTAATGATAACCATTTAAAACTACCTCAGCAAATCTTCAATAAATACAGTGAAAAAAGAGTGCATTTTATTTGCATATTTTCAATTCAAAATTTCAAACAATTAAATTGCATGAAAATTATATGCACGTCTAACTCTGTATGCGTTCAGTTTCATTTCTGTGTATTAAGTATACCAGTTTTAATCTTTTCCTTGTTGAAACGGGACTGATTCCTTTTGCATAGTGTTTTCCTTTTATTGATTTTTACTAGTCCATGATTTAAAAAACTTGAATATATATCTGAGATATAAAAGATATATGTTTGGCATCCTTACTTGAGGTAGATTCATACCAGAAGGCTGTCGTGAGTACATGGATGTGCTACATTATTTTGCATGGACTTTTATTTTTATTGGTTTTTACATCCATGATTTAAAACTTGAATAATTATCTGAAATATGAAAGAAACGTATTTGACATCTTTCCTTGAAGTAGATTCACACCAAAAATGGCGAGACAGTTGTTTAGTTTCCTAAGAGGCAGGAACTGTAGAAACAACACATTTGGCTATTTTGCTAATATAAGTTTGGTAACAATTAGATTGTAGATAGTGTATGATACGAATCTTATGTGTAAATCTTGGGGACAAGTGAACGTGCACATCTGAACATCCCCAAGATTGGGAATGTCGTAGAGCAAATCTCTCTCTTTTTTAAATGTATTATATATTAGTTGTTTAAAGAGTATATTATTCTGTTCAAAAAATTAATGGAGTCGCACTCCAAAGATTATGCAAGTTAAAGTCTTAAACGAACAAACCGAAACACAAAAGAAGCAGATAAATTGCTAAGAAGTAAGAGTTATAGATCCAGCAGGAGATGTAGACAGCTCACAGTCATCAGGCTTGCCCAGAATAGGTTGTCAATTGTAGAAAATTTTGGGTAATGGTTACAATAAAACTTAAAAGTATGTGATCAATTAGAGAGATTTTTTTTTTTCTTTCAGTAATATTTGGTATTATATTAATTAGCAGAAAAAGGTACATTTCAAGTATGAAATTTAACAGAAGAGTCGAGGCAAACCCTACAACCTCGGCTAATTAAGTCCACCATTACCACAGCACAGACTACCCAAGAGCAGAGAACACAACAAGGGCAGGCTCCAAAACGTGCAGTGCCCATGGACCTACTAAGCCTCGAAGTTTACATACATATAAACATAAAACCCCCATTTTCAGATTTCAAAGGGTTCCTCAATGAACCCTAAACTATGACATTCAGACTTCGAAACACAAAAAAACCAAAGAACAATCTAAAATGGCCACACCAGCTAGGTCTTCCGCATTTTCCCCATCGAGCCGCTAAGCTCTTGGTCCTCCGGGTCATCCTTTTTCTTTTTTCCACGCACATTGTCCTGTTCTAGTCGCAGAGTCTTCCGTACCAGCTCCCGAGCATTCAAGAAATCCATTTGATTCGCAACCCATTTGGGCTTCAGCTCGGTGCTTGTCTTGGTTGCCAAACACGCTCCAAATGAGAAACGGTTGCACTGGTGTCTTCACATAGCCAAATTGACTCCAATCTCCATGATGAGCCCACAAACCCACACTAGTTTACGCAATTGCCAGAATTACAATAATTCCGCCACGCCACTCCAGCTTCACACACTTCTCCATTGCTCTCAACACTTCCTCCTTGGATTCCAATTCCAGTCCCCAGGCCATAAAGGCAGAAGCAATGTCAATGTTGGAGCGATTGCGATGTTCCGACTTCAAAAATTCTTCACCCAAAATCAATTCTATAATCTGCCAGAAAAGAGGTTCGTCAATTTTAAAAACACTGTGAAGCCTCTTCTCTGTAATTTTGCCACGGAAGCATTGTTGCTGTCTCATTGTGACCAGTGTAAAATTCGCCTCCATGGTACCTGTCTCCCACCCTCAGCTCAAAGCATCAACTCATGGAAATGACGTGAGACAGTTGTTCAGTCGGGGTATAAAAGTGGGTCTCACACATGATCGCCCTACTCGGCTAAATTTGCTCAACCGTACACCAAAAACATAATGAAAAAAATCTCATAAATATTCACATTAAACATAACATCTTTAAGGCCATACATGTATCCATTACGAAAAAAAACATAAAACATTGCAGAACATTTGGAAATATTAAAACATGCATTTACGAAATAAACATATTTCAACGTGGACACTTTCACGTGCAACCATGCCAAAGAGTGGGCCCCTCTAACAAAATTAAAGAGTAACTGTAAAATTTTTAAAGATGACCAAGTTTTTGTTATGCGGCCTCAACCGCCAATAAAACAAGCATAACATAAACATTAATATTGCCAACACGACACGCGTAGACCCAACCGCGACCCTTCACACAACACATTTTGGTTGGTTTGGGTCCACGTCGGCGCCGCGACACCTCCTTCCCCTTGCACAGTTCCCAACACTGTCGCCTGTGTACAACTCGTCCTGTCTCCTTCACGTTTCTTCAGGGCAACTCCCACCTACAACGATGACAAAAACCGTGTAAGGCCACCAAATTCCGACCAAAAACAATCAAATCAGGCTTAAATGAATTACTTTTGCAGATTCAATGGACAAACAATGCAAATTCAAATTTCAAATTCGAAACAACACATTAAAAAGGGGGAAACCACGCAATCCATGTATAAAACAAAAATTCTCATCTCATTGCAAGAGTCGGATTTGAAAGAAATACACTGCAAGAGATAAACATAAAGCAAAAACACGGAGTGGCAAACACACACACCAGTCGATCGGATTCAACAAAAGCACACGGGTATTGTTCTTGTTACCATACATATTTTTCTACATCACACTATTATTTCACATTTTCTCATTTACGAACTGTATAAACTGTAACGTTTAATCCGAAACATTTCAAAGCATTCCCAAGCATTCCCAAAAACCATTGACAAGCATTCCTAGAAACCATTCCCACTAAAATTTATGTATTTTGTTACTTTTAAATTAAAAACATTGAGAAATATGATGCTTACCAAAAATTTGTCACACATACACATATTCATTTAGTCCCGCATTCGCTTCTTTTGCTTGGGCGAGGGGACGTAGTCTTCATCATCGTCGGACTCCTTAGGAACCCCTGGTACGTCGTACCAATAACCAATGTCATTTCCCGCCTCAGCTGCATCTCCCAACGTTCCCTCTCCTGCCACTTCACTTGCACCTCTCGACATTCCCTCACCTCCTGCCTCACCTGCACCTCCCGACATTACCGCCTCACTTGCACCTCCCGACGTTCCCTCGCCTCCTGCCTCACCTGCACCTCCCAATGTTCCCTCACCTCCTACCTCACCTGCACCACCCGACGTTCTTTCATCTGCCTTCTTCCTCTCAATGAGCCACATCTCCAGCATCGTCCATCCGAGTGTGGTTTCGATAGACCTTGCCTTGCGGTCCGTCCCCACTTCCCATCAAAGGAAGGGGAAAAAAGTAGGAACCCCACGACTCGGTTCTCGCTTAGGCACTTCAAACCCAAGCCCTGGAACAACCGTTAGGACAAGTTCATCGAGATTGATCATCCATTCATCGTCCACAATTTATTTCAACAAGCATTTAACTTTCTCTGAACTTTTCCCAATCTGCCGAGCCCAAGCCATCAACATGGCCACGATGTTTGCATTCGTCCGGTACCGGTGATCTGTGTTCATGAAACAATCACCCAGAAACAATTTCAAGTACCGAAGAAATCTGTCATCCTCGAACTTGAATACGGCCTTCAACCTTTTATCGGTGATCTTACCCCTAAAGGCCAGTTTTTGTTTCGTTGTGTAAAGGGTGAAGGTGGCTTCCATGTCTTCTGCAAACACTACACACGTCGGGTGCACATATGAAGAAACCACCTAGATTAATGCAAGGAATGTTTTTTTAACTAACTGAAAGTATATCCGGCCAACACATTAAATAGCAACTTCATTGCTTTGGCTTACATGTTTTTTTAATAATTGCCTCCAGATTTATTCTCTCTCTCTGTCTTGTTTCATTTATTGAGCAATTAATAATTGTGTCCCTTTGCAATTGCCATGCATATACAATTAATACATGCACAATTGTATACGAGGTGGTTGCCACCTTTCACCCTTTGCAATTGCCATGCGTATACAATTAATACATGCACAGGTGTATAGGAGGTGATTGCCAACTTTCACCCTTCGCAATTGCCATGCATATACGATTAATACATGCACAATTGTACACGAGGTGCCTGCCAACTTTTACCCTTCGCAATTGCCATGCGTATACAATTAATACACACACAATTGTATACGAGGTGGGTGCCAGCTTTCACCCTTCGCCATGTATACAACTGAGTTGGCTCCCTTCTATCAGCAGATGGGGTCCACATAGATATGGGCTCCAGTTATGTATTAATACCTTTAAGAACACACACACACACATATTTATATATATATGCATACACACACTCACACACATACATATACACATATATTTATATATACACAAATAAGTGTATATATACACACACACACACATATACACACACGTGATTATATATAAAGTCAGATATATATGCATACATTTATACATTGAAACATATTTCCGTATATGTGTGTGTGTGACTGATACACACACACACATGTGATTATATATAAAGTCAGATATATATGCATACATTTATACATTGAAACATATTTGCGTATATATGTGTCTGTGAGTATGTGTGTGTGAGTATTTATGTATGTGTGTGTGTGTGTGACTACATGCATCACTATTCATACATATATATGTCTGTCAATCCGTAGAATGACATACGACTTACTGTGCAATTGCAGACCAATTCAATATTTGCATTCACAGACATGTACAAGTGTTTTGCAATTTCATACCAATCTAATCTTTGAATTCAAATAACATGTAGAAATGCATGCCAATTACTCTACATGTATGTATATACATATGATAATGTGCATGTATGTATATACAGATTAAAGTAATGTTTTGAGGTCACATGCAAAGTTTGTAATATTTAGCATGATGCAGATTGACAATTATACATTCCAGACAACGCACATGGATACAACAAAGCGTGGAAATGTCAAACATAGATCAATGCTATCAGATTGTAAAAAAATATCAATATGAGAGGCAAAACTATCTCAAGGTCCACGAGATTCTAACAAGTGAAAGTCTTGTCGAAACCCTATCTATAGACGATGTTGATTATGAAATCTTGAACTATCTTCGTGAAAATTTTCCCACCTCACACTCTGTTATTCCATTCACAGAATGGCCTGTTAACATCCCATATCCTTGAATCCGAGCACAACAAGAGTGGTTAGCCAGACATGGTCATCATGTTGACCAATTCTTTCTTTGTCCATACCCCTGTGATAATTTTGTCTTCCCCACAAGATCTTATTTCTTTTCAAAATTATTCAAACTCAGCCTCCAATCATGGCAAACCAACTATATCAATAGATTTTTCTTAGATAACTATGGTCCTCAAGTTTGAGAATGCTCTCAAAACCTGTCTTGGCAACGCCTGCTTCATACAGTAGTGGATGAACAAATCCCATCGTGGATTTTTACCAAAATATACATCCAACCTAAGATATTTTCAAAATTATTCAAACTCAGCCTCCAATCATGGCAAACCAGCTATATCAATAGATTTTTCTTAGAAAACTATGGTCCTCAAGTCTGAGAATGCTCTCAAAACCTGTCTTGGCAACGCCTGCTTCATACAATAGTGGATGAACAAATCCCATCGTGGATTTTTACCAAAATATACATCCAACCTAATTGTAAGCCAAGCACCCCTTCCCGTCTATACAGTCAAGTAATTCTTTGTTAAGCACACAGTATAGCTACACCCCCACATCTAGAAGACCAGAAGGTTTCAACCCTGAATCCATATCGGAATATGTGTCCAATACAAAAAATAACAAAACAAGTGTCCAATAAAAAAAACAATAAAACAATTGCTGAAATTTTGAGTTTTGTAAAAGGGAACCATAGTCCTACTGTTCAAGCCTCGCTGACTTGTTGCACCTTGTTGTCATTCAATCTGTAATTGCACATTCATTCCATATCAAGCATCACTGTTGGCACTAATCAACACTCATCGATTTACAAAATGACACGGTTAGTCGGTTTGATCTCAGAGTATTCGGATTCAAAAGAGTATAGCTGATATTAATCGTTCTTTCCATGGCTAACATTCATGTTCATGTTGTTCTATGCAGACAAGATGCCTCCTCGTGCTTCAAAGAGACCAGCATGCGCAAGGGTGTGTTCACAAAAAAGGGGTGTCACTTTCAATGTTGAAGCAAAAGCCCCGCCTCTCGTTCAGACGCAGACAAACCCTATACCCCCAACAACAGACGATCCAAATGAACGTCCTATCCCGACCACAGTGGACGAACCTAGTTCACCTTCAATTACAAGAAAAGTAACAATGCAACAAAAGTTGTGGTCGGCAATAGACATGGAAGGTGCACTCCAAGATGTTGAGGACAATGACATGTCCATACGAGGTGCATTAAGGAAGTGGGGCATCCCAACTGCAACATTGTCAAAATGGTTGGGTGGTCTGACCACCACATCCAAGAAAGGTCCACCAACCATCCTCACGTATCAAGAAAAAGAGGAGATTATGCAGTGGTGCCAAGAGATGGTTGGCCGTGGTCATGGTCTTGAAATCATAAACTTGAAGGCAGTTGTCTCTAAGATTTGTGAGGGTAGACCAACCCCTTTCAAGGATGGCATGCCTGACAACTCATGGTGGTTTGGATTCAAGGCCAGACATCGTGAACTCAGCTTGCAGACGATCGAAGGCCTCAACAAAGACCAGACACTGTGTCTTAGACTAGCAGTTGTTTCTGCTTTTTAAGAGACATTGTCAAAAGCATATGCTGCTAATCCATATGGTCTTGCCCGCATTTTGAAATGTGATGAAACATGAGTTATGGCTGACAGAAATGGGGCAATGAGGGTGCTTGCGAGGAAAGGAAGCCAGAACGTGTCTTATATACTTTCAAAGAGCCGTGAGTGGATCACAATTCTTTGTTGCATTAATGCTTCCGGACGAAGCATTCCAGGGTTCTACCTGTTCAAAGGCAAGAGGCGGTTACAAAATTACATAGCTAAATGCGAACCTGGTGCTTGCATGGTAGCGCAACAACATGCATGGATGACCAAGGAACTATCCATGAGTTGGTTGCACCACTTCAAGCACTCTGTCCTTGGGGGTGTATCACCAACTAACAAGTGCTTGTTGATATTCGACGACCACGACAGCCATGTTGCATTGCCAACCATCCAGGAGGCAAGGATGTTGGGCATAGACTTGTTGACATTTCCAAATTGTAGCCACTCGATGTGAGTGTATTCTCTCCATTCAAAACATACTTCAAATTGGAAAGAGCTGCATGGATAGCAAGGTTCCCCAATCTAGAAATCAGGAGGGTTGAACTGATAGAATTGAGCAGCAAGTATTTGGCCAAGGCATTGACCATTTCAAACATTGTTGCGGGATTCAAAAGGATGGAGATATGGCCCCTCAATCTCGATGCCCTCACCCAAGACATGCAACCCAACACCACATTCCACATTAATGATGGGGAAGATGCATCTGCAATGCAAAACATGCTTAGCCTTTTAGGAGTCCATGTCTCCCCAGAAGTGATTGCAGAAAACATTGCAGCCTTCCGTCAAACAGATTCAACTGCACAAGTTGACATGGAACAGGTAGCCACCAACATTGATGAAGCTGCAGTTGACACTTTGGACGAGAGTCTTGGCTTTCCATCTGAGCGAATTACACCATCCTGGGTGGTGGAAGGGGCGGCGAATCTCGGTGTTGAGTTGGAAGGCGAAGACGGATGGGGGACATCTAGCTTGCCTTCACCACCAGAAGGTGTCATTTTGGAAATGGCGCATTACTATGCAGATTGTGGTGACTCTGATAGCGGAAACGATGCAGGTTTGACGCAAGAAGCAACACAAGATTGTAATGTGGAAGAGGAGAGCTTGATGTCACAAGTAAGTGAGATGCCTCAATCATAACAGCAAAACACACTTTCACGATTCTTAAAGTTGCCCGTTCACATTGTGAACCAGAGAAGTGGTAGGTGGCTTCAACTGACATCTGTTTGGCACGGGAAGGGCAGTCGATAACTTCTGATGAGTTCATCGAGGGTGTCGAGTCGAGTTTGCAGAGACGAGGAGTAGAGAAATAGAGGAGGGGAAACAAAGAAAGAGAGCAAATAAAAGAAAACAAGGCAGCAAGTTTGTTGGCCAAAGAACTAATGCACTGTTGAGAAAGGAGAAGGTGATCTTGTGGCAAGAAAAGGAAAGGCTGAAGGAATTAGAGAAGAAGGAAAAGGTTGAAAAACTGTAGCGAGATAATGCAAGGAAGGAACACGAAGTTGAGGAAAGGTCAATCTCAGAGAAGGTCCATGAGTTGGCAAGAAAGAAGTTGTTGAACAGTGAGTCCGGTCCGTCCATGCCTTTTCTCGACCGAAACCTTGTTATGCAGGATCTAATTAACACAATGTTGCCCAACTTTCCAATAGGCATGAATTATTCACCTACTTCCCCATCGCCTACTTTTCCTAGTACTTTGAAATATATTGCAGGGGTGCCACCATATGGTGCCAGCCTCGGATATTGCAGCCCAATGCCACTTGAATTGAATACAAGTGAGTCAATTGATGTTGACGAGAACATGGCACCCGTTGCAGCATCGAGGCCATCAGGCTCAAGGCCAAGAATTTTTTTGCCTCGTTTTTTCAATTGAAGTTTAAGAAGAAATTTTGGATAATAGTTCTTGTTCAATTTTGATTGATACTTACACACAATGTGTGGAAATTGATGTAATAGAGACAGTGGTAGACATATTGATTGGTGACATAAAGGTAATGGGATGATTGAGTGTTTCTACCAATTTGAATACTTTATTATGTGTCAATGGTTTCAATTGTTTAAGGGTTGCAAGGTTTCAATGGTTTCAATGTTTGAATGACTCAAATGCTTTCAATGGTTACATGTACATTCAATGCTTAATTGGTTTGCGTAGTTCAAGTGCTCCAATGTTTGAATGTCTCAAATGCTTTCATATGTTACGTTTATATTCAATGCTTGAATGGTTTGCAGAGTCCAATGGTTTCGGGTTGGAAAGGGAAGTTTGATATGTTGGTACAATTCACATTTAATGGGATGATTGAGCAAAGGTGTGAACAACTACATGCTACAATTTTCATTTATTGAATGGTGTTTATGGCAATAGTTATGATGTATCAATTTAGCACAATCGAGTTGGGTGCCCAACTCGAAACCTTGCCAATTGAACACCTCAAAAACCTTGCCATTGGTGTGAGGTGTCGAAATTGTGCCATTTTGTACCATCAACGGAGGTTGTTGCGTGGCATTTTTTCTACACCACCACCCAATCCACCAAGCTCTCCCTCCATACTTCCTCCGACCACTTTGAAAATTTCCTTACAGTGCCATTAACTACGCCTCACCTCACCTTCCATGCATTCAGGTACTCCAACGAGGACACACAATTGTTTGAAAATCTTAATACTTTTGAATTGTGATGCACCCAATCCACCAAGCTCTCCCTCCATACTTCCTCTGACCACTTTGATAATTGAAGAGCACGCAGGTTTTCAAACAATGACATCTCCTCATTGTTTGGGAGTAAGAGAAGTGCAAAACAAGATAAAGGTGTTTTTTGTGAATCTAGCACATAGAGGATCAAAGTTGTTTGAACTTAATTGTTCAACTCGCCTAAGAACTATTTCATATTGAGTAAGGTCCTTGGGTTCTTGTACAATTTCTGCAGGGTTGGATGCTTCTTGTTCCAATTGTTGACGTATTGGACCAATCATCATATTACATGTGAATGGAGATCAAAGCACACAATGACCTAGTTATAGCCAGGTCAATGGAGTACTTGGGCAGAGGTCAAAGTTGGTCTCTCAGTCCACGTGGCATGACACGTTGTCCCTAAAGTTAGGGTGCACACGTACTGGATCCTCACACCAATGTATATACATGTTCAAGCACATATGTATATATATGTACATGCACATTCGTATATACATGTACATACATACATAAATGTGCATGTCCATATAGTGAACGTATTCAAATTTGAGTTGTAAGTCATGTAGATTCATACATGTACATACATAGACATGTGCATACACGTGTAAATACATAGACACGTGCATACACATTTTCACATACATGCCACTGTTCATGTCTAAGGGTTTGAGGGTTTCTAATTTACTGCTTATGCATTATTCGAAAGAAACGGTACTAGTTACAATGAAGCATGACAAGTATTAAGTATTTCATTTGTGAACATTCAAAATTTAATTTAAAGCATTGGGGATGTGAAAACATTGAAACTATTGAAGCATGACAAGTATTTAAACTATTGAAAAATGACAATATTGAAACTATTGAAACATGACAAATTAATGAGTTCATTGAAAGAAGAATAGTAAAAGTATCTTCACAACTAACTCGCAATCAACCAAATAAACTTCATTTAATTAAGTGTAAACCCTCGGACATGTAACCATTCAAGCATTCAATGTACATTTAAGCATTGAAGCAATGAATTGAAATTTGTTAAAAATTGACACAATGAAACCATTAAAACAATGAAACCCTTCAAACCATTGAAAGCATTCAAACCCTCAAACCCACAAACCCTAAAAATCACAAAGACTCAAACATTCGAATATTCAAATATTCACTTGAACCATTCAAACCGAGAAACCCTAAAAAATTCCAACATTCGACAAATTCAAACATTTGCACCATTGAAACATTCAACAAATTCAATTATTTGCACCATTGAATAATTTAAAGCATTGGGGACATCAAAACATTGAAACTATTCAAACATAACAACTATTGAAACTATTGAAATTATTGAAACGTGACAAGTATTGAAACTATTGAAACTTGACAACATTGAAACTATTGAAACATGACAAATATTGAAACATGACAACCATTAATGAGTTCATTGAAAGAAGAACACTAAAAGTATCTTGACAACTAACTCTTAATCAACCAAATAAACCTCATTTAATTGAGTGTAAACCCTCAGACATGTAACCATTCAAGCATTGAATGTACATTTAAGCATTGAAACAATGTATTGAAATTTGTTAAAAATTGAGACAATGAAACCATTAAAACAATGAAACCCTTAGAATCATTGAAAGAATTCAAACCCTCAAACCCACAAACCTACAAACCTTGAAACTCACAAAGACTAACATTCGAATATTCAAATATACACTTGAACCATTGAAACCGAAAAACCCTCAAAAGTTCCAACATTCGAAAAATTCAAACATTTGCACCATTGAAACATTCGAAAAATTCAATTATTTGCACCATTGAAACCCTAATCAATCTCTTGAAAAGTGAAACAGTGAAACCCTTGGAAACCGAAGGCATTGAACTCTCCAAAGCATTCGAGCATTGAAACCATGTAACAAAGGAAACCCCAAAAACCCTATACCCTCAACCATTCGAGCATTGAAACCATTAAAACAGTGAGTGAATTCAAAAGCCTTCGAGAAATTGAAACATTGAAATGTTTGAAACACCAAAACCCTTGAACATTCAATCAATGAAACCCTTCCAATCGAAAACCATTGAACTCTATAAAGAATTGTAATAATTCCAACTTATATCAATTCAAATCCTCGAACCCTCAAACCCTCAAGAAAAATTCAATTCGACATCAATTAGAAGCCATCAATATAAGCAGGGATGCAAGAAATGTAAACCCGCCTTGTCACAGCAGTGAGACAAAAAAAGAACAACGAACCTTGAACAGACGATTATGACCCTTTTGGCATGTAATTGTGTTCAAGAACACATCGTTTTTGTGCTCAGAAACACAAAGACTTGCAGAAAGACAGAGAATGAGGAAAAAATACCAAAATAGCAAAGGGAAGTAGCCTTCAAACAAAAAACCGGAATCAGTAATGCCTTAGTGAGGACATTTCCTCACCTGGGTCGAAGGGGGAGCCGTCGTTGGTCTGCCGCAGCCACCGCAACGTGTCCTCATCACAACTGAACCCTGCAACAACCAAAGGAAATGTCAAACAGTCAAAGGAGGGCAAAAAAATCGAGAAAAGTCCAGAATTCGAAGGAGAAAAACAAATCCTTTACCCAACTGAAGGTGCGCACGTTCTGGGTCGTTGTCGATTTGGTTGCATGCCATGGCGAATAGGAGGTGAGGTGATGGAAGCCCTTCAATGGAGAAAGCACACAAAATGGACGACCTTTCGCAAGAGCGAAATGCAAGGAGACGAATGCCATGAATGCCTCTCTGCTTGAAAAACGTGATGGGGCAACTAGACATAGGTCGAGTGGATGCAGAGTTAATGCGACAGGTTGGAAAGTTTGAAAGTGGCGGCAACGTTTTTGGAGGGAGAGCTTTGTGAAATGGGTTGTCGTCTACAAATTTGCCACGCGTAAACCACGTTTGAGACTGGCGGAAGATGTGGACAACTAATGGGCTGGGCCCGCCAACATTCCAGTCGGAGGTACAAAAAGACACTATTTCACCACCTCATACCAATGCGCACCAGAAACGTGGCAAAACAAATGACTGGCCTTCCACCTCATGATTTTGAGTTGCCAAGTCACCGGTTGAGTTGGGTGAGGGTCAAAGTTGTTCTCTGGGTCCACGTGGCGTGACGTGGACCCCCGAAGTTAGGGTGCGCACGTACTAGCGCCTCTCTCCTAAATCTCTCGAAAATCTTCAAATAACTCCGGACAATTAAAATTTAATGATGACACAACAGTGTTTGACAACGTGTCAACCAGTTGGTTGTCACTCCTCACATGTGAGATTTTGAAATATTCAAAAGAGGAAAGGGCAGATTAAATTAATATTATATATTTATTTAAGCTCTAGGCACTTGTTTCCCCTTTTGCAATTGCATTGATCACCATTATCGAGTACCCCTCTAAATGGATGCGGTTGACACTATGTTTTTTTGCCATTTGAATGGCCTCCTAGGTAGCCTGTGCTTCTGCCTCATTAATGGTTCCATCACAGAGTCATTTTGTGCCAATAGCCAAAAGGTTCCCCTACGAATCTCTAGCAACGAACCCTGCACTCGACGGGCCAGGGTTACCCTTGGATGCTCCATCAAAATTCACTTTTTTCCAACCTGGATCTGGACATTCCCATCGCTCCTTTAGATCGGGTTGCCCCTCAGGATTAAACCGAGAAAGTCCATTAACAGGCCTAAATTAGAGATCATATTTGTTGTATCAAAACACTTAGCAATAAAATGAGGAAGAAACAAGCTTACATAGCCACAAAATACACAAGACAATGATTAATTTGGAAATCTTTTTTTGGGAAAAATGGAGCACCACAAGAGAGCCAACAATTGTATTAATCTATTAAAGATAACATCCAAACCATAGAAGCAATAGTTTGCAAAAAACTGCAATTATACCCCATTAATCCCGAATCTTGGAGTTAGTCGATTTGTTTCTTAAAAAACTCTTAATTCATTAAAAAATTATTGAACCAATTTTCAATAAGTTTTTGCATTTAAATCATGTTAAAACCCCCAAAAAATTGCAAAAAAGAGTGAAAAAAGTAGTAGTAAAAACTCGCAAAACCCTAGAAAACTCGTGAAATTAATGAATTACTCAGAGATAGGGTTGATTCGAGACAAAATTAGAGTCGATGTGGAATCAACATTTAAAAGTTTGTTATTTTGTCCCTTAATTTTCTTTCCGAACTATGAAAATCCCTAAATAAATGAGTGGGAGGAGCAATGGTAGTCATCAACAGAATTTGAAAGGGCCTCAATCATTCTAAATTATGGGGGGCATATGAGATAGTATCAAAGCAATTAGCAAATCTTCTCAAAATTGCAGCTTCAATATGACTCAAGCTCTCTACACACCCCGCCCCAAGGATTTTGATGCGAACACGTATATAATTAATGTTGTAAACTAGCTTTAAAATTAATGCTATTATAGAATTAATACTATAAAGTAGTTTTAAAATTTAAACTATTATCGATTATGAATATATATTAATAGTTCTATAATAAACTTTAAATTAAAAATAGTGTAATATATATATATATATATATATATATATATATATATATATATATATATATATATAAACCTAGGGTTTTAGCTTGGTCTGATCCCAAATAGACCACTTACAGAGGATCTCTTCCCACGAGGCCATTTCTGGGGGGTCATCATTCCCCACACTTCACTTGTTCAAACCCATGACCTCAATGGCCTAAAGAAGGAAGAAGGCCTACGAGCTCAGTGGCCCAAAAGGGATATGAACCTTGGTGGGAGTGTTTCTACAATGACACTAAATGTTCAAAGACATATAATATAAATAGATATAGATATACGATTTTTAATTTCTAATTGATATAGTTAATTTTTGCTCAAACAAAGACATACAATTCATTATGTGAGAAATATATCCAAATTGCTCCACACAAATGACAACAAACAAACTTGTATATACTTATAATAAAACAACCTCCAACACATAATCATTAAAATTTGTCTCTACCTAAAATAGTAATTGGAAGCTAGGTGATGCAGGTGCATCTAATATATTATAATTTTCATAATTGTCTATGTTGGTTTTATGACTTTTTGTTTAATTTTTCCCACGTTGAGTTAGATGATTCAGTTTTGCCATAGTTAAAGATGTTTGGTTAAATAGTTTGAAGGGAAATTGTGTTAGCAAGATGGAAGAGTTGAATGGGAAAAAAGGCGGTAGAATAAAAACAAAGAGACCGATTAAAAGGACGGTTGAAGTTTGATTGTGAACGATGGAATAGAGAAAGTTATCCATCAAATGGGAAATAAGCAGAATTGAAAGGTTAAGAAGCCACACAGCTAGCTAAGTAAGGCATTGGGAGGAGAAATGTAGCGCAAAGAAGATAGAGGATTGCAATGTGAATGTTCAGGTGCAGATCGAATCAATGAGAAATGTGAAAAGACATAAATTTGAATCGATTCAAAGATTGCATAGTAGCAGGCATCAATTTAAAAGGGGTTTGGTTCACTGCCAATGAGGAGGTCGTTGAGAGGAACCGACTCAAGGAGTGTGGGTTGCGTAGATAGTGTGGGTATTGCCCAAGATTGATGTCATTGTGCGAACATGTATGTAATTAAAGAAATCAACTTTCTACAATCTATCATGTTACTTGTTGCTGTTTTTGGATTTGATTGTGTATTTGAATAAATTTCTTGTTGTCAATTAAGCTTGTGTGCAAAGAGTCTTTGCACTTGTGTTAAGTGCTAATGAGTTTCTGAGTTAGGCAGACGAGTGTTTTTGTTGTAGTTATAATTCATGTGACCAACTGGTAAGTGGTTTGGTTAAGAAGAAGAATATGTTCATAGTTCCTATCGCCAATATATTTTGTTGCAGAATTTAGTTAGTTACTGTTCAGGTTCTTGACATCATCTGAAATTGTAGCATATGTGTGTTTGTGAGCCATCATGTGATATTCATGTGTAGAAGATTAAGGATTTTGACATCACTAGATATTGCCAAAACCAGTGGCTTGCTAATCTTTTACTTCATCTAAACAAATACTTTTTGTTGAATTCTTTCCCATATAAAAGAATTACCAATTGCCATTGGGGAATATAAAGCATTGCAACTGTGGAATATGATTTGATCAGCTTTCTCAAATATTGAACTATCCCTAGAAATCTCCTTGCCTCAATCACAATGAAAGTCTTGGATCACTTCAAAATGGCTTCCACTTTTACTAAATTCCTAACAATAGTTGAATCATTGTTTGATACATTTTAATCTCAACTACTTCATAGACTTAGCTAATCTTTGATCTCAGACTTAGATAACTATTTGGTGTATTTGACAGCTACTCTTTTAAAAAGTTAATTTGAATATTTGTCTATGTAATCAGGAATATGAATATACACAACAGAAATCTATTTTCTACAATTCATGAGTTAAACTCTATTTACTCTCTATATCTCTATGCGATGGAAATGCCCCCCTCCCCCCCTTTTTAAAGTAGTTTGTCTATTTTTCTACAATTTTTACGATTTTTTAAAATCTAATTTTTTACCTATTTTTTTCAGAAAATATTATACATTTGGTTTGCTGATTTTTTTGCTATGATATAAAGAATTGCAATTGTGGAATATGATTTGATAAACTTTCTAAAATATTGAATTAACCCTATAAAACTCCTTGCCTCAATCACTTCAAAATGGCTTCCCCTTTTATTGAATTCGTAACAATGGTTGGATTGTTGTGTGTTAAGTTTTGATCTTAGTTACTTCATAGACAACTAGTTTTTGATCTTAGAATTAGACAAATATTTGGTGTATTTGGTGATTGTCCTCTTATAAAGCTAACTAAATATTTGCCTATGTAATCAACAATATGTGATGCCCTCCTAAATGGCACAAGGTTAGTGAATGATCAACAACACAAAAAGACACAAAAACGTTAGATTGTCAGTGTTAGTCAATCAAAAACTAATCTAAAAAGGCATACCAAGAGAGATGCTAAAAACAAGCTAATATATCTAACTAAAGAAGCAAACATAATGAGGCATCTCCAAATGCCTCTTAGCATGGTTTTAGTTCCTTTCTCCCTTGTTCCTCTCCTCTCCAAGTTCCAAAATAGTGTAGCTCTCAGCAGCTTTTTGCACTATGGATGCTTATGGAGGATTGAGATTGTAATATTGAGCTAATGCTATGCTATTGATGCTAAAATGATGTATTTTAACCAAAATAACAAGGTATTAGATGATTATGCTAAAAATGCTCTCTAAAATGTCTATAGCTTATATGCATACAAGTTTTCAGGATCTGGATTATGAAGGAATGGGATCTATTTATAGGAAAAATGGAGCAATGGATGGTCAGGATTGAAAGATTCAATCAAAGGTTGAGTTTGAAAGTTGGGGATCCATGTGCATAATTGGCACCAATGAAATGGTGACAAGTGTCAACATAGGGTTGGGTTGAGAAAAGGAGTTGGAGGCATTAAAGGCCTGATAACACCTCATGGTTATCTAAAGGCTAAGGGTCAAGTCTAAATTAAGCTTACCCACTGGATTAAGAGTTAATCCAAAGATAAACCTTTGTGCAAATGATTAAGAGGTAATCATGGTCAAAGCATTAATGGCCTGATGAGACCCTTGGGTTGGATAGAGGTTGAGTCAAAACAAATGTTTTAACCATGTGGGAAGGTTTGAATTAACCATTAATGGTTATTGGAAACTTTGGGGATTAAGTGGTTGAAGGTTGAAAACCTTTAAAGGTTATCAAAGACTTTGAGCCATTTAGTGGTTGAAGACTTGGAGCCTTTAATGGTTATCAAAGACTTTGAGGTTTTGAGAAGTGACTTCCCTTTGCTTAGGGATGTGACAAAGTTTAGAAGATGGATTAGGCTAATTAGGAAGGGTTTAGAAGAATCTAGAAGGGGATTAGATTTTGCAAGTGGATTTGGTGGGTGAGGGAAAATAGGATTTTATTAAAATAAAAATTCATTTATTTCAATAAATGTGTGCAAGTTGCATTTGTAGGAAAATGCAAGTGGGGGGGATAATGATTTAAATAAATGTTTTATTTAATTTATTTAAAAGAGGAATAGGGGGATTTAATTAAATAAATAGATTTTATTTATTTAATTGATTTGTATTTGGTTTAATGAATTAATTAAAATAAATTGAATAATTTATTTAATTAATAGAAGAATGTTTGGGGATGAATTAATTAAATATTTATTTAATTAACTGATGGCTAGTGGATTTTTAATCAAATAAATAGCGAATATTTATTTAATTAAGCTGGACAGATTTATGTGACTACATTTGCCCCTCTTTGAGACGGTGCGGTTTATCGCGTCGTTTCAAAGAAAGAAAAATAGGTGTGAAGAAATGCCCCATAAAATGTGAATTTTATGGGTGGTATGCCCCCTCGAGAGATGGGTCGAGAAATTTCGAAAAATCGGGCGATCTCTCGAAAAAGAACGAAAATTGGCAGGGTGGTAGAAGAGAAGAAGTTAGTCATACGGGTGAAAAATAGAAGAAAACGGGGAAAACATGGAGAAATGGGGGGCTCGGGAAGTTCACGGGGACCACGGCGATAAGCAAGGGAGAAGTTACGGTGACCACGAAGGGTATAAATGGGGTGAAAGGGGTGAAAACATGATCATTTGTGACCGCGACCAGTTGAAAACGAGAGCTCTGATAGTGACATTTGGAGGAGCAAGTAGCAGCTACGATGCCGATCCCGATCACCAAGCACAGATTCGAGCGAGTCCGACGATTCCAGCGGCTAGATAACTATGGACCAGCGGTACGCAAATTCAAAAACTCAATTTTTGTGCATTTTTGCTAGGTTTTTAGCTGAGTCCAAGTCAAGTCGGAGCAAGAGCGCTGGAACTGTTGTTTTGGCGCTTTTGTTCCATAAAATAGCGCTATTGTGCTGCAATGGCGCTATTGTCCCCTTGTTTGAGCGCTTTGTCCATGCATTAGCGCTATTGTATGTAAGTTTTAGCACTATTGGTTAAGTAGCGCTATTGATGGGTTAATTGAGCGCTTTTGTTGTTAAGGAGCGCTAATGGGTAGCTGATTTAGCGCTTTGGTAGTTGTAGCGCTATGGTATAGCTATTTGAGCGCTTTTGATATAGTTGTAGCGCTATTGTTTAAAACTAGCGCTTTTGTTGGTAAAATAGCGCTTTTGCCTTAAGATAAAAAGATGCCCCAGTTTGGATGCAGAAAATCTCTTGATGCCAATGATTGATGGATGGTGAAGTGAAGTGGGAGTTGTTTTGAACCATAGCAGCCTGATGAGACTTAGGTCATTTGTTTAGGATAAATGCCTGTTGAAGTCTAGGTGGCCATGATTGCTTACCTGTTGAGACTCGAAGATACTTGATCAAAGTATCTGATGATAGTCTAGGTTTAAACTTAAGAAAGTTTGAAAACAAAACAACTGATGGTGATTGATGAATGTTCATGTGCAGGAGGATCTGCGCGTGTTGCAGTTACGCGAGCGCCATCCTGCGACACAAGGGTTGCGGGACCGATTGACTCAGACGGAGATTGATTGTATTGCAGTGACTGGGCTCTACGAGGTGATGCACATGCCCGTGATTCGGATGAATCATGACCTGATCACAGCACTGGCAGAGCGGTGGCACAGTGAGACGTGCACCTTTCATTTGGCATAGGGGGAGATGACCGTGACGTTGGAGGATGTGTGGCGCATCCTATGGATTCCGATTCGAGGGGAGCTAGTCACATATGATAGATCCTGGGGGACTGTGGCAGTACAGAGGATTTTTGATGAGGATGTGTTCATTGATGATGGCTCGATCGCATGGGAGGATATAGCGACACTGTATGAGCCACTTCCAGCAGTGTTGTCCGGGATTGTGGGAGAACTCCTGTGTCCAGACAGACGGTCACATGGGTTGGCGGTGGGATGGGGATAGGTTATCGAAATGATGATGACCGAGGGGACCCGATTTGCATAGGGGCCGTGCGTGCTGGCGCACATGTATTAGGAGCTCCACGAGGTAGTGTACCGAGGGAGGGATTCTTTAGCAGTGGGCATGACACTTTTACACATTTGGGCTTGGGAGCACCTACCAGTGACTCGACCAGTGAGTCTTAGATTCAGGGCAGTGGACCAGCCGTACATGTTTATGTACAGTGGTATGATGAGTCAGCCCCACCTGGGGAAGTTAGAGTGGTGGCGACGGGCGCTGGATGATCTGGATGCAGTGATATGGCGACCATACTTGGAGTGTGAGCCATGGGAGGATGACGCAGAGGCACTGCCGTATGTGTTTATGACTCGATTCCTCATTGGGAGGACGACATATCATGTGGAGAGACAGGTGCCGGGGAGAGTGATGAGGCAGTTTGGACGGCAGCAGGGACTGCCTAGCGGATCAGGAGAGTATGCACGGGTGATTTGGGAGAGGTATGCATGGGGTCCAGTGCTACCTTATGATCAGGCACTAGCAGAGTTTTGGACACTGCAGGCGAGGCCATGGGACCTACGACCGAGGGTCGTTGATGCAGGGGTTACAGATGAGTACACACAGTATCGGGCGACGCACCCGATCCTACGAATATCGGACCCAACAGAGCCGATCCCAGCATTTGAGGATGAGAGGGGATGGAGACAGGGGAGGGCAGGAGGTCGAGGAGATGGAGGAGGAGGAGGTGGAGGTGGAGGAGGTGGTGGAGGAGATGGAGGAGATGGAGGAGGAGGAGGTGGAGGATTAGGGATGCGGAGCCAACGGAGAGGGAGAGGTGGACTGCCTCTACAGATCTCACAGGGACCATTGATTCCGAGAGGAGTGCAGCTGAGTGGGAGGGGGATGGAGAGGGAGATCCCGATGGATAGAGGGGTGGGGACTTCTGGAGAGGGAGGTGTAGGGGAGGCAGCTATGGACACCGGGGAGGGAGCCACTGGAGATCTGCGGGAGCATATTATAGTGCACTTGCAGACGCGGATAGAGGATTTGGAGGCAGAGGTGGCAGCTAGGGATGTGCAGCTATTTGCACGGGAGTCAGAGCTGACGGTGGTGTTGTGGGAGAGAGATACTGCAGTGGAGAGATTGGCGGAGCTGTAGGAGAGAGTGCAAACTGGAGTAGGAGCTCAGGGGCCTATAGGGGAGGTTATGAGGCAGTTTGGGCGAGCACAGGTTGAGATAGAGTACTGGCGAGGTTTATATGAGCAGGTGGTGCCACTCAGTCAGCGAGCTCTCAGTTATACCCAGATGCGACAGACGAGATCAGAGCGATCACAGAGGATGCAGAGCAGTGGGGGAGTGATGGGTCCTTTGAGGCGGGAGAGATCAGGAGATGCAGGAGGGAGTGGGGGTTCGATGAGGCCTCCACGGAGAGATGGATCAGGTGATGCAGGGGGAGGTGTGAGGACAGCATCTGGCCAGAGTGGCATTTGAGAGAGCATTCATGCCTATATGTATTTGTATCATTTATTTTGTGGACTGTATCTTGGATGGCTCTTGGTAGCCGATTTTGTAGACTTCATTGTACTCTGATATATGAGATGAGATATATGAGGAGATCCCATATTTTGATGATATGCATTTGATTATGTATGGATGATGAGTTTATTGCTTAGATGGATATGTGTATATGTATGCATTGATGAGATGTTTCCTATATGCATGTTTTTATGATGATTTATGATGTTGGATACTAACATATGAATGCAGGTTTATGTATGATTTGTATTGATTTGTTGATGCAATGCTTTATGTATGTAATGCCATGATGATGATGTATGCTGATGATAATATATGAACAGGAGTTTGGTGTTTCCTATTTTGATATAATGATGAAATGATTTATGTGATGATGTTAATGCAATGGTCGAATGAATGATGTGTATGGATGAATATGCATCGAGATGTTTGTTAAATGAATGTAAGATGGATAAACAAAATGTAAAGTACAAATGTTTATATGATAAGGTGTTAGATGAATGCAATATGGATAAACAAAATGTAAGGTACAAATGTTTATATGATAATGTGTTAAATGAATGCATATGCATAATGGCTAAAATTTTTTTTTAGAACCAATGTTTTGTAAACAAATGGATTGCGATGTTTCTAAATGCTTTAAATATGTTTTAAGTACAAATGATAATGGGATGATATTATAACTAATGTTTTAATAATTGCACCTTAATGCAATTGAAAAGATGATAATGAATGCAATGTGAATGAATCCTTAAATGAGCATAATAAGATACTTAGTTAATGGATGAACGAATGTACTTGTTCACTAAATGGATGAATGTATACAATGATAAATGATAAAGGATAATAAAATGATAATGGATAATTGATACTAAATGAATGTTTAGTAAATGATTTAAAAGCAATCAAAAGACAATTTGATCCCATGAATGAATCTAATTATTTATGATTGATGCAATGATGCAAATGATTTTAATGAAAACTAAATGTCAAGAAAATGAACTATATGCATAGTTTAAAAATGACATGAATGTTTAATGCAAGATGCGATTAAATGTTTAATGTAAGATGCAACTAAATGCGGGGATGATATGATCATGAGGAATGCAAGGTTTGTAAGACTTAGCATGATGCATTGATGATGTATTAGAGTACTCGATCGTGATTGTATCCAAGACCAGCTTAGTTTTCATATTTTGCATATAAAGCCTACATATGAATGAGCGAACGGATGGGTGATATGCAACGGAATGCAATATATAAACAGATTGGATGAAATGACGATCCATAGTGCTCTATTTTCATCATTGAGCTTTAAAATGTTGGAAGAGAATACAAGCATCTTTGACATAATGATTCAAGATGACCTGAGTATTGCTTACATGGATTTTATATAGCAAGTTAATACAAGCAACTTGATATAATGGATCAAGTTGACCTGAGTATTGCTTGCGGAACAGACAAGGATTATCTCCTTTCATGCATGACTTGGATCGTCCTCCTTGATCTTAGGCTGATCATATCCTGAGACAAGTGCATACCGTACTAAGAGAGAAAACCGTTATCTAGTTTGGATGAGGTAGGAGGAACCAAAGGAAGAGCATTGTACCTGCAAACAAACAGTATATACATAAAGAATAAAGAATAAGGATCCTTGGTAATAGTTCATGCTCATATGGTCGAGGTATACGCTGTAGTCAGCAAGCCGTAGTGATCTATGACTACATTTTGCATAAGATCACGTAGCTTGGTGAACTTCCCACATAGACACCATTAGTACATGCCCCAAAACTTCATCGAAAATAATGCGTAAACAAAAACGATGTTGAAAGATCCCGATAAAGATAAACAAATGATTGTACTCACAAATCAACCAAGTATTTGATAGCTTAACATAATTTTCTTGTCAAAGAAAACGTCACTTTGTCTTTGTTTTGGTAAGGAAGGATGCATCCTTGTTTAAAAGACAGTTTTTGAGTCTTTGATGTTGATGGTGTGGTCGATTGATAAGTGGTCTCTTTTGTGAGTATTTTGTCAATATTTGTCTTGGTATTTGCACGGATGAGTATGTACAAGGTGTTGTCATGTTTTTGTGTGATTTTCGATGTTTTTTTTATGTTTTTGGATTTTGAATCGTTTTGAATGGTTTTGGTATTTTTGCGAGATATTTTTGAATGTTTTTGGATTTTTGATGATTGTTTGAATGAAGAACTTAATGAATCACAAGACAATGTAGAATCCACTTCCATCAATAGGTTAAGGGAATTGCCCCCAGTTTTTAGTCATGACTTATGAAAAAGCGGGACGCAAGATGCATGCAGTACTTTCACAATTGCAGATAAATAACAAGCCATGGTTGTGGATGGATGGATGTATGTATGAAGTAGATGTGATCGCAACAAGTCTGAAAGACAATGGAGCCATAGCCTTTACGAGTGGCACCTGTTTGCCAGGTTTTTACCATCGCACTTACCCAAGGTGCCACCGGAGTGGTTGTTCACCGTTTGGATGCATGATTTTTCTTTACTTTTTTGAATGTTTTTGTATTTTCTTCAGGACATTGTTTTGAATGTTTTGGGTATTTTCTGGTATGCAAGGGAGCCTGATGCTCTATACAACTTAGGTATAAAACCGTTTGAGGTGCATGCTGTTAATTGGATCTGCAAGTGGTTCTCCTTCTGATGTAGCCAACTGATATGCCCCGGACCCGAATACAACAGTGACAACATATGGGCCTAGCCAGTTTGATTCAAACTTGCCTTGATGTTCTTTGTTTGGTTGATTGCGAGGATTCTCTTGAAGAACAAGATCACCTACCTCAAATGTACGAGGTCTAACGCGGTGATTGTAGCTTCTGCTCATGCGCTGCTGATAGGCTTTGAGGTGATTGTTTGCAGCTTGTCGTTTCTCATCAAGTAACTCTAAGTCCTGAAGACGGGACACTCTGTAGGCTTCATCATATATGAGATTGTGCAAGGAAACCCGTAATGATGGTATCTCGACCTCAATAGGCAAGATAGCTTCTGCACCATAGACCAATGAATAAGGAGTTGCACCTGTAGGGGTCCGAATGCTAGTTCGATATGCCCATAGCGCTGGATTTAGTTGAACATGCCAATCACGACCGACATCATTGACTGTCTTCTTGAGGATTCTTAATATGTTCTTATTTGATGCTTCGGTCTGACCATTGCCTTGTGGGTAATAGGGGGTGGAAAAGCGATGTTGGATATGAAATTTTTCACAAAGTTCGCGGACATCCTGATTTTTGAAAGGAAGACCGTTATCTGTGATGATGGACATGGGCACACCATACCGGCAGATGATGTAGTTGAGGATGAAGGAGGCGATCTGCTTGCCGGTGACTTGGGTAAGTGGAACAGCTTCGATCCACTTTGTGAAATATTCGGTGGCGGTAATAATGAATTTATGGCCATTAGATGAAGATGGATGAATCTTACCCACAAGGTCAAGGCCCCATTGACAAAAAGGCCATGGTGTTGTGATTGGTTGTAGTTCCTAGGCCGGTGCATGTATCAGGTCACCGTGAACTTGACATTTCTTGCATTTTATGACAAAGTATTAGGAATCTTTTTCCATAGATGGCCAATAGTATCCATTGCGCAGGAGTTTCTTGGCTAGTGACAGACCACTTGAATGAGTCCCGCAAATTCCCTCATGTACTTCTTCCAAAGCCTTTTTAATCTCATCTTGTTCTAGACATTGAAGGAGAGTACCATCAAGACCGCGTCGGTATAGGGTTTTGGCAATAATGGTATATCGAGCAGTTTGGCGAATGAAGGTTTTACGTTGGTTATTTGATTGGTTGGGAGGAAGGGTGTGATTGCGGAGATAGGTGTAGAACTCACCGTACCATGGGGATTCAGAACCGACAAGGCGACATATCATCTCGGATTCAGGGATATCATAAGCGGGGATCCAAATCTGTTCTACCAAGAACTCGTAGCGTGTTGAATTTTGTGGAAGATCTAGGAGAGATGCGATGGTAGCCATAGCGTCAGCAACTCGATTCTGATCTCTTGGTATCTGCTCAAAAGTGATAGTAGTAAATGATGTCTTTAGAGTGTCCACCATTTGCTTATATGGCATGAGTTTATCATCTTTGGTTTGATATTCATCTGTTGCTTGTCGAATGACTAGTTGGGAATCGCCATATACTTGCAGTTCTTGTAATTTCCATTGTATGGCTAGCCTGAGTCCTGTGATCAAGGCCTCATATTCGGCTATATTGTTTGTGCATGGAAATGTGAGCCTGTAAGACTTTGGGATGCTATCACCTTGAGGTGTGATAAACAGAATGCCTGCCCCCGAGCCATGCCTAGTGTATGAACCATCAAAATATAGTTTCCATGGTTGTGCTGTTGTGATCATGAATATCTCCTCATCTGGAAAATTGGAAATAAGAGGATGATCACCTGTGAGTGGTGCATCGGCCAACTGATCTGCAATAACCTGCCCTTTGATAGCTTTGCGATCTATATACTCGATGTCAAATTCACTTAGAATCATCACCCATTTGGCTAAGCGACCTGTCAATGCTGCTTTGCTGAGTAAATACTTGAGTGGATCAATCTTTGCAATTAGTTGTACTTTGTGTGTTAACAGATAGTGCCTCAGTTTGGTGGCTGCTAAGATTACTGCTAAGCAAGCTCGCTCAATAGGTGTGTAATTGAGTTCATAGCCAACCAGTGTGCGAGAGATGTAGTATACAACACACTCTTTGCCTTCCGCATTATGTTGTGCCAGTAATACACCTAATGCTGTACTTGTTGCCGAGATATAGAGTAACAATGGTCTACTTGGATCTGGTGGCATCAACAATGGTGGATTCATGAGATAGTCTTTAAGCGTCTGAAATGCTTGCTGGCATCGGGCATCCCACTGAAAGCGGATGTTCTTGTGTAGCAGATGTGTAAATGGGTGACACTTATCAGCCAATTGTGCAATGAATCTTCGAATGGATTGAAGGCGTCCTTGTAATGTCCTTAGCTGACTGATATTCTTGGGTGGTGGCATGTCCATGATTGCCTTAACTTTTGCTGGATCAACCTCAATACCTTTGCTTGAGACAATGTATCCTAGAAGCTTCCCGGAGGTTACTCCAAAGACACATTTCTTTGGGTTGAGTCGAACATGATATTGTTCTAGTCTATCAAAGATTCTCTCTAATATGTCCAAATGATCTTCTCTTGTGAGTGATTTTGCCAGTAAGTCATCAACATAATCTTCCATCATAGTATGCATCATGTCATGGAAGATGGTGGTCATTGCTCTCTGATAGGTTGCTCCTGCATTCTTGAGACCGAAAGGCATTACATTCTAGCAATATGTGCCCCATGGACAGGTGAAGGCGGTCTTATGTTGATCTTCTGGTGCGATCTTTATCTGATTGTATCCTGAAAAGCCATCCATGAGTGAAAGCATGGCATGTCCTGCTGTCAGATCCACTATGATGTCGATATTTGGAAAGGGGAAGTCATCCTTAGGACATGCCTTATTCAGATCTTTGAAGTCAGTGCAAATGCGGATGCCCCCTTTTGGTTTGCCGACAGGCACAATATTGGAGATCCACTCTGCATAATCAATTGGTCTAATGAAACCAGCATCTAGGAGTTTCTTGAGTTCTGTTTTGACTAGTACTGCAATCTAAGGATGCATCTTACGAAGCTTTTGCTTGACAGGTTTGGCTCCTTTTGCTACAGTGAGGTGATGCATGACTAAATCAGGATCAAGCCCAGGCATGTCTGCATATGACCATGCGAAGTTGATCTGACACTTCTGGAAGAACTCTATAAATTTAGGATGTTCCTCTGGAGTGAGAAGAGATGCCAGATGTATGATATGAGGATTTTCAGGAGTCCCCACATTGTACTCTTTGGTTTCCTCGATGAGAATTGTTGATCATTCCTGTTGTGTATTATCAGGGAGAATGTCAAACCCTTCATCCTCAGGCGCCTCAGAGAGGTTTTCACCGTTGGATACGCTCTTTCTTTTTACTTTTGTCGGATCAAACAGTGCCACAGTGTGGTTTTCACTGGAAGATCCATGTTTTATTGTTATATTTTTGCAGCTGAAAGGTTTGGCATCCGCCCCAAAGTATGCTGCGCTATTAAGTTCAATGGCGAATCCAGCTTTGTGATCCCCGCTTGGTAGGTTATACCTTAATTCCAAAAATTCAATGATAGCCTCATTGTTTTGGAAGAAGTCAAGACATGGGGGATTTGGTTGGTTCCATTTGATGAGTTCAGGGTGGATAATAGGCATTACTTTATCGACTAGGTTAAGTTCGTTAAAGGTATCAGTGAGGGTTAAGATGTTATGGTGAAGGTCGTTGATGGTACTCTCCCTGTCAGAATCAGGCGTAGGATGAGACGTAGGGTCTGTGGAAGACGTTTCTAGTTTAGGAACCCAAGTGGTCTTTATCTGTGCTTCTCCATAAACAGGGATGTCTTTGCGTAGTGGAGGTGGTGATGTGTCATCCTCATCTGAAGTGTTAAGCTGTACTGAATCAAATTCCCACTCATGTGAGTCGGTCTCTGAATCACTTTCCAGCATCCGATTGCTATACCATACTGGGATGTCTTTTTAGTTAAATACTGCAGGTGTGATTGGTTGACGTACCTTTGTAATGATCGGTGCTGCAGGGCGGTTGATGGGGATCAAGGGATCTGGTATAGGGAGTATTGGTAATATTGACTCAGTGGCTTTTGCTAGAATTGCTGGTGCCATAGATGCTGCTGCGGGTTCTGACACAGTCGTTGCTGCTAATGGTGTTGTTGATGGGATTACTGGTTCGTTTGGTGGGATGAGTGGCATTGGTGATGGTTGTGTTGGGTTTGTGAGCCTCAGTGGGGCAGTTGGGATGGTGCTTGATGCCGCTTTGATGATAAAAGGCGTCTTTTTTGCCGTAGGTGGACAAAATTGTTTGCTGGGTTTTCCTTTGAACTTGAGTTTAGGAAAGATCTCTTTTTCAAAGCCTAGGCCTGTATTACCTTTGGGCTTGAATTCTGGCAGCAGGGGTTCATGTTGTCCTTGTTTGCAATATCCCAAAGCACTATGACCATCATACCCCATTCGTTGCATAATGAGGAGACCTTTGCCATACTGTTCCGTAGGAAGTGTAACTCGCGGTATATCAGTGGTGATGGGATCTTTATAGATCCATTTCGCTAGGTCCTCATCTTGTGTTTCTTCCTCTTGACTCTTTCCAAGAATGAAGGGCGTCAAAGCACATGCTGGTATGTTTAGTGGTTGTTGGAGTACCTGCTGTGGTTTACCATGTGTTCTGGGAGAAGTGGGCATTTGTCCCACACAAAAGAGTTGACTCAAGTTGTATTCCCCAGGACCTTCCTCTGCTATCTTCATCTTAAGCTTTTCTTGCTTGGGTATAGTAGTGTTTGAACTGGCAAGAGAGGCGGGACTTATATATGATGTGGAGGAAATGGCTTCTCTATTATTAGGAACGGTAATCTCTGGTTGATGGTTGATATTATGACAGTATGCAAAGGGATTTGCATCGCCCAAGATTGTGATCTCTACACCGTTATGTGGGAACTTGATACATTGATGGTAGGTAGATGGAACGGCTTGCATGGCATGTATCCAAGGTCTTCCTAACAATAGATTATATGGCAGAGGAAGGTCCAGAACCTGACAAATGATGTGCTTTACCACGGGGCCCACTCGGATTGGTAGTACCACAGCTCCTTTGGATGAACACTCCGCATCGTCATAGGCTTTGATTGTGATCTTCTGACGAGGATCCACTGATTCTACTGCATATCCCAATGCTGTGACCAACTGTAGTGTGCAAATATTGAGGCCAGCTCCATTATCGATCAAGACTCGCTTGATCCTATGCTGGTTAATGAATCCTTCGATGTGGAGTGAGGCATTATGTGGTTGTTGGAAGGAAGAGTTGTCACTTTCAAAAAAAGTGAGACAAGGTGATGACTTTAGACTTCCAACCATGGCTTGAAATTGGTCCGTATTCAGATTTGCAGGGACTGACGCCTCTTGGAGTGCTTGATCCAAGATAGTTTTATGAGAGGGTGATAGGCGCAAAAGCTCTAAAATGGATATAAGCGCAGGGGTTTTGTCTAATTGTTCCACAAGATTGTACTGCTTTGGAATGGAGGTGGTGCCTTGTGGATCTGCCTTGATGGTAACTTTGCCGCGACGTGTAACAACATTGCAATTTGAGTTGGGATTTTTGAAGGTTATGGTTGCAACTTGTTCACTGGCATCATACAGATGATTTATAGTGTAATTATACGTAGCCTGTGTATAATCAGTGGTATCAGGACCTTGTCTGGAAGTGGAAGGACCCCTTTGATCTTGGGATGGAAGTGGATTTTTGAACATCAGATGATCATTATTTGTGGTTTTTGGGTCATGTCCTTCAATTTCAATTTCTCCTCGATCAATAAGATCCTGAATGAGATCTTTCAATCGGTGACAATTACTTGTCTTGTGTCCTCTTCCTTGATGGAATTCACAGTGTTCAGTATCTCTCCACCATGCCGGTTTGACTTGAGGCTCATAGTTTGATAGCTTAGGTAGAGTGACCAAATTTTGGGAAATAAGTTGTCGCAACACTGTTTCAATGGGTTCCCCTAAGGGAGTGTATGTTCGTTTCTGTTTTTGCTGACGAGGTCTTGGTTCCTCGTGAGATGTGATGCGACCTTGATTGGAAGGAATGTTTGTGTTATTCTGAGGTGGAGGATTTTGTCCTGCAAACCGAACCACAGGTTGTGCATTTTGTATAGTCCTGGCATCCACAACCCCATCATTGACAACATTCTTGTTTTTATTCCAGAAGCTTGGTTTATCGCTTTTGAAACGTGGGCGAGGACCATCTTTTGGTTCATTAAAGATTTTGATGAGTCCTTTCTTGATGAGTGCCCTTTCACATTTCAAACCCTTGGTGATCATATCATTAAAAGAGTCTGTGTCTTTGATATCCAGGTGAAATTCCATTTCTTCATTTAAGTTGGAAATGAATATTTCCACTAGTTCTCATTCAGGTAACTGAAGAGAACGTCTGCTAGACATTTGGCGCCATCGTTGCAGGAATACTGAGAATTGTTCACCTGGTTTTTGTTTGGTGTTGCACAGATCAGCCATGGTGATGTCGCGTTCAATGTTATGAGAGTAATGAGTGAGGAATTTCTGGATGAGTTCCTCAAATGTTCTAATGCCCCCTGGTAGTCGGGAAAACCATGATGTGGTTGTTCCTCCCAAGCTTTGGGGAAAAAGGCGCATTAGGTAGGTGTCTTCATATGCCACTTCAAGACAAGCGGAATGAAATTCTCGGACGTGATCGTGGGGATCCCCCTTTCCTCTATATTTTTCAAATTTGGGTGTTTCGAACCCTCGAGGAAATGGTGGCATGTAAAGATTCCTATCAAAAGGATAGGGACAGATGTCATTGAGTGAGAACTGGTTAGTCTTGACACCACTATGAAGTTGTTGGGCGAGATTCTCGACTTGTTGCCGCAATATCTCCATTTCATTTGGAGGAGGAGGTGGTGGGTTACCTCGAGGAATGTTATATCTGATGGGATCTCTATCTCTTTCCTCTTCATGGCGACTTTGTCTTTCTGATGCTTGTCTTAATTGGGCAAGATCAAAGTCAGATGGGAGTTTTGCTCCTTCTCGAGCGAGTCTTAAAAAGTGAGCATCCGCATTGCTCCTGAGTATTTCATCAAACAATCTGTTAAAGAGAGGGTTATGCTGAGCCCTTTCTATCGTTGCAGGAGTGAGAGTACTTGGGTTTTCGTCATCGGCATTTCCTCCAAGTGCTTCTTGAAATTCATTGAGATTTTCCTCTTCTTCTTCTTCCCTTTCTATTTCTCGTTGCCTGGACTGTGATCGGGTTTGGGCCATTTTGTGTATGAGTTTTTGTTGAAATTGAGTGAAAATGATGATGAGTTTGTGATGAAATGAGAATTTGATGATTAGTGGATTGTGTTGCATGTGGATCTCTAGCACTTTTTAAGGTGGATGTAACCAAAATTCCTTCTTTGAATTGCTTGCTTGTTTGATAAGATTTGATGTGATAAGGTGTAGAGAAATTTGAGATGTGTTACAGATTTAACTACCTAGTAATGAGAGGATTCACTCATGAACTAGTTTTAACCTGCGTAGATGTGTCTCTTAGGATGAGCTTATCCTAGATGTAGAAACAATCTAAAAAGTGATATGAAGTGTTTGATTTCAAGAAATATCTAAAAGAGAATTTTGGGACAAGAACCTCTTAATGTTTTGAGAGTTGGGGATGGATTGATGATGAAATGATGATGTATGAGTGAGATGATGGATGAAAAATGTTTTCAACTTCAATAAAAACTCTGTGTTACAAATGGGACAAACTCTATCTCTTCCCTTTTGGGTGTTGGTGGTACTTCTCGAGCTGTGTTGTATGTGATACAGATGTTTGGGAAGAAGTTTGGATTAATCTTTCCTCCTTGATTTTTGTGATAACTCAGAGCTCTATATTGCATAAAAGCTCTTCGGTTCAATTATTCTGAATCAAATTCGTTTGTTTTGCCTCGAAGGTAGAGACGCATACGATGTAGAAAGACTCTATGTGAGAACAAGATTTGTCGATTGATATAGAAGAACTTCCTTCTTTTGATAAAAGCCTTTGAGCTTAATGGTCTTCTTTTCAAGTTGATATTCTGATGACACTTTTGCTTTCGCAAGATGTGAAGAATGGTCATAAAATTTTGACTCTTTGTTGTTTGTACCTTGTTTTTGATGTTTTTGGTTGTGTTGACAGATGTTTGGTTGGATGAATACTTTGTTTTTGGGATTGATTTTCTGATTTTTCTTTGACAAGAAAAACAAAGCAAGCACACAGACACAAGAATGTTGCCTAAAAGGCACAAATGAGTATGGGTCTAGATTAACCCAATCCTTGGACTTGTATATGACCCTTCCTTTTAGATGTATTTTAAGGTGTATTTCCAAAAGCCTGAAGTCGGCTCAATTTGCACTAGGTCTTTAAAACGAACACACTTCAAACACTTTTTATCCCTAAGGTCAAATGGCCAGTTGTGATAAATTTAGCCCACATCTTGATATTTCTTCGACTTTGGTACTACATACCTTATGAATCCCGCTGTGGCAGGTAAGGATGTGATATACTAAGTCTTGCACGAGCATAACAAATAGATGATCCCTATGATGGGGGAGTCACCACTTTCATGAAGCCACAAGTGACTTTTCAAAAAGCTATGTTTCTACTCAAGGAAATATGTATGGTGAGTATCTTGGGAGCAAAAACCATCTATGCTCTTGCACTAAATTATATCGCAAATATCCTCAATCAATAGAACGGGTGAGCTACTACTTAAAGGTGTTTAGTCATGTTCGATGTTTTTGGACATAAGTTCATTCTGCAGTGACTCACTTAAGAGCCTTGTAACTGGTGGTGGGGCCCATTTGTCCTTTCGGCCAGTTACACTATAGGAACAACTATACCCAATGCTACAGCTTTCGCTCTCACCTGATTTCTATAGCGGCTCGAAGGATTTACCACTCGAGGTCGTTCCCAAGAGTATCGATCCCTTGGCAGGCCTCTCTTAAAAAGATAAAATTTTGAGTGTTACTAACACTTTTCTCTTGCACCTAGGACCACGAGAGCCAAGGGAGAGGATAGTGTGTGTTAGAAGTAGGACCACTCGACCAACTCTTTGCACAAGCGTGCCAAACACGAAATTCACTTGTTCTTTTTAATCCATCATTTGCAAATGTGATCTAACTATTTGGAGATGTTGCTCCAACAGCCATGGTGTTTGTTTTAACTTCAAAAAGCAATGTGTTTTGTAATCTAGAATTCGAAAATCCTGGTCAACTTAATGAAAAACACATTTTGCTTGAAGTAAATCGCTTGCAAGAATTGGAACACATGGATTGTAAGTTTTTAATTTTGCACCAAAATTTGAAGTGTGGCTTGTAAATTCTTTAGTTTTGATGCAAGAAAAGAAACTTTGTGTGTTGATTTTAAGCACTAAAATAAGGATGAATCCTAGCTAGAAAGCAAGACAATTTTGTGTTTTTCAAGTTTTTAAGCACCAAAGGACAAATTTGTGATTTTTATGGTGAGTTTTTAACCTGCATGAACAAAAACATGTTAGTAAAATCGATGTTCAAGGGGGGGCTTCCACAAGCCTAAAAATTTCCATGTTTGTGGTTACAAGGTGATTTAGACGACATTCTGTTGCAATAGCGCTAGTCTGTGTTTTAACAGAAGCGCTATTTCACACAGAAGCTCTGAAATAACAAAATTGCCAGAGAGTCAAAAGCGCTAAAAGATAATCAGTAGCGCTAGAAGAAGAACAGAAGCGCTAGAATAGTGGCAAAAGCGCTGAAACTTTTACAATAGCGCTATTGTAAAGGCAATAGCGCTAAAAGAAAAAGTGACAATAGCGCTAGAATGTGTTCAATAACGCTAAAGCGCAACCTGTGTGACACTTTCAACAATCAAACATGTTAGTTAGAAAAAAAAAATGAGATGTTTTTGGTGGTTCGATTCACGTCGGGTTCACCAAATGATGCCCTCCTAAATGGCACAAGGTTAGTGAATGATCAACAACACAAAAAGACACAAAAACGTTATATTGTCAGTGTTAGTCAATCAAAAACTAATCTAAAAAGGCATACCAAGAGAGATGCTAAAAACAAGCTAATATATCTAACTAAAGAAGCAAAGATAACGAGGCATCTCCAAATGCCTCTTAGCATGGTTTTAGTTCCTTTCTCCCTTGTTCCTCTCCTCTCCAAGTTCCAAAATAGTGTAGCTCTCAGCAGCTTTTTGCACTATGGATGCTTATGGAGGATTGAGATTGTAATATTGAGCTTCGAATATGAAATGAGAAGCTAATGCTATGCTATTGATGCTAAAATGATGTATTTTAACCAAAATAACAAGGTATTAGATGATTATGCTAAAAATGCTCTCTAAAATGTCTATAGCTTAGATGCATACAAGTTTTCAGGATCTGGATTATGAAGGAATGGGCTCTATTTATAGGAAAAATGGAGCAATGGATGGTCAGGATTGAAAGATTCAATCAAGGGTTGAGTTTGAAAGTTGGGGATCCATGTGCACAATTGGCACCAATGAAATGGTGACAAGTGTCAACATAGGGTTGGGTTGAGAAAAGGAGTTGGAAGCATTAAAGGCCTGAGAAGACCTCATGGTTATCTAAAGGCTAAGGGTCAAGTCTAAATTAAGCTTACCCACTGGATTAAGAGTTAATCCAAGGATAAACCTTTGTGCAAATGATTAAGAGGTAATCATGGTCAAAGCATTAATGGCCTGATGAGACCCTTGGGTTGGATAGAGGTTGAGTCAAAACAAATGTTTTAACCATGTGGGAAGGTTTGAATTAACCATTAATGGTTATTGGAGACTTTGAGGATTAAGTGGTTGAAGGTTGAAAGCCTTTAAAGGTTATCAAAGACTTTGAGCCATTTAGTGGTTGAAGACTTGAAGCCTTTAATGGTTATCAAAGACTTTGAGGTTTTGAGAAGTGACTTCCCTTTGCTTAGGGATGTGACAAAGTTTAGAAGATGGATTAGGCTAATTAGGAAGGGTTTAGAAGAATCTAGAAGGGGATTAGATTTTGCAAGTGGATTTGGTGGGTGAGGGAAAATAGGATTTTATTAAAATAAAAATTCATTTATTTCAATAAATGTATGCAAGTTGCATTTGTAGGAAAATGCAAGTGGGGGGGGATAATAATTTAAATAAATGTTTTATTTAATTTATTTAAAAGAGGAATAGGGGGATTTAATTAAATAAATAGATTTTATTTATTTAATTGATTTGTATTTGGTTTAATGAATTAATTAAAATAAATTGAATAATTTATTTAATTAATAGAAGAATGTTTGGGGATGAATTAATTAAATATTTATTTAATTAACTGATGGCTAGTGGATTTTTAATCAAATAAATAGCGAATATTTATTTAATTAAGCGGACAGATTTATGTGACTACAATATGAATATAAAGTTAAACAACAAAAAAATATTTTCTACAATTTATGGGTTAAACTCTATTTTATTAGCTCTGTATATTTCTATTTTGTGGAAATGCCCTTAAGTTTTTTAAAAAAATAGGTTTTCTCTCTTTTTTTACAATTTTTTAAGTTTTTTTTAAATCCGTTTTTTTTTTCGGATTTTTTCAAAAAATCTTACTTTTGGTTTGCCAATTTTTTCCCCAAATGATTTTTGTTGCTACGATGCAAACACTATAATTATTTTTTATATTGTAGTCTTCAATTTGTAGACATTTAGCAATAGTCTCTCATCATACATATCCTTCCATGCTTCAGTTGTTAGTCAACTATTAACCAACTACTCATCCTAACTACCTGGAATGCCAATTGTCAAGTAGCACAATAAAATTGCAGTACCATCAAGACTATTCTCATGGCTTGTGATAGCAAAGGCAACATTCTTTTGATCTAGAGAATCTTCTAGATCATTTACCTATCTTTTACATGTGTTGTATTCACTCCAACAATGTTGCATATTACTTTTTATAGGATGTGGTAACCATACTTCAGTCAAGCCTTTTACAATTTCTACCATTGGCTTCAAGAGGATCTAATACACCTCCAGACCAAATTGCAAAGTCTCGGGCTATGCCTTACTACACAATTGTATAGTCAAAACTCACATTGCATTAATATAGTGATCAAGTGGCACATTACTTTTCTTATTGCATACCATCTCACTATGTGCGGGAAAAGTGGTGCAAAGAAATGGAAATTTCGGTTTCAAAAAGGGTTCACACACCAATGGGACTCTTGGTGCAAGTTATGGAGTTATATTTGAATAGCTCAACTCCCCAAGGGAAGTTCCATTGTTCTCTATCTCACAAGATCCCTCAAGTCAATGCCTTTGCTCTCAGATCACTGAGCAAAGTGACTTCAGGAATGACAACTCCGAGAATGGTGGATGCTTGATCAACTTAACATGAATACATTCCTAGTTATGCATGATATTAAATATAAGATGATTTAAACTAGCATGGATATGATGATAAGATAAAAGATTAGTAAAACCTATCCTAACATGATATACTAGTCTAATATGAGAGTGTTATGATAATAGAAATGCTTCTTAAAAGGCTTATTAAGATGATTTCTATTCAAAAAGAGGCTAAATGCTTGATTTAAAAATGATTATGGATGTATGAAATTTAGATGCTTAGTAAAATGTCTATAATTTTGATACTAAAGACTTGGATATGAAAATGAGGGAATGAGAGCTCTATTTATAGGAAAAATAGGGCATTGGATGGTCAAGATTGGATAATCTTAACAAGGACCAGGATTGAAAGTTATCAATCCATGTTTACAATTCTCACCAATGAAATGGTGACAATTTGTCAACATAAGAATGCTTGAGAGGAGATGTAAGACATGATGGTTTGAGAAGTTACTTCCCTTTGCTTAGGGATGTGACAATATTTAGGAGATGGATTAGGCTAATTTAGAAGTGATTAGAAGAATCTAGAAGGGGGTTTAGGGAGGCAAGTGGGAGATGTAGGAGAATGCAAGTGGATGGAGGGGGTTTTTAATTAAAATAAATTACTTTATTTCAACTAAAATAGATGCAACTTGCATAAATACAAGTGGGGAATTAAAATAAATAAATTAGATTTATTTACTTGCAATGAACAATTTAATTAAATGTAAATTTAATTAAAAGGGGAAAAAGGGGAATTAATTAAATAAAGTGATTTGTTTAATTAAAGGATATGAAAGACTTAGGTGAACTTAATTAAATAAATTGAGTAATTCATTTAATTAAATAGATGAATGTGAATAATTTAATTAAACAAAATTTAATAAAATAGAGGAATGAGGCTAAAATGAATATTAAATATTCACTTAGGAAAGTGGTCATTTTTATACGTCTACATTTTGCCCCTCTTTGAAGTGACATGTGTGCACATGTTGATTCAATTTTTTTTTGCCGGATATGATGTTTGTGTCGAGATGTCGAGATGATGCCCCAAATTTGATCAATGATATTGATGATGCCCCCTCGGGAGATGAATCAAAGATTTTTAAATTTTTTGTTGATTTGATAAGCATTTTTGAATGAATTGCATTTTGAAAATTTGACTGTGTTGAATGCATTGTAATCGATTCATCTCCCAAAAAATGATGTTTGACAAGGTTAAAAGTGAGAAAATGAGCAAAATACATGCCCCACCTACTAACCCTTTTTGACTTTTACCCTATAAAAAGGTAAAAAATGATTCTATTCTTGTCATTTGCACATTTGTCTCCTTGTGATTGTGACACCTTAGCTCTAATGAAAATGTCGGTTCCTTATGCTTCTCACCGATTCGAGCGCATTCGTCAATACCGGAGGCCCGTCGCGTATGGTCCACCTATAAGTCACCTAAATTTTGCCACGTTTTTTAATTTATTTTGTCGATTTTGGTCACGTTTTTCAGTTTTTGCTTGCAATTTTGTTGTTTTAGCGCGTAGGGTGTCTAGTGTAGTGCATACGATAAGCATCATAGCGCATAGGGTAACCTAGTTAGGTCAACGCGTAGCAGGTGCAAGATAGCACATTTAGGCTTTTAGCGCATACGGTTGATAGTTTAGGGCGGAGAAGATGTAGGATAGTGCATAGGGTAAGTAGGTTATCACGATGGAAACTCCAGTTAGCACATAGGTTAGTTTAGCACGTAGAATAAAGATTATAGCGCGTAGGTGCGGAAAGATAGTGCATGGTTAGTAGCTTAGCACATGGGAGGGATATTGTGGCGCGTGGGTGAGAAAAATGGGTAGAAAAGACTTGGAAGAATGCGTCGCGGGGGGAATAGATGAGGTAGATGGCTTAGGAGTGGATAGGTGCCTGCTGAGTATTTCAAGATTGGTTATGAGCCAATGTTTGGCCTGCTGTGATGATGTATGAGTCTTGATATGATGATTGAGAGTCTGCTGAAATTGCTTTTGTTATGAAGTGCCAAGCTGATTGATTGTTTGAATGAGGATCCTGATTTTCTATTGATGTGGATCTTTGATTTGTGCCTTGCGATTGAATTTGATGTCCGATATGAGTTCTGATTCTTGATTTCCGATATGATTCCTGATATGATGCTTGCGATATGGATTTTGAGTTGCTTGCGTTATGGGTCTTTGAGATGATTTCTCGATATGATGCTTGCGATATGGATCTTGATTTTCAATATGGATATTTGAATTGCGTGCGTTATGGGTCTTTGAGATGATTTCACGATATAATGCTTGTGATATGGATTTTGATTTTCGATATGGATATTTGAATTGCGTGTGTTATGGGTCTTTGAGATGATTTCTTGATATGATGCTTGCGATATGGATTTTGATTTTCGATATGGATATTTGAATTGCATGCGTTATGGGTCTTTGAGATGATTTCTCGATATGATGCTTGCGATATGGATTTTGATTTGCTTTCGATATGGGTCTTTGAGATGATTTCTTGATATGATGCTTGATTTGATTTCGATATGGATTTTGAGTTGCTTTCGATATGGGTCTTTGAGATGATTTCTCGATATGGATTTTGAATTACTTTCGATATGGGTCTTTGATTTTATGCTTCGTTGTTTTCAAGCTGATTTTGTTTTGATTGGATATATCAGATAGATGTGGGAATTGATGATGGACATTTGTTGTTTTGCAGGCACAACTTGGTGTACTTAAGTCATGAGAGCAATTTCTGTGACCGTGGTCATTAATTCCATGATTGACACAGGCCGATAGGGACGTGATTGAGAGATGCGGTTTGACTTCATTATTAGACATGCCTCGGTAAATCATTAACCGAGGTTTGTTGATAGCTTTAGTGGAGAGGCAGCACAGTGACACAAACACCTTTCATTTGGCTACTGGCGAGATAACAATCACACCTGAGGATTGTTATCGCATTCTGCGGATTTAGATTGTTGGGGCCTTGTTGCCGTATGAGCAGACTGAGGAGGGTGGGACAGAGGATCTTTGTCGCATCTTCTAGGATGATCAAATTTGTGGGTATGAGATCCCATGGTAGGAGTTTGTAGATCTTGATTATGATCCTCTACCCTCTGTGTTAGCAGGCTTCATTGGTGGATTCTTGTGTCCCGACCGTAGGTCGAAGGGATTAGTTGTTGGATGGGGATTGGTTTTGAAGGACATGTTGACACAAGGATGCAGGTTTGTATGGGGTTCTTGCATGTTAGGCCTCCTTTACAGAGAGCTTCACTAGGTGGTATATCCAGGATACAACAGTTTATCAGCGGGGGTGACCTTATTACAGGTGTGGGCTTGGGAGCACATTCCTATGGCAAGACCACTTGTAGATAGGGATAGGCCAGTTGGGTGGGCATATGCATATGGATATATAGGTATAGTTGTCCACCGCAAGCTGGGGAAACTAGAGCACTGACAAAGAGCATTGGATGATATTGATACGGTCATTTGGAGATTGTATATGGATTGCGAGGTGTGGGCGAAGGATGGGCTAGAGATGCCCTATGTTTATATGTCCATACATTTTATTGGGAAGGCACCCTTTATTATCAAGCGATTTTTGCATAGCCGTGTGTAGCGGTAGTATGGGAGACAACAGGGGATGCCACAGGGAGCTTGCTTATATGCTCGCCAGAGACAGGACGTGCCCGAGTGGGGGCCCACAATGGATAATGTAGCATCAGTAGAGGAGTACATAACATTAGCAGGCCAGATTTGGGATTACGGAGCTGGGTTTGTTGATGTGGGGATGATAGAGGAGTTCTCGACCTACTTCGTGGCACATGCAGTGGCATGGATATCAGATCCAACAGAGATGGTACCTCCTTTTGAAAATGAGGAGGATGAGAAACCAGAGAGGCGAGGGGGAGTTAGACATAGATATGAGGAGGGAGAGGAGGTCAGCGAGGGAGGTGGGGATGATGGAGGAGGTGATGGAGGAGAAGGAGGAGGAGGATATGGAGGTGATAGAGGAGGTTTGGGGAGAGAGGACGAGGTGGTGATGGAGGGAGAGATAGAGGATGAGATAGAGGATGAGGAGGAGATGGGGGAAGAGGAGGAGGACTTCTCCTTGGTGTTGGTGGTACTGGTATGGTAGGTGCAGTGTTAGCGGTTGTGGGGGGTATAGAGGATGATAGGTGACCCGCCCAGAGGAGGATATGCAACTAATTGATCACCCTCATTTTTTTGTTTGTCATTCCTGTGTAGTCACATGTTTTTGTGCTATTTTTGTTTTTCATCATGGAGCTTTTGATATGTTGGAAGTTTATACAAGCATAATGGTATAATTGAATCATAGTGATCTGAGTAAAATGTACATGGATTTTGATATTGCAAGATGACACAAGCGTCAAGGTATAATTAAACCAAGACGACCTGAGTGTTGCTTAAAACAGACAAGAGTTAACCATTTGTATGCGCAAAGTAGAACGATGTCTTCAATGATATGTTTCCAATCATGTCTCAAGACAAAATGTGCACCGGACAAGTGATCGCTTCACAGACAGAAAACCAAAAAAAGTATTAGACTCCCCTGCTATTTTCTCTAGCTCGAAGCATCTTTGAGAAATTCAGGAGATCCAATGATTCAAAAATTTGAAGTGCAAAATAGTCAAAACTTCATGCGAGATGTAAACAAATTATCATTTAGAAAATCATCCATCGTGTGTGTGTTGAAGTTGTTAATTAGATCAGTGTCTTGTTTTCTCGGCTGATGAGCTGTTGTTGACAGGGTTTCTTTAGCGTGCTATGATTCTTGTTTGCATGTTGTGGGAATGCTTGAAGTTAGAGGAACGCTTCCCCTAGTTATAGATACCCATCGATGTGGATATTCACAGTGATTACCAAGACATGGTGGGATATGATGAACTGATCTTCAGATAAGCAAGGACAATGACTACACTAAGTATGTCTGGGATAATGTTGCATAAAAAGTGTTGGGTGATGGCCATTAGCTTTGACTTTGGATGCAAAATATATGAGTAATGATAGATAGAGGAGTTGTTCCCTCACAAATAGCGCCCATTGCCAGGTTTTCACCATTTGTTTTTATTGCACCTTTTTGTTGTTTTTATGATTTTTTTTTGTATTTTTATGATTTTTTTTTTTATGTTTTTGTATTTTTCACTTTTTCCATGCATTAGACCACTCAAGTGTAGAATTTCTTCAGATAGATGTTGTTGGTTGGTTCGTCGAGCACATCTCCTTCTAAATTTGTTAGCTAATAGGTGCCTGATCCATAGGCTGATATGATAACATAGGGACCTAACCAGTTAGGTTCAAACTTCCCCTTCTTTTCTCGATCCTGTTTATTTCTGGGATTTTCTTTGAGTACAAGATCACCGACTTTAAAAATCCTAGGGATGACTCTATGGTTGTAGCTTCTACACATGTGCTACTGGTATGCTTTGAGGTGATCATAGGCATGTTGTCATTTTTCATCTAGAAGCTCTAGTTCTTGCAACTTGTTGACCCGATACTCCTCATCTGGTATGAGGCCTTTTAAGGATACTCTGAGTGATGAAATTTCTACCTCAAGAGGTAAAATTGCTTCTGATCCATACACCAATGAATATGGCATAGCTCCCGTAGGTGTCCCAATGCTAGTCTTGTATGCCCAGAGTGTCAGATTGAGTTGTATATGTCAATCCTTACCTGCATCATTTACTGTTTTCTTTAGGATTTTCAAGATTGTTTTATTTGATGCCTCTTCTTGACCATTCCCCTATGGGTAGTAAGGTGTAGAGAAACGATTTTGGATTTTGAATCGCTCACATAGTACTCGTACATCCTGATTTTTTAAAGGATGCCCGTTGTTGGTGATGATGGAACTGGGAATGCCATATCTGCAAATGAGATAACTGAGAATAAATGAGGCAGTCTATTTTCCAGTTATCGTGGTCAGTGGGACTGCTTCAATCCATTTTGTGAAATACTCTATTGCAGTGATAATGAACTTGTGTCCATTTGAAGAGGAAGGATGGATTTTCCCTACTAAATCAAGTCCCCACTAATAGAAAGGCCATGATGTTGTAAATGGTTGTAGCTCCTGTGTTGGTGCATGGATAAGATTGCCATGAATTTGGCACTTAGGACATTTCTTTGCAACTTGATAAGTCTTTTTCCATTGTCGACCAGTAATATCCCATTCTTAGAATTTTTTTAGCTAGAGTAGGACCACTTGAATGCATGCCATAGATACCCTTGTGAAGCTCGTGTAAAGAAGCGTCAAATTTATTACGATCAAGGCAACAAAGAAGAGTACCATCTAGACCTTAACGGTAAAGGGTATCAGCGGTTAAAGTATAACGAATGGCTTGCCGGATAAAGTTGTGTTTTTTATTACAAGATAGGTCAATGGGTAGGGTATTGGTTTTAAGGTATTCATATATTATCTCGTATAAAGGAGAGTTTGAACCGGTTAAGGCATAGATAACATGGGAAGCAAAATTTTCATAGGCTGGGGAATGTAGTTGCTCTACTAGGAACTCATAACGACTTTGTTGCTCTGGAATTTATAGTAGTGAAGCAATAGTGGCCATTGCATCGGCCGCTCTGTTGTCCAACCTTGATATTTTCTCGAAGGTGATGTGTACAAAATACTGTTTGAAGTCATCTACCATTCGTTTGTATGGCAACAACTTGTCATCCTTTGTCTGATATTCATTGTTGATCTGATTTATAACCAGTTGAGAATCTCCATACACTTTCATTTTCGTGATTCTCCATTCCATAACCATTTTGATTCCTGTGACCAATGCTTCATACTCATCGATGTTATTGGTGCGTGGAAACATGAGTCTATAGGATCTTGGAATGGTGTGTCCTTCAGGGGTGATGAACAAGATGTCGGCACCTGAGCCATGTTGAGTGTAGGAACCGTCAAAATACATGGTCCACTGCTTGAGTGTAACAGTAAGGACATCCATGTCTGAAAATTCCACCTTCATTGGTTGCTTATCTGGTAGTGGTACTTCAGTTAATTGAGCTACAATTACTGGTCCCTTGATAGCTCGATGCTCTGTGTATTGGATATCAAACTCACTGAGAATCATGACCCATTTAGCTAGTCGACCTGTAAGAGATGCTTTGCTGAGTAAATACTTGAGAGGATCAATTTTTGCTACTAGCTTGATTGTGTGAGCTAGCATGTAATGTCAGAACTTTTGAGAAGCAAATACCACAGCTAAACAAGCCTTCTCAATGAATGTATAATTTAGCTCATATTCATTTAATGTTATGTTGATTTAATATATAGCTTGTTCCTTGCCTTCTTGATCTTCTTGTGCTAACAGTGCCCCCAATGATACGTTCATTGTTGATATGTAGAGAATGAGCGGCTTTCTTGCTATTGGTGGTACCAGAACTGGTGGATTCATTAGATATTGCTTGATTTGATAGAATGATTCCATACACTTAGCTTCCCATATGAATGGTATGTTCTTATGTAGCAGATGATTGAATGGTAGACTTTTATCTGCTAGTTGGGCTATGAATCGCCTGATTGACTGCAACTGTCCTTGTAGAGATTTGAGTTGACTAATGTTCCTGGGAGGTGGCATCTCCATGATGGCCTGTACCTTCGCTGGATCTACTTCAATGCCCTTTGCTGACATAATGTAGCCTAATAATTTGCCCGATGTCACCCCAAAGACACACTTCTTAGGGTTTAGCCTGACTTGGAATTTCTCTAATCTTTGAAATATTTTATCTAATATGCCCAGATGTTCTGCTCGGGTGAGTGACTTAGCCAGTAAATCATCCACATAGTTTTCCATGAAGGTATGCATCATATCATGAAAGATTGTTGTCATTGCTCTTTGATAAGTTGACCCAGCATTCTTTAAGCCAAAAGGCATGACGTTCCAACAATACGTTCCCCAAGGACAGGTGAATGTTGTTTTATCTTTATCCTTTGGAGCTATCTTGATTTGATTATAGCTAGAGAAACCATCCATTAATGAGAGCATGGCCCGCTGTGAGGTCCACAATTATGTCGATGCTGGGAAAAGGAAAGTCATCCTTTGGATAGGCTTTGTTGACATCTCTAAAATATGTGCATATTCTGATGCTTCCATCTGGTTTTGAAACTAGTACAATGTTTGAAATCCATTCAGCATAGTCTATAGGTCGAATGAATCCGACATCTAAAACTTCTTTAGTTCAAGTTTGACCATTAATGCTACATGTGGATTCATCTTTCTTAACTTTTGCTTCCCTGGCTTATCTCCTAGAACAATAGATAAATGATGCATGATTAGGTTTGGATCTATTTCAGGCATATAAGCATAAGACCAAGCAAAATTGATTTTCTTTTCTGTGAAGAATCTGATAAACTCTGGTTTTTCCTCTTCTATCAGTGATTCTGCTAGGTGTGTGTTTTTAGTTGTTGCTTCTGTACCAATGTTGATTGATTGAGTGGGCTCAATCAATATGGGTGATCGCTCTTGATAGTGTTTAGGAAAAGTGTCAAGTCTCCCATCCTTAGGTGCCTTAAAAAGGTTTTCAACCTCAGATGCGTCCTTTGTTTTAACCTTTTTGTGATCTAGTGTTGCCATTGACTGGTTTTCAACATTAGATCCTTTGCTTCTTTCATTTTTGCAACTGAGATACTTGGCACCCTCTCGATTGCAGATATCATTATTTTGTTCGTCGGTAGAGCTTGTTTCGGGTTGACTATACATAGGTAATGGACAATGGATTCGTCATCTGGGAAAATAGGTATGTCATGGTGTTCAGTTTCATCCCAGTCTATCAAATCAGGAAATACAAGCGGTAGAGAGTCATTTGGTGGGTCAAGGCCGACTACGGTAAGTGTCATGATAGAGGTATCATTAAGGTTGTCTGGGATGTTGGTTAAGTTAATGATATTCTCAAGGTCTTCGATGGTATCATCTTCCATTTTAACTTGTTCATAGTGTCGCTGCTCATTTTCCGTAGCCTCATAGATATGTTGTGGACCGAATTCAAGTAATCGAGACTCTATGCCTTGTCCTTCCCGAGAAAGGGGTGTGTGTGGATGCATAGCATCTTCAGGGACATCCTCAGTAATATTTGAACAACTACCCCATTCATAATCATTAGAATTAGTTTCAAAAGTACTGTCCCAGAGTCTTTCAGTGTTGTGGACCGATATGTTGTAGGGTGAAAAGAGATCTCTAATAATTGATACCAGTTTTGTAGTTTTTTTTGATTCCGAATTAGGACCTGCTTGTACCCTTTGCATTTGTTCATACATTGTTTCTCCTTGGGAAGTAGTGATTTCTTCAGGAGGTGACTTCACCTTGTTTTGAATAGGTTCTTGAACATGGTGCACTTTCTCATAATATGTTTCTTCCTTTTGAATGGTCAGTTCATGTTGTCATTTCTCTTTTTCCTGGTGTTCTCACTCTTTCCTTGTTGTTTCAACTTCCTGGTGTAGTGCCTCTTGCCATGAGTCCTCATTGTATTTCTTCTTTGCTTTCCACTGAGGTTTTGATATTTCTTTTTCTTTTGCCTTGGGGGTATGTTGTGTCCATATCCCAGTCTTGTTTTGTCTCAAGAAAATTGTGAAGGAAGGTCTAGTGGTTCTGTAATGCCTTCTTGACGCTTGCCTATATGTCCTTTGTCATTGTATCCCATATGTTGCATGATCATGAATCCTTTTCCATATTATTGTGTTGGTATGTCTACCTTCAGACTAGCATCTCTTACTTCTCCCTCATCCTTGTATAGCCAACTAAGGATATCTTTTTCTTCGGATTCATGTGCTAGTGTGCCCAATTGGATAAATTTGCCATCAAACTTGGTGATGAGTTGTTTTGCTTGATGCGTCAATGCAGAAGGTTGCCCATGAGATTTTGGTGATGTTGGCAATTTTGATAGGTACATGGGTTCGAAAGAGTATTCCCTCATGCCTTGTTCTTTGATTTTCATCTTTGGATTGAAATCCATGGATAAAGATTTGAGCTTTTCTTGATGATGATCTAGTGTTGAGGAAGCTGGAGCTTCCCTGTTGTGTGGAACCAGGCTGTCTTGAGATGCCCCCATAGTGTTGCAATGTTGAAAGGGGCTATTGTCAGCAGAGATGGAAATATCATTTCCATTATATGGGAATTTGACACACTGATGGTAAGTTGATGGCATTGCTTGCATTTCATGTATCCAAGGACGACCCAATAAAATATTATATGTTAAGTCTATGTCTAAGACTTGGCACATAGTGTCTCTTTGTATCCGTCCTACCTGAATAGGTAATATCACCATTCCCTTGGATGATCTTTCTTCATCATCATATGCCTTGATGGTGATCTTTTTTTGTTGATCAATAGACTGTTCAAAGAAGCCTAATGCACAGATAAGTTTTAAGCTATAGATATTGAGACCAGCTCCTAAATCTATTAATACTCTTTTAACTCGATGTTTGTGGACTAAGACTTCAATATGAAGGGGAGTATTATGTGGATGAATTAAAGAGATATTATCATGTTAAGAAAAGGTGAGATTATGAGGCCCTGTCATATGAGCCACCATGGCTTGAAATTTATTAATGTCCAGATCTTGAGGCACATTTGTTTCAACTAGTGCTTGTTCCAAGATGTCCTTATGTTTTGGCAAGAGTTTGAGTAACTCGAGTATGGATGTCTGAGCAGGAGTTTTCCGCAGTTGATTTACCAAATCATATTGAGTCTTGGGGATAGCGGTCGATGTTGATGTATGCCCTTTCAAGACATATTTTTGAGCTCTGGTTGTTACATTGATTGATGCATGGTAGTGTTTGTCTTTGATCTTTATGACATTTATTTGGTTGTCATCCGTTGATATGTGATTGATAGTGTTGTTGTACAGATGATTTATGTGAGCTCCTCATGTATCGTTTGATGATGAAGCTCCTTCCTTGTTGTAATTTGGAAGAGGATTTTTAAAGGCGTCATGATCACCATTTGTTTTGAGACCATCAACTGTTAAATCACCTCTATCGATCATATCTTGAACAATATTCTTAAGCCTCATGCAATCATTTGTGTGATGTCCTTTATTTTGATGAAAATCACAAAAATGCGAGTCATTCCACCAAGGTGGTTGATCTGGGGTTCGAAGTTGTTTATGGTTGACAATGTGATAATCTTGTTTGCCAGGAGTTCATGAAATGCTGATTTTAAGGATTGCCCCAATGGTGTATAGATGCATCTATTTGGGAAAGTGTTGGTGTTACCCCTTTGCTTTGGATTAGTCCCTCGATTAGTGTTGTTACCCTGGGTATTGTTGTTGGTTTGGGTATTGTTGTTGGTGTTTGAAGCTGAAGGTCCCTAATTGGTATTTTGTGGATAAGTGTTAGTGCCTTGGTTAACATTCTTTTAATTCTTGTTAGCTTGCGGATTACCTGATAAAGCCAATAATGGTTGTTTGGACTTCATATCATTAGCATTAGTTCCTCCCTCATTAACAACGTTTTTGTTTCTGGTCCAGAATCTAGATTTGTCTAAAGTGTTGTTGTTGTTTTGGTTGTTAAAGTGAGTGTTGGATGAATTAGTTCCTTCCTTAAAGAACTTCAATGTTCGTTTCTTGATGCATGCCTCCTCTACTTGGATTCCGTTTTTGATCAACTTGGCAAAAGATGGTATGCACTGGAGCTTGAGTAGATAACTCATCTCACTATTTAGATTTTTGATAAATATTTCCATCTTTTCCTTTTCAGGCACATCTTGAGGATATCTCGAAACCATATGTCTCCAACGTTGAAGAAACACCATGAATGTTTCATTGGTTTTCTATTTGGTATTACATACATCCAACATGGTGAACGCGTGTTGAATATTATAGGAGTACTGTGTGATAAATTTGTTTACCAACTCATCAAAGGATCTGATGGGAGGTGTAAGTTTAGATGACCACTACATTGTTTTCCCTCCCAAACTTCTTGGGAATAGCCTCATCAAGTAAGTATCATCGTGAGCAAATTCAAGGCTTATGGTACAAAATTCCTGAACATGATCACGGGGTTCACTTTTACCATCGTATTTATCGTATTTTGGTATATCTGAATTTGGGGGAAAATGTATCATGTTTAATCTCCTGTCAAAGGGGTAAGGAAAAATTTCATTTAAGGAGTACCGTATTGTGGTCCCCTATTGCATGTCCTGCATTTGTCTTTGCAACATTTGAATTTGTTGCGTAACAGAGATCATGGGTGTATTTGTTTGTCGAGGGAATGCTTCTTCCCTTTCATTATCCCTAGTTCGAGCATGATTGTGTTCAGGTATGTTATATTGTTCAGGTATGTTATGTTGTTTTGGTATGATTTCAGGGTCATGTGGTTCTTTCTCTCTGTTGTTCTTGATAGGTGTAATTTCGAGACCTTGTCCTAAAAATTTGTTCATCGACCTTCCTTAATTTTTCAGTATCGAAGTCTTCAGGAATCCTAACTCCTTTGCTTGTTAGCATGAGCATATATTTTTCTTTGTCAACTTCAATGAGTCTTTCCATAAGCTTTTGGAACGAGGGGTTTTGTTGACATTCTTGGAGAAGTTCCTCAGTGATCTCTGTATCTCCTAGATCAGTATAATCGAAAGGGTTTGATAATCTACGACCCATTCTTGACTCTGGTTGCAGTTTGCTTTGCTTGTTTCATTGAGATCGAGTGACAACGGGCATCTAGTAGAATCTTTCTGTGACGAAGGGGATAAAATCTTCTTCTACTTGTTCAGGGGTTGGTGGTTCGGGTCGAGCTACGTTTTAAGTGATGCAGAATTGTGGGAATAAAGCGGGATTAATCTTTCCTCCACGATTCAAGCGTTGGTTGAATGCCACTTTCTGAATGTAAGCTCTGCTTCTTAAGGGTTCTTTTTCAAACTCGTTTGATTTGCCTTGAAGATATAATCGCATATGACGCAAGAATGCGGGATGTGATTTAAAAAGTTGGCAATTGATATAGAGAAACTTATTTCGTTTGGCAAGTTTTTTAGAACTAGGTTGTCTCTTCTTCAACTCAGTTTTGTGATGAACACTTGCTCTTCTCAAAATATGAGGAGTGGTCATACACGAATGTTCAATGGTTTCCTTCGATGTCTGGATTGAGATACTTTGTTTGAAAAACTCAAGCTTAGTTTATCAAGTAGAGGTTTAGATTCGCCCCCACGACAAAGTATGTCAAATGATATGGATAAGAGTCTCCCGATATGGAAACTCGATTTGACAACTTAAGGTTTAAACTCGATATGTTGTTTGTTTGATAGAATCAATTTAGATGGCAGACCTTTTGATCAATGCGAGGGTACTACTTGATTTTGATTGGATGAAGTCTTATCTCTTGCTAGTTTAAGATTTGACAAATTTGTTTTAAGGATGCTTGCTTTATTTTTGGAATATTTGCTCTGATGATTTGGTTCAGATTCTGACTAGTGAGTTTGATAAAAGGCCCAAAAGGGTATTTAGGACTAGTAATAATTTTTTCCAAAATTGCCTGGTTCACTCTCTGTTTTTTTGTCTTTTAACCATGCACTAAAATAAAGACTGGATGCGCTATCTGATGATCCAGATGCGCTACAGGAAAATCCCAATGTGCTAAGCTGCCTATGCTATGCACTAACTCAGAGTTTGAAAACTTCTTCTGACTGGGAAGATTATGCGCTGATATGCCCTAATTAAGCGTTGTTGTTTGGACTCAGAGCGCTAAGTTATGCCTCTAATGTGTTATACAGATGCTTGAAAACGCTAATATGGTTACACAAAGTCCTACTGAAATGTTTACCAGTTTGATAACTATTTGTGTGCTATTTTGAATGATGAAAGCGGAAAGTTGTGGTTTGCATGTGTTAGAATATGGTTGATACGTGCTAGGAGGTTGCTCCTATGCGCTAAACTGCCCTGATTATTTTTGTTGGTTGTTTTCTAGAAATTTTCAACACTTGTTTGCTTTGATAGATGATTTTCTGAAAGTAACTTTCAAACACGACATAAAAGAAGTAACCAATTTTGCTTATGCTAAACAGATAGTGTATGTTTTGCGAGGATGTGTTCAAATCCCTAATATTTTCACAGGTTTGGATGCAAGTATTACAAAATCAGATAGAATCTTTATTCAAGGGTCATCAACAATACCATAGCCCACTAGTCTTGATACTTCGTCAGCTCAAACAACCGTGTCACCCCCTAGGGGGCACCCATTTTTTTGCCTTGTGCCAGAAATTAACCCAAAGTGAATTGCTTCACAGTTGAGTAGTTATCTTGGGAGATATAAGGTGAGTAATCTTGGGGGAGGATTCTTCCCCACCCTTGCACTATGATATCGAAGATGTTTGGATACTGACTCGGCTCAAAGATTCTATTTCTAAATTTTTTAATCAGGCTTCTTGTTCGGTCTTCAGTGATAAACTCCCTCGGGAGGCTTCCCAACCTTTAGAACAAAGGCTTTATGTATCGTAAAGATACTGGGGGAAGGCTAATCGCTGAGCAAAACCGTTGAAAGAACTTTTGTCAACCTCCACTTTTGATTATAGTGGGTTGGAACACTTGGTGATATACTTGTTTTCCACTTAGGTCATTCCCCTCTCACCGACCATTTAAATGGCGCTCTAAGAGCAACTCGGGAGGGAAGGCCTACTAAAGGTTGTAAACGCTTGAAATGAATAAAGCATAAGAGTGGTTTGGCTTTTTGATGACCCAGCTAAGGGGAGAGCATATACCTTCCACTTTCGAGATAAGGCAAACAATGGTTCTTTTTAACCTTTCAATGCAATGGTTTGTTAACTTCTATTTGAAGATCATGGGGTTCTTTTTAACCTTTCATAGCAAAGTGTGTATAAACTTTGAATAAAACCTAGCCAACAAAGTAAATTGCGATTTGGTCAACAAAAATTCAAAGTCGATAGGGGAAGATTTTCCCTCTTTGCTTTGCAAAAATTTGAAGATGAAGATTTTTTATCTTTGCAAAAATAAAATGGATCCTTTTAGACACCAAAGGAAGGTGAGGTTCATTTTTAAGCTTTGTAGAAAGTAACTTTGTTTGGTTCTTTTTAGAGCTTCCAAAATGAAGTTGTAATCACATAAATCTGTCCATTTTATTTAAATGAATATTTGCTATTTATTTAATTAAAAATCCACTAGCCATTAGTTAATTAAATTAATATTTAATTAATTAATCTTCAAACATTCTCCTATTAATTAAATAAATTATTGAATTTATTTTAAATTAATTCATTAAACCAAATTCACAAATTAATTAAATGAATAAATTCTATTTATTCAATTTAATCCCCTTTCTTCTTTTAAATAAATTAAATAAAATATTTATTTAAATCATAAATCCCCCCACTTGCATTTTCCTACAAATGCAAGTTGCAACCACAAGTTGAAATAAATAAATTTTACTTTAATTAAAATCATATTTTCACTCACCCACCAAACCCACTTGCACTCCTAAATCCCCTTCCTAGATTCTTCTAGAACCTATCTAATCCTAATCAATTAACCTAATACATCCCCTAATTATTGTCACATTCCTAAGCAACTTGGAGTCACTTCTCAAAGACTTCAAAGTCTTTGAAAAAAATTAAATGCTTGGTGTGTTCAACAATTTAACCTCTAAAGTCTTCCAAACCACATATGGCTCTTACATGACCATTTATGGTTAACCCTTAAATCAACCCTCATGTGACTCATGTGTCTCCTCAAGCATTTATTGCTTTGACCATGGTCATCCCTTTAACCTTTGCACAAGAATTTATCCATTGGATAAAAGTTTTATTCTTTGAATCAAGAATTTATTCACTCAACCCAACCTTGACCTTAACCCCCAAGTTAACCTCCAGGTCATGTCAAACATTTAAGGCTTATTCCCTCTCCTCTCAACCTATATCATATTGACACTTGTCATCCTAGGATTAGGTTGAAAGCCATCACATGGATTGAATATTATTCAATCCTGAACCTCGTTGAGATTGCTCAATCTCAACCATCCATTGCTCCATTTTTCCTATAAATAGAGCCCATTTCTTCATACTCCAGATCCTGAAAACTTGTATACATTTAATCTATAGGCATTTCTAGAGAGCATTTACCATCATATTAACTCTTTTGGTTTAAAATCAATTAGTTAATTAGATAAATCTCTTATTTCAGCTTTTATTCACATTTGCATAACATAAGTCATAATCATCTACAATCTTGAACCTCCATAAGCATCCATAGTGCAAAAAGCGGCTGAGAGCTACACTAGTTTGGAACTTGGAGAGGAGAGGAACAAAGGAGAAGGGGCTAAGAGTATGTTAGAAGGCATTTGGAGATGCCTTGTGATATTTGTTTCCCTAGTTAAATACTTTAGCATGTTTTTAGTGTCTCTTTTGATATGCCTGCTTAGATTAGTTTTTGGTTGAATAACACTAACCTTTGATCCTTGTTTCTTGTTGTTTTTGTGTGTTATATGACCATAGGCTTTAATCTAACACTTATCCATTTCGCAGAGCATCATTTGGTAAACCTAACGTGAATCAAGCACCCAACAACATTTTTTGTTTACAAAACTAACTTTTTGACTGTTTAGATTGACACACAAGTCGCGCTTTGGCGTTGTTGTTTGCGCTTTAGCGCTATTATTTTTGGTATTCGAGCGCTTTTATTTGGACAATAGCGCTATTGTCCAAATTTTAGCGCTTCTGTATATAGTCTAGCGCTTTTTTTTTTTTACTAGCGCTTTTGTCTTTTTATTAGCTCTTTTGTTTATGTTTTAGCACTTTTGTTCTTTTGTATTAATATCCTTCTTTAGCGCTTTTGTCTACACTTTAGCGTGTTTGCGTTAAGTAGTGCTTCTCTTTTCACACAGAGTAGCGCTATTGTAACAGAACGTTGTAAAAAAGGCCATGTAACCGATAAAATAATTTTTCTTAGGCTTGTGGAAGTGCCCCCCATTTGGTCGGATTTTACTGACCTTTTGCTTCATGTGCAGGTTTTAAAACTAACCCTGTGTTGTTATTTAAAAAAAAATCAAAAACACTTCTTTTGGTGCTTTTAAAATCAACAAAAACAAATTTATTTCTTGCAAGTTAGGATTCAAACTTCATTTTGGTGCTATTAAAATCAACAAAACAAAATTTGTTTACTTGCAAGTTAGGGTTTTAATTTTCATTTGGTGCTCTAAAAACAACAACTTCAAATTTGCTTTCATTGCAAGATTAGGATTCATTTTCCTTTTGGTGCTTAAAATCAACAACACAAATTTGATTTCCTTGCATCAAACTAAAATTCACAATCAACACTTCATTTTTGTACAAGTTAAAAAGAATCCCGAATTTGTCAAAGTTGTTCTCAAAACGATTTACTTCATGCATATGTGTTTCAATTTTAGTTGACCAGGATTTTCAAATTCCTAGTTACTCAAACATATTGCCTTTGAAGTTAAAAAGAACATCATGGTTGTTGGAGCAACATCTCCAATTAGATAGAACATCATTGCAACGACAAGTTAAAAAGAACAAGTGTATTTTGTGATTGGCATGCTTGTGCAAAAGAGTTGGTCGAGTGGTCCTACTTCTAACACACACTATCCTCTCCCTTGGCTTTCGTGGTCCTAGGTGCAAGAGAAAAGTGTTCGTAACACTCAAGTTTTATCTTTTTAAGAGAGGCCTATCAAGAGACACATCACTCTTGGGAATGACCTCGCGCGGTAAATCCTTCGAGTCGCTATAGAAATCAGGTGAGAGCGAAAGTTGTAGCCTTGGGTATAGTTGTTCCTACGGTGTAACTTTCCGAAAGAACAAATGGGCCCCACCACAAGTTACAAGGATCTTAAGTGAGTCACTGTAGAATGAACTTATGTTCAAAGACATAAAAAATTACTAAACACCTTTAAATAGTAGCCCACCTGTTCTATTGATTGAGGATATTTATGATAAATTCAGTGCAAGAGCATAGATGGTTTTTCTCCCAAGATACTCACCATACATATTTCCTTGAGTAGAAACATAACTTTTTGAAAAGTCATTTGTGGCTTGATGAAAGTGGTGACTCCCCCATCATAGGGATCATCTATTTGTTATACTCGCACAAGACTTAGTATATCACATCTTTACCTGCCACGACGGGATTCATAAGGTATGTAGTACCAAAGTCGAAGAAAGATCAAGATGTGGGCTGAAATTATCGCAACTGGCCATTTGACCTTAGGGATAAAAAGTGTTTGAAGTATTTTCATTTTTGGAGTCAAGACCAATACAAATTGAGCCAACTTCAGGCTTTGGAAGAAAAGGGTCATAAAAAGTTCAAAAGATTGGGTTGATCTAGACCCATACTTACTTGTGCCTTTTGAGACAACATTCTTGTGTTTGTGTGCTTGCCTTGTTTTCTTGTCAAAAAAACATCATAAAGAAACCAAAGTCCAACACAAGTATTTATCCAACACACACATTTTCAAAACACAAAAAGATCAAAAACAAAGAGCAACAATCAAAGTATCAAACTATATGACCATTCTTCACATCTTGAGAAAGAATAATCTTCATCAACACATCAACTTGAAGAAAAGACCATTGAGCTCAAAGGCTCTTATCAAAAGGAGGAAATTCTTCTATCTTAATAAACAAATATTTGTCTCTCATAGAACCTTCCTACGTTGCATGCATCTATATCTTAAAGGGAAATCAAACGAGTTTGATCAAGAATCGTTAAACCGCAGAGCTTTTATGCAATATCTAGCTTTGAGTTATCATAAAAACAAAGGAGGCAAAATCAATCCTGACTTCTTTCCAGATATTTGTATCACATATAACGTAGCTCGGGAAGAACCACAAACTCCCGAAAGAGAAGAGGAATAATTTGTTCCATATGTGACACAAAGATTTTATTGAAGTTCACATTTCATCCATTATCATATTCACATCATCATCAAATCCATTCCAACTTTCAAAACATCAAAAGGTTTTTGTCCTAAAGTTCTATTTTCAATATTGCTTTAATCAAACGCAACACATCACTTTTAGAGTGTCTCTACATCTAGGATAAACTCATCCTAAGAGGCATCTCTACGCAAGTTACAACTAGTCTATGAGTGCATCCTGTCATTACTAGGTAGTCGAGTGTGTAAAACATCTCAGATCTCTCTAAACCTTATCACATCAAACTTTGTCAATCAAACACAACAAGCAATTCAAGAAATAACTTTGGTAGCATCTACCTTTAGTGCTAGGAATCTGTATGCAAAACATTTCACCAAACATCAATCTTCCATTCCATCAACAACTCATCATCATTTTCATCAAACTTCAACAAAAACTTGTAAACAAAATGGCTCATACCAGATCCAGGTCTAGACAACAAGAAATTGAAGAGGAAGAGGAGGAAAATATCAATGAATTCCAAGAAGCCCTTGGAGGAAACATAAATGATGAAAATCCAAGTACTCCTACTCCTGCGGCAATAGAAAGGGCACAACACAACCCTCTCTTTAATAGATTTTTTGACGAAATACTCAAGAGCAATGCGAATGCTCACTTTTTAAGACTTGCTCAAGAGTGGGCTAAACTACCCTCTGACTTTGATGTTGCACAACTAAGACAAGCATTAGAACCCCAAAGTCGTAATGAGGATGAAAGAGGTCGAGATCACATCAGATATAACCTTCATCAAGGTAATCCCCCACCTCCTCCTCCTCCTCCAAATGACATAGACATGTTGCGGCAACAAGTTGAGAATCTCGCCCAACAACTTCATAGTGGTGTAAAAACCAACCAATTTTCACTTAATGACATTTATCCCTATCATTTTGATAGGAATCTTCATATGCCACCTTTTCCGCGAGGGTTTGAAACACCCAAGTTTGAAAAGTATAGAGGAAAAGGAGATCCTCATGATCATGCTAGAGAATTCCATTCAGCTTGCCTCGAAGTGGCATACAAGGACACATACCTAATGCGACTTTTTCCCCAAAGCTTGGGAGGAACAACCACATCATGGTTTTCCTGATTACCAGGTGGCATTAGGACCTTCGAAGAGTTAGTCCAGAAGTTCTTGGCACATTACTCACACAGCATTGAACGTGATATCACAATGGCTGATCTATGTAACACTAAACAAAAACCAGGTGAGCTATTTTCAGTCTTTCTGCAACGATGGCGTCAAATGTCTAGCAAACGTTCTCTTCAGTTACCTGAACAAGAACTAGTGGAAATATTTATTTCCAACTTAAATGACAAAATGGAATTTCACCTAGACGTAAAAGACACGGACTCTTTCAATGACATGATCACCAAAGGCTTAAAATGTGAGCGAGTTCTCATCAAAAAAGGGCTTATCAAAATATATAATGAACCAAAGGATGGTTCTTGCCCATGCTTCAATAGTGACAAGCCTAACTTTTGGAACAAAATAGAAACGTTGTCAACGATAGGGTTGTGGATGCAAGAACTATCAAAGTGCACAACCTCTGGATCGATTTAAAGGACAGAACTTCCCACCCAAGACTAACACACTTGCTCCTCCAAATCAAGGCCGCAACACATCTCAAGAGGAACCCAAACAATGTCAACAAAATTTTAAACCAAAACGAACATACACTCCCTTAGGGGAACCCATTGAAACAGTGTTACGTCAGTTGGTTTCTCAAAATCTGGTTACCTTACCCAAAACATCAAATTATGAACCTCAAGTCAAACCTTCATGGTGGAAGGATACTGAACATTGTGATTTCCATCAAGGGAAATGGCATAAGACAAGCAATTGTCACAGATCGAAAGATTTTATTTAGGATCTTATTGACCGAGGTGAAATCGAAATCAAAGGACATGACCCAAAGACAACAAACAATGATCATCTCGTGTTTAAAAATCCACTTCCATCACAAGATCAAAGGGGTCCTTCCACTTCAGGGTGAAACACAGATACCACCAATTATATGCAAGCTGCATATAATTACACTGTGAATCACCTATACGATGCCAATGAACAGATTGCAACTATAACCATCAAAAATACTAGCTCCACTTGCAATGTTGTTACACGTCGTAGCAATATTACCATAAAAGCAGCTCCACAAGGCAGCCCATCTATCCCAAAGCAGTATAACCTTGTGGACCTATTAGACAAAATGCCCGCACTAATATCTATCTTAGAGCTATTGCGCCTATCTCCATCCCATAAAACAATCTTGGATCGAGCTCTCCAAGAGGCATCAATCCCTGCAAACCTAAATACAGATCAGTTCCAAGCCATGGTTGGAAATCTAAGGTCATCACCTTGTCTCACTTTCTCTGAAAGTGACAACTTATCCTTCCAACAAGCTCATAATGCCTCACTCCACATTGAAGGATTTATCAACCAACATAGGTTCAAGAAAGTCTTGATTGACAATGGAGCAGGCCTAAATATTTGTACTCTATAATTAGTCACAACATTGAGATATGCAATTGAATCAGTGGATCCCCGCAAGAAGATATCAATCAAAGCCTATGATGATGCAGAGCATTCATCCAAAGGAGTCGTGGTGCTACCAATCTGAGTGGGCCCTGTGGTGAAACACATCATTTGTCAAGTTCAGGACCTTCCTCTGCCATACAATTTATTGTTAGGAAGACCTTGGATACACACCATGCAAGCCATCCCATCCACCTACCATCAATGTATCAAGTTCCCGCATAATGGTGTAGAAATCACAATCCTGGGCGATGCAAACCCCTTTGCATATTGTCATAATATCAGTCATCAACCAGAGATTACTGTTCCCAATAATAGAGAAGCCATCTCCTCCACATCATATGTAAGTCCAACCTCTCTTTCCAGTTCAAACACCACTATACCCAAACAAGAGAAGCTCAAGATGAAAATAGCAGAGGAAGGCCTTGGGGAATACAATTTGAGCCAACTCTTTTGTGTGGGACAAATGCCTACTTCTCCTAGAACTCATGGCAAACCTCAACGATTACTTCAAATGCCACTGGTCAAACCAACATGTACTTTGATGTCATTCATCCTTGGAAAGAGTCAAGAAGAAGAGACTAGAGATGAGGACTTAGCAGAATGGATCTATAAAGATCCTATCACCACATAAATCCCACAAGCTAAGCTTCCCATAGATTAGCATGGCAAAGGCCTTCTCATTATGCAAAGAATGGGTTATGATGGTCAGAGTGCTTTGGGACCTTGCAAGCAAGGATGACATGAACCGCTGCAATCGGAATTAAAACCCAAAGATAACACTGACCTAGGCTTTCAAAAAGAGATCCTTCCTAAGCTTAGATTCAAAGGGAAACTGAGCAAACCACTATATTAGCCTATTACAAAGAGGTCACCTTTGATTATAAAAGCAACACCGTGCACCATAGCAACTGCCCCATCGAGGCTAAGAATCCCAACAAGACCATCCACAACACCAATCATCCCACCAATTAAAACAACACCTCCATCAGTAACAACAACCGCAACAATAACATCAATAGCACCATTAGCAACAACAACTATATCAGAACCCATAGCAGTATCGACAACACCAACAATTCCAGCAGAATCAGCAGAGTCAACACTACTGATACTCCTCATATCGGATTCGTTGATCCCTATAATCCTTCCTGCAACACTGATCATTTCATCTACAATGGTACATCAACTGATCACACCTGCAGTATTTAACTCAAAGGATATCCTAGTATGGTATAGTAACCGGTTATTGGAAAGTGACTCAGAAACTAACTCGCATGAGTGGGAATTCGATTCCATACATCTTAATACTTTAGATGAGGAAGACACATCACCACCTCCACCCTGTAAAGACATCCCTGTTTACGGAGAAGCACAGATAAAGACCTCTTGGGTTCCTGAGCTAGAAACATATTCCATAGACCCTACGTCACATCCTACGCCTGATTCTGACAGGAAGAGTACCATCAACGACCTTCACCACAACGTCTTAACCCTCGCTGATACATCTAACGAACTTAACCTAATCGATGAAGTAATGCCCATTATCCATCCCGAACTCATTGAATGGAACCAACCTAATCCCCCATGTCTTGACCATTTCCAAAACAATAAGGTGATCATTGATTTTTTGGAACTATGGGATAACATACCAAGTAGGGATCACAAAGTTGGATTCTCCATAGAACTTAACAACGCAACATACTTTGGGGCGGATTCCAAACCTTTCAGCTACAAAAATATAACAATAAAACATGGATCTTCTAGTGAAAACCACACTGTGGCACTATTTGATCCCACAAAAGTAAAAAGAAAGAGCGTATCCAATGGTGAAAACCTCTATGAGGCGCCTAAGGATGAAAGGTTTGACATCCTTCCTTCTAGTACACAACAGAAATGATTGACAATTCTCATTGAGGAAACAAAAGAATGCAACATGGGGACTCTTGAAACTCCTCACCACATACATCTAACATCTCTTTTAACTCCAGAGGAACAACCTAAGTTTGTAGAGTTCTTCCAGAAGCGCCAGATCAACTTCACATGGTTATATGCAGAGATGCATGGGTTTGATCTTGATTTAGTCATGCATCACCTCACCATTGCAGAAGGAGCCAAACCTATCAAACAGAAGCTTCGCAAGATGCATCCTCAGATTGTGGTACTAGTCAAAGCGGAACTCAAGAAACTCCTAGATGTTCGCTTTATTAGACCAATTGATTATGCAGATTAGATATCCAATATCGTGCATGTCGGCAAACCAAATGGGGGCATCTGTATCTGTACTAACTTCAGAGATCTGAACAAAGCATGTCTTAAAGATGACTTCCCCCTAACAAACATCGACATAATAGTAGACCTAACAACAGGACATGCCATGCTTTCACTCATTGATGGCTTTTCAGGATACAATCAAATAAATATCACACCAGAGGATCAACATAAGATGACCTTTACATGTCCATGAGGAACATAATGTTGGAATGTAATGCCTTTTGGTCTAAAGAATGCAGGAGCGACCTATCAACGAGCAATGACCACCATCTTCCATGACATGATACATACCATAATGGAAGATTATGTTAATGACTTATTGGCAAAATCACTAACAAGAGAAGGTCATCTAGAAATATTAGAGAAAATATTTGATAGACTAGAACAATATCATGTTCAACTCAACTCAAAGAAATGTGTCTTTGGAGTAACCTCAGGGAAGCTTCTAGGATACATTGTCTCAAGCAAAGGCATTGAGGTCGACCCCGCAAAGGTCAAAGCAATCATGGGCATGCCACCTCCAAAGAACATCAGTCAGCTAAGGACATTACAAGGATGGCTTCAATCCATCTGAAGATTCATTGCACAACTGGCAGATAAATGTCACCCATTTACACACTAGTTGCACAAAAACATCCGCTTTCATTAGGATACCAGATGTCAACAAGCATTCCAGATGCTTAAAGACTATCTCATGAATACACCATTGTTGATCCCACCAGATCCAAGTAGACCTCTATTACTCTATATCTCAGCAACAAATACAACATTAGGTGTACTACTGGCACAACACAATGCAGAAGGGAAAGAGTGTGTTGTTTACTACATCTCTCGCACATTGGTTGGCTATGAACTCAATTACACACCTATTGAGCGAGCTTGCCTAGCAGTAATCTTGGCAACCACTAAATTGAGGCACTATCTGTTGACACATAAAGTACAATTAATTGCAAAAATTGATCCACTCAAATACTTACTTAGCAAAGCAGCATTGACAAGCCGCTTGGCCAAATGGGTGATGATTGCAAGTGAATTTGACATCAAGTATGTGGACCGTAAGGATATCAAGGGTCAAGTTATTACAGATCAATTGGCCGATGCACCACTCATAGGTGATCATCCCCTCATTTCCAATTTTCCAGATGAAGAGATATTCATGATTACAGTAGCACAACCATGGAAACTATACTTTGATGGTTCATACACTAGGCATGGCTCGAGGGCAGGCATTTTGTTTATCACACCTCAAGGTGACAACATCCTGAAGTCTTACAGGCTCACATTTCCATGCACAAACAACATAGCTTAATATGAGGCCTTGATCACAGGACTCAGACTAGCTCTACAATGGAAGTTACAAGAACTAAAGGTATATGGCAACTCCCAACTAGTCATTCAACAAGCCATAGATGAATATGAGACCAAGGATGACAAACTCATGGCATACAAACAAATGGTGGACAAATTAAAAACATCACTCACTACTATCACCTTTGAGTAGATGCCCAGAGATCAGAATCGAGCTGCTGACACTATGGCTACCATTTCATGTCTCCTAGATCTTCCACAGAATTCAACACGCTACGAGTTCTTGGTCGAATAGCTTTGGATCCCCACTTATGATATCCCTAAATCTAAGATGATATTTCGCCTTATCGGTTTCGAATCCCCATGGTACAGTGAGTTCTACACCTACCTCCGCGATCACACGCTTCCTCCTAACCAATCGAATAACCAACGTAAAACCTTCGTTTGTCAAACCGCTCGATATACCATTATTGCTGAAACCCTATACTGACGCAGTCTTGATGGTACTCTCCTTCAATGTCTAGAACATGATGAGATAACAAAGGCCTTGGAAGAGGTACATGAAGGAATTTGTGGAACTCATGCAAGCGGTCCCTCACTAGCCAAGAAACTCCTGCGCACTAGATACTATTGGCCATCCATGGAAAAAGACTCCTACTACTTTGTTAGAAAATGCAAGAAATGCCAAGTTCATGGAGACCCGATACCTGTGCCAGCACAGGAATTACAACCAATCACAATACCATGGCCTTTTTTTCAATGGGGCCTTGACCTTGTGGGTAAAATCCATCCTTCTTCATCCAACAACCACAAATTCATTATTACCGCTACCGAATACTTCACAAAGTGGATCGAAGTTGTTCTACTTACCCAAGTCACCAGCAAGCAAATTGCCTCATTCATCCTCAATTACATCATCTACTAGTATGGTGTACCCATGCCCATCATCACAGATAACGGGCTTCCATTAAAAAATGAGGATGTTCATGAGCTCTATGAGAAATTTCACATCCAACACCGCTTTTCCACTCCCTATTACCCACAAGGAAATGGTTAGGTCGAAGCATCAAACAAGAACATATTAAGAATCCTTAATAAGACACTCAATGATGTTGGTCGTGATTGACATGTTCAATTGAATCCAGCACTATGGGCATACCGAACTAGCATACGAACCCTTACAGGCGTAACTCCCCACTCACTAGTCTATGGTGCAAAATCTATCTTACCTATTGAGGTCGAGATACCATCTCTACGGGTTTCCTTACACAATCTCATAGATGATGAAGCATATAGAGTATCCCATCTCCAATATTTAGAGCTACTTGATGAGAAGCAACAAGCTGCATATAATCACCTCAAGGCCTATCAACAATGTATGAGAAGAAGCTATAATCCTCGAGTTAGACCTCACACATTCGAGGTAGGTGATCTTGTTCTTCGAGAAAATCCTCGTAACCAACCCAACCGAGAACATCAGGGAAAGTTTGAATCAAATTGGCTGGGTCCATATGTTATTACTGTTGTATTTGGGTTTGGGGCATACCAGCTGGCTACTTCTGAAGGAGAACCGCTAGCAGATCCGATCAACAACATGAACCTCAAATGGTTTTATACATAAGCTACACAGAGCATCAGGCTCCCATACATATCGGCAAAAACATAAAAAACATTCAGATAAATGTCCTGAAAAAAATACAAAAACATCAAAATAGTAAAGAAAAATCATGCATCCAAACGGTGAAAAACCACTCCAGTGGCACCTTGGGTAAGTGCGATGGTGAAAACCTGGCAAACAGGTGCCACTCGTAAAGGCTATGGCTCCATTATCTTTCAGACTTGTTGCAATCATATTCATTTTATTCACTCGTCCATCCATCCAAACCATGGCTTGTTATTGATCTGCAATTAAGGATAGTATTTCATACGTCTTGCATCCCGCTTTTTCAAAGTCATGTCTAAACTGGGGGCAATACCCTTAACCTATTTGATGGTAGTGGATTTTGCATTACTTGCGATTCATTGGGTCTTCACTCAAAACTATCTCACAAAATCCAAAAACATTCAAAACTGTCTCTCCAAATACCAAAAAATTAGAAAATTGTATCACAAAATCCAAAAACATTCAAAACTGTCTCTCCAAATACCAAAAAAATTGGAAAATTATATCACAAAATCCAAAAACATTCAAAACTATCTCACAAAATCTAAAAACATCAGAAAACATCAAACAAACAAAACATGGCAACACTGTACATAAGTTTTTCAAAGCAAATACCAAACAAAACATTGTGAAAGACTCCAACGATGACCACTTGTCCGATCAACCAAACAATCAACATCAACGCACCCACTGTCTTAAAACAAGGATGCATCCTTCCCTACCAAAACAAAGACAAGATGACATTTTCTTTGACAACAAAATTTTGTTTAAGCTATCAAGTACTTGGTTTATTTGTAGGTTATTCATTCGTTTATATATATATTAGGTTCCTACAACATTGTTTGTGTATCTTCTGTGAATTATTCCGATGAAGTACTGGGGCATTTACTAATGATGTCTACATGGGAAGTTCACTAAGCTACGTGATCTTATGCAAAATACAGTCATGGATCACTATGGCTTGCTGACTATAGCGTATACCTCAACCATATGAGCATGAACCATTATCAAGGGTCCATATTCTTTATTCTTTATATATGTTGCTTGCTTGCAGGTACCGTGCTCCATCTTTGGTTCCTACTACCTCATCCAAACTCTATATTGGTTTATCTCTTACTACGGTATGAACTTGTCTCGGGATATGATCGACAAAAGATCAAGGAGGGCGTTCCAAGTCATGCATGAAAGGAGATAATCCTTGTCTGTTTCGCAAGCAATACTTAGGTCAACTTGATCCATTATATCAAGTTGCTTGTATTAACTTGCTAAATCAAAATCCATGTACGGAATACTCAGGTCATCTTGAATCATTATGTCAAGTTACTTGTATTTTCTTACAACATTTTAAAGCTCAATGATGAAAAATAAAGCACTATGGATCGTCATTTCACCTCATATGTATATATTGCATTCCGTTGCATTCCATGCATCCATACATTCATAAATAGCTACATATCATTCATACATAGTAATGACAATGGGTGCATACTCTATTTTCCTCTTCTTCCATAGGAATGAATCATAGGTCCTCCATTTCTTTTATCTAACATCGAACCCCCCCACCCTCCCCATCTTGATAATCAACATCACAAACCCTACATCATGTCCCATCAAAATCAATCAAGCCATGTTCATCACCATCCATCTCTAATAGGAGGGGTTGCGTTTCCTATCCTAAGTCATCATATAAGCCAAGCAAGTTACTCTGTCTGCATAGGCACATCAACTCACACACACCTAGACTATCAATAGATACTCTGATCAAGTATCTTCGAGTCTCAACAGGTAATCAATCATGGTAATCCTAGACTACAACCGACATTTATCATAATGACCTAGTCTCAATGGGGCTTCCATGATTCTCCAAAACCATCCATCACACGCACACACTATCAATTGATCAACCAATTAAACACAATCACATCGGACAATTACATCAATTGTCTAAGTCTCAACGAGTATTTTGCTTCATATACCTTGACTTCATTGGGAAATTACATCAATTGTCTTAGTCACAACAGGTCACTTTGATTCACTTACTCAGACTTTATCCTGTCCAAGTGACCAACTGAATCAACTGTCACGCTTTGACTCGACCGGGGCAATTAAATCGATTGCACCAGATTGTCCAACCAATTTTGATCAATTGTATAGCATCAATCCAAACCACACACTACATCTGCTTTGTATCTCTTACATGACCTAAAGGTACTCACTGACTTGTTGTTTCTCCATTTCACTCCATTTTCTCCCATTCTTTCCCCAGTATTGCTAACTTCTTCTCTTCTACCACCCTGCCAATTTTCACTCTTTTTCGAGAGATCGCCCGAATTTTTGAAATTTTTCGGCCCATCTCTCGAGGGGGCATACCACCCATTAAATTAACATTTTATGGGGCATTTCTTTACACCTATTTTTATTTCTTTGAAACGACTCGATAAACCGCACTGTCTCAAAGAGGGGCAAATGTAGTCACATAAATCTGTCCATTTTATTTAAATGAATATTTGCTATTTATTTAATTAAAAATCCACTAGCCATCAGTTAATTAAATTAATATTAAATTAATTCATCTTCAAACATTCTCCTATTAATTAAATAAATTATTCAATTTATTTTAAATTAATTCATTAAACCAAATTCACAAATTAATTAAATGAATAAATTCTATTTATTCAATTTAATCCCCTTTCTCCTTTTAAATAAATTAAATAAAACATTTATTTAAATCATAAATCCCCCCCACTTGCATTTTCCTACAAATGCAAGTTGCAACAACAAGTTGAAATAAATTAATTTTATTTTAATTAAAATCCTATTTTCCCTCACCCACCAAATCCACTTGCACTCTTAAATCCCCTTCCTAAATTCTTCTAGAACCTATCTAATCCTAATCAATTAACCTAATCCATCCCCTAATTCTTGCCACCTTCCTAAGCAACTTGGAGTCACTTCTCAAAGACTTCAAAGTCTTTGAAAAATATTAAATGCTTGGTGTGTTCAACAATTTAACCTCTAAAATTTTCCAAACCACTTATGGCTCTTACATGACCATTTATGGTTAACCCCTAACTCAACCCTCATGTGACTCATGTGTCTCCTCAAGCATTTATTGCTTTGACCATGGTTATCCCTTTACCTTTGCACAAGAATTTATCCATTGGATAAAAACTGAACTCTTTGAATAAAGAATTTATTCACTCAACCCAATCTTGACCTTAACCCCCAAGTTAACCTTCAAGTCATGTCAAGCATTTAATTCTTATTCCCTCTCCTCTCAACCTATCTCATATTGACACTTGTCATCCTGGGATTGGGTTGAAAGCCATCACATGGATTGAATATTATTCAATCATGACCCTTGTTGAGATTGTTCAATCTCAACCATCCATTGCTCCATTTTTCCTATAAATAGAGCCCATTTCTTCATACTCCAGATCCTGAAAACTTGTATGCATTTAATCTATAGGCATTTCTAGAGAGTATTTACCAACATATTCACTCTTTTGGTTTAAAATCAATTAGTTAATTAGATAAATCTCTTATTTTAGCTTTTATTCACACTTTCATAACATAAGTCATAATCATCTACAATCTTGAACCTCCATAAGCATCCATAGTGCAAAAAGTTGCTGAGAGCTACACTAGTTTAGAACTTGGAGAGGAGAGGAACAAAGGAGAAGGAGCTAAGAGTATGTTAGAAGGCATTTGGAGATGCCTTGTGATATTTGTTTCCCTAGTTAAATACTTTAGCATGTTTTTAGTGTCTCTTTTGATATGCCTGCTTAGATTAGTTTTTGGTTGAATAACACTAACCTTTGATCCTTGTTTCTTGTTGTTTTTGTGTGTTATACGACCACAGGCTTTAATCTAACACTTGCCCATTTCACAGAGCATCAAAAGTGTTTTCCCCTAAGCAATCAAGAAATCAAATATGAATTTGTTGTTCTTTTTACCTTGTAATAAAGAAAGATGAATTTTCTTTTAAGCACCAAAAGGAAGTCTAAGGTTCATTTTATTGCAATCCAAAATGAAAACATGAGGCTTATTTTAACTTGTACAAAAAGGGAGAGTGAATTCTTTTTAACTCCTTCTGAAAGAAAATAAAAAAGGAAATTAAAGCTTCTAACTAACTCCTTCCCCTGCACAAAAAAAAGATTAAAACCTGCACACAGTCAGTGATCAAATGTTAGTGTGGACTTACACAAGCCTAAATAATCTTCCTCGGTTACAATTTTTTTGTTTTCCCTGCTAACTCTATGCACTACACTGTTACAAATGTGCTACAAAAATGCACAGATACACTACAAAACAAACCCAATGCGCTAAGCTGATCCCTGGATGCGCTAAATTGTTTTCTTAACGTGCTAATCTAAGCTATGATTTTACAGTTCTTAGTAGAAGTGTTATGCGCTAGTCTAGCTGCTCAATGTGCTAAGGTTAGGGTCTAATACGCTAAACAGTGAGCGAGATGCGCTAGAAAACGGTTTCAAAGCGCTAAAAGAAGACACCAATGCGCTAACTCAGTCTTTTCACATACCTGCAATATCACTCCTGCATAAAAAAATGATATATTTTATGGGGTTATGCCCCACGATGGGCGCCATAAATGTGTGCGAGAAAAGTGGTGCAAAGAAACAAAAATTTCGGTTTAAAAAGGGTTCACACACCAATGGGACTCTTGGAGCAAGTTATGGAGCTATATTTGAATAGCTCAACTCCCCAAGGGACATTCCATTGTTCTCTATCTCAAAGGATCCCTCAAGTCAATGCCTTTGCTCTCAGATCACTGAGCAAAGTGACTTCAGGAATGACAACTCCGAGAATGAGGGATGTTTGATCAACTTAACATGAATGCATTCCTAGTTATGCATGATATTAAATCTAATATTATTTAAACTAGATTGGACATGATGATAAGATAAAAGATTAGTAAAACCTATCCTAACATGATATACTAGTCTAATATGAGAGTGCAATGATAATAGAAATGCTTCTTAAAATGCTTATTAAGATGATTTCTATTCAAAAAGAGGCTAAATGCTTGATTTAAAAATGATTATGGATGTATGAAATTTAGATGCTTAGTAAAATGTCTATAAGGTTGATACTAAAGACTTGGATATGAAAATGAGGGAATGAGAGCTCTATTTATAGGAAAAATAGGGCAATGAATGGTCAAGATTGGATAATCTTAACAAGGGCCAGGATTGAAAGTTATCAATCCATGTTTACAATTCTCACCAATGAAATGGTGACAACTGTCAACATAAGAATTCTTGAGAGGAGATGTAAGAAGCATTAAATGCTTGAGAAGACATGATGGTTACCTTAGGAGGTAAGGGTTAAGGTTAGGCTAAGGTTATCCATTGGATAAAGCTTTTACCCAAAGGATAAACTCTTGTGCAAGGGTTAAAAGAATAGCCATGGTCAAAGAAATGAATGCTTGATGAGACCCTTGGGTTAGATGAGGGTTGAGTTAGAGAGAAAGTCTCTAATCATCCAAGAAGGTTGACTTAACCATTAATCATTAGGAAGACTTGAAAGGTTAACTTGTTGAAGACATAAATCCTTTAATGGTTTTCAAAGATGTTGAGGGTTTGAGAAGTGACTTCCCTTTGCTTAGGGATGTGGCAATATTTAGGAGATGGATTAGGCTAATTTAGAAGTGATTAGAAGAATCTAGAAGGGGGTTTAGGGAGGCAAGTGGGAGAAGTAGGAGAATGCAAGTGGATGGAGGGGAATTTTAATTAAAATAAATTACTTTATTTCAACTAAAATAGATGCAACTTGCATAAATACAAATGGGGAATTAAAATAAATAAATTAGATTTATTTAATTTTAATGAACAATTTAATTAATAGGGGAAAAAGGGGAATTAATTAAATAAAGTGATTTATTTAATTAAAGGATATGAAAGACTTAGGTGAACTTAATTAAATAAATTGAGTAATTCACTTAATTAAATAAGTGAATGTGAATAATTTAATTAAATAAAATTTAATAAAATAGAGGAATGAGGTTAAAATGAATATTAAATATTCACTTAGGAAAGTGGTCATTTTTATACATCTACACTTACTATTTGAGATTCAACTTTTGAAGAACCCTCTACAAGTGAATAACATTTTATAGTTCTAACACTAACTTGTAATGGTGCCTTGTTTACCATACTAGTATCCATTTGGTGGTGAACTTTAATTATAGTAGGGGAAACAACCAATGCTAAATGAGAAAATATCCATCTAACCAACCTTGAATACCAACCATGAGCATGTAACCTCAAGTTGGTGTTGAGATGTTGGAGAATCATGAGAACCATTGGAATCATGCCTATGTCCTCGTTGACACTCTTGAGGTTGGGAGTAATGCTTAAAAAGGGAGAAGTTGGTGGGGAATTTGCCAAATATACAAGGTGATCAAACCCATTGATCAAGAAGAATATATAGGTTCAAGCAAGTTCAAGGGAAACTTTATTAGCTTGCACTTTGATAGGAATTTGAGGGCATCCTATTAACAAAAAGCTTTTGAAAGATTTCAATCTCTAAATTTCTAAATGCTACATAAGGTTTCCAATTTGAAATATTTTATAGATCTTGGTGAACCTACTAGGAATTCTTAGCCAATCCCCAAAAGAATAATATTTCTAGGAAAATGTTTTGTTTGAAAGACTTTAAAAAGTTGTGGATCTAATTCTAAGTACATTGGGCTCTAGCACAAAGTCGGAAAAATATCTTGAGTCTCTTGGTATCTAGAAAAATGATAGTGAGGAGTGATAACTTTCAAATGAATCAACCTAGCTCTAATGGAAAGATGTGGTAGAAAATACACCAAGCAAACTGAACAAGTTTTGGTTCAATACTAGTCCAAGTAATTTGGAATTTGCATTGCCATGAGTTTGTTGAAGATTGTAAGGTGCATATGTCATTAAGATTTTGAATTATATGTAGATGTGGAGAGAGTCATGCATATACGTCATGAGGATTATAGCTATTAAATGAGGTATCGTGATAAAATCTTCAATTCTTCTACCATGGTTTTTTGCACCTAGCCCCAAATTTGTGAAGTTCGTTTGTAAGAATAGAATCAATAATAGTCTTAAAGGGTTCAAGATCTGATTAGATATTGTGTACTTAATTTCAGCCTAAGGACAAGATAACAAATTTCTAGTGGTCCTTGAAAGAAGATTCTAGTCTTAATAGTCTTTTGAAAAAAACTTTAGAGAATGCACCTAAGGAACTTTAGTAAGAGGTTTTTCCTAGCAAATAATCATTGATAGATAAGATATTGCTAAAGTCTTTTATTTTTTCTTAGAACTTGTGTAGGGAAAAAAAAGTGAGACTAAGTAAGGAAACCCTAATCCCACTCTTATACACACTCATGGAATACGAAAGAGCCTATGGAGGTAACACACGCCGGCTACTTCTTATGAGAAAGAGAGAGCAGTTGATTACCTCTTAGGTTTTTTATTCCTTTGTTGTAAATGAGAGAGAGGAATGATGCAAAATGCAATCTAACCTAGAGAGCAAATAAGCAAACAAAACCTCATCTGAGAATGCAGATCAAAGAATAACCAATACATTGCTGAAAAGTATAGATCAGAAGGAAAAATCAAAGGTGCACCTGTGTCTAAAATCTAAACAGAAATGTCCAGGACCAGGGTGCAACACCACTATCCTGATTATGTAATTCTGGAGCTGCAACTGATAGGAGGGATTCTGAGATCTACAAAGTAATGTTCTGTCAAGTCCTGCTGACAGAGGGTAGGACCATGGCACCACACCACTATCCTGGGGAGGAACAAGGTGCCACACCCCTGTCCTTGACATATTTCTTCACTTCTGAGACTTCTTGGTGGTGTTGATGCCTTTTCTAGATTTGAAACTGCCTCTGGATTAGTATTTCTGCATGTGCAACTGAAAAAGGAAGGTTTGGAGTGGCTATAAAGGGTTTTGTCTTAGTCTAACCCCCGTGTTGGTGATTTCAGCCTCCATGAATAGCCAATAATGTACTAAAAATATGTGTGCAAGAACCTTGTGTATATGCAAGATCCTAAGAATGAAAGTAAACAACCTAGAGCAACCCTAAAGAGTAAACCCTAATTGCTTATAATTGACAAAGTAAATGCTCTAAATCCATAATGCAAAGTCATCTAAAACATGAATATGAATCAAAATAAAGATTATGCAAAGACATGAAAAAAAATGAAACCATACCCAACCCCAAGGGAGAGGTACAAGCTAATCGTTAGTCAATGATCTCCTATTGTTCTTCTACATCTTCAAAAGCTCCCAATTGATAAAATTATGCTTGACGAATGTTTGATGGATGAATGTTGAATTTTGTTGAAGACTTCAAAGATCTACCCTTTCCTTGCAAAGAGGCTCTAATATTCCAAAAACCTGCTCTTAGATTCTTAGAAGAAGGACCCCTTCAAATGAAGAAAGAGAAATCTTAAGTATGAAACCCTAGATCTTAATTTCATGTTTAGGTCGACCTAGGGTTTGAATTTCCCTTTGATATTTTGGGGTTACGCATTATTATATCATAGGATTGTGCTCCCAAAATTTTAGGAAAAAAGTCGCAGACCATGTGCATTCCCGCCATGGTCCGACCAACTTTTCGCCAAATTTTTGGGGTCGTTAGATATGATCATATTAGAGCGCATCCCAAAGTTACCATTGATTTCAAGATGTTTTGATATGTGGAATTGGGCCTAAACAGTCAAAATAAGACATAATTAGGTTTTACGATCAAAATGATTCATTGGAGGAATACGATGAAAAGGGGCACACTTAGGGTAAAGGGTCCCACCTTGTAATGTGTAAAGTGATGAGACATGACTTTAGATTTAATTAAATTAATTAATTAAATTCTTAAAGGGGAATGAGAAATGCAAGATGCAAGATACACTAAGGTGGGTGCTAACCTAAGTGTGAAATTGTACCACCCTAGCAAGGGTGTACAATTTATGACACTACATTTATCCTCCACTTTAGTGGTCATATGACAATACGTGCATATGCAAGCTAAAGTACAAGAAAGTAAACATCATTTGAAAAATGATATATCCATAAGTTGTCAAACGAAGCCCCCAACAGTATTTGCAGTACACAGTTAGGAACCACACCCTATAGAACCACATGTTAGATCACAAAATCATCAAATTCTTACTAAGGTGATGAAATTCGCGGGTAGCTATATGCCCCCCCTGTTTCGACTTGCTTATTAGTGAGGTGAAACAAGGTATCATATTTTCCACAATGAAATGTGATAAAAATTTTGATGAAGCAAGTTCACAACAAGGCTTGATAATCATCCAAGCACATTATGGAACTAACACAGAGCGAGAGGGAAAACTCATGATTCCAACACCACCGACAATGCGAGAATCAAAGCTTCCTAGCTCAAGATATGATAGATTTAAGAAAAAGTGCAGAAATTAGGGTTTTAACTTAAAAACATAAAGTCAAAAAGTGCATAACACATAAATATGAAAGTGACACCTTCATTTGTCAGTTTATAACTTTTTGGCACTATTAACTATTGAGGAGCCCACATACAAGCCATCATACCTCGACGTCGAGCTGAGTGACCTACGCGGATGGAGATCCTGTGCCAGTCCATACTCGTCGACCGATCGCTCGACGAGGTGAGTTGACCTTCTATTGACTAAATTTGACTTTTCCATGTTTCCATAATGTTTAGTGTTGGGATTTTTGATGATTTTGTTGTGATTGTCATTGATGGACACACACTTGCTATGAGATCACTTTTTGAATGTATGAATTATGCTCAACTGGTATTTGTTCTAAACCAGTATTATGTTGTAGTCTTTAGACTATCGATGTTATGCAGAAAAGTGTTTACCGATCTCAAATGGTATAAAGACCCAAGCAACATGAAGAGCTCAAGCGAATTAGAACAAAGGAGCTAGAAGTGGCAGTTATCATTTTCCCAGTCTTCATTTTTGTCAAATTGGTAATCTATTTGAACTGGTATTAATTTTTGTTACCAACCGGTAACCGGTAAAGTTGTATAAACTGGTAATACTTTGTGATGAGTTACCAACCGATATATTTTTGTGATGAGTTACCATCCACCGACACTTTGACGGTGATTTTATGTCGTGTTACCAAATATGTCTAGATACAATGAACCTAGGAACTTGCAATGTAATCCTATTGGACCGACATGAAATCAGATTCCTTTTAAGGACATCATGTCTAGGGTTTAGCAAGAGAGTATGTGTGTAGCTATTAGGTTTTTGGTGGTTGACGAAGTTCTTGTATGTGCGATCTTAACTGAGAAGATCAAGTTTGTGTGTTGTAACAGAGTGTGGATTTACTGAAGACTGAAGTAATGTTGAAATGCATTATCAATGAGCTACCATGGATCTAATCAAGCAAATTGTGCCATTTGCTAGATCATTCACTTGTTGATTACTCACATCTTTGACAAGTCAGAAACCCTTAACCGAGTAGGCCCAGAAAAGCCTTTGTATATCCTCTAACAAGGTGATTCATATCTATGAATCTGAAATCCTCTCACAAGGTAGTCTTTAATCGGACTTATCTCCTAATAGAGATTGAGATTCCTAACAAGATCTGTTCTAGAAAAGAACATTGTATGACCTTAACCGGTCTGGTTACTATTCTACAAATAGTTACTTGTGAGTTTCATCTCACCGTGGTTTTTCCCATTTAGGTTTCCACGTCAAAATCTCTTGTGTTATGGTGATTGTGCTTCTATGGGTGAATGCCTTATTTTCTATTTGGTTTGCATGTGTGTTAAAACTGTTTTACCGATTTACTGCTAGACTGTTAAAGTGTTTAAGTACAGTATTTTTTGGTATACTAATTCACCCCCCCCTCTTAGTATTCATCAATTGGTATCAGAGCCAGCTTTTCTATATGTCTAACAACTTGGAAAGAGATATGGGGGAATACACTGTGAGGGAACTTACTCATTAGCTCACTCAGACTGAGAAAGCCTATGATGAACTTAAAGTCAAATATAAGGCCTCTCAGGCAAAAAGAAGAGAGCATGCTGAAAAACTGATGGAGCTAACTGAAAACAGTTCTTCTGATGAAGCGGACATGGAAGCCCTAGTTCAAGAAGTGGAAAAACTGAATGATTCCAATACCAACCTGAGAAAGGAGTTGGAAGGACTGACTATCTGAATGTGTCAAGAGCTTGAGAACTGGAGGAAAACTGAAGATCTGGTAAAAGACAAAGATCATGAGATCTCCAAGCTGAAGCGAGAAATCAGTGTTCTCACCACTCATCTCCAAGAGAGTAAAATGGAAAAAGAAGAAGTGCAAGGTGAACTAAACATGGCTATTTCTAAGAATGCAACCTTGAAGGAATCCAATGCTGCTATTTCCAAAGAACTCACTGAGTCAAAGGAAATACTTCCCAAATTCAATAAGAGCACTGTCAAGCTAGAGCAGAAGCTTGAATTAGCTAAATTGGTAAAGAATACCAATGGACTTGGTTTCTTTGATTATGAGGAAGGTGAGACCTCTGGAACAAAAGATGGAGCATCAAAGAAACAACCAGCTCCAAAGGATAAAGGTAAGAAAAATTTCAAACATGTTTGCTTTGATTGTCTCAAGGAGGACACACTGCCAATGTATGTAGAAGTAAGGCTTACAATAATTTTCCTTATTTTCTAAATGATAAGCTTAGACCCAATAGATTCAATGGTAATTGTTATGCATGCAACAAGTTTGGGCATAGAGCATTTGAATGTAGGTCTGTCATGCACAACACTGGAAGGTATACTCAAAGGAGTCAAGGAGTGTTTTCTGAACCCTCTAGGAATTGGAACCCAAACCAGTTTAACACCTATAATCATCAGTCTGGAAGTGGTGGATATCAAGCGACAACTGGATGGAGAGCAACCTGTTTGTTCTGTCATGGTCATGGTCACACTGCTGCAACATGTAGAAGGAAGAATGGAAACATGAATAATGGACCTTGGAGATCACCTGGAATGATTTGCTATCATTACAACAAACCAAGTCATACAACAAGATTTTGCAGAACACGAAAGAATATATCGAATGATATACCGGTCACTCCGGAAGGAAAGATTGACGTTGAAACTATTCAAGCGGATATGAATAAAACCTAGAGGAAGAAGCTAGAAGAAGTGATTCAAGAAGAACTGGTTTCTGTACCTAGTGTAGAAATCACTGAACCAACAAACTAAGCATCAGAAAAGCTTAGGGGGAACAAACGGTGAAATTTTCTGAACCCCTGGTTTACATCGATAAAAGACCTTAATCGGTATGTGATACCTGTCAGTTGGCAGAAGACCAAAAATGGTAAAAGGAAAATTAGGGTTTATGCCCTAATATTGGAGCATTTATTATCGTAGGCGAAGAACTTGTTTAAAATAAATTTTGAAGTTATTTTTCACTTATCAGTTCTCGAGCGAAGAATTTTTCAAGCACTGAGCAAAGAAAAGTGATTTGGATTGCGATTCGAAGAATTTTTCAAAATCTTGACGAAGAATCAAAAGTGAACATCTGATGGTAAAGTGTACAACACAAAGCGACATTTCAGCAACCGAAGGAGTGTGTAGCGAAGTATAATTTGTGAGCCCTAAATTTTGATTTATGAAGGTACTTTTCAAATTTCTTTGTTTATCATGGCTTCCGCATCACACCCTAGCTCTAGTGCACTCGTTGATTCTGTAGACTTCATTCAACGAAAGGCAAAATATAATGCCCTATCTCAAATACCTACTGGTGTCATAGTCGAGGAAGCCATTTATGATTACATTGACTGTAAGATTGAAGATCTAGAATCTTTGGTGATCCATTCTCAGTTGAGTTTGTTCTGCGGAAAGGACAAGAAGATTAAACTAGAATTTAGCATCCTAGAAAAGAAGAAGCTTCACAATGCAGTCTATTTCCTTTAAGAGTTTCCAGATGATCACATCCGTATCATTCTGAGAAGAGTGCATGGTGATAAAAATTATTTAGAACGGATGCATGACATCACACCAGAAGCAATTCATGTCGTCACTGGTTTCTGTAATGTTGGTGAAGTGCCAACCTTAAAGAAGATCAACAAGACGGAAATAAACAAGCTCGTCGGTTCAGTGAGCAACTCATGGGGAATGACTGTCAATTCCATCAAGGACGATCTGGTCAAATATGCATGTATGGTGATAGGATACTGGACGTTCCATGCCAGCAGAATCAACTGTGTCTTTGTTGCAGCGGTAAATGTCACCTACAGGATGATCAAGGAAGATACATCATTTGATTTGAGCACCTGTATGCAAAGACAACTTATGTTGAACCTCAAGTCAATTAAATAGGACAACGCCTTGAGATTTAAGTTTGGAAAACTATTGGTTGGGTTGTTCTTCTACTTCCAAGGCTACTTCCCAGGAGTTGGAGACATTCAGTGGTCTGCCGACCAACCGGTTACAAAGCAAATCATGGAAAGCCTTCAAGCGGTTGGAACCGGTTATTCAGAAGTTCTGAACAAATACTTTGATGAGTTTAGACGCAAGATGAGCCAAAGAATGAGAATATCAGGTGATATTGTCAAGAAATATGAAGATGACATCTGCTTCACCATCAAAGTTGATGAGTGCATAATGGAGGCAGTTGAGCCAAGACACGAAGAAGTGGAACCGATTGGATATGAGGTAATGTACGATATACTAGATGGGTATGCCTCTACCCTACTTGCCTCACCCCTTGATCCAAAGGCAAAGAGAACCGGCACCTATTTGGAAAGGGTAACATCGGTTGAAGAACCCTCAGTAAAGAAGGGAAAGGCAGTGCCTTTAGCATAAGCACTGATTACTGCAACAAGTCCCAAAGTGACCAAGCGATCACTAGTAAAGAAGAAATCAGAAGCTGCACCCGCCAAAGTCTTTGAGAGGAAGTGGAAGACAAAAAGAAACACACCAGACTCAGAGGGCACTGTGTCTGAAGAACAACCTAAGAAGACCAGGTAAATGAGGAAAAAGACAAAGAATGAACCGGCAACATCTGCACTGGTAAATATTGATATTTCCTCTTACATACCTTTGACACATTGTCAAAGAACAATTAAGAATATTAGAAGAAAAGTGCTTGGTGATTTGAAAGAATGCTTTGATGATTTTAATGATGATGAAAAGGAAGAAATCGAACAAGAAGTCATTAATTATTTATGTATTAATGACCGGTGGCCTTCAGAAATTAAGTCTGAGACACCTGATTCTTTATTTAATTCTTTAGATAACAAATGGCGCATTGCCATGGAGAAGGAACAGGAAATAAGATAGGAAGTATTTGCACAATACTTTCCTGATGTGCCCAAAATAGAACTTTATGAAGTGATGGAAAGATATAAGGGCCTCTTCTTCATTAGAAGAAGGAGACTCCTATTGCTTGAAGGAAAAGTCCCAGAAGTGGTCAAAGATACCCACTCCCTTGCTCAATCTACTTTAAGGTTGCATCAAGTGGTCAAAGCCAACGAAAAGGCTGAGAAAGAACCAGAAATCACTCAACTGGATGAAGTTTATGATAGTGAAGGAGAACCGGTCACTACTCAATTGGACCCTATTGATGTCGATGCCTTGAATGGTGAAAATCTTACTCCGGATGCACCAACAGAAACAACAGGTCAGGAGAAATAGGAGGAAGAAAAGAGAAAACAAGCAGAAGAGGAAAAGAAGCAAAAGGAAGAGAAGAGAAAAGAGGAAGAGAAGAGAAAAGAGGAAGAAAAGAGAAAAGAAGAGGAGAATAAGAAACAAGAAGAAGAGGAGAAGAAAAAGGAAGAGGAGAAGAGAAAGGAAGAGGAGGAGAAGAAACAGGCAGAGAAGAAGAAACATGAAGAGGAGAAGAAGAAGAAGAAGGATGAAGACGAAGAGAAACTGAAAGAAGAGGAGAAGCAGAAAGAAAAGAATAGAAAGACAGAGGAAGAGGAGAAAAAGAAGGCGGAAGAGGACAAGAAAAGAGGTAAAGAGAAAGAGGAAGTGACACAGAGCACTCAGGCGGAGACACCAAAGGCTACCAGTAGTCAAGCCGAACCGGCTGACATTACCAGTCCCATTGACCTCCAGTCTGCAAATGAATTGGAGCTGCTACAAAGCATTAAGCTTGCTCAAGAGTGATTGGATGCTCTAAGGAGGAAAAAGGAGGAAGATGTGATTCAAACTGCGGTGGAAACACTCACCAATTTGATACCTGGTACCAACCTCCCCATTACTGATTCCTCTCTTGCCCAATTAAAGCTCCTATACACAGTTGTAGATGACCTGGTGCAAAGCCTGGAAGAAGTTGTTGAAGTCAGTGCCCAAAAGAAGCATCAAAAGGCTTTGGACACTGTCTTGGTGAAAAAGTTAACTGAGCTCCGATCCAATCTACAAAAGGCACAGAAGGACATCAGAGATGCAATGGATGAGGGCAAATTACTGCTCAATAAGATTTGTCAACCCCATCTATTCTGTGATGATGTACTTACTCGGAAAGACAAACTGCAAATTGATATGCAATCATTCATAAGCACCTTCAAGACTCCCTATGATTCCTTCACCACATATGGACAAACTGCTCACCGGTTTCAAATCCAGTCTGCAAGGATAGAGGCAGAGATAAGCAACCGGATACAAAATTTGTAGGAACTTCAACTGGTCCTACTGCCAAGACTGCAAATTCTTCATAAATGCTATCTCAATCTGGATGCCCTAATGGTCACTCAAGAGATGAGTACCTTGGATGCCATGGAAGAGAAGGTCTATAAGATGCAAACGAAGAATGAGGTTGCTATTGGCATATGCACACTCCAATGAGACATTGTAGGTGATTGAAGGTTTTTTCATTGATGGCAACCTTACAATCCTATGGCATTGGCAAGGCATTACACCGGCATCAGCAGATTAAACTCTACACCGGCACTCAGACCACCAGCACTGGCAGAGAAAGGAAGAATACCGACACAGAGGCCGGCAAGATTTTTGTTATATTATATTTTGTTTATTATTGTAAAAACTTTGAAAGCCGACTTGATATCATTGTAAAATGACTTATATATATAAGAAGTCATTGCAGAACATTTAAAAAATGGATAAAGAAAAATTATTAGGCAGACCTATTATGTGAAATATAGGTTAAAGGATTTATGTAAGAAGCAGAGCAGAAACCAGTACTGAATCTGGCATTATAGATGCTATTGTAAAGCATAACAAGATATTGGATTTGTATAATCCACATTGTAAGTCAGTGAGACTTCCCATTGAGCAGTGAGCTCTAGGCAATTGGCCTTCCTGCATGTGGAGGCCCCTCTTGTAAGTAATATTCTCTTATTAGCCGGTAAGTGAATATTGTGGGTCACAAATCCCACCGAGGTTTTTCCCACACCGGGTTTCCTTGTTAAAATACTGTGTTATGGTGTGTTTCTTATGTGGTTGCTTTCATTTCTGTTTATTGCATTATTTCTTGCATATTGGTACACTGTTATAATATGTTCTACATGTTTTAAGTTAAGAAATTCAAACAACCGGTCAGATACTGATTCACCCCCCCCCCGGCCTCTCAGTATCTGTGGGAATCCTAACAATTGGTATCAGAGCTTGGTCCTCTATTTTCAGAAGCCTAACAGCTTGAGGAAGATCTTGACACCGGTAAAGATGGAAAATCTGATGAAGTAGCTCTCTCAGACTATGATGCAGAAAAATAAAAAAACATCAAACTTGAAGATGATCTAAAGGCAGCTCAGGATATCATTCAGGCACTTCAAGAGAATTTTACCATTGCAAGAAACAAGAGAAGAGAATTTTGTGAAAAGATGCAAAATGAGAATGATGAAAAGGAATCACTTAATGAACAGATAAGCAAGCTGAAACAAGAGAACATGACAACAAAGAATGAGATGCAAGATATGACCATGAGATTCTATAAAGAAATTGAAGATAGGAAGAAGAATGAAGAAGAATCGACCAAAAGACTAAGTGATGCAGCAAATGAGAACACAAGACTTAGCTATGAAAATGACCTATTGAAGACAGATCTGATGCATACACAGAATGACTCCAATCAACTGATGAGACAAAAAGAGATCTTACAAAGAGAAATGGATATTGCAAATCAACACAAAGACAAATTCAAGAAAAGATCAGAAGAACTTGGTGGCTTGTTGAAGATTCAAAAACCTAATGGTGATACTTGTGGAATTGGCTTTGAAGCAGGAGAAAGCTCCAGTACTGCAAACACTCAAGATCACAATAAACCGGTAAGGCAACCTAATGCTTATAAATTCAATGGAAAATGCTTTAACCGTAATAAGTATGGGCATAGAGAAAATCAATGTAGATCTAGAAATTATCAGAACATCAACACACCCACCGGTCAATGTTCAAAATGCTACAAAGTTGGTCACAACTCTGAAAATTGCAGAATGAATGTAAGATGTTATGTTTCTGGAAGATTTGGACACTTATCTAATCAATGTAGAACATAAACCAGCATAGGTTATGGCAAAGATATTTAGAAAAATAATGTGACTTGCTATGCATGTAATAAGATTGGACATATTGCAAAATTCTGTAGAAGTAAAGGATCACCGACAGACAACAAAAGTTCTAGCTTGAAAGGAAAAGAAAAAGTTGAAGAGGTTAAGCAAGAATTCTCAAAACAATGGATTAGAAGGTATGACCTAAATGTTGGGAATACTCCTCCACCGATAGAACCAATCAATGCTTCACCGTCAGGACAGAGTAGTGCTTCACCGGCAGGATAGCGTAGTACTCCACCAATAGGAAGCTCTTCATCAAACTGAAGAAAATCTTCTTTGAGGGTTTGGAAATAAATGAGATATATTCTATTATTCCCTCGGTTAATGGTAAGAAGTTGGAAATTGCTTCATTACCGGCAGACAATGTTAAGTGACTACTTAACCGGCATGCATTAAATATGATAGATGGCAAATAGACTTTATAAATTTGTGATTTTGGCTCCATTTCACTTCACCAAGATTTCAAACATTCGAAGAGCACAAAATTTGTTGAGCTAAAGCATTTCGAGCAAAGAGGCAAAGGCATTTGAGCAATCATTCCATCCAAAGGCAGAAAGAGGTATTTATCATCATGGCATCTACCTCTGCACTTGAATATATAGCAAACCCTACTATAGTTGAGGTTATAAAACGCCCTAGGTCTGTGTTTCAACTAGTTCCCAAAATAGCAAACAAGGATGACAATACAGGTGCTTTTTCTCAAATTCCAAAAGGAGTTGTTTATGTTGAAGACCCCAGAATATACATCCATTGCAACATAGAGGAATTAGGAGATGAAGATGTGATGATTCCAAAAATATAAAACCTGAACATAAAATTATTGAAACCCTAGGATTTACTGAAATCCTTAGCATTCCTGAATTTCCCAAGGATGTGATTGGGATAGTTTTGAGCAGGGTACATGGTGAATTTTTCTGGTTAGATGCAATTCACAAAATTACCAAGGAAGTTGTGAAAGTTGTCATAGGGTTACCCTCCACCAGTAAAAGACCAGACAAGACTAAAAAGGTCTCAAATGACCTAGTAACTAAACTAACTAGTGCAACATCCGATAAAAGGTCCTTGAGAGTCAATGATGTAACTGACATAAATGTGAGATTCATCAGCATGATTTTAGGGTATAAAGCTACTCATGCAAATAGACTTAACTCAATTTCAAGTTTATGCATTAAGAGTGCTTATGACATGATTACAGAAAATGTGATAATTGATATATGTGAGTGGTTAAAAGATGAGCTGATTGATAACTTAGGCAAAATCAAGAAGGATAAGAAAGGAACTTTTAGGTTTGGAAATCTACTTGTATGCTTAATGCTACACATAACCAAACAAGCTCCCGGTATAGGCCATAAAGAGTTTGGATTTGATATACCGGTAGGGAAATAGTTAACAGACCTATTTAATAACATGGGTGAAGACAAAGAAAAGAATATCCATGAATACTTCCAAGCATTAAAGGCCAAAATGAAGAAAAGAATCAGGCTATCACAGAAAATTGTTGACAAGTATAAGGATGAAATATGTTTTGTAATAAAAAAGGATGAGATATGGATGGAAGAAGTCATCCCAAGAATAATTTGGGTAACGGAGATGGGTTATGAGACCATAGAAAGTCAAATTCAATCTCATAAAAGAGTGAAAAAGGTTGAGGCAGTTGTGAGAAGAGGATCTAGACAGGCTAAGGCTATTAAAGAAGATGTACTGAAGCAAACCGGTATCACTGAGGAAGAGTTAGGAACTTTACAACCTGAAACTCATCTATCACCGGTAGCTACTTCTTCAGAGAATGACATGCCAACAACTTTCAAAAGAGTTGTAAGGAAAAGAGATCCTTCACCGGCAACCACACCCTCGCCTAGAACGACTAGACAGAAACAACAGGCAGTGAGGTCTCCAGTTAAGAAAACTACACCAAAGAAGAAGCTGACACCAAAGAAGAAGAAGAGGACGCAATAAAACTTGGCCCCTCTTGACAAATTATTGAATGAAATCATAGAGGAAGGAAAACTAAAGAACATAGAGAAATTGTATGATACTTTGACAGCAGATGAAAAAGAACAAGTGGAAAATAGTGTTATTTTGCACATGGACATGTATAAGAAATTTTTAATGGAAGTGGTAGATGAACTATTTAAAAGATCGGAAGCAAGAAGACAAGCTGTTGTAGAGCTTGACAAGAAAATCAAAATAGAAAAGTTACTTGTTGTTTACCCAGTGAACTCGCCTAAGGAAATAGATGACCTAATTGCAGAAGCCAACCTATCAGTATTCTCTACAAAACACCGACATATTGTATTAATGGTTGGAAGAGTCAATGAGGTAATTGAGGAAACAAAAAATGCATGGGATATATTCCTAGTTGAAAAAGAAAACCAGGAAGAGTACATGTACCCCAAACCAATAAAGGTATATCAGAAGGACAAGGACAAGGGTAAAGGAAAGGTTGGTGGACCTCCTAGTATAAAAGTAAAAGATAACTTACTCCCACCACCTCCAATTACATCATCGATAATAACAAATACTGAAGATCAACCGGCAGTTGAGAATATGGATGTAGAGGATATAAATCCTAATCCTGAAGTACTATACACAGTAGATGTTGATACACAAAAGGTCAACATTGTGGTAGATAAAGATACAACAGGTAAGACAGACATGGCTAATAAGACACCGGTAACTAATCAAACTGACAACACACAAGAAAAAATGATAGATGATAGCACAGGAGAACAGTTAGAAACTCAGATTGAGACTAAGAAAGAACAACAGACAGAAAAACAAGAAGAGCAACAAGCTCCAAAACAGGAACAGGAATAGATTCATGTGGAAACAGTGCAACCGACAACAAGAGAAGTACAAAAACCATTTCTTAAGGAAATGGAAACACAAACAGACCTACCAGAGGTCACTACAAGCTTGGTTACTTCTACCACCAACGGAATTCAGAATGTTGGTTCCTCATCAGCAGGTTATAAATCAACAAATGTAACAAAAGTACTTTTAGATTCTATGAAAAGGATAACAGATTGTAGTTCATAGGCCTATAAAGCTATAGATGACACAATCCCAGTTTTGAAGAGGCTAGCTCCTAACTGCAATATAGACAATAAAGATTCATTAAGCCAAATTGACATTTTGTCCAAGTACATCACTGAGAACACAGTGACAATTGAGCAAATAAAGGAAGAGGCATTGAAGAATAAGATGGAAATTGAAAAGCAGAAATTCTTTGAGGATCAGATAAAGAAGTGTACAAGGGAATTTGACACACTTCTACCGGAACTATGTAACTTACTGAAGGAATTCAAAACTCTGTACAAAGACATATGCAAGACAAACCTACTAACAACCGACATAGATAAGCAGATGAGCAAGGTACAAGATGAAATCAATAAACTTGCAGATAGTATTATTAAATCACCTGATACATTATCAGTTTTTTAACAGAAGATAACAAGTTTTGAGGAAGATTTACTTAAGTTAGGAAGAGAAAAGGAGAGAATAGTAGATAAGGCAAAGAATTTGAGACTAAGACTAAGTCCAAGATTGGACTATCTAGCATACATGCGGAAGGAAATATCTGAGGCACTAGTACAAGGACAGAGAATACCGGCAGAGCATATGCAGCACCTCACTGGTACAGTTCAAAGAACAGATGCAGCTATAAAGGATAGCAAGAAGTTTATGGATAGTATAAACTTGATTTTGGCTGATCTTTTTCAAATGGTGACCACACAGTTACAAGGTTGACACTACAACTCTATTGACACCTTGACAATCTTTGTCATTGATGCCAAAGGGGGAGTAGAAGTATGAGAAAATAAGAAAAATAATTGGCAGAAGAATTGTCTACTCAGGGGGAGCATATCTTTTTGGTAACATATTTTTGGATACACTTTTGAATTTTCTCATGAGTGTTGCCATCAATGCCAAAGGGGGATATTATTTGCATATGCACACTCCAATGAGACATTGTAGGTGATTGAAGGTTTTGTCATTGATGGCAACCTTACAATCCTATGGCACCGGCAAGGCATTACATCGGCATCAGCAGATCAGACTCTACACTGGCACTCAGACCACCGGCACCGGTAGAGAAAGGAAGCATACTGGCACAGAGGCCGACAGGATTTTTGTTATATTATATTTTGTTTATTATTGTAAAAACTTTGAAAGCCGACTTGATATCATTGTAAAATGACTTATATATATAAGAAGTCATTGGAGAACATTTAAAAAATGGATAAAGAAAAATTATTAGGCAGACCTATTATGCGAAATATAAGTTAAAGGATTTATGTAAGAAGCAGAGCAGAAACCGGTATTGAATCTGGCATTATAGATGCTATTGTAAAGCAGTACAAGATATTGGATTTGTATAATCCACATTGTAAGTCAGTGAGACTTCCCATTGAGTAATGAGCTCTAGGCAATTGGCCTTCCTGCATGTGCAGGCCCCTTTTGTAAGTAATATTCTCTTATTGGCCAATAAGTGAATATTGTGGGTCACAAATCCCACCGAGGTTTTTCCCACACTGGGTTTCCTCGTTAAAATACTGTGTTATGGTGTATTTCTTATGTGGTTACCTTCATTTCTATTTCTTGCATTATTTCTTGCATACTGGTACACTGTTATAATATGTTCTACATGTTTTAAGTTAAGAAATTCAAACAACCGGTCAGATATTGATTCACCCCCCCCCCCCCCTCTCAGTATTTGTGGGAATCCTAACAGTTGCTACCTCATTGCTTGAGTCATGGTCCTTATCCATGAAGACATTTATGCAGGACTTTAAATCAGTTTTTGACAAGTTTCACTCTCTATTGTCATAAACTCTTATTATTTTAATACTAATTGAACAGGGGTTATTCAGTTGTACTTTGTCATTGTTGGCAAAGGGGGAGTAGTATTCTGGTATTTAAAATTTTGATGCATGCTATGTATACTTTCATGTTTATCTCTGCAAGGAGTAGTATACATTGTATTTTCTGCAAAGGGATAGTGTATATGCTTAGGGGGGGTATTTTTTATTATGGCATAATTTTGTTGTAAAACACTTAGATGTCAAAAATTTTCCTAAGTGTTTCCATCAATGCCAAAGGGGGAGATTGTTGGCATTTTTGATGATTTTGTTGTGATTTTCATTGATGGACACACACTTGCTATGAGATCACTTTTTGAATGTATGAATTATGCTCAACCGGTATTTGTTCCAAACCGGTATTATGTTGTAGTCTTTAGACTATCGATGTTATGCAAAAAAGTGTTTACCAATCTCAAACGGTATAAAGACCCAAGCGGCATGAAGAGCTCAAGCGAAGCAAAACAAAGGAGCTAGAAGTGGTACTTATCATTTTCCCAGTCTTCATTTTTGTCAAACCGGTAATCTGTTTGAACTGGTAAAGTTGTATAAACCGGTAATACTCCGTGATGAGTTACCAACCGGTATATTTTTATGATGAGTTACCATCCACCGACACTTTGACAATGATTTTGTGTCGTGTTACCGAATGTGTCTAGATACACTGAACCTAGGAACTTGCAAAGTAATCCTTTTGGACCAACATGAAATCAGATTCCTTTTAAGGACATCATGTCTAGGGTTTAGCAGGAGAGTATGTGTGTAGCTGTTAGGTTTTTGGTGGTTGACGAAGTTCTTGTATGTGCAATCTTAACTGAGAAGATCAAGTCTGTGCTATAAGAGAATGTGGATTTACTGAAGACTGAAGTAATGTTGAAATGCATTAGCAATGAGCTACCATGGATCTAATCAAACAAATTGTGCCATTTGCTAGATCATTCACTTGTTGATTACTCACATCTTTGACAAGTCAAAAACCCTTAACCGGGTAGGCCTAGAAAAGCCTTTGTAAATCCTCTAACAAGGTGATTCACATCTATGAATCTGAAATCCTATCACAAGGTAGTCTTTAATCAGACTTATCTCCTAACAGAGATTGAGATTCCTAACAGGATCTGTTCTGGTAAAGAACATTGTATGACCTTAACCAGTCTGGTTACTATTCTGCAGATAGTTACTTGTGAGTTTCATCTCACCATGGTTTTTCCCATTCGGGTTTTCATGTCAAAATCTCTTGTGTTATGGTGATTGTGCTTCTATGGGTGAATGCCTTATTTTCTATTTGGTTTGCATGTGTCTTAACCAATTTGTTTGTGAAACTGTTTTACCGATTTACTGCTAGGTTGTTAAAGTGTTTAAGTACAGTATTTTTTGGTATACTAATTCACCCCCCCTCTTAGAATTCATCATTTAGAAGTGATGATGTTATTGCCTAGTCCAAGTCGAGGCCCTCTGTTTGGACACCTAGGGGTCCTAGGGCACCATGGTCCCAAGGGGGCGCCATGGTCCCATCTGGGCGCCATGGTCCTAGTAGGGCATCATGGTCCCAGTAGGGCACCCTGGTCTACTAAGGTTTCCATGGTCCCTATTCGGGGCGACGAATGACGACACAGGATCAGGCGATGAATGCCAAAGTGATAAGATGATTGCATTGATTAGATAATGATAGATGATTGATCGATTACTGATGATAGATTACTTTGCATTCTACATACACTACCGTCTCACCTTTCGGAGCCTTCAAGAGTAGATCTTGAGGTTGACAATGGGAGAGAGGATTTTTCTACACACAGTACATTTGTGGGATGCGATGACCATGTCGTCCATTTGATTCCATTCTGTGATGTTTATGGCACTGATGGAGAGGTGGGATGCAGACACCTCAACATTCTCACTACATGTGGGGGAGATGACGGTCACCCTTGAGGATGTATACCGCATCTTGCACCTACCCATTATAGGAGAGACTGTGAGATACCGATCCAACCGAACAGAAGAGGATTATAGGAGAGAGCAGGTATATGTTGTTGGGAGAGTGATACGCAGTGAGACGAGAGGTCGCATTATGGTCAGCTGGCTCCTACACCCTATACGAAAGGTTCCATTGGTGAGGCGACTCATGATTGTGACCCTTGAATTAGGTGTGTGCCCTAATGGGTGAAACACACATATGCACAAAGGACTCATCCACGCCATATGAGCTATGGAGAGACACAGGAGAGTATACTCTTGGGGTTGGAGCATGCTTGCACATCTCTATCATGACCTTGGGGAGTATGTTTTCAAATAGGGATGCAACTCGATGACATGCACACTACTACAGGTGTGGATGTTTGAGCATATTACCTACACTAGACTTGGTGGAGCCCCCATAGACCTAGTCCAAGAGCAGCCGAGGGTATATGCTTATCTTCTTACCTGTGAGTGGCGATTCGGCGATCTCTTGTATTGGAGATTGAGCTTGGATAGATTGACAATGGGCGGGATCATATGGAGACCCTACCTCAGGATTTCCATGGGGGCAGGGCTACGTAGATAGATGTTCGACATGCAGAGGAACCATCTACTAGAGGGATGGTATAGCCGCATAATCATTCCCGTCTACTTCGACCAAGTTCAGTGGAAGTTTGGGTTCGAGAAGTGTGTTCCTACTAACGTGCCTATATACATCCAACACTCATGAGTGATGTCGAGGCTAGGAGCAATTCCTAGGCCTACCAGTGATGAGATCGACATCACATATTCAGATGGGTTAGATCAAGACATAGCGACAAATTATAGAGATGATTCAAGCGTGCATCGACAATACATCACATGGTGGGGGAGAACATACCCTGGATCCATTTTCCCAATAGAATTCCCTAGAGGGAACCCCAGACCATGGAGACAGTCAAGCAATGGAGAGGGATCTGATGCATCCAAGGAGGATTTAGATGATCTGGTCGATGACATAGAGGAGTAGGAGGTAGGCGAAGATGGAGGTGATCATGATACCGAAGAGGGAGATCAGGATGGAGATGATGAGGAGGATGAGGAGGACGAGGAGGATGATGAGGAGGACAAGGGGGAGGAGGATGAGTTAGGTATAGTTCATCACTCCAGGGAGGATACCAGAGCCCTAAATCCATCGAGTCTCCCACTGTAGGCAGAGAGGGATCCATAAGGGATCTTGATCCTGGTCCCCACCGGCCCACACCTACCGTGCAAAGACCGTATGAGCATGGAGAGCCTAGCGGGTCCCAGTCTCAGGCACTCATTGTCCATGATCCCTACTAGTGAGAGGGAGATCCAGGTAAGGTTCCCTATTGTTGATTAACTTATGTACCATGTTTGTTTTAGATTTGATGATATAGAGTGTTACTGATGAAAAATTTCTCTCTATCTTGTAGCTACTGTCCAGGAGTGGCGTTCTCTAATTCAGAATGCAGTGACAAACCTTATTGTGACTGCACATGCTCATAGTTCCTCACAGATAGCGCATAGATCCTAGAGGAATGCAAGACGACAGGAGGACCTTTTCTCCCCTATTCGGATGAAGGTTGAGGTCTTACGAGAGAGATTACGACAAACAGAGTGTGACCTAGCAGCGTCACAAACAAAGGAAGCCACATGCTGAGGGATCATGATGGAGAGGGATCATAGGAGCTCCTTGCAGAGTCACTCATGGTCTGTATCATGATACACCCATATGGGGCTACTCCCACGGCCAGATCAGGAGGGGGCATATAGACACCATCCTCCAGCTACTAGTCCTAGGGATAGGAGATGATTTTTATGTATATATAATGACACTCATGATTATGTTATGTTTAATGCTTAAACAATATATGCATTGCTTAGATTAGAAGTACCATATTGAATAATGAGCATGTATATATATTTTAATTTCCATGTGATTGATTTCTCAATGCTTCATGATTAAATTGATACGTGTGTGATTTAATTAAATAACTAAGCATTTAATCAAATGCTACTTTGATGATATAAAAGAAGAATGTATTAAGCTTGAGAAATATATGACTAATGTGATTTAATTAACTCTAATTAAACACAACATGATATAATTTCTACTTTAACACATAATAAATTGTATAACATGCTAACACATATGAAATGTAAATCCATTACAATTTACATAAAAAGAATTCAAGACAAACAATAAAGTAATGAAACATGCTTGTCAAGAATGAAGTAATGTAGACCAAACAATATAACATCATTTAATCTTACATACTTTAATGCAGTCATGCTAACATATTACCCATTTTTAAGAAAAAGACATAAATAGAGAACAAAAATAAGACTAGAGAGAGAGAGAGAGAGAGAGAGAGAGAGAGAGAGAGAGAACTAGGCATAGTATCTATGAAGGTTCATATTTATGGGTTCCTTGAGAGGCGTACCTTCCACATCTGCTATCCTGTAAGCACCCAATCCATATACCTCCACAACAATGTACAGTCCAAGCCAATTAGGGTTGAATTTTCCTTTCTCCTCAGGTAAGGCATTCACGTTGCTTTGATTCTCATAAAGGACTAAATCCCCTACCGAGAAGGAACATTGAATAACCTTATCATTGTAGCTTCGTTGCAAAGTTTTATGATACACTTCAATATGCTCGAGGGGATTTATACAACGTTCATCGAGCATCTCAAGTTGTTGAAGCCTTTTCTCTCTATAGGAATCATCATCCACTATGCCCCTAAGAGAAACTTTGAAAGAAGGAATTCCTAACTCCAAAGGCATAATGGCATCAACACCATAAACAAGATTATAAGGGGTGCAACCCATAGCAACATGTACACTCATGCGATAGGCCCACAGAGCATAGGTTAGTTGAGTATGCCAATCCTTACCATGCTTGTTTACAATCTTTTAAAGAATTTGTTCAATTATCCTATTAGAAGACTCGGCTTGACCATTCGATTGAGGATAGTAAAGTGTAAAAAATTTATGTTGAATATAATATTTCTCAAGAAACTTCTTCACATCTTTATTTTTGAAAGACATTTCATTATCTGAAACTAAGGTGGAAGGTATCCCAAATCGAGAAATGATGTTTTCCAAAATGAATTGACAAATTACTTCAACGGTAGTGGATCAAAGAGGAACAACTTCCACCCACTTCGTAAAGTAATCAGTGGCAGTATTGATGAAAGTATGTCCTTGAGATGAAGGAGGAGATATTTTACCAACAAGATCCAAACCCCATGTAGAAAAGGGCCAAGATGCTACATGTGATCGAAGATCTTGGGCAAGGGCATGGATCAAATTCCTATATTGCTGACACTGATGACATTGTTTAACAAACACAAAGGAATCATTTTCCATGGTTTGCCAATAATATCCCATTTGAAGCAATCTCTAAACAAAATACCTACCCCCAAAATGACCCCCGCAAGCACCTGAATGTGCTTGTTCAAGAGAAATAGGGATTTTAGCCTTGTTTAAGCATCGAAGAATAAGACCATTATAAGCCCTCCTATAAAGAACATTAGAAAGGTTAATGTATCCAGCAGCCAATTAGTGAATCCTAGCCCTAGTATTCTTATTCACAAAGTTGGGAAAGGTACCATCACTCAAATATCTCACGACATGCGAGTACCATTCATCAGAATCTATAATGCAACAATATGCCACATCACTAGGATTATCAGCAATAGCTTGGGAAGTGAGGTTGTGAATAGTGAATTTAAGATCTACCAAGGGGTCCTCTAGAGACACAAGAGAGGAAATGTCGATTATCTTTTTGAGGACCGGGCTCCATGGTATAAGAATCAAATGTTCACAACAAGGATACAGCTAAATCTTTATATTGTGATAATTTATCTTTCTTAGCTTGATAAACTCATGTCACTTGTCTTATGATTAATTGAGAATCTCCATAAATATGTAGATGTTTCTCATTCAACACCAAGGCTACTTTAATTCTGTCTATAAGAGCTTCATATTCAGCAATGTTGTTGGTATATAAGAAATTGAGATGATATGATAAAGGAATAGGCTTTTTTTTAGGAGAGATTAAGACCACCCCTGCCCCCGATCCTGTACGACACTTAGAACCATCAAAGTAAAATTCCCAAGTCTCATCAACTTCAATGGAAAGAATGTATTCATCGGAAAAATAATCTAGATTAGGTAGGGAGAAGGGTGAATGGGCATCAACTAAATGATCAGTCAATGCTTGACCCTTTATTGCTTTTTGTGAGACAAACTTAAGGTCAAACTCAGTCAACATCATAACCCACTTAGCTAAGCATCCAAAAAGGTCAGTTTTAAAGAAAAGATATTTAAGAGGATCAAATTTAATGATAACATGGATCTCAGTATTCAATAGATAATGCCTCAACTTCTAGGTCGCAAAGACTAAAGCGAGGCATTGTCTTTCTATTGCAGAATATCAGACTTTGTAATCGAATAGAGTGCAGCTTACGTAATAAACCGGGCATTCTATACCATCCTTATCACGTTGTGCCAATAAGGTTGCAAGATCTTGAGAGGAAGCAGGGGTGTATATAACAAAAAGCTTAGTAGGATCAGTAGGTTGAAGAATGGGAGGATTGGACAAATAAGTTTTTAAGTCTTCAAATGCTTGATGACAATCCACATTCCATCAGAAAGTGATATTCTTTTTAAGAAACTGTGTGAAGGGAAAGGTATGATCCGCAAGTTGAGAGTCGAACCTACGAATAGCTTGGATCTTTCCTTGCAAACTTTTTAGTTGAGAAACATTCTTAGGAGGTGGAATGTTAACAATAGCATCTATCTTCTTTGTATCCACCTCAACGCCACGATGTAAAACTATGAATCCTAATAGTTTTCCACTATCCACACCAAAAACACATTTTTGGGGATTCAAAAGCATGTTATACTTACGAATTATCCCAAATATTTGACGAAGGATCTTAACATGATCTGTACGAAGGACGGATTTGGCTAAGATGTCATCAATGTAATCCTCTAAGGTCTTATGCATATAGTCATGGAAGATAAGAGCCATAGCACGTTGATAGGTTGTGCCTGCGTTTTTTAATCCAAAAGATATCACCATCCAACAAAACGTACCCCAAGGAGTGGTGAAAGAAATTTTATATTGATCTTGGGGATTGATGAAAATTTGATTATATCCTGAGAAACCATCCATAAAGGATAATAAATCATTCCCTGCTACCGAATCCACTATCATATCAATATTCGGGGGGGGAGGGAAATCATCTTTTAAAGAGGCCTTGTTCAAATCACAAAAATCAGTACACATCCTAATCTTTTTTTCAACTTTAGCCACAACCACAATGTTTTAAATCTATGGGGAATAATCGATAGGATGGATGAATCTAGCATCCAACAATTTTTCAATCTCATCTTTAACAAGTAATGCCACTCGAGGGTGAATCTTTTGAATCTTTTGCTTCACAAGTTTAGCATAAGGAATTAGGACAATGTTATGAGTGATAATCTTAGGATCTATGTCAGGCATGCCAGAATATATCCAAGCAAAGATCTCAGGGAATTCATGTAACAACTCAGCATATTGTTTTTTCTCTTCTTCATCAAGACATTTCCCTATCTTTATGATCTTATCTTCAACACAAGGATCCATCTTAATATCAATGGTGTCATTTATTAGGAGATTGATTTGTTCAGGAGCATATCTCAATTGAGTAAATTATTTAACTATCTCATCGTTATTTCTTTCTTTCCCAAAGTAAGCTTTTGCATTTAGACAATAGGGAAAACTACGATTATGGTGATAACGAGGAAGGTTGTCATAAGCTCCCAAGAAATAAGGTAAGGAATCATCAGTAGAAAAAACATCCAAAGCAAAGACACGGGAAGGGTCAAAGTCAATATACTCCAGATATTTTAGTGATAGAGAAGCAGAAATGACATTAACACTAATAGATAGTCTCTTGGAGGCTTTAGTATGCTTAAAAGGATCATAACCAAGCCCAAATGTCATATCACAAAATTTGTTTTCCAAGGGAACCTTAATCCCTTGTTCTTGAGAACCACATCCATTTCCATTATATCCACACCTAGCCAGGATGTCAAAAACCAGAACCATAAAGGTTAGTCATTTCTAAAGAAGAAGGAGGATTTTCAAAAAGTGAATGATCAAAATCCTCTAAACCCAAAACTGAGGGAGATGAAATCTGAGAAGTCGCCACAAAGTTATTACTAACAGGCCCAGACAAAATAGATTGCTTTTTAGGTTCTTCTTCTTCTTTCTTCTTTTCAACCTTAGGTTCTCTAAGGGGAATTTTGTATTCCCCTACGAAAGTAGGATTGAAATCAAGGGATCCCCAATCATCTTCTGCAAGAATTAATTAAGGAGAGAAAGTATTCTCAATCGTAGAGTTAGGTTGAGAAGATTCTTCCTCAATAACCTTAGGTCCACTTGAGGAAGTATCGGGGATTGATCCAGATATAGGAGATAGGTTTGATGAACTAGTCACACTAATCAGAGTAGAAGCTTTAGAGGAACTATCTAAGATAGTTGGGGAAGAATTGATTGAAGAGGATTTAGAACTTGACGTTTGCAAACAAGCTTGAAATCTTGTGTCACCTAACAAGGTGTACGTTGTAATGTTGTGAATGAATTTAATTTGCCTATGCAATGTAGAGGGAACAACTTGCATGCTATGAATCCAAGGTCTTCCTAGCAACAAGTTGTAGCTCAAATCTCCAGACATAACATGGATAGGAGTAGTTAAAGTAACGAGACCTACCTTAATAGGCAAGGTGATGATACCTAGTGAAGATTTAGAAACATTATCGAAGCCACTGATGGTAAGAGAATCGGGCTTAATAAGAGTTGTATCAACATTGATCTTATGTAACAAGTTAATGCTACAAACATTAGGGCCATAACCATTGTCCACTAGTATTCATCTTATCGCACTATCATTTATGATAACCACAATCATTAAGGGATTGTATTGTTGTTTAATTTCACTAGAGGGAAACTCATCTTGTGTAAACACAATTTGAGCCTTAGGTGATGTAATAGAGTGAATCAAAGAAGCCATATTATTGGATGTCACTGCGGGTGGGACATTCAATGTTTTCAAGGCATGTTGTAGCATTCCATGATGAGTTGAGGAAGTTTGAAGCAAATCCCAAAGGGATGTCTTGGCAGGAGTAGCTTTAAGTTGTTCGACAAGATCATATTCCTTACCAAGGGTTTGCGAAATACAAGGTGATTGAGGAAGAATGAATTGAGGATCAGGTAGAGGAGTCAAAAAAACTGGAGGAGGGTTAGGTTCCCTATTATTTCTCGTGTTATAGGTATGGGCAACTGCATTATAACTCTCCTTAGTTAGTTGTCTAGCATAGCTATAAGGACTCTTAGTGGGATTCCTTCCTTGAACCATAATTATAGGTTTATTTGGAGTGCTAAAGGAATCATGACCATATCCACCTTGAACCGTGAAAAGAGGTTGATTAGAAAGAGGTGAAGTTGGAGAAGGACAAGCACCTTGGACAAAAAAAAGTGGTTTGCTATGTTCATTCACATTGATCATATTGATTAACCTTTTAGATGCATTATTCTTGTTTGAAAGTTTAGGCAAAGACATAAAGTCATCAAGGGCATCATCCAATAAAGCATGGTCATAGTGATTGAAAGGCTTATCTTTGGACTCAAAAGGAGACATAACATCATAGAGGGAATAATGAGAATCAACTATGTTTCTAGATCTAGTGGAGGGGTTGATAGGAATGTACCCGTGAGAGGAATTACTCAACTTATCTTTCTCATCACCACGAAATGGAATAGTAACAAGGTTGATTAACTTTTGGCAAAATGATGGTTTAGAAGGGTTAGGGTTCAAAAAATCATCTAGAGCTTCATCTAATTCATCCTTACTAAACTCATAATCAACAAAATTGCATACATAATCAAAAGCATGAACATCTTGCAAATAGAAATCTGACATTTTGAAATGAAAATTGTATGAAACTTAAACACACAATACAAGAAAAGTACAAGAAACCTATCTCTTTTTGTTTCTTTTTTCTTTTAATCTGACATTTTGAAATGAAAATTGTATGAAACTTAAACACACAATGCAAGAAAAGTACAAGAAACCTATCTCTTTTTTTTTTCTTTTTTCTTTTTCTCTTTTTCTTTGTTTTTTTTAATGTTTTGAAAGCAAATTAAATAAACTAGATCTAGATCTAATAATACAATGCAATTAAAATGAAATTAGATTCATGTTGGGTTCACCAAAGATGTGTAGGGGAAAAAAATGAGACTAAGTATGGAAACCCTAATCCCACTCTCATACACACTCATGGAATATGAAAGAGCCTAGGGAGGTAGTGCACGTCGGCTACTTCTTATGAGAAAGAGAGAGTCATGGATTACCTCTTAGGTTTTCTATTCCTTTGTTGTAAATGAGAGAGAGGAATGATGCAAAATGCAATCTAACCTAGAGAGAAAATAAGCAAGCAAACCCTAATTTGAGAATGCAGATCAAAGAACAACCGATACACTACTAAAAAGTACAGATCAGAAAGAAAAATAAGAGGTGCACTTGTGTCTAAAATCTGAGCAGAAATGTCCAGGACCAGGGTGCCACGCCACTGTCTGGATTCTATAATTTTGGAGCTACAACTGACAGGAGGGATTCTGAGATCTGCAAAGTACTATTTTGTCAAGTCTTGTTGACAGAGGGCAGGACTATGACGCTATGCCACTATCCTGGGCAGGACCAGGGTGACATGCCCCTGTCCTTGACAAATTTTTGTACTTCTGAGACTTTTGGGTGGTGTTGATGGCTATATAGGGTTTTTCCTTAGTCAAACCCCTGTGTTGATGATTTCCACCTCCATGAATAGCTGGTAATGTACTGAAAATGTGTGTGTAAGAACCTTGTGTATATGCAAGATCCTGAGAATGAAAGTAAACAACCTAGAGCAACCCTTAAGAGTAAACCCTAATTGTTTATAATTGACAAAGTAAATGCTCTAAATCCATAATGTAAAGTGATCTAAAGCATGAATGTGAATCAAAATGAAGCTTATGCAAAGACATAAAAACAACATGAAACCATACCCAACCCCAAGGGAGAGGTACAAGACAAATCATCAATCGGTGATCTCATATTGTTCTTCTACATCTTCAAAAGCCCCCAATTGATAAAATGATGCTTGACGAATGTTTAATGGATGAATATTGAATGTTGTTGAAGAATTCAAAGATCTACTCTTTCATTGCAAAGAAGGCTCTAATACTCCAAAAATCTGCTCTTAGATTCTTAGAAGAAGTTGTTAGACAATTCAAATAACTGGAAGACAATTGAGAGGGGGGGTGAATCAGTTGTCAAAGATTACAGAAACCTTTAGCAATTTAAACTTTAATATCAGAACCCAAAACATTAATACCAGAATAGTAGATAAACCAATTAAGCATAAACAATAATTACAGAATAAATACCATCAACATGACACCAAGATTTGTACATGGAAAACCTGATAAAGGGAAAAACCACAGTGGGAAGCCAACCCACAGTCAGATAATACTTTTGTAGTAAGTATGTGAATTACAATTGAGGGGCCTGCACTTGCAAAAAGGCCAATAGCCTAGAGTGCACTGCGCATCACAAAAGGAGCCTCACTGACTACATAGAAATCCAAACTATAATTTGAAGAAGTGTTGAATTGCAAAAGATAGCATCTCCTATGCCTAAGTATGGTTCCGGTTAAGCTCAATACCGGAGGACTAAATCCTCTTACACAAACCCAACTCGATCTCCAACGATTGACAAACTCTTCTTCCTGAATGATATTACATTATTCGCACATTACATTCCTTGACCATGACATCTATCAATAACCATGATGATCTACAATGAGATCTTACAACTATTTCTACAAAACCCTTGATCATAAACAATCAGGTCAGCCACCAGATGATAAACCAATTACATAATTACAAACCATGTCGACCTAAAACCAAACAAATAATATCAACACATAAGACATCCTGGAAATACATCAATAGGTCCTATCCACACATTATATTAAAGTTGGTCCATAACCTAGAGAAACCGAGACCAAGTATAGTTCCATTCTCTACAATAATGATCTTCATCCGCCAAGTCTCGAACATGATCACAAACAACATTGTGAAACTCCACCAGAAGCTGCACCAACACCACTTATGCAATTCATCAAAGATCTCCACCAAAAGCTTTTTTCAGTGAAACCCTCGTCAAAACCAGAAACCAAGATTCTAAGCAAGCAGGATAGCATCCGATCTCCAAACCAAAACCAATTGACCAAATATGAGCATGAGTATCATGAACAAGCCAATTCCATCACCAGACTATACCAGAGCCTACCGGATCATGTCATATCCAAGTTAACCAGAAACCACTCAGCCTGTCAGGACCAGAAGGGTGTCAGTAAAACATCCAAACAACTAGTATTGGCATCAATGACAAAACATCAATGCAACACATAATCAATTCCACCAAATGGCCAACAAAAGGACCCCTTCAAATGAAGAAAGAGAGCTCTTAAGTATGAAACCCTGGATCTTAATTTCATGTTTAGGCTGACCTAGGATTTGAATTTCCCGCTGATATTTTGGGGTTAAGCATTATTATATCATAGGATTGTGCTCCCAAAATTTTGGGAAAAAAGCCACTGACCATGTGCATTCCCGCCACGGTTCAACCGACTTTTCGCCAAATTTTTGGGTCCATTAGATATGATGATATTAGAGCGCATCCCAAAGTTACAGCTGATTTAGAGATGTTTTGATATGTGAAATCGGGCCTAAACGGTCAAAATAAGACATAATTAGGGTTTATGATCAAAATGATTCATTGGAGGAATAAGATGAAAAGGGGCACACTTAGGGTAAAGGGCCCCACTTTGTAGTGTCTAAAGTGATGAGACATGACTTTAGATTTATTTAAATTAATTAATTAAATTCTTAAAGGGAAATGTGAAATGTAAGATGCAAGACGCACTAAGGTGTGTGCTAAACTAAGTGTGAAATTTTACCACCCTAGCAAGGGTGTACAATTTACGACACTACATAATCATAGATTGGTAGCTTCCCAATTCTTTCTTATGATTTTGATAATATAATTGCCTTATATTTAAAAAGGTTCCTTCATAATGAGAATAGAGCACTAAAAGAAATACAATTATGAAGCACACAAAGTTAATTCTTGAAGTTAAATGCCAATAATCTACTCAACACATAAATCTAATTTGTGAACTTAAATTTTGATAAGGCCACGATCACATGAAATATGAGGGACACAACAAAACTCATAGGCAACCTTATGAAATAATAAACATGGGTGGCTACAATAATTTTAGAACAAACCTGAGATTTTCTTACAAGAGAAAGAATATCGTGATCCAATAAGATAAATTCTTCTCAAAAGGTGTTAAATAAAGGGTATTTAGGCATTGGAGAGTCTATTTGACATTTTCCTCTTTTCCCAAGAGAGTGGGGAATAATTCATTAACAGATTGATTGTTAACAAGTAATTGGGTAGTTTGGGAATATTAATACCTTAACCAATTTGAGGGACACCATGAGTAAAGAGATAGCCAAATTCTTTAACTACTAGTGCATAGATTGCATGGGCAATATGCAATGCTTTCCATATAGAATTTAATAGACTAAAACAGGACTAATGACCTTTGATAGAATGTAGTCATATATTTGTGCAAAATTAATTCAAATTAATATAAATGGATTGTTATTGAGAATGCTTGACCCATCCTATTCCTTCCCACACCGCGATATTGTCAAGAATATATTTGGATTTATAAATCTAATTTTCTTGGGACAAACAATAAGAGGAGTCAAATGATAAGCTTCAGATCATGAGCCTTTGCAATAATTTTGTAGGAGATATTGAGTGAAGTGATTGATCTCTAGTTGTATATCCTAAAGATTCATAAATTTACGCATGAATTTGATTTACCTTGATAGATAATAATACCTAAAATATTTGAATGGTAGGTGTATACGGTGAAAATGGAATGACAAACTATTGTAAAACCTACAAAGATCCAACCACATAAAACCCTAGTTCTAAAATTAAGAATCCACCATACACCAATGAAGAACCTAAAACAATAATATTAAAAACATGAAAGATTCTACTATTCACATGATTAGTAGGGTTTGATCTCCATTGTTTCCTATCTACATTGATCTTGTTTCATATGGTTGCTCTTAGATTGTGTATTGTGCACAAGATCTCAACAAAGAATGGATGGTTGTGTAGATGCTTGACTGCTTGATCGCATGAAGATTGATTTGATGCATTAGTTACGGATAGGAAAGGATGAAGGAATCCTCTTATATAGAGAACACATTAGAAAATGGATGGATAGGATTAAGAGGTGAAAGGATAAATGTTCAACTAAGATTAAAGGGTAGGTATAGAAAATGTGAAAAATATGAAGAGGGTAGTTAAAGGCAAATTAAGAGATGAATGACAAGTGTCATGGAGGGAAAAAGCTAATGAATTAATTAAATAAATAAAGATTTATTTAATTATTAGAAGAAGTGGGGCCAATTAAATAAATAAAATATTTATTTAATTTAAGGAAAGGATAATTTAAATAAATAAAAATATTTATTTAAATAGGGAAAGGCTAGAAGAGAATTAGTGAATCAATTAAATAAATAAAAAATTTGTTTAATTAATGGAAGGCTTGGGATACAATAATTAGATAAATAAAATATTTATTTAATTAGGCTAGAACAATTTTAGGTCTCTGCATTTTGCCCCTGTTTGAGACAATGCATCTTGTCATGTTGGCTCAAAGAAGATAAGATAAATTGATACAATATTTGCCCCAATAAGGAAGACAATATGCCCCCTCGAGAGATTGGGTGAAAAAGTTTCAAAAAATTGCAAACAATCTCTTGAAAAGAAAGAATGGCTAGAAGGGATAAGGATAAGACAACATGCTCAGGCGAGTGAAAAATGGACTAAAAAAGGATCAACGGAAAGGAAAAAGGTAGTAGGAGGCGAGAACCACCAGTTAGGGTTCCACAACCTATATATAGTGGCTACAGGGAGAAACATCCTCATTTGCATCCATAGCATTTGAGAGATCCGAGTGTAGAGAGAATCCATGGAGCTTAGTAGAGAAATTAATAGTTGGAGAGCGATGGCAGTTAGACTACACAGCTTTGATCGAGTCCGACGGTTCACGCGACCTGCGGACATGGGTGAGTCGGTATGTACCTCAAACTTGCTTGGTGATTTAGCATATATTGAGCATCTATTAGGCTAGAATGTTGGATCAAACACAAATGCGAAAGCGAGTTTTAGGGTTTTGAACACATAAATGTTGTGTTAGGGCACGTATGCGATGCGATGGCGCATATAGGTCTAGGGAGTCCCTATATGTGATTGTAATCACATATATGTTGGTAGAATCTGTGTTTAGGTTTACTATAGTGTACGTGTCTCCAAAGCCATTTATAGGTCTAGCAACATCATGTATATGTGCAAAAGTGCATATGTGTAGGATAAAACTGTGTATGTGAAGTGATAATGCATATAAGCAATGCCTTATTACGTATGTCAAATAGTCTAAAATTAATAGTTATGTGATAAACATATGTTGTCAATTGGATAAAATGTCGAGATGATATATTGAGACAGGTGCCCCAGATAAGATAGGATATAATTAAGGCAATAATCTTTGACAATGTGATAAACATGTATCACCAATTGGATAAACTGTCAAAGTGATAAACGACGACAGGTGCTCTTAGTGAGATGCAGGATGCTAAGCAATTCTAGGATAAGTCATCGGATTGATAAAATCAAACAAGTGCTCTACTAGGATAGGATAAGATTGAGTGTAATGTGATAAACATGTACACTAACAAAAAATAGCGCCATTTGATAAACATAAGCAATATAGGGATAGAGCTTGATGAGTAGCACCATGTGATAAACAAAAATATCGCAAGGCTAGGGTAGGATAAGATAAGCAATGTCATGTGATAAACATAAATACTACTAGGACTAATGCGATTGGTTACTATGATTGCACGAGTATCTAGCTTAGTTGGAGTCATGACAGATATTCCCTATGACATAGAGGCTACGACCGAACCTGACAGAGGATGACCATATAGCTATAACAACAATGGGTTTGAGACATATTATGTTCATGCCTGAGATTTGAATGAATATGGGACTATTGATTGATATTGCAGAGAGATGGCACTCTGAGACATGCTCCTTTAATTTGTCAACTGATGAGATGTCAGATACTCTCAAGGATGTTTATAGGATACTACAGATGCCTATCATAGGAGTAATGGTCATCTATGATCGTGATGGGGATGTGGATGCTCTGCAGCGAGTGCTCATGGATCCAAAATCTAGAGATCAGGGGAGGACACTTGAGTTGGGAGGATATGTACACCAGTGGGCATGTGTGGGCTACAGTGATAGTGAAAGGAAGCTAAGGCGCGGAAAATGCTTCCTAACACTAATCTAGTGGGGGAGATTCTACAAATTTTCTTTACATATCTTCTATTACAGAAAACAGAAACACATTTATACATAGCAAATAAACATGCAGTCGTGGGGAAAACCCTTTCGGGTAAAAAACCCCACACTCCAAAAGCACAATACTTTGTATTCTGGTAATCAAAATATTACAATACAATGCCAGCACTTCGCTTCTTCAATAGGAGTCTACAACTACAACCCACAACCTAGGCTAATTCTGGTAGCATAAAACTTCACCTACAAACATTACATATATAACACTCATCAAGACTACCTTTTATAGACAAATACAACTCAAGAGGAAGCTTATAGATGAAGCATCAAGATGGGGTCGTGCATAACATTTGGCCCTATTTTTTGGCCATGAAAAAGGATGCAAATGACACATGTACGTCTCCAAATGACTCCCCATTCAAACCTCCTAAGTTGGGAACTCAAAATTTACTATTTCGAGGTATGATAGATGCTCTTACGCATCTTACAAATATCATAACTTACAATGATTACAGTTGTAAGAGAATCTGTAATAAATGACTAATTTTAGCTTATTCTCTTAAAAACCCGTCATAACCCTCTCCATGCAAAAGGTATCCCCTGCCATCCATTATGTCATGGAATCTGTCATAGGCTAACACTTGACAAGATCCTCACGTGGGATGCCTACCTCCACATGTGCAGCATATATGTTATACAATCATCACCAAGTAGGATGCCACCAAGCCTGTGGATCCCACTATATATGACTAGACATTTGTAGGAAACAAATAAAATAATAAGTTAATAAATAAATGCATAAGACAATGTTAGGATTTGCAAAGGTTGAGACACCTTAATCCGAACGAATAGGAGGGATTATCAGTGGGTTCCTATGTCCAAACAAGATGACACACGGGTTGGCTAATGGATGTGGTAGGGCTTAGGAGATGCTCATGACACAAAGTACGAGGTTTGAATGGGGACCGTGTGTACTAGCACACCTATATAATGAGTTACATTAGTTCATGTACCTCAACGAATATGGCCTTGGATGCGGAGTTACTTTGTTACAATTTTGGGGCTATGAGCATATAATAGTGACTTGACCAGTACATTTCAGATTCAGAGGATACAAATAGTCATATGTGCATACATATTCTATGATCACTTCTCAACCATGACTAGGGAAGTTGGAGTATTGGCGACAAGTTATAGATGACATTGATACTATGATATGATGACAATACTTGGATTGTGAGGTGTGGTTGGAGGATGGTATAGGGCTACCATTTTGTTTCAGGACTAGATATTTGATTGGGTGATGCCCTACATTTTGGATAGGTAGCTTGTGGATAGGATATCTCGGTAGTTTGGTAGGATCCAATAGATGCCACGGGGGCCTACAGAGTTTGCGCGTACAATTTGAGCAGGGACAGTGGGGCCTAGTTTTGTCATATGATGTTGCGGTTATAGAGATCCAGGTGCTTGTGTCGATGCCATGGGACCTTATGAGAGATGCAGTGGATGCGGGTATGACACTTGAGTATGAGGTCTATTTTAGAGCACATCCGTTCCCACATCTTACAACACCAGGAGAGCTAGTACCAAGGTTTGAGGATGAGAATGACAATGAGGATGGAGGAGGTAGACAGAGGAGATGGAGGAGAGGGGGAGTTAGGAGGGTGGTCCAAGGGAGGGGGAGAGGAGGGGATGATGGAGGCTGAGGAGGAGATGGATAGGATAAGGTAGGTAGACCATCGAGGCTACTTAGAGGGAGAGGGGGACAACCGGTATAGGGTGACTTAGGATCAAGCTATGCATATTGCATCAAGGATGGGGAGGAGATTGACTACTAGAGGAGCCTATTTGAGGTTGTAGTTCCTCCACACCTCAGATCAGGTAGTTACAGATAGGCCTCACAGAGTACTACAATAGGGAGAGATAGGTAGAGGGATTCTAGTGGTGGAGTGATGGGACCACCACCACCAATAGGATTAATGGGAGGGGGATGGCGAGACTATCCAAGGGCTAGGCCTTTGAGACCTCAGATTCTATCAAGGCTTATTGGCTCTGAGGGAGGGAGTTCATCATATATTTCTAGTCCATCGATGTATCAATTTTGTATGATGATGTAGACACCTTCGGGTGATTTTGTAGTCTTATGATTTTTAGACATTATTGTATCATGACTCATTATTCTTTTTGATATACATGCGAGATGATCTATTTCGGCGGCGATTATATGCATGTGTATGATTCTTGTTGGCCTTTGGTATTTCGGTGATGCTCTGGTGAAGTTTGATGGTTCTTGATGCTTGTAGATACTTAGGAGTTATTATTGATGGAAACTTACTCTACTGATCTGATCTGGTATGGATTTTTGGTTAACTGAATGTCTTGAATATAGTACTTTTGGACTAAGACTGTCGGCGCAGCTCAGTATACAGTTTTATGATTTTTCGTTCAAGCAGTTTTAATTTCAATGATCGGTGACTAATTGGTTGGGTATATGAAGCAGATTATCACATCAATCCACCCTCTAGTATTGATTCCTACGCCTGTTTGACAGTCTGGTATCCGGTAGAACAGTAAAACATAGTACTTTTCATTTTTGATGGTGTAACGTGTGACCAGATTCTTTATGTTAATCCTGGTGATTGGAAACATGCTTGGGGTTGATATGTGAGACCTATAAGAATTATGTGATCATTTATTTTGGGTCTAGTATATGGTTCGGCAATAGATCTCAGCTGAACTGCAACTACACATTTCATTTTTGATATTTGGTGAAGCCGACTTGTGAGAGATTAATTTTGAGTGTTCGAATATATAAGACTGTTTGGGTTAATGGATTAGGTGTTGTATATAATCTGTGTGGTGTTTTTGGAGTGATTGAGTGCAGTTTCATGTGCGCACTCTGAATTGTGTTGATTCGATAGAGCAGAACATAGCAGTTTATCAGAATAGTGGATCATTTTAAGCCTAACTGGAACTAATGTTTGGCATAGTTAGATGTTATTTTCCAGTTCACTACTTATTGTAATAAGTTTGTAATCTCTTGTAAGCCATTGATCCTTCCTCCGGGGTTCTAGCCTCGTTTTTGTAACTTGAGCAGTGAGCTCTAGGCAGTGTGCCTAAATGCAAGTGCATTCCCCTTATGTAATATTGTTTTTCTACTGACCATCGTGAAATAATATTGTGGGCTCAAATCCCACCATAATTTTTCCCAATTGGGTTTCCACGTAAAAAATCTTGGTGTAATGGTTGCATGGTTACTTGTTTTATGTTTCTGCACTTTGCTTTCTTTGCTATTCATCTGATTGTTAAAGAATCATATTAACAAATTCAAAATTTGAAAAACACTGATTCACCCCCCCTCTTAGTGTTCATTGATTCCAACAAATGGTATCATATCCTAGTTTCTCCGACGAATCCTAACCACTTGAGGAAGGTTCGAGAGATTGAATCAATGGATTCTAGTTTGCAGAGACAACTTTGTGTGGCTCTTGAAGATCTTGATGACGTGAGAAATGAAATAAGTTCCTTGAAGAGAAACTTGAATGCAGTTGAAGACTTCATTAATGACTTGAAAAATCAAGTGAACACTTCAAGAGACAAGAGGAAAGAGCTAATAGACAAACTAAAAGAAAAGAAGAACAAAGCATGGAGAATCAGGACAAGTCTGGTGAATGTGAGAAGCTTGCTAGAGAGAATGTTGTATTGAAGAACGAGATGCAATCCATAGTGATGAAGTTGACTAAGGAGATTGAAGACCGAAAGAAGAATGAAGAAAGTCTGACTCAATCATTGAAAGACAGATTAGATGAATGTTTCAGACTTACCTATGAGAATGATCAGTTGAAGCTGGAGTTGACACAATTAAGGAATAATGGTCAAGAACTTGAAAGACAGATTGTTGCCCTAAGATATGAACTTGTTACTGCAAATGAATACAAAGACAAATTCAATGCTATCTCAGCAAGGCTGGATGATATGTTGGACAGTCAGAGACATGGAAAATACATTAGAGGACTTGGATATGAGAAAGGAGCATCCTCTGGTTCTGGACATAGCAATGCAAAGCCTAAGAACAAGAATCCTCTGGTAAGACAGCGTAATGCTTACAAATTCAATGGTAGATGTTTTACTTGCAATAAATTTGGTCATATGGAAAATCAATGTAGAAGTAAGATGAATAATGGAATGATGAATAATGTGAACAATGGTCCTACCTTTACTGGTCAATGTTTCGTATGCAACAATTTTGGTCACAAGTCAAAAATGTGCAGAGCAGTAAAGAATAACTTTCAGAATATGAGATGTTATACTTGTGGGATGTTTGGACATATCTCTAACCAATGAGAAGGTACTCTTAGTCTTGATAATGGAAAGACAAAAATAAAAAATGTCTTGTATGTTGAAGGGTTGAAGCATAAACTTCTTAGTGTTAGTCAAATTTGTAATCACAGATACACCCTTATTTTTCATTCTCAATCTTGTCATATAAGAAAGGCAAGTTCAAAAGAAGTAGTTGGTAATGAAAATAGAATAGAAAACAACCCATAATCTTGAAATCAAGGGAGAAAAATGCTATATGGGACAAACAAATGAAAGTTGGTTATGGCATAGAAGAATGAGCTATATAAATTTTGATAATCTCGTGAAATTTAGCACCAAAAACTCTTTGCAAGCAATATAAGCATGAGAAACATACAAAAGAAAGCTTCAATTGAAAGGAGTATTCAAAAACAAAGTCATTGGAACTTGTCCATATGGATCTCTATGACCTACAAGAATACAAAGTTTGCAAGGTGAGAGTTATTTTATGTTAGTCGTTGATAATTATTCAAGAATGGCATGGGTTACATTCCTGAAATAAAAAAATATGAAGTATTCGAGAAGTTTAAATATTTTAAAGCCTTGTTTGAAAATGAAACTAGGCTAAAAATTAAGTGCTCGAGATCAGATTGAGGAGGTGAGTTCACGTCAAATGAATTTGAAGACTTTTGTGAGTATCATAGAATAAAGAGATTTTTTAGTTTTAATGACTCCACAACATAGTGGAGTTATAGAAACGAAGAATCAAATCATGCAAGAGATGGTTAGAAGAATGTTGAATGAATCTAAGCTACCATACAATTTTTGGAGAGAAGTTGTTTGTTAGACTTGTGTGAATATTGTTGTCATTGATGTCAAACCAGTTATCTAGTTTGGACCAGATAGGATGTAGTTTTGTGCTATCTGGATTGGTCTGGATATTGTGTGTAGTTGATATGTACAATTATTTTGTTATGGGCAGATGTTATGATGCAGTTTGATGGAGGTGATATAATGAAGTGTTTTCTGAAGTAATTTATGGAAGATCTTTGTTCTAGAATTCTGAGTTCTCATTGATCCCGGTATCAATTATGTGATCCATAATTAGCTGTTTTGGTCATGTCAGTGGTATCTCTTCGAGTTTCATGTTGTAGTATTCTTGGTATGCATGGAGTCTGCATCTTTGGAGTTTGGAGATGTTGGGCTTAAGTTTTGTGATAATGGGTCAGTATCTTTGGGTCCGGATGACCCTGTCTCATTCTGGTAATCTCAGTATATGCATTAGCAAATGAAGAGTGAAAAAGGAAGTGTGTAGAGATCTTGTGGAGGCCAACATGAGTGTCCTATTTATGTTGGATAATGTGTTGGGCTTGGCCGACACATTATTCTGTGTTTGTGTCCTCTGGTATATATATGTAGTAGCATGCATTGTGGGATATGCAAGAGATTAAGGAAACATATGAGGTGTGTGTGCGAAAGAGACATAGCAGTGAAGATAGCAGAGAAGTGGAGTGTGAAGTGTGAGTTGCAAATAGTGAAGACAAAATAAGAGTACAAATAGTGTTGTAATGGTGCAGTAGTCCTTCACCGAACCTGTTATAGGACAATTGTATAGAGATCTTTAACCGAGTCTATTTTAGGGTTTGTGAATTATGATTTGAGCTTAATCTTAGAACTGATCTCATGCATTTGGAGATGCAATCCTTTTCAGTTCAACCTTTTCTCTTACAGTGAGCATTCTAACAGTGAGCCATCTTTTGTATCTTTGCAATGAGCAATCCGACAGTGAGTCATTTTTGTAATCTGGCAATGAGCCACCCCTTTTTATAAACACCATATAACTAGTTATATTGTCCTAAGAGTTAACACTCTCTGTGGTTTTTCCCATTTGGGTTTTCCACATATAAAATCCATTGTTTCTCTTGAGGTCGTGTTCTTCATGTTTATTCTACATTTGTTGTTTTATATTTGTTAAATATGTTTGATGAAGTTTGATATTTCAACGAAAGATTAAAGTTGTGTAAAAAAAATTATATATGTGGGAATATTGATTCACCCCCCTCTTTGTATTCTAGTCCTTTCAACCTAGTCAACGGTTGTTACCACAATAGTATACATTTTGAATAGAGGGCAAATTAGGGTCAACAATGGCAAAACACCTTATGATTATGGAAGGGGAGAATGACAAAAATTAAATATTTCAATATTTTTTAGAGTAAGTGCTACATAAGAAGAGATGATGAAGATTTGGGAAATTTTGACATTAGACATGATGAAGGCATCTTCTTTGGTTATTCCTCGAGAAGAAAGGCTTCTAGATGTTACCATAAAATATTACAGAAGATTGCAAAGTGCCAATATAAAATTGAATGAAGCAATGCATCAAAAGGATAAAATACAACCAAATGATCACCTAGAAGACTCAAGTTGAAGGAAAGAAGAATTTGCAGACTCAAGCTACAAGGAATAAGAAGAAGATGATGAAAAAGAATAAATAGGACAAAAAGATACAAAGACACCATCTTGATTTGTCTAGAGAAATCATTCAAAAAATCTAATTCTTGATGATAATGATATTGAAGTTCAAACAAGAAAAAGATTAGCAAGTGCATCAGGACATGCAAATTTCTCCTTACCATCTAAAATTGAGCCTAAGGACTTTGCAAAAGCTAAAAAGACAAGCATTGGATTGATGCTATGGAAGAATATATGAATCAAATTGAAAAGAATGAGACATGGGAACTTGTTCCAAAACCAAAAGAAAACAATGTGATGCATACCAAGTGGGTCTTTGGGAATAAGTTGAATGAAGGTGGTCAAGTGGTAAGAAACAAAGCAAGGCTAGTTTGTAAAGGTCATGCTCAATTTGAATGTAATGATTTTGAAGAAACCTTTGCTCATGCTTCAAGGTTAGAAGCTATTAGAATATTTTAAAATTTTCTTGTTTCAAGAACTTTAAAGTATATCAAATGGATGTTAAGTCAAACTTTTTCAAACTTTTTTAAAGTATACATTGAATAACTAGAAGGTTTCCTATTATTAGAGAATAAGGGTTATGTGTGCAAGTTGGAAAAAAACACTTTATGGGCTAAAATAAGCCCCGAAGGCCTAATACTTAAGACTTGACAAATACCTACAACAATATGGCTTCGAAAAGAGGAATTGTGGATAGTAATCTCTACATCAAGGATAAAGATGAGAATTAATTGATTTTTGCGGTTTATGTAGATGAATCATTTTTAGAGGCAACATTAACAATTGTGCCAAGAATTTACAAATGAAATGAAAAGGGAGTTTGAGATATCTATGCCTTGGTTTACAAATTTCTCAATCTGAAAAATGTTCTCACAAGCTAAATACATCAAGGAAATGTTGGATAAATTCGAGATGGAAGAAAAAAAACTGTTAGCACATCCATGCTTATAGACTATACGTTAAGCAAAGATGATGAATCTTCTGAAGCAAATAAAACATTGTATAGGTCAATGATTGGGAGCCTACTATATGTGATAACGTCAAGACTAAACATTATGTAAGCAGCAAGCATGGTGGCACATGTTCAAGCAACACCAAAAGAAACTTGTGCAAGAAGTCAAAAAGATATTTAAATATTTAAAATGTACTTTGGACTTTAGTTTGCGGTATTCAACGGTTGAATATCTCATCTTAATAGCATACACAAATGCAGATTGGGTGGGCAGGTTTGATGATAGAAAAAGTACAAGTGGAGTAGCATTATTTCTTGGCAACAATCTAGCGTCTTGGTTAAGCAAGAAACAACCTTCAATTTCTTTATTCATAGTAGAGGTTGAATACATAGCAACAACATCATGTTGCACACAAGGTCTTTGGATGAAGCAAACATTGAGGGCATAATTAAGATTGAATATGATCATCTCATTTGCATACTTTGTTACAACACTAGTGCAATCAATATCTCACATAATATTGTTATGCACTATTGAACAAATCGCATTCCTACCAAATATCATTTTTTAAGAGAATAGATAGCAGAAGAGAATGTCAAGTTGGAGTACATTGCTATAAGGGAACGAATTGCAGATATTTTCAAGCCCCTTCCTAAAGATACTTTTCAATATATTAGATAGAAATTGGGAGTGTCATTTCTCTCATCTAGTCACATAATTTTATACAAGCATCTTATTCAAATATAATTTCAAAACTATTTTTTGAACTTTTAGTAATTTATATTTAATTGAAATGATATTGGCAACTATTTATTTATATAAACTTTGTAATATCATTTTATCTTGTCGATATGTTTTCATGTTAAACCTACATCAAATCTTATTATTTCCATACTATAAACCTATTAGCCTACTAATACAACATTTGTCTTATAGCCTTTTATTTCTTAAAGTGTGAACTTGTTTTCTTTATAAGATTCTAGCAATTCAAAATTTAGAATCATGTTAAAAGGCTTCATATCATTGAAAATAAAGATTGTATATTAATATAGATATTTAAAAATATAATTAAAATTATTTTATTTATTTAAGAATTATTTTGTTTTATTTATATTTATGTACATAATTATTTTATTTTTACTTAAAAATCATTTTTATATAACTTTTAAGTATATTTTTAAAAAAACTACCATTTCAAAAACTTTTATATTTATTTATTTTTTCTATGAAAAATGTAGTAAATAGTATTTTATTTGTAATATATTTTTTTTAATATGACTTAATATTTTAAAATAAATAATATTTTTTATTAAATAAAATTTATTTATTTAATATTAATATATTATTTTTAATTATGTGGACGGCCCTGCTGTCTCTGCGTGTAATTATGCTATATTGGCCATTTCTTGTAGCTTTAACCACTAAATTGCTTATGTAATTCTTTAACATTTTCTTCAAGTGGAGATGTTTATTTAAACCTTTGCTAATGCCAAACAAATTTACAAAGGAATACAAGTAGGATGTTGCTTAACATGAAAAAAATTTAAATTTCTGAGTATATGTAGATCGTAACAAAATCAGTTAGAGTGAGAAGTGGAATGCAGAACATAATTTTAGTAAGCCGATAGTTCCCTAGCTTGCCTGGTTTATCAATATACCAGACACCTTTCATGAAAATGCAATCCATCACTGCTATTTGATCTTTACAGTAGAACTCTAAAAATCATAGTTTGGAATAAACTGAAGCCTAACTTATGTGGAACAGGCAACCAACATTTCATCTCCATTTGCTCTCAAAAGCAAAATTACAAGATTTCATGGGTGCAGACTCGTTTCCCGTCTGGTATGAGTTTCAGATACCAGTCCTGTGAATTCCGGGTGTAATATGAATTACATAGAAGTTATTTTTACTGTTTTTTAAGATTTGATTGTGTTTTTTTCATGGGGATCAAACTCTATCCATCATTAGGATGATAGAGAGTTCAAGACTTAAAAAATAGTTTGTTCCAAACCCAAGGAGAATAAAAAGATTAAGGTGGTGCAGAGAAGTTACTGAAAAATAAAGTTTGCAAGCATAAAGATCAAGATGGTACATGCATCATTCAAATGTACCAAAATTAAAAAATAATCACTAAGCCAAAACGGGGATATAGATTTCATGATCATCATTCACGTCGATTTATTAAGATTTAAAACATCAAATTAGAAATTACAGGTAATTTTTTAAAATATTGGCTGCCAGTTCAGCGCCGGTGTTGAAACCCGGTAACCTTGCTTAGAGCCAGGGAAGAACAGAAGGACGACATTTTCATCCAAAATACCTTAAAAAATGATCCTAATGTCTTAATAACCACTACAAATGTCTAAAGAATATCAAATAGTTGTGAAACATTGTGACTTCTTATCCGTGAAACAGGATTTCTATACCTTGGACCTTGTGCACCTTGGTGAAAAATCATTATCATGTATGGAAAGAACAGAGCTACCTTCTTCCGAGAGTTTTAATTATCTTCATCAACACTGTATCATGATTTATTTCCTTTGGTACTTTAAGGATTCAAAACGGGAAGCCAAGGCATCATAGTCTGGGAGCTTTGGATGAACATGGGAGGCCCTTGAGTTCAATCCCACATAGGGTGATGATTGAGAGTTGTTAAAAGTAGAGGATGTCACTCCTGGAGGAGGCCTTGTTGGGGGTTGACTTGCTAGTCTTAATTCTGACTGAGGATTACTCCTATTCTCAGAAACAAACTGTTCTGTATCACTATCTTCATCATTCTCAGAGTCTGTACAGTCTGATTCATCAAAAACTGGAGAAGCAAGATTGTTCGAGTACACCATTTGAGTCTTCCTGGGTGCTAGTGATGGAATGTTTGAGTCCCCGAGTGGATCATCTCTGTACCTGCCAAAAGAGTGCCTTTCTGACCTTATATTGTCATAGTTTTGCATAGCCTGTGTATTGTTATGGTGGTATTTTACTTCATTTCCATGATGTGTAGCATCCTGTTTGCTACTCCTCTTCACCGGCATTTCATAGTCGTCATCAGAATCTTGTACTTCACTTTCCCTACTTATTTGTCCACTTACACTCCTGGAAAGGTTTTTGTTTCCTACTTGACCTTCAACCCGTGCTCTCCTGTTGTGATCATACCCATGAAAAGATTGTGCCTGATGTAAATACTGTTTTCTGTTCATTCTCAAGTTGCCGGCAACATCTGTCTCGTCATCACTTAAGCTTGGATCAAATGGACCAGGTGCTTCCTGACAATGGTTTTGAAGATTACCCTGCTTTGCAAGTTTGGCAGCAGCCCGTGCAGCTGCGACTGCTATCTCTGCAGAATCAGCAGCTGCCTTAGCAGCAGAGGCTGTATCTTTGAAATTTATATTATAATCTTTGTCAGCATGCAAAACAGCATCCTCATTGCACATGCCAGATGATCCTGTAGATGTGCGTGACATGTTTCTCTGGGGACTTTGATGTAAATCTGGGGATTTTGATTCAAACTTTTGACCAGAAGTAGTAGGCCAGTGATCCTTTTTAGAGACTGTTGATAAATTTGTAGCAGCAATAAACTTACTTGGTCCATCCTGCACAGAAGAATTGAAAAGAAAAGTTAGTCCTCAGGGTCCCACAAAAATGAGTTGCAAGTTACTGTCAAGACTAAGAGTATAGAGAGTCTTCTTATAATCTTACAAGTAGGTCTTCTGGACGCTTTAAGAATTCTTCTTCTGATTCTGCTGGATCCCAATCAACATGATATTCCTTGGCTATTTCTTTCATGAGCTTCAGCTTTACTTGACCACTAGGCGCTTTCACTGATAACTTCTCAATAATCTGAAAAGCACAAACCGGCATGAATCTCAATGTTCTGAGATTTTCAGTACAGCATAATTCAATTAGAAATAATTTAATAAATGTAAGTAACAGACATGTAGCAGGAATATAAGGCATCCTCCCATGTAATTGCTATACAAATGGAAGCCAACCTGAAGTCTGCATTGTTTTGCAGACGACAGGCCAATGGGAATCTAAACCCATGACCAGTAATACGACAAAAGCTCTCTTAGTAATTAAACCAAACTCAATTCTTATTTAATCAGCAGAGTAGAATTAATTGTTCTGAACTTTTCACTCAGAAACATATATGGTGCTTGAATACCAGCAAAAAAAATCAAAATGGACTTAATAAAAGACAATTTTTTTTCATATAATCTGCTTAATGTTTATCATAATTAGCTTCACTGAATAGCGTACAATGTTAAAATTTAACATACTGTTCTATTGACAGCACAATCTGGACGTAGTTCTGCAGCTGCAGCTACAAATTCTTTACCATACTTCATTCCAAAGAGATCACGAATTTCTAGGAGTTCTGGAATGTCGGCACATCTTGGAGCTGCAAATATTAAACTTGAAAGAGCTTCCCGTAAATCAAGAGGGCATTTGCTGTAAACACACAAACGAGCACTCAATAGCTTTGAGTCTTGGCTGCATATTTCTACCCAGGGAAAGAATAATATACAACAAAGTTTTGAAGGCTAGATTGGAAGGTAAATATTGGAAGAAAAATATGGTAAATTTATTAAATAATTATCAAACACTAAATGACATTCACTGTTCTGAAGTAGTATGATCGAAGCACTTGAAAAAAAAATTGTATATAGAAACATGGTTAGCTTGTATCTCTGTGGTTAACCGATATGTGTATCGCCTTTCATCAATCATTGGATTTTTAATTTGTGCAAATGAAGCTATAGCAACTTGCTATCCTAATTGCTCGAGGACACATTAGTATGTACTGGTAAAATTATGTTCAAAATATCAAAATAACTTAAAAACAAACATGCTTGTATTAGCAATCTACTATGATGCAATGTGTGATCTTTCTTGTTTCAAATAAAAATGGAACAATGAAGTTTGCTGTGTCATTGCTAGAGGTAAGGATTCATACCTCTGGGATTCAATGATGGACAGACGTGCCACAATTAGCTCACAAAAGAGTTCAATGATATCATATGCTGCCATGATATTTTGCTCTCTTATTACATGTTCAACCTGTAAGAAACCATTAAAGATAACAGGGAAAATATACCACGTAAAATTAAAAGAATGGCCATGAAATTAAGTACTTAAAAAGATTTGTTCAAACAAGATGCAACATTTTCAGACACGTTCAAAAAAATAATTTGAAGTTTGAAAATCAATAAGGGAATGTTTTTCTTCTTCTCTATAGGATTGCCTCTTATATTCATGGAAGAACAAGACACTTATATCAGCTGAGCAACACAGTTGTACAGAAAAGGTTAAAATCTGAGCCTTTACCCCAAGGCTAAAACAAATTACAATCCATACTGGTAAATACCTCATGCGAAATATGGGACAATCAATTTTCCACGAATAATATCCACAGTCTAGATAAGTCTTGTTTTATGAAGTTGCATTCCTTTTGGCTATTTTATTTTTGACAAGGTTCCTAATGTAGATACAGTGCAACTAGTTTGTAAACCCTGTATTCTTTATTGTTACTTTCTTTCTTATTAAAAGTATCATATAATGTAACCACAAATAACATGCACATACATCAGATTCCTTATAAATGTAAATCCGCATTAAAAGACCAAACCAGGGTTTTTGATGAGTCACTTGATTCCATTTGTTTCCATTGTACCTCTCTCAAGTGGAGGTTCAGTTCAAGCTAACTTTGTGTATAACATTCCACTATTCAAATTTGAACTCAAATCATTTTACTTTTGATTTTATGATATCCTCTCTCAAGCAGAGGTTTACACAAGCATGGTGTATGATAAACTATCATGAATGCAAATACAATTCTAAGTATCATGAAAATTATCCTTTAGTGAGATGCTTGAATATAAGTGTAGATGTAGTAGTTATTGCTGAAAGTCGAGATATTTGATGGGTGTAGGGTAGTAGGCAAATGCATAAAGTTGTGTTTTCCTTATAATTCTGTGTATGCTTAAGTTCAAGGCAGCATCATTTATATTTGAAACTTTGCAATACCATTCTTCCTCCATGAAATTCCTCAGCAATCATTTCATCAAATAGCTAAAGCCTAACTTCATTATTGCTATTGATCTAAATTAAGTTGGTACCGACAAGTTGAGGAACTTAATGTATAACAAGCAGCAACTGAATAAAACTCAAATGAAAGAAGATTGACAATTGCAGAAAAGCTGAATAAATTAGATTTGAAGTTTGTCTGTGTTGGAAAGCTTTGGCCATGAACTAATCAATCCAAGTTGGAGCACAATGTAAGCAAGTTGGCCATCACATTACCAAATTCTGCTCCGAAGGGCCTCAAATATGCAAAACATAGAACATAGAAAAAATACCCAAAAACATATTTTCAAAAATCTTCAAAAATTTGTTCATGATTGCCACTTGGATGACTTGAGATGTTTTCTAGATCTTTTGCATTGGGATCCATTGCTCATAGTTTTTGCACTAGATAAGGGAATTTTTGGTTACTCTAGTTACTAGTGAACCACTTGCCCTAATGCACAAATAGAGTGGAATTTGTTGATTCATCTCCTTGACCAATATATCAACGAGTGTATCAGGGTTTAGTTTTGTCATTTGCAATTGTTCAACAACCTCTGACATGTCCAACATTGGTGAAATGTATGGCTGAAGTAATTATGCATTGAACGCCAGATGCAACACAAGATAGGATGACAAGTTGAGTTCAAATGCACCATATATTGAATGGTATAAGTTTTCTATTTGGGCCCTAAACCCTTTCTAAATGTACAACCATACCTTGTCTCGCAACTAGAACTAACCAGGGACCCAATGCTGATCATGTTGATGATTATATTTGTCATTGGTTCTGTACAAAATCCTATTAACCTATTGTTGAATGTGTCGAATCTTCTCAACAAATATTGTGGCCTTATCCAATTCATCAAATCATCATTTGTTCACCTGGAAATGACTTCGGATTAGGAAACTGTCTAATTGGTGCCCTCAAACAAAGTGATAAAGCCTATCAAAATGGAGTGCTTCCTTCTACTAGTTTACACGCCCCTTTCAAGGTATGTATGGCTAGCATAGGATGTATGGCCCAGCCAAGAGGAATGGTATGTCATCTACAACATTATTCACAAATTTGCTCAAGTCTCCACCATCAATCATTAGCATCATGCAATCATTGCAATCGGCAATAAAACCCTTGCACAGAAAAATCAGATTAAAACACATCAAAAAACTTCCATTAGAACACAACTAGAAAAATGACTTAACCTTGCAACATATATTTGAACGTCTTACATTTTCAACACCAAGGAAATCTCTGTTTGAAATTGCTACAATTGATGTTATTGATTTTTGTTCCTAAGACCTAATATTTTCAGCACATAGGTGAATTTTGGATCAAATCACTCTTTCCAACTAGGAGGGGTTTTGTCCCTAAAACTAGTATTCCAAGAAGGTTTCCATCATCAAGAAATATGAAAATAAGTCATGTTCTCACTCAAAGCAAACAGCAAATGCAATATCCAATCTAACCTTTTTCTCTATACAGCTCTTTAAAAAGGTACTTTTACAACTTCAGGGCAGCTGAATAATTTCACTTTTCCCATCAATAATAAAATAAAGTGACTTTTGAGAACTTTTAATTAAATATTACTTTTTAATCATCCATTTTAATGTCACTTTTAAATAATAACCTTTTAAGTTACTTGTACCCCATGCCTAGTACTAAAACTTTATAGCGTAGGCCATAAGTTGCCTTTATAATATAAAATCACCTTAAGACAACTTAAAATATTTATTTAATTACTTTTATCGACACATCCCAAGGTCTTAGGAAAGTTGGTGCTCTCGAAGGATGTTGAATACCTCCAAAAAGTGTGGAATGTTCCTTGAAATTTGGATTTGCATTATAAAAAAACCATTGTATTAATTTTGACCCATACAACACTGCTATTGTCATAAAATTGTTACAATTAAACCAGTGCTCTCCAAAAATATTGAAAGTTTCCATGAATATTGAAATAGACCCAAAAAGGGATATTACAATTTCTGACGAGGAAAAAGAAACTAAATAACCTGAAGAGATAGCAAAGGAACAAGAACCACATTTGATTTTGAAAATGATGACCCATGGAGGTACACTTGGTTCTCTTAGATGCACCAAGATAATCCTTTCAAAGTTCGCAAATCACAATACTCATAGATAGTGGAGCTACCCCCAACTTCAATGATGAGAGGTTGTAAATCAAGAGTGGACTCAAAGCTGAAGGATTTGAAGTATTTAATGTCATGGTAGCTGATGGACTCATCATCCCTTGCAATAAAAAAATCAGGCAGCTCAATATACTCAGGGAGAACATAAAGTATGGGAGAAAATCTCGCCTGGCACTGGCTTCCTTAATCAGATTATTCATTGAAAACTCAAATTTTGAATTGAAAGCCTAAAGGAAACAACAAGTAGGATATAACATGTTTACAAAGAGATGCAAAATAAATTAAGTGAATATAACCTGGATAGCACTAGCTTCTTGTACAGCATTTACTGTGTTTACAATTTTTAGAACAGATGCCAGAAATTTCTTTAAGTACAAATAATTTAATAAATTAAGTGAAATATAACTTGGATGCAAAGAAAGTATACTTTAAGAATAAATTCAAATTGAAGAATAGAATAAGCAGTTATATCGAGGTTTTGATCTCTGATCTCAGATTAAATTTTTGACATTAGACATTCCAACAAAAAAACAAGAAAGATTACAGAACAAACCCGGATTCTAGCACTTGGGTCTTGACCAGATTGAAGAAGAAGAGCCAAATCCCTCTTCAATTGCTGCAGTTGCATATCCCTTTTGTTTCTCAGAAGCTTTATGCGTGACATTGCCAGCCTTACCAGGGTTTTGCTGTTCACGCAGGCAAAGTATGTATTCCAGATTTAGCCAAAGAAACAAAGCATGCATTCTAAGTATAATTATCCAGAGACACAGAGTATCAGTGGTTAACATATGAAATTCAAGTAATCTACTATAAAATCCCTCAGCAGAAGATCAGAGGATAATTCCAATTGACTTGAAGTTCACCAAAGTTATTAAATCTAAGCAATGGGTTTCCACAGTATAGCCTGATAATAATAGCAGACTCAAAACATTGTTCTTGAGTGTTTACACAAAAAACAGAGTATCAAGATGCAGCATATGCTCTCAAACAATCTAGTACCAAAAATACGTACCAGAAAGACTTGAGGTGATCTAAGAAATGAGTGGCCAAGTAACCTGACAATGACTTCAAAGAAAAGACTCATATTCAGGGTCAGCACCTAAACGATGGTTAAAATTAAGTAATCAGACACTACATAAGCCTATAAATTATAACTCATACAACAGGGGGTTTATAGACAAAGTTGATGCGTTGGCTAGGCCACGACATGAGAATTTACCACTAGTTCTTTCACTTAGGGAGATTGACCACAGACTTAATATTAAAATTTTAAAGCTAAGTAAAGGGGATTGCCAAGTGATATTTAAGTTAAAGGCCATCACCCAATCACTGGTCCTTGATTCGGATAATGGGATTGCAATTCAAAGTTTTTAACTCTGTACATAGGAAGACTTGCCATAGGATTGGATTTTAACTTGAAAGGCCAAATCTAACTAAGTAATGGGATGCCAAGTGAATAACCTGATAATGTTTCTCAAGACTCGTGCAACACCCAAATACTGGTATTTAATTTAGTAGTTGGATACCAAGCGAACGACCCTATAACAGATTCTCTTACAGAAGGAGACCTACCAGAACCAAAACGACCCTATGTTATCTTCAAATACTAAATCTAACAAATAGGTTCTCAAGTGACTAACCTGGTAAGGATTTTTAATTACAGAACCAAAACTCTGATTGTTAATTACAGTAACAGGGTGCCAAGACAATGACGTATAATCTCTAAGAGAGGGAGACTTACAATATAAATGCATTCTAGCTTTAAATCTAAATCTAAGCAATTAGTTACAAATTGGATAACCTGATAATGGCTTTAATACGTAGCCAGATCAAAAACACTGACCCTTGGACTGGTTAACACATCTATGAGAATCCTATAATCTTGTCCAGAGGATACTTGCCATAGATTTGAATGTTATCTTAAAATAACCAGAAAATGAATTTTATGACTCGTGGTCATCTCCAAAATACTTTTAACCTTTGAAAGTGGATTCTAGATTTCTAATTGAATGACTGTAATCTTGTAGGCTATAGACTCGTACAGAGGATATCAACCCCAGAATTGAATCTTAACTATAAATTCTAAATCCATGAAACGTGCTGAGATCTGTCCACTGAAAATCACGATAATGATTTTTTTTTAACTTTGACCAAAACCATGGAAATGCACTCATACTCAACACACAAACACTGATCATTGTTCTGAGTGATAGGATTCCAACCACATGACCAACAATCCCTTACAGAGGGACGCTTGCCATGGAATTGGATGTCAGCTAAAAATGCCTTAGTAATGGGTTACCGAGCAAAAAACACAGAATTGATATTTAAGACTCATGGGCAGCACCTAAATACTAAATACTTGCCATATGATCGGATGTTAGCTAAAAATGCTAAATCTAAGTAACGGGTTGCCGAACGAATAAGCCAAATCTAAGTGACAAATTACCAAGTGAATAACCCAAAACTGATAATTTAAAAACTCAAGGAAGCACTCAGATTCTGACGATTGATCTAAGAAAGATCATTCCAACTGAATCACCAATTGCCCTTAGCTAGGGAGACTTGACATGGAATTTGAAGTCAGCTTAAAATGCAAAATCAGTAATGGATTGCCGAATGAATAACCAAATATTGATTTAAAGGCTCATGGACAACTCTCAAATATTGCTCATTGTTCTCAGTAACATTGTTCCAATTGAATCACTAATAAATCCCTACCAAGGTCGCGTATTAGATTAAAATGCTAATCCTAATTGTAATTCTGAAAACCAAAAGCCTAAATTGTAACCCATATTATGTAATGAAACCAATGCGATGCAGTTATTCGAACCGAACAAAAGAAACTTGTTTTTCTTATTTCGTTTAAAACAGCGCGTCGTTTGCTTCATCAGAAAACACACACACACACACACACTGGTTTCTATTTTAATTTGTTCCGTGTAGAGAGATAGCTGCTTACCATTTTGCAGACTTGAAACTCTTTTTGAACATCGTGAATATCTTCTTTGGCTTCCAAAACTCTTAGAACATTTCTTCTGGATTTTCTAGTGGAAAAATATATTTGTCGGGGAATGAAATGAATCATGGTGGATTTCTAACGGGCGTTTTTCCCTCCCCACCTTGAAAAGGGACATGATTTTCAAAATTGGAATAATTGAGAGTAAATTTGACATTTGTGAGTCAATTTGTGGAGTATATCTTTCCAAGGAAGAGTCAAGTTGGAGCCCGGAAAGAAAACGGTTATAGAGGGATGGCTGCTTTCATTTACCTTGTTTTCTGTTCTATAGGTTATTCTTAGTTTCATAGACGTTAAAATTTTCTCCTTTTCATTTTAAAATACGGCTTATATTTTTTTAGTTGTTTTAGAACATAATTATGTTTTTCTTCTTTTTTCATATGTTTTTTAGTCTTTTGTGTACTTGACTAATGTTGAGTTAGAAGTAATTAAGAATACTTGTACAAAATTATTGTTGTATCATAAAGAGACAAATTCTTCTAGGTCAATCCTTGAAAATGTATATAAAGATCGGAAAATATAGCAGGCAAGGGTCCTAGAATGATGTATGCAAATTCTTTACTCATTCTAAAGTACCAAATCATAACGTATTGTTATAAGTTGCTCCTTTAAAAGTCTAATATGACATTTTAGAATGAATGTATTGAATCTCTTTAAATACTAGCACATAACATCAAATTGTGTCAAACGTGTACTAAGTGGATTTAGAATGGGAAAAAAAGGGGTCTAATTGGCTAAAGTTTGAATTTGAACTATGAAAGGGAAGAGGAAAAGTTTTCAACCATGTGAATATCTTACAGTGAGCATATGGTGAAATCTAGGTGGATGTGTAGATAAGGGAAATATATAGGTATGTGTGCGTATAAGGATAAGGTTGGTGGCTAAGTTTAAGGGGATGTATATTTAAGGGGATGTATATGTATGAAGGGGTAAAAGGCAAGGGGAATGAGCACAACTTTGCACAACTTTGCATCATTTGTCACTATGTACATGTATCAAGACATTTCCTCAAAATGGGTACAAAACTAAATGGGAATGACATGGGTATACAAATTCCATCATACATTTTGTGCCCTCAAAGAATGTAGCATTCACAGATATGTGTGTAAAGTAGACTTTTAAACATTGAAGGATATATGGAATGAGGTCTTATAAAGTAATTCACCCTACAAGGATGTGATCATGAAAGTATTTCCTTCAGTGTATGCTCTCCATGAAATCCTATAAAACAAAGCAAAAGTATTTCATGAGTGGCTTTTGTCTCACAATTGAAAATAAAAATAGTTTGAAAATATATGTTGTTTTAAAAATGAGAATATCCTATTTAGCATGGTAGGCATGGGATGACAAGGCACATGAAGGGTGAGGTATCTCATGTGATAATGCTCCACATAGTCACAGTGATGAGTTTTTGTAGCACTTATTGTAAGGAAATCTATAGTCATAATCAACTATTCTCATCTAACCCTATGAGAGAAAATTATGTTAATAAGTATTTCGATTCAGTGATGCTAAAGAATAGACAAACATACCATCAATGTTAGGATTCCCAAAGATACTGAGAGGGGGGGGTGAATCAGTATCTAACCGGTAAATAGATTTTCTGATCTTATTAAATAAATTGCATTCCAAAACAGTGTACCAGTAAACAAGAATTAATGCAGTAAATATGAACAATAAACACAACATAGAAAGCAGACCATAACACAAGATTTTTGGCGAGGAAACCTGGTGTGGGAAAAACCTTGGTGGGATTTGTGACCCACAATATTCATTCTCTGGCCAATGAATGGATATTACTTACAATAGGGGCCTGCACATGCAGGAAGGCCAACTGCCTAAAGCTCACTGCTCAATTACAAAAGGAAGTCTCACTAACTTACAAAATGGATTATACAAATCCAATATGTTGTATTGCTTCAGTTCAGCATCTACTATAATCTTCTCATGTCCGCATCTGAAATGATCTACAAGATCTCATACTTATATATGAGTCTTATTACAATACGCCTTGTTGGCTTACAAAAAGATATTACAATTAAATACAAAATATAATAAGCAAAATCATGTCGGTTGGGGTGTCGGTAATCATCTTTGTCGCTGCTGGTGAACTATCTGCAGGTGTAGAGTCTGTCAGTGTCAGTGTCATAGGATTGCAAGGTTGCCATCAATGACAATACCTTCAATCATCTACAATTCTCATGGGAGTGTGCAATGCCAACAATCTCCCCCTTTGGCATTCATGGCAACACCCATGAGAAAAATTCAAAATGTATCCAAAAATTGAAGTCCAAAAATCTTACCAAAACTATGTGCTCCTCCCCCTGAGCAGATGATCTCTAAGTCATTGGATTTTTCTCTTCTCTACTACTCCCCCTTTGACATCAATGACAAAGGTTGTCAAAATGTCAATTGAGTGTAGTTATCAGCTAGAACCCTGTAACCGATTGGTTACAATCTGAAAAAGGTTTGCTAATACAAAATCCAGGCTCTCAGTGAACCTGTCAGTGTCCTTCAATGATGCCTCTATTCTTTGAATGGTACTAGTGAGGTGATGCATTTGCTCTTCCGGTGTCTTCAGTCCTTGAACAAGTGCCTCAGATATCTCTTTCCTTAAAGAGATGAGGTAATCCAATTTGGGACTGAGTCTACATTTTAGATCTTTTGCCTTTCCTTTTATTCCTTCCTTTTCCTTCTCCAATTTCTCAAGTTTCTCCCCAAAACCTGCTATCTCCTGCTCTATAACTGATATTGGTTTGGAGGAACCAATGATGTTGTTAGCTATATCATTTATTTCTTTCTCCACTTCACTGATCTTCTTGTCTATATCCACTGTCAAAATATTAGTCTTGCATGTGTCTCTGTACAACTCCTTAAACTCCATTATTGTGTTGCTTAGTGTCGGTAGGAGGGTGTCAAAGTGTCCCATGCACTTCTTTATTGTCTCATCAAAGAATTTCTCTTTTTCTTTATGCATTTTCTCTCTAAATGTCTCCTCATTTATCCATTCAACTATCAATATGTTACTAGTGATATACTTAGACAATGTGTCTAATTGACTTAAAGAAACTCTATTGTCCACATTGCACTTGGGTGCAATCAATTTTAGAATAGGAATGGTATCATCAATAGCCTTATATGTTAGTGCATTACACTCTGTGATTTTCTTAATTGAATCCAATAATACCTCTGTTACATTAGTTGGTCTAAATTCTGTCATGGAAGAACCAGATGATTGTCCAACTACCTTAACAATCTGCTTTCTGCCGATGTGAGTAACCTCTTTGTTTGTATTGACCTCTGGTAGGTCAGTTTGTGTCTACATTTCTATCAGCAAAGGCTTAGGCTCCTCAGTTGTTGTTGGTGGCACTGTCTCTATATGAACCTGTGACTCAACCTTTTTCTCTTCCTGTTTCTCAATTTGTACCTTAGTGGGTTTCACTATGCTCTCTACTGTCGGTTTCTCTGATGATGTCTCAGTGGTATTCACTGTCGATTTCTCAGTATGCACCTCTGCATTGTCCACTGCCGGTATCTCAACCGGTTTCTCTGTGTTATCAGTTTGTTGCTCTAACTCTTTAGGTTTTTCAATGTTTGCATTAATGGTATTGTCAGTATCCATTCCAGTAACCAGGGGATCAACTGATTGTTCAGTTTGCTCAAGTTGTGTCTCAACCCCAATCTCAATGTTATCAACTGTTGTTTCTTCATGTGTTCCTACCTCAATATTTTCAGTTAGTGGCTCAGTAGCCACATCTTTCTTCTCACCAATGGTTTCCTTATCAACCACAATATTGACCTCTTGTGTATCAATATTCATTACGTATAGAACTTTAGAATCAGGATTTGTATCCTCATGTGTAGTCTCCATATCCTCAGTTGTCGGTGTGTCAACAGTTTCAACCAGTGGAGTAATAGGAGGAGGTGGCAAATTGTCTGTTACTTTTATCTTTTTCCTTTTGATAGAGTTTGAAATTTTTGGGTCTATTAAGTTCTTCTTGCTTCTCTTTCTCCACAAACAAGACCTGATATTATGAATGCAGTATGTATTGTCTCAAGATTTCAGAGTAATCCTAAAGAAAATTATGAATCAACAGTAAAAAGGATTTTCCGATACCTACAAGGCACTACAAATCTTGGCTTATGGTATCCTAGGAAAACCCTCATGAGGTTAAAAACTCAACCTTAAAAAGCACTCACACATTTGATGCACTTTCTCATGAACAAAGATTACAATACACTTGCAAAGTGTCACATCCTCGTGTACGACCCCATTGACTAGGCACTAGATGGGTGAAATATTAATAAAAATAAATTATTCAAGTAAAGGGTGACTACGAGGAAAGGATAAGTCAAGTTACCCTCTGCAACATGGGTTAGTGCAGGATCAAGGGCGGCCAAAAAGTGGCGATGTGAAAAAAATAGCCTTCTTCACTCGCCTAAAAACGCGAAAATCCGTGTTGACTTTTTGCTTGGCCTGGGTGTTAGTACACCTTGGCTTGGTAATTACCTATGCAAATCGGATATCCGATTTTTATTTGTAATTTTAATTTTAAAAATATGTTATATGTTACGTATTATATAATACAATATTAATATTATATTATATAATACAATATTATATTATATAATATAATATTATTAATATTATATTATATAATATGATATTTATATATCATATTATATAATATAATATTAATAATATTATATTATATAATATAATATTGTATTATATAATATATAATATAATACAATATTATATTATATATTATATAATATTATATTATATTATATTATATATTATATAATATTGTATTATTATATAATATATAATATAATATAATATAATATAATATAATACATATTATATAATATTGTATTATATTATATAATATAATATTATATTATATTATATTATATTATATATTATAATATATATAATATAATACAATACGTATTATATAATATAATAATATATTATATAATATATTATATTATTATATTATATAATATATTATTATATTATATATGTTATTTAAAAATAATTTAAGTGTTGAAATCGGATATCCGATTTTTTGAGACTTTTATATTTCAACAGTGACAGTCCCGTGAGTCATTTTTAACTCACGGGTCGCGCGAATTCGTCAAAATCCGATATTCGTTGTTTTGACAAAAAATTGCTAAAAAATAGATTTAGAGGTAAGAATTTTGTCGTTTTGAATCATTTTCATTCATTTTTTGTATTTTTTGTGAATGTTTATTTGATTTTTCATTGAAAAAATGGTTTTTTTTCATGAAAACTAGGTTTTTTTTAAATCAAATACCTGATTGTTTAAATTTTTTAACTAAATTTAATTGTTTACATTCAATTAGGTTAAAAATGGGGGATAACAATGAAAACACTGACCAACCACAACTGCAACAACCAAACCCTCATTTGCCAAACCCCCCCTCAATTCAAGATTTGATTGCACAAAATTTGAATGAATTGAGGGGGATTGCAGAAGTATATCGTAGGATCCCTCGTCTAAACCCATTGTTTGATCCTCTCACGTCGATCGTAAAAAGTATGGAAACCATGATTGAGGAGCACGATGCCGCCCTTTTGTGGCGAGATTCTATGAAGGAAAAATATGCAAATGGCTTGTCGTATAAGGATATCAAGGATCTTGAGATATCCAAAGCCGAAATCGCCTCATTGTTTGTCAATCCCCGTACTGGTCAGCCCGTAGATCCCAAAAAAATAAAATTTTCTATCAAATGGTGCACAAATGATGGGATTGTGAAAAACTTTTGGGATCGTTGGTGGATGGTTTTCGACAAAACACCCAACAACAATCTTGATATCCCCTTCTATTTCATAAAAAAATTGTATGCTGAGTTTGTTTTACACAAACATGTGAACTACTTTGACATCCAACCTTTCCAGGGTGTAGGTTTAGGTATGCCCCAAAATAGACCTGGGGTAGTCAGAGTAGTCCAGGGCCCATATGTCCCCCCTCCTCTAGTTGATCCCCCACCTGCAGTTTAGCATCCTGATATCATTTGTGAGGCGGCTTCAAGGACCATATCGGTTATTCACTCTTTGAGTAGCCTTTTGGTTTCTCAGGCTGCGTCAGTAGCTCAACCTACTCTTGATGGTAGTGGTGCATCCGGTGCCGGTGACACATCATCCTCGGCTCCACACATATGCATGCCCCATAGTTGTGTCATGTGTGGGCACGTATGCTTGGGTCTAGTTGGACAACCCGTTGATCCTGTTGTGGACAATGCAGATTACGAGGTGCATGAGATGCATGATGCACCAGAGGTTATTACACAAACTGGAGGATACCCTGAGGAGTCATCACATGCTAGAAGCGAGGAGGCACCGTCATCATACATTGATGATGTATTGGTAAGATTTGTGTTTTCACAATTCATGTTATATTTTAATTAAATATTTATAAATTAGATAATTTAAGTACTAATTTTTATTTACATGGTCTATTTAACAGTTGATGACCGAGGATGAGTTGAGACAGATTCAGGAGGGCACCTTGTTGGCCATTTCGTTTGGCCTCGATAGCTTGACAGTACATTTATTATTGCACCTAGTCGTTTGTATTTTATTGTACATACATGCTCATCATTTATATTTGGATTAATTAGATTATGTAGTAACTTGCATGTATATCTTATTTTACTCTTGTAGGAGACAAGCAGCACAAGTGCGGTGCAGTGTGATCTAGGATCTGGTAGTGCAATTGGAGACAAGGGAAAGGTAATTGAATGCAAATATGATTGAATGAATAGTTTAAATAACTTATTGTGATTATACATGTCTAGACATAGATTGATAGTTTCATATACTTGTTGTGTATATATATAGAGAACTCTTGGCTTCACATCCTTGATGACTACACCCAGTATACCTGAAGAAGAAGAAGAGATGCCCCGAGTAGATGTGTGTTTATTTTATTATTTGATTAGTAGATATAATTTGTTATTATCAGTGACAATTATATGCTAACTTGTATCAATCTCATGTTTCTGAACATATGTAGGTTGTGTATCAAAATATTCAAAACATACCTCCTCTACCAAAGACATACATCAAGAGTCCTGCAAAGCTGAAGAGAAAATGTGGAGATGAGGTAAACATGAATAGTTCAATTAAATAGTTCATTTTTATGTTAACTTTTTGAATGTGAATTATATAATATAACTAATATTAATCGTGGTTTGTTTTTCTTGTGCAGGATCCTTCAGAGCCAAGCAGTGCGGCGAAGAGGATCAATTTTGATGATCCATCAGCAACTTAGGATGTTATAGATAGTTTTGGGATGCTTACATGTCTAGTTGGCATGTATATTTTGTATATGGACATACATTCACGTATTTAGACATACATTTTGGTTCAGTTGGTGTTTATGTCATATTTGTGTATGGACATACATTTGTAATCATTCGACATGTTTATATATACAGAAGTTGATATTCGATCATATAAATTGTTGCTCATCTGTGTGTGGTGTTATCATGGAAATCTTTAATCTTCATTCCAATAATTAACAATGGTTAATAATGGCTATTTAATGAACAATACAATTCATTTCATTTCATCGTAAGTGTTGTTTTTATAATGAACAATATAATTCATTTAATGAACAATACAATACAATTTATTTAATGAACAATACAATTCATTTAATCAACAATACAATACAATTCATTCAATGAACAATATAATTCATTTAATGAATAATACCCTACGCATGCTCCTATTTTGCCCCCCCACTCGATCGAACGCTCGGGGTCATACCCTACCGGCGTCGTCCCTTGAGCGCCCTAAGTGCTCAAAATTGTCAAACTTTGACGGGCCCTAACTCGGAATCTGTGGCACCTGTGAATGATCCGTTTGAACCTATGGGGCCACGAGAGGGGTCCCTACAAAATCCTATCTCGGTATTTCAAGTTGCCCTGTGGTTTTATTAGGGCAATAATTTTTTGGTTGGCGAAAAAATCGTCAGTCTCACTCAATGGAATGTTGTCACATGGTCGATTTCTCGTTCAGCTCGTCACGATGATGAACCGTCAGCTCTGACATGTCCAGTTAGGCATTATTACCCTACACATGCTCCTATTTTTCCCCCCCACTCGATCGAACGCTCGGGGTCATACCCTATCGGCGTCGTCCCTTGAGCGCCCTAAGTGCTCAAAATTGTCAAACTTTGACGGGCCCTAACTCAAAATCCGTGGCACCTGTGAATGATCTGTTTGAACCTACGGGGCCATGAGAGAGGTCCCTACAAAAGCCTATCTCGATTTTTCAAGTTTCCCTATGGTTTTATTAGGGCAGCAATTTTTCAGTTGGCAAAAAAATCGTCAGTCTCACTCAATGGAATGTTGTCGCGTGGCCAATTTCTCGTTCAACTCGTCGCGATGACGAAGCGTCAGCTCCGACATGTCTAATTAGGCATTATTACCCTACACATGCTCCTGTTTTGCCCCCCCCACTCGATCGAACGCTCGAGGTCATACCCTACCGGCGTTGTCCCTTGAGCGCCCTAAGTGCTCAAAATTGTCAAACTTTGACGGGCCCTAACTCGGAATCCGTGGCACCTGTGAATGATTTGTTTGAACCTACGGGGCCATGAGAGAGGTCCCTACAAAAGCCTATCTCGGTTTTTCAAGTTGCCCTACAGTTTTATTAGGGCAGCAATTTTTCGGTTGGCAAAAAAATCATCAGTCTCACTCAATGGAATGTTGTCGCGTGGTCGATTTCTCGTTCAGCTCGTCGCGATGACGAACCATCGGCTCCGACATGTCCAGTTAGGCATTATTACCATACGCATGCTCTTGTTTTGCCCCCTCACTCGATCGAACGCTCGGGGTCATACCCTACCAGCGTCGTCCCTTGAGTGCCCTAAGTGCTCAAAATTGTCAAACTTTGATGGGCCCTAACTCGAAATCTGTGGCACCTGTGAACGATCTGTTTGAACCTACGGGGCCATGAGATAGGTCCCTACAAAAGCCTATCTCGGTTTTTCAATTTGCCCTACAGTTTTATTAGGGCAGTAATTTTTCGGTTGGCGAAAAAATCGTCAATCTCACTCAATGGAATGTTGTCGCGTGGCCGATTTCTCGTTCTGCTCATCGCGATGACGAACCATCAGCTCTGACATGTCCAGTTAGGCATTATTACCCTACGCATGCTCTTGTTTTTCCCCCCCACTCGATCGAACGCTCGGGGTCATACCCTACCGGCGTCGTCCCTTGAGCGCCCTAAGTGCTCAAAATTGTCAAACTTTGACGGGCCCTAACTCAGAATCCGTGGCACCTGCGAATGATCTGCTTGAACCTACGATGCCACAAGAGAGGTACCTACAAAAGCCTATCTCAGTTTTTCAAGTTGCCCTATGGTTTTATTAGGGCAACAATTTTTCGGTTGGCAAAAAAATCGTCAGTCTCACTCAATGGAATGTTGTCGCGTGGCTGATTTCTCATTCTGCTCATCATGATGATGAACCGTCAGCTCTGACATGTCCAGTTAGGCATTATTACCCTACGCATGCTCCTGTTTTGCCCCCCCACTCGACCGAACGCTCGGTCATACCCTACTGGTGTCATCCCTTGAGCGCCCTAAGTGCTCAAAATTGTCAAACTTTGACGGGCCCTAACTCAAAATTCGTGGCCCGTGCGAATGATCCGTTTGAACCTACGGGGCCACGAGAGAGGTCCGTACAAAATTCTATCTCAATTTTTCAAGTTGCCCTATGGTTTTATTAGGGCAGCAATTTTTCAGTTGGCAAAAAAATCGTCAATCTCACTCAATGGAATGTTGTCGCGTGGTCGATTTCTCGTTCAGCTCGTCGCGATGACGAACTGTCAGCTCTGACATGTCCAGTTAGGTATTATTACCCTACGTATGCTCCTATTTTTCCCCCACACTCGATCGAACGCCCTACCGGTGTCGTCCCTTGAGCGCCCTAAGTGCTCAAAATTGTCAAACTTTGACAGGCCCTAACTCAAAATCTGTGGTACCTGTAAATGATCTGTTTGAACCTACGGGGCCACGAGAGAGGTCCCTACAAAAGCCTATCTCAGTTTTTCAAGCTACCCTACGGTTTTATTAGGGCAGCAATTTTTTGGTTGGCAAAAAAATCGCCAGTCTCACTCAATGGAATGTTGTCGCGTGGCCGATTTCTCGTTCTGCTCGTCGCGATGACAAACTGTCGGCTCCGACATGTCCAGTTAGGCATTATTACCCTACGCATGCTCCTGTTTTTCCCCCCCACTCAATCAAACACTCGGGGTCATACCCTACGCATGTGACATCCATGAGAGAAAAGCTTCATTTTATCTCAATACAGTTGTACCTATTTCATTATTAGAAAAAATAAATATACAAAGATCTGTTATTAGTATCCTCTATATTATGGATTTGAATTGATGTTCTCAATTAGTTATTATTTGTTCAGCTTTTCTTCATAAGGCACATCCATGTGGTGGTTATCATATCAGGACAACCATCCATGACTTTCAAAGTAATTCATATTTATTCCTACACCTCACACTCACAAGATTAATAATGAAATGACATTTATGATTCATCAAATGCTGACAAAGTATAATCAAATTTCAACTTCAAGATGTATACAACATATCATATTCAACTTCAAGATGCATACAACTTATCATATTCAAGCTCAAGCCAACCACCACTTGGATATTATTATATGTTGATTAAAGTAAAATACATGTTATAAAACCATATACTCTTACAAAAAAGCCATCATAGACCATCTATGTCGATTAAAGTACAATTCATTTGTAACAGGGGCACACTCACAATCTGAAGTTGCAAAGCCCTGTGGGAAGCATCAAATTAGAAATTTACTAATCTAACTCACACTACTGTCAAAAGCATCAAAGATGCTACTGCTAGAGAACACCATGCTCCATTGTGGAGAGAATATTAGGTGCATCTGATGTCAGCGTCTGAAAATGAAACAATGTTATTCAATTGCCAAAATCTAACTGACTTTATTTTATAAACCATTAATGAATAAAAATAGACAAGGTTACTTGAGTGAAAGTTCGATGACCACCTTGACTAGTAGGTGTTGATGTTGAAGGCCCAACATTAACAAATGTCAAATGTCAAATGTTTGATTCAACAGACCACCTTGACCATCAATGTCAAATGTTTGATTCAATAGATCATCTGTCATGACAATTTGATCCACTGCAGATGTGTCTTGGCCACATGCATTTGAATCATCTTCATGATAATAAACACAACAAGACCCACAATTTAATCTCATTAATGCACAAAGGAATATGTACCATCACCAAGAGAGGGTCTTGTCAATGACGAATGATCTAGCATGAACCTGTATTTTTAAGAATTGTTAGTCTACACATAAAATGCATGGATGAACATAAAGGATTTATGACAATCACTTCAACTGAAATGCATGATAATAAATGAAAAGGTGGGATTATATACCATAAAAATATGTCCCTTCGAATTATATCAATAAAACCCACTATGTTGACGCAAAAATCGTAATGTGATACTGTTGTATATCATCAAAAAAGACCTTCATGAGCATAAAGGTTATGTGATAATTATATCATAAAAAATTATCAAATAGTGTTGTCTAATAGCAAAAATTGTAAAGCTCATCAAATGCATGATAATAAGTCATGTTGCAAAAATACGTCCCTTCCAATTATATCGAGTGTACTCGCTATGTGCATGCAAAAACCGTGTTGCCAAAAAAAAATGTTCCTCAATAGACCTACATTTTGAACACATCCTTAATATACACGTAACAAACTTGAACATTAAGGTTTAATGATCATTGTTTGAAATGAAATGCATGATAAAAAAATAAGGCACCATTAAAGACCTACTACTCAAGTGTGCCTGAAGGGTCATCTCTTTGTTTAAGAGTATCCAGTATTGCTTCATGATCAGCAATAGTCATTGTCCATAGCTCTTTGGTCTTCAATTTTACTTGATGCTTCAACAACTTGACATTTGTAGCTATAATAAGGTGTGAATACATTATAATGGTTTTGTGTCTCTCATAGTCTTTAAATGCAGGTATGCCATTCTTTCTAATCATGTATGTTCGCAGCCAAGTTCCCACAACAACAACTGAACCTGTAGGATATGTGAACCCATCATCATCTGTCACTGGTTGTGTTAGCTTTTGTTTTCCCTATACACATCGTGCCAACCAATATTCTGATCTCTCTTCATTCCCTTGCGGTGCAACAACTGCAAAAACATGTCATGGTTGTACAAGATCTGATAGATGATCATATACTCAAGTGAACTTTCCATGTCATCGTTTGACAAGGATATTGTTTGAGATAAAGGAGTTAGATAGTGGGGAACCCACGTATCAACCCACTCACTTGACTCGCACTGATCCCAATCACACCGAACACAACTCCGACAAAAACAAGCCAACACTCGTGTCCAAATGGTCCATGTACTTGCATCTGAGCTGAGAAATGAATGCATCTTTGAAGAATCTTTAATTGTTTGACAATCCAATCTATCTCCCATTGTTCCCTCCTCAACCAACCAAAAGAATCTGCTCACTACTGAATCAAGAGTACCTCCATGTGACAATGTTGAACTACACCAATCAACAATAGAACGTGCATCAAAGAAATTTACACTTGAAATCCTCAACTGCTTCTTAACTAGAGCTCTCTTCAAACATGCACCTGCTCCATCATGCTCTCCCTTCCCATGCCTCGCCTCAAAAAAACACCAACTATGAGGTATACGCCTCTCCACATGCATTCTACTCAACCAATAAAACATACAGGCATTCTTGAATTGACCCGTACAGTTATCTGACCATATTATATGTCGGTCAATTGCAATATCTTTCTCATGTAAGAACTCAAAAAAATTCTCAAAAGAATGTTGCACATACTCGGAGGAGTGTGATCTATCATCACTCATATAAAAATGACACTCCTTGATTATCTTCCTGTCCTCTTCTGTACTATCAGGAGCATGTCTATATGTAATGTGAACAAAAATAGCAATCTGGACTGAATTGTAGTACTGAGACTGTACCTCATTCTATGGTTGCAATGTATAGTTCTCTGCAAAATCAACCACCGATACAATAGTGCCAATTGGGAAAGAGTTCTTACACATCCTGAACTATTGATCCAACCACTAAGACCTATGGGTGTGCCTTGCATACTTGTAGAAAAGATTTTCCTTAAAATCCAAAATAAAATCAGCAATACTCACTTCTCTTGAGACTAATTCGCATCTAGAACCTTGTTGACGTGTATTTTGTACACAATCATACACAGAATAAAATACCCAAGGGTACCTTATCCTCTCTTGAATAAAATCTCTAACTGCTAAGGATATCGCAAGAAGGATCAGTTAGGGTGACTTCAATGTTCTTTTAAGTAGGGTCTCTACGTGTGGATAAGCACCAGTGGTCGTTGTGATTGCTGTGTCATCAAGGGGCCTTACGTTTCCGAAGTAGAATTTCCTAAACTAAACGAATTCTCAAAAAGATCAAAAGAGTAGGGCTTGCAAGAGATCTAGTCTAATCTAACCCTAAGAATGACTCAATGTGGACGAGACTTGGCAAGATTCTACCAACTTCAATATTGCCATAAAATAACAACTCAATTGAAATTGATGCGATCTTCTAAGGTAACAAATGATTTTCAATTCACCAAGGATCATAGACACTACCACAAAGGCACATATCCAAGATACAACAATGATTGAAGGTTTAAGTGATTCAAGTTTATCCAGTTGACCACGCAAGGCGTTCCTACAATCAGCAAGAAGCTAGTGGTTTGGAATATGAATCTCACCAAAGATCAAGCCCAACACTTAGTCCTTCAAACTTAAATACTACTTTGACTGAGAATGATTCAAGAAAGTAAACAACCATGAAGATAACCATAAGAATTGCAATAAAACACCATAACTTCAATATTTTATTGATCTCAAAGCCATCATGAACAACAATTGTTTGAAATTCCCTCTTCAAAGCTCAATCTTGCTACAAAATACTTGCTTCTATCAAATTACTAATCTCTAATCACTAATGTTGATCTCTCATCCTAAAATGAAAAGGAATGAGGGTATATATAGCATCCTCAATTACAATGAACGGTCCAGATCAAAAAGAAGATCAATGGCCAAGATTATGACACCTAAACCCTAATTAGGGTTTATTACAAATAGCCCCCTTTTTACTGAACAATATTAAATGCATAGCCAAATATTAAATTTGGCACGAAAATCTAGGAGACATAGACCAATGATAATTAAGGTGCCACATCATCTATAACAACCTCTCATCTAGAATCTTATTCCCTTTCCAATGCTCCTTTTTAGCATATGCAATGAATCTAGACACGATTCCTTCGATCTCAGCAATTGGAATCTCAGGAAGATTCTTCATTCGTTCTTCTAAGTGAATGACCTGATCGAAAGCCTTGAGAAGAGCAGCATCCCACTCAGGTTCAAATTCCTTGGTCTTCTCAATCAGGAGCATGGTGGCAAACATCTGATCCCGTTGCTCATTTGTAATAACATTCTCATCTTTGCAAAAGATGATCTTGACTCTATCTTCCAATTCCTGCAAATCCACATCTGTCTCAACTTCGATCCTCCTGCCAAGAATAGTACGTAGTACCTCAAACACTCTGTCCTGGATCGGGTGGATAACCTCCTCAACATGATTGCATCTAGTACTGATGTCCTCGAAGAGAACTTCCTTCATCTGGAGTAACGTCGACCACTGAAGTAAACTATGAGGTCCTCCATCCATTATCTTTTCTTGCACTAGGACCTTCCTTGATGTTTGTCTGATTACTTGCAGGACAGGAATGATAACATCCTTAGTATGAGCAAAAGCAGCTACAGTTATCATCAAGTTGTGGATGACCTCAAGAACCTGAATAGCTCGGTGAATGGTCTGCATCATCCTTGTTGCAAATTCAATAGCAACTGTATGGGATTTGTCAATCCATGAGCTCATAAGCTGAACCAAACTCCTGACTCTCTCTGCCTCGCCAACTGATTCGAGGGGAAGTGCCTGCGCAGGAGATACTGCTGGATCCTGATGCCTCAAAGGCTGATTGAGATGGCTAAAATAGCCTCTCCAAGCACTGACCTCTCGCTCTAGCTTCCTATTCTTTTAAATTTCTTCTCTAAGCTTGTCCTTAAGTGCCTCAAATGAATCAGTGGCATCATCCAACGTCTGTTTGGCTGTGAGTGGATTAAGCTCAAATGTCTCTACATCATATTCCTCTACGAGGATCTCACCTTCATACTTGTCCACTGCTGGTGTAGCTATCTGTAATTTCCTGGATCCTGTCTCATCTCTGATCATCTTGGACATCTTGGTAGCCTTCCTCTTCTCTGTCATTTCTTGAGAATTTCCAACAAGGCTCTCTAAATCAATCACATTATCTTCATCCTCGATCACAATCACCCTTGTTAGTCTCTCTTTTAACCAATCTGGAATGGCAGATCTTGTTTCTCTAACCTGTATCTCATTAGGCAATGTTTCTTCCTCTCTGAGGGGAGATGTTACTTCATTTTCTTCCTTATCTTCATGTAGCTCATTAGCTTGGAGAGACCCACTTGGTGACCTTCGAGGTGCCTGTCCTTCTTTATCGTTCTGTACCATTGATTCCATAGACTCCTCTATCTCAAGTGTCCTCTTCTCAGGTCGAGAAGATGTGTCGGATGAACGATCTCGGTTGGCCTCTGGCTTCCTCTTGGGGGATTCTCTTTTCTTAGGTCTCTCTTTCCTCTTCGAGCCTCTTGGAGGGGGATTGCCCTCACTTACACTTCGAAGGTTGCCTTCGCTTGCATTTCTGGGATTAGGATTACCCTCACTTACACTTGCTCCTCCTTCAACTGGTCTTTCTTCCAAAGTGAAAGTCATAGATATGCCCTGCACATCAACCCATCTGCGAGTACAAGACAAGACTGGAGCCATTAAAGCATCTAGATCCACAACCTCGGGTTCATTCCAATCTAGCCTCACTGATTTTCTTTCTCGATCATAAGATGATTGGAGATGTCTACCACTATCCTAAGCTTGGTCGGCCACTCTGTAAATCTTGCATTTCCTGATGAAGTCCAAAGGCAATCTAGAATGCATCTTTCTTTTCACTTCAAGGTCATCCAAGAGATTCATCACAAAGTCCTCTATCTGAAACTCATGCTTATATTTTCTTCCGACTGTCTCCTCTATATACCCATATGGATCAAAGCTCTCTCTCAAGGCAAAGAATGAAAATTAATATAAAGTTAACTCTTTCTCTACATCATCCATGGCTAGAGCATTAGGACATACCTCAACTGAATTCCCTAATATGATAGGCACAGGAACTCCATTTCCATGTCTGTGTCTGAATGCTTTCACATAAGCGGCCAACTGTCTCGTTGCCTCAAGTAACACAATTCTGTCTGTTGGATATCTCGGCAACATATAGGGAGGTGAAGGACATCCATGAACTCTAATATATGTAAACTTCTAAAATTGGATGAACCAAGCACTGTACCTCTTTACAAGCTCTTGTGCATCCTGAGATAGCTGATTGTGAATCCCGCCTTGCAATATCCTGGTGATGTTCATTGTGAATGTATCATTGACTAACTTGTAGTTACTTCCTGGCGGATGATGCAAGTGAACATAGGAATCACAAACTCTGACCTTGCCAGGTCCTCTTCCAATCACTCCTCTGTGAGGTAGTCCTGCATACTCAAAGCTCCTGATCAAGGCATATATGATATATGAACTCATGTGGAAAGACTTGGTAGCCTTCAGTCTCCTTAATTGTACGTCCAAGCAATGGCTAATCATTCTAGCCCAATGGATTGTTCCTTTTCCCTGAACTATCACTTGGATGAAGTAGAACATCCACTTCTCAAAATAGAAGGCTTGAGGAGCCCCTATAACTCGGTTGAGTAATGCTATCAAATCTCTATACTCCTCCTGGAAGTCGATCCTATGTGGTGTGTTTGGAATCTTGCTCAGGCGAGGACGACTCTTGAGTAACCAATTCTTGTTGATGATGCTTAGGCAAGCGTCTGGATCATCTTCATACATGGACCTGGCTCCTTCTAAGCTTTTATAAATCATATCTTTATGTTCTGGCAAGTGAAGAGCTTCACTTATAGCCTCCTCTGAAAGATAAGCAAAAGTGTCTCCTTCCTTGGACACTATCGATTTGGACTGTGGATCATAATGGCGAGCACACTCGATCATCAACTCATGGCACTGGATTGCTGGAGGGAAGCCGGCCGCCTTGATAATACCACTTTCAATTATCCTCCTTGCGACAGGTGACGGCTTGCCAATGTAAGGGACCTCTCGAAACTTCTTCACACTAAAGTTTCCCAGGTTAGTATCTCCAATGTTGCCCCACTTAGACACGATCTTGGTCTCCAATTCTTCGTTCTTTTGATCTTCCTTCATGAGAGTTGGATGACTGGTGGATGCTCCTACCTTTGGGGTCGCCATTGTAACACCTACACAACATTTCATAATAAGAAATAGATTTTGCAATGCATAAACATAAATTAGATTAACGATTGAATTTAGGAAACTTCATGATAAGTCCTTGAGTTATCATTTCCTAAATACGATTGAGCTACTGGAAATTCAAAATTTCAAAATTCAAAATTTAGATTAAGACTATGACGATCAAAATTCAAAATTTAGACAAAAGAAGACTTCGCCATACCTCACTTGAGAGCTAACTCTAAAAAGATGCAAAAATATGAAATTCGCCTAGGCAAAAACGAAATTTGAAGTCTTCAACGTGATCCTCCTTTAGCAAAGGCGCCTTTCTTGTCAATTCCACCACCCTTGGGGTCTCCAACGTGATGATAGAGAATTCGCTCCACTTGCAACAAAATTCGCACTCCTTTCTTGATGATATTTCGCACTTTCTCCTATTGCTCTCCAAAATCGCATGCAACAATGATTGAATGATGATTTGAAATGAGATATCATACCCCCCTTTATAGGCACTTACCTCTTCAATCTCCCCTGGGCCGACTTTTGAAAATAGGCAAATAATAAATAAATTTTAAATAAAAATGGAGGCCGACTTTGCAAAATATAGAAAATAAAATCCAAGCGCTTCAATTTTATTTTTTTAATTTAATAGTTAATTAATTAAATGCCTTGTAATTAATAGCTTCGATTTTTAAAAGGCAAAATTAATTATTAAATGCCTTGTGCGCACCCATTAAATGCCAATTTTAATTAAAAATATCAAGGTTTATCGAAATTTAGCATTTAATGCAATTCAAAATTTATTGGCGCCAAACACGTGAGAGATGTAAAGGATACAAACCATATCGCTCTGGTCCCTGGGAGAGGGACAGGAGCGATCTAGCATTTTGCTCTTGAATTTCTCCCCTTTTACGTTCAAAACCACTTCCCCTACGTTGAAACTGGCATCTTCATTGGGAATCTTGAATTTGATCGATTCGATGTTGTAGATGAATGCCTCTTATGATCATTATCGGCCTAGTCCCTTGGTGAGGGACAGGAGCGAACTTTGCATTTACTCCTTGGTCTTCGCCTCTCTAATCACCAATTTGCATCACAAGACAAGTAACAATTTTATCCTTTCATTCCACGCGTACTTTACTTGTCCTTTACAAGGCAAATTTGATATTCAAGTGAATATCGCCCTGGTCCCTTGGTGAGGGACAGGAGCGAACTTTGAATTCTAGCTCAAATTTGTCATCTTTTCACCTTAACTCCTTGTTCATCACCTTTCAAATGACATTTCGGATCTTGTGTAACCTTGCTTTGATGTGATCTAGGAAGAAAAATGATTGATTTTATGAATATCGCCCTGGTCCTTGACTGAAGGACAGGAGCGAACTTGCCTCTTTGCTCAAGTTAGTCACTTTTTGACATTTGGTTCCTTGCTTATCATCTTCTCAAAGACATTTTCGACCTTGCGCGACCTCGCCTTGACGTGGTTTTTGAAAGAAATGACCAGTCTAGTGAATATCGCCCTGGTCCTTGACTGAAGGACAGGAGCGAACTTTAGTCTATGGTGCAAATCCTCTATCATATTGATATCAAATTGTCTTCAAGGCGTAAAATGGTGCCCTTTATTCCTTCTTGAACGTTTGAAACGAAAGTGGCCTTCAAAGTTTAAGCATATTTGACTATTTCGCTCTGGTCCCTTAGTGAGGGACAGGAGCGAACTTGGATAATTTCATCAATTTTCATGGTCCTTGCAACTTTGTTCTTCTTCGAGGCGTTCCAAACATCGTTGCCACCTTGTACCTTGGCTTGGAGTGGTTTAAACTTGGAGGAGAATATTAGATAGCCTTGATTTCGCCCTGGTCCTTGACTGAAGGACAGGAGCAAATTTTCACTTGTAAGCTCATTCGTGCTTTGCCAACTTTCAAATTTGTCTTCAACGGACTTATTATGCTCCCCTTCACTTATCTTTGACATGAAACTTGCTTTAACTTGGTGGGAACTTTGTTTTAGGAGGAAATCGCTCTGGTCCCTGGGAGAGGGACAGGAGCACCTAGGCAAATATGGGCTTCATTTGGTATCTTGCAATCTTCAAATGATCTCCAATAGATTCGTTATGCCTCCTTTTACTTGCCTCAAACTTAAAAACTCTTTTCTCTTCACCAAAAACTTGTCTTGTGGAGGAATCGCTCTGGTCCCTGAGAGAGGGACGGGAGCTATCATTAAAATTCGCCCTGGTCCCTGGCAGAGGGACAGGAGCGATTTTGCTTCTAGGGCCAATTTTCTCCTTCGAGGTACAATCAAATTATATTCAACGAGTAACATGTACCTCCCTTGTTCTTCTCAAATCGCGAAATCGTTCAAATCTTTCAAGGACAAGGCAATTTTGGATTTCAAGCTCCGGTCCTTCAATGAGGGACAGGAGCGATTTGTCTTCATAGCATGTTTCCTTGTTTGAAAATTTCTTCAAATTATATTCAATGGAAAAAAGATGTCCTCCTTTACCTCTTCCAATCCAAAAATCGCCTTAGTCCTGCAAGGACAGTTGAATTTTGAGAAACAAGCTCCGGTCCTTCAGTGAGGGACAGGAGCGATTTTTGTCCTTGAGGGCAAAAGTTCAACTTTTCATTGCAAACGGCTAAATCCTGGCGCTCTATCATGTTGATTTCACCTTCCATTGCGTCCTTGACGCTTCAATTTGATCAAAATGAGGTCAAAATGGTCTAAATAAGTCATTTCGCCCTAGTCCCTGACTGAGGGACAGGAGCGATTTGACTTTAAACTTTAAAAAAAATTGCCATTTTGAGTCTCAAAAATCTTTCAAAACCTCCAATTCGTGTTCAACTGCGTCTCCTAGCAACCCTGCACATGACAAATGAAATAAATTAATAACCAAGATGCATAAAATATCATTTTCGCCCTGGTCCCTGGCTGAGGGACAGGAGCGATTTCACTTCCATGGGCCAAAATACCAAGATTTTAAGACTTTAGTCACTTCACAAGGCAAAATTAGGCCATTTCCAATGTTCGGGCTCAATTATCAAAAATTCTCAAAAATTAGCCAAAAAATCACCCGGACAAAATTCACAATTCCATCATTAACACTTAGGCAAAATTTGGACTTGCATTCAAAAATCTGACTGAACCTAGACAAAACTCGTTTGACCTCCTGACAGATTCACCCTATTTCAAAATTGCATCCCACGAGAGGAAGCTCAACAATCTTCAAAATTTGGACTAGACACCGGCTTGAAAACATCAAAATGGAAACCCTAAGGCTTAACCCCAGTCCAGACGACTGACTCACTAACCCAAAACCCTAAAAGTAGAGAGAGAAACAGGCAAAACCGAGCAAAAAGAGGGGGTCCCCATTTTAATGGGGCGATGTGTGAAATGGTCACAACAAACCTTCACCCCCACTCTTCAAAGTATATTTCACTGTCTCGTATCTTTTTTTCTCAACATAATTATTTCCAAACTCGTGTTCGCTGCCCTCATGAAAACATGAAACAAACTTTGACAACCCACCGCATTCTGAGCACTTCTCATTCAAACAATCATTTCTATAGAAATAGCAGCCATCATCTCTAGGGCATAAAAATAGATCTTGCAAGTCTCTTAATGATCTCGGAAATAGCATTGCACCACACTCCTGCAACATCTCATTAGTATGCATCGTAGAACGAATATGACATAAAAGTTCATGGCACATTGAAAACTCCACATGGTACTTGCAACAACAGGTATTGCAAATCTTAAGAGGAACACAATAAAATGGTTTCAAATATTCAAAGGCCCTTTGTGATATTTACAAAGTTGGATGTAATTCACAAAAAAAATTGTACAACATTGTTTGGCTTGATTCCAAGAAATGTTTCGGATGCGGTGTGCGGTCTCGGTTGTCGATTCTTAATTTCAAAATGTCCTTTACATTGGGTGACACTCTAGAATTAGAGTGCCAAAATTGTTGAATCTCTTCCTTCACATTGTCAGTCAACTTTCTATCAACACGTGGAAGCCTCCCACCAAATGTCCATGTATCTTGTTGAAGTGGATCATCAAGTCTTTGTCTTCGTGCAAGTGCTCTATCCAAAGTTTTACGGTTTATGTTAAAATCAACACAAGTTTGTCTCATTTGACGAGCCTTCCTCAATTGATGGCTTACTAAGGAGGTTGTAATCACTCTTCGAGCAGCTCTCTTACCTCTTTCTTTGGTATTCTTTCCAATAGAATTGAGAGCGTCAAATAGATTTTTTGCAATAATAGAATTTCTCTTCGTCTTCTTGTTCATACGAATCTTCAATTTCTTTAGCAATGGTCTCATCTTTATCATCTTTAGCAATTGAACAAAGAGTTGGCATTGCTCAGTCAATGCCTTATTGCTAAAATTTTGGTTGAAAAGTTTTGTAGCCCACAACCGAACGGTTCTTGTTGACCTCTTGCCTTGAAGATTCGCAATAATGTTCTCATCGATTTCAAATAACCATTTTGGGGTTGTTGAAGGTCTTGGATTTGGAATTTGTCTTTCATCCATGAGAGGGTCTTCATTTCTAAAGTAATTAGGTGTTACATATGGTTCACTTGGTGAGGCAATTCCACCTTCAATGTTAAAGTTTTCCACATTTTCACCTCCTATGTCAAAATTTTCCACATTTTGAGCATTTTCATTATCACTTTCAACATTTTCAAAATTTTCAATATTTTCACTTTCAAAATTTACATTTTCATTTTCAATAACTTGTGGCACATTTTCAATTTCAATTTCCTCTTCAGTTGAAGTAACATTAGCAATATTTAACATGCCTTGTCTTCTCCTCCTATGACATTCTCTATCTCTTTCTCTATACACTTCAACTTGGTCATTTGAAAGTTTTCTTTTGCATTTAGACTTCTGATGACTACTACTCCCCATTTCCCTCCACACATATGCTCCTTCGTGATTGACAATGTAAGTTTTCACTTTAAGAATCTCCCAAAAGCACAAATTTGTCTCTAGCTATCTGAAACCCCATGATCCTCGACATAAAACATAGGACCCAGACTGTCGGTTGTTGGAATCTACAGAATGGCCCACAAACCCTTTTTTTTTTGGTTTTTAGTACTAAAATCGGATATCGGATTTTATCCGATATCCGATTTTTGTACAAAAATATGTGGTCCCCCCAAAAAATTCCTGTTACCAGCCATTTATGAACTAAATTGCCACATGGCAGAAATCCGATATCCGATTAAATCGAATATCGGATTTTATTGGTCATATTTTAGAGAGAGAGAGGGATAGAAAGAGAGAGAGAGAGGAGGAGAGAGAGAGAGAGAGAGAGAGAGAGAGAGAGAGAGAGAGAGAGAGAGAGAGAGAGAGAGAAGGAGAGAGAGAGAGAGAGAGAGAGGGAGAAAGAGAGAGAGAGAGAGAGAGAGAGAGAGAGGAGAAAGAGAGAGAGAGAGAGGAGAGAGGGAGAAAGAGAGAGAGGAGAGAGGGGTCATATGGTGTCCCATGAACCCTTATGACCTCTTAGGACACCATATGACCCCTAATGACACCATATTGTTGCATCCTAAGGGGTCATATTGTGTCTTAAGGGGTCCTATGGTGTAAATATGACCCCTAACGACATGATTTGGTGTCTTAAGGGGTCCTATGGTGTCACAAGACACCATATGACCCCTAACGACACCATAGGACCCCTTAAGACACCAAATCATATCATTAGGGGTCATATTGTGACTTACGGGGTTGTAGGACACAATATGACCCCTAATGACATGATTTGGTGTCGTTTGGGATCATATGGTGTCCATAGGGGTCATATGGTGTCTTGGGACACCATAGGACCCCTTCAGACACAATATGACCCCTTAGGACACAATATGACCCAAAGCAACCCAATATGGTGTCACTAGGGGTCATATGGTGTCCTAAGAGGTCATAAGGGTTCATGGGACACCATATGACACCATAGGACCCCTTAAGACACCAAATCATAACATTAGGGATCATATTGTGTCTTACGGGGTCATAGGACACAATATGACCCCTAACAACATGATTTGGTGTCTTAAGGGGTTCTATGGTGTCGTTAGGGGTCATATGGTGTCCCATGAACCCTTATGACCTCTTAGGACACCATATGACCCCTAATGACATCATATTGTTGTGTCCTAAGGGGTCATATTATGTCTTAAGGGGTCCTATGGTGTAAATACGACCCCTAACGACATGATTTGGTGTCTTAAGGGGTCCTATGGTGTCACAAGACACCATATGACCCCTAACGACACTATAGGACCCCTTAAGACACCAAATCATGTCATTAGAGGTCATATTGTGTCTTACAGGGTCGTAGGACACAATATGACCCCTAACGACATGATTTGGTGTCGTTAGGGGTCATATGGTGTCCATGGGGGTCATATGGTGTCTTGGGACACCATAGGACCCCTTAAGACACAATATGACCCCTTAGGACACAATATGACCCAAAGCAACCCAATATGGTGTCACTAGGGGTTATATGGTGTCCTAAGAGGTCATAAGGGTTCATGGGACACCATATGACACCACAGGACCCCTTAAGACACCAAATCATGTCATTAAGGGTCATATTGTGTCTTACGGGGTCGTAGGACACAATATGACCCCTAACGACACAATTTGGTGTCTTAAGGGGTCTTATGGTGTCACAAGGCACCATATGACCCCTAACGACACCAATCGACCCCTTAAGACACCAAATCATAACATTAGGGGTCATATTGTGTCTTATAGGGTCGTAGGACACAATATGACCCCTAATGACATGATTTGGTGTCTTAAGGGGTCCGATGGTGTTGTTAGGGGTCATATGATGTCCATAGGGGTCATATGGTGTCCCATGAACCCTTATGACCTCTTAGGATACCATATGACCCCTAATGACACCATATTGGGTCGCTTTGGGTCATATTGTGTCCTAAGGGATCCTATGGTCTCTCTCTTTCTCTCTCTCTCTCTCTCTCTCTCTCTCTCTCTCCCCTCTCCCTCTCTCTCTCTCTCCCCCCCCCCTCTCTCTCTCTCTCTCTCTCTCTCTCTCTCTCTCCTCCTCTCTCTTCTCTCTCTATCTCTAAAATATGACCAATAAAATCCGATATCCGATTTAATCGAATATCGGATTTCTGCCATGTGGCAATTTACTTCATAAATGGCGGCAAAGGGAAATTCTTTGGGGACTGCAAATTTTTGTACTCAAATTTTCAAATTTCAAATTTCGGCTTAGGAATGCTTTGGTATTAGGCTTGGAAGTGACAAGCCTGGAAAGTCAACTGAAAAAATGTGTTTTTCAGTATTCCTTGATTTTCCAGACTTTACACTGGTGGCTGATGACTTTTTTTGTAGCCAAAATTGATAAAATGAAAAGGGTTTTTTAAGGACATTCCCAGATTTCCAAAAATATAAGGCTTGTCTTATTTCGACTTTAGTAAATAATTATTATTTATTTTCTAATTGAATTCTAACAATAGTCCTGATTGATATACTGATTGAAAAACACTCATAACTTTCAAACGGTATAACATTTTTTGAAACCGAAACATGCGTCACATCCTATGCTTCATATAATATAGGGAAAAATTTAAAAAAATTAAATTTCATAAGGTTTTGACCAAGTTAAGGTGGTCAGACATAGGAGTTTCTGAATTTCTGAAAAGCTGTAGTAAAAAAATCATAAATAATTATTTAATTCATAAAAAATTAAAAAAAAATATGTGTCACATCTGGACATGAGTCTAATACTTATATTATAAATATTATAAAAAAATATTAAGATTTGATTGTGATTAGGGTGGTCAGACATACGTCTACTTCGTATTTTCTTCCTGAAATTTTAGTACCACTACATTGAAATTTGAAATTTTCATCAAATAGCATTTTTTTTTTCCAAAAAAAAACTAGTAGCTTAGAAACTACATTCAATTTTCTGTATATTCTCTTCTTACATATTTTAAAAATAATGTTCACAACTTATTCAAATTTTCATGTCAAGTTGCATAACTATGATTTTTCTGAAATTTCATTGCCACTTAAGGGCCTATTTTGGCACACCATGATCCTGCACATACCCACACTTCAATTAGTAAGCATGGGCTCTTGGGTACACATTAAGGTACCCCTCAACAACTTCCAATTCTCTAAGTACATTTGGTAAGGGTGCTAGGATGGGAGTCTTGACAAAGTATGGACATCCATGGTGCAGGGCACCCAAGACATATCTCAGACCCTTGAAGGTCACTAGGTTGTAGTAGGAGGTTAAAAGGATGCAATCATTGTGTTCATCCTTTGGATCCACCTAATCATGTTTTTGGTCCAACTTGTAAGGCTAAGAGCCCCAAAGGTACCTTAAAAAACCTTGGGTCTCATTAGACCAATAAGACCTTAGAATAGGATGTCATAGGTGTTTTGATGTTGTTTTAGTTAATAAATGACTTTATAATAGATTGTAAAACATGTTTGAATCTTGTAGGATGCAAATTGCCAAAAGTTGCAAAATTGTCAAAATGTTGTCAGCAACTTTTGCAATATTGCTCCGAGAAGTTGCATTTTGGTTTCCAACGGTCATAACCATTCAAAAAGGTGGTTAGATTAGTTGGAAAGGGTCTATTTAATCATGTGAATCCTTCCCATGAGAAAGTTAGAGATTGGTATGACATTTTTGGTGGAGAATTGAATGAAAAAGCATTGAATTTCCTGAGCAATTTCCTCTTTTCAGAGATAGTACAGTTCGGTATGGATTGCCTGATCAAAAACCTAGGCATGGAATGTTAGTAAATTAAATTATCTATCATTTCCCTTTGATTGGAGTTCACTTGGTGACCAAAGCAAGTATTTTGATTGCATTTTGTTCAGACTGGTCTAGAAACCCTTAATTTAGGGTTGTTGCAGAGATGGAGCCCTAACTTGTCTTTTCTACAGTGGAATCTCACGACCACTTGGAAAATGCAAGTTAGGGGAGTGTATAATAATACCCTGAAGTCTCAGGACTGGAGGAGTTTTTTTGTTGCTTCAACCACCAAGCCCTAGGCTAAATATCTCTATGTATTTAGCCTAAGTAATGAGATCATTGGGTGGATAGTCAACCAAATAAGCAAGGTGACCGGCTATGCAGTGGATTCTATTCATTTGGAGGTAGGAGAATGCAACCAAAGTGCTATATTGGTTATATGCATCCTTTCCTTGATACTTGCTTTGTTAACCAAGCCTAATTAGGCCTATTAGGTCTGTGAACATAGTAAGGGTTGGGGTATGCTGGAGTAGATTCAGTTCCTGAAACTTTGGGATCTTTTGCAAGCCCAAAAAGGGTATCCAAAACAGTGATTTGTTTGCCTAGTCCTTTGGGATATTTGCATGTTGTTACCCATAAACCGGTTAAGGAGACCTACTAGGATCCACTAGCCCAATAAGGGTTCATAGCCTTGTGGAAGTCTCAGAACCCAATTGGTGGTTGATTGTCATTATATTAGGCATAAATAAGCTATCCCAATCATCAGATTGAGGATTTGTAGACCGGAGACCAGATCTCCATATTTTGGTCAAATTTAGGGAAAGTGTCCCCAAAACCCAATTTTTTATTGAACTTGTATAAGGCCCCTAGAATCTAAGGGTGTGGTGTGGGGTGTGAAACACACTTAGGAGATTAGACCATACATCTAAGAAGCCATAAAATTACCTAGGAGTGAGAAATCAACATTTGGGTGTCAGTATATTTCTTGTTATGTACTCTACATCAATCCATCAAGCCTACGAATAGAGAAACCATTAAATTTCATCTCAAAGAGTGCACAAAATGTGCAGGCAAAAAGGTTGGAGAGTCAGGCTTTATAGTTGCAAATTGTATTGTTTTAAAGTTTATAAATCTTTTTCAACAAATCCATTTTGGTGCATTTCTTGCAATCATGGTAGCCATGACACCATATTTCTCTAGGGCATCCTAGCACGTAGTTCCCACACCTAGTCTAAGCTTCCATATTTTTGCATTCAATTCTACCAGAGATGTTGCGGCTCATTAATGTTTCAAAAGCCCCATCTGGCACAAGTAGGGAGGCCGCAGGTGAAGGTTGTGGAATTTGGCTTTTTAATAGCCATCTGCATTTGTTTGAAAATTTTCTAGAGCCCTTATGACAAATTCACTTCCCTTCAAGACCATATTGTTGTGAAGGAAGTGCCATTCCTCACAAAACATGGGTAATTTCAGCTCAATGCCAAACAAGAAGGGATGCACATGATAGATTTGGGGAAAGTGACAAAGTGGGTGTGCACAATAGAAGAGGAAAAGAGGCTATATAGAGAAATGTGAGTGTTGTGACTATGGGGAATGAAGAGAGATTGGAGAAGAAGACATGAAGTAGGGTATAGAGGCGCAGTGCCTGTGGGTCATCATTATCTGTGGCAAGGATTCAAATGGAAGACTGCAAATAAATAGAATGTACTTCGGAGTATCTTTGGATGCCAGGTGAATCTATTTGTGCAAGAAGGATTAGTTAAATTTTGACTACATTGATATCAGGTCAAGAATTGTAACTGTGATTGAAATCTATATTTTAAGCCTCTTATTTTGTTCAAACTCATCTTTCTATTACAAGTGTAATTCTATTCTCTTTGTAAAGATACTTCGATTAAAATGTGAAAGGAAACAAATAGTCTTACTCTCACAAGCTCAAGAAAACATGTCGTTTCAAAACAAAAACTTAAAAAAGAGAAACTGAAGAGCTATAAAGAATCTCAGTAGATGCAGAATGATAGTGGTAGCATGAGAAATTGTAGAACTGGTATAAGCTTCAATCGGGAGGATTTGATTCTAATATTGTTACTATCTAATTGTATAAACCTAGATTTAAGGTACTTGAATTCTAGATGATAAGATTGGTTATAAAAAAAGTATCAATGTAAGTTGAGCTATAAATATATACAATCCCCTATGGTATTAGCCTCCACTAAGATGATACAATGAATATCATTTATGATGTCCTTGCTAAATATAGCATAACCTCCCCTTGTGAGAAACATCGACATTATGTTTATTTCATACTACTACTACTACTATGTTACAAGTGTAATTCTATTCTCTTTGTAAAGATACTTCGATTAAAATGTGAAAGGAAACAAATAGTCTTACTCTCACAAACTCAATAAAACATGTCGTTTCAAAACGAAAACTTAAAAAAAGAGAAACTGAAGAGCTATAAAGAATCTCAGGAGATGCAGAATGATAGTGGTAGCATGAGAAATTGTAGAACTGGTATAAGCTTCAATCGGGAGGATTTGATTCCAATATTGTTACTATCTAATTGTATAAACCTAGATTTAAGGTACTTGAATTCTAGATGATAAGATTGGTTATAAAAAATGTATCAATGTAAGTTGAGCTATAAATATATACAATCCCCTATGGTATTAGCCTCCACTAAGATGATACAATGAATATCATTTATGATGTCCTTACTAAATATAGCATAACCTCCCCTTGTGAGAAACATCGACATTATGTTTATTTCATACTACTACTACTACTACTACTACTACTACTACTACTACTACTACTACTACTACTTTCGTAATTATATCTCTACTTTCATAGGCCCAGAACTAAATTCTCTACTTTCGTAATTATATCAAAGAACATTCTATGATATGGTGGGTATTCTACCATGTTGGTATTCACAATTGCCGAAATCATTTATCTCTTATATTATGAAATCATGTATATCTCTATATGAATATATGATGGGCATAATGTTGTCAACCATCTTAAGACTACGTGAGTCACATATTGATCATGCTTAATGCAAGTTGTAAACATTGATAGATGTCTTTCATGTTTCAAAGGATGTTATGTTATTTTGTTAGAATGTTGTTGTATATTATTATGATACACAATATTATCCAACCATATAGAAGTGGAACCTAACTAGGAGCCTTATTGAGATCTTTGCAGTATTTTTGCATCATTTGGATATTATGATTACGTGATGTTTATTGATCTCTCACTTGTACCGTAACCTTGATAAGACTACTATCGGGGGAACTAAGGAAGTTGATTTGCTTAATAGTAGGTTATGTAGGAAATATGGATAAGGCAAGATATTCCTAGGATGTAGTTCTATGAGGTTTCAAATATTTGGCATATTGGAACTAATAGATGTAATGTTATATTGAGAATATAAGGTGTGTATAAAGACCCCTTAAGTAGAATAACCTCCATACTAAACCTATTAGGTGAATTTTGATTGGTAGTGTTTTCTTGTGGGTTGATGTGAACTAAGATTATTTCAAGCTGAGTAATAAGGTAGTCCTAGGTTGATAAAACAAACCCTGGGTCATTCTAGCTATTTTATGAATAATAATGGAGGAATCTGGATCAAACTTCAATATTGTTAAAGGGAAATCATTCTAGTACTCGTTACTAAATTACGAACTTATTTATGATGTACTATCCAATGCTAAGTGTTATAAATGGAAATGACGATATGATGAACCCCGAGAAGTTGTGTGTAGGTCATCTGAGAGACTTGGTGAGGAGAACTACGTGTGACTTTGACCCGTTTGGAAGCGGGAACGTAGGCAATCCTTGGGTGAAGGATTCCCATGTGACTTCAAGTCCATAGGGATAGGGTCTGGGGGGGGGGGGGGGGGGGATAACTCCAGGGTTTGGGGTTGTCCCTACCTTGTCAACCCTTCCTCTTTAGTAGGCTTCAAAGGAGGCCGAATAGGCATTACAATAATATGAAAGAGTTAAGAAAGTGTTATAACTCATATTTAATATTTATCATGTTTTGAATGATTAGTTGATAAAATGAAGGTAAGACCACCTTATGGTTAGTTTGTTTATCTATTGATTAAAGAAAATCTTATGATGGGTTCAAGTGACCTTAGGCAAATGTGTAATTTAATCTTAGACCTATAAGACTCTGTGTATACTCCTAGATTAGTTAGCTATCATCTATCTATTCTAAATTAGGAATCTCTCTTCTAGTTATAGTGCTAAACCATGTACAGGTGCTAACTTTTATGACTACGAATGGATTAAGGGCCCTATGAGGGCATAGGTAGAGATTGTATACCTCATTGCATATGCTACACTTCTCCATCTGAGGTGATCACCAATGGAAATCCTATGGCCCACATAAGATAAGCTTATCCGCTCGAGATTGATAGTAGACAAGGAGCGTACTATGTCGGTAGACTGACAGTCATACCCCCTAGTTAGCGGATGGTTATCACTAGTTGCATACAAGCGAGAGATAACCCGCTTGGATCTAGGGTTTTGGAGAGATTCTACTAGGAGCATGTGGGCCTTGGAGCCAACAACATGCCAGTGATGGATGTCCTTATTGCTTAGTCATCCGATGGACTACAAGGAAGAGAATTTCTAATGAAGGATAGGTAGGTAATAATTGGATTAATCTCATTGTATAACTTTGGGTGTATCTTGATATGGAAATGGTATACTTAACTTGTTAGGATGAGGATAGATACCTAGTGTAGTATGGGATAAATTGAACCTTGTTCCCAATTTCTCGTTGGTGCAAAAGACTAGACAAAAGAATGTGTCCCACGATGTAGTGCACTATGGGCAAGTGGGTAGCTAGTGTTATGGATATGTCAGCTCCTCACTGTGTAAATGATAGTCACTATATACAAGAAATATATATTGAAGCTAGACCCTATGATTATGGAATGTATGCTAGAGCTAGTCACTTTACATATGTGACATAAGCTAGATGTATTCATCACATGTGTGATGTGTACAAGTTAGTCCCATGTGTTAATGGAAATTGTGCTTGTATCACTCTTTATGGAAATGGAAACTTTTGGAAGTATTTGACCCCTATGTGATTGTTTACGCATGTACACTACCTAATGGTCGATGGTTGTCTTCTATTGATATAAACTAAGATTAATTGATTGCATAAGATTAATAATCAATGCTAAGGAGAGATCAAGGATATTATACAGGAGGAGAGTAGGATCTCCCTCTAACCTTTGGGGTCGAACTACGAAGCCTTTGATTTGTCTCGAAGGGATACGTAGGCAGGGTCATTGGGAATGAACCCTTGAGGATTAAGTCTAGGTCCAATAGGGATCTTGACCTTAAGAGCTTACCACCTTGAGTGCAAGCATAAGTGGTGGTGTGGAAATTAACCACTACGACAATTGAAGAAATTAAGAAGTTGACTTTTCTAAGTTAGATTGAAAAGTTTGTTTAATTAAGTTGGTACTTGTAAAATACAAATTGTAGTGTCCAAGGGGTGGTCTTTACACAAAGCCTCCATAAACACTTCTAAAACATAAAACTCCCTACTTGCACTCCATGTGAATAATCAAATGAGAATCATGTAATTTCCTATCCTAATCAATATGTCTTTTCCTCATATATGCAACACACAATAAATGCTCAATCCACCTTAGCCAACAAGTTGAAGGTTATGATAGACAACTCGTCAACCTCAACAACTACTCGTGTGCTTGATTTTATAGAAATAAAGCTTAATTAAACCACCAAGTGGTTTTACATAGATTATGTCTCTAATACTATGAGCTTATAAAATAATATCCCCCTCATTTATTTTTTGGTACTAAGTTTTTTTAATCTTAAATACTCTTCTAATGTGTAACCCATATTATATATTTATCTCGATCTATTACATACAACATATAGAATAGTCCCAAGAATGTATAACCCATGTGATGCACAAATCTCTAAATTCCCTAGATGCACCACAAATAATTATTAGTTTTATATTATAGGTATTATGCAAGGTGAACAATACAACTTTTCTCAACATCATCCCACTTGATGTATACATTACATAAGGGATAAAAAGTAAATGTAAACATCAAGGGAATAATCCCTATGGACAACATTTATCGTCACACATCTGAGTGTTCCATGTACTCCATTAAGGTGACTACAAAAATTACCAAGGTGACTACCATCTCAAACAAGAACTATATCTCATGCTCTATCATTCTAATGCATAAAAGAGAAGACCCAATTCAATGAGACACCACACTAGTTGTCACATAGAAGCATGAATTATACTTCAAGCTAATATCCAAACATAAAAACTAAATCCAACGGTAACAAATATTCTTGAGTAGCTACTAAGAATTGTTAAACACACCACAAGACTGAGAGGGGTGGCAGTGTGGGGAGAGAGGGTGAATCAGTCCAGACCTCAAAATACTTTGCTTCTAGCTAATTAAACTTCAAACCATAATTAACTTATTTACTGCAGTTATGAAACATGAAAGGACAAAGCATAACACACCCATGAACACCAAATTTATGTGGAAAAGCCTAAATAGGGAAAAACCACAATGAGAATCACACTCACAATATGAATAATTGATTACAATGTTTAGGCTCAAGGCTAAGGAGCTCACTAGCCCTTAAAGGATTTGCAAGACTAAGGTGCACAACCTTAGGGCAAGATACAAATATGCACAAACTACCAAAAGAAAGTTGGAACGTGCCTTCTTAGTTAGGTCCAAAGAATCAAATGAATTGAAATGAATAAGATCTCCTAATCATGAAATTATCCTTGAACCATTGTGTCAAGTGACCAATGTCATGGCAAACACATCTGACCTCAAACTCTATCTTAATGCTCTTCACAATTGTCTTTTGTGCTTTTGCTATACCAAATCTGCTTATGCACCATTCAAATCCACTTCATATCAATTCACATACATCCCATTACTCAACTCATATATTGGCACTCCTATATATACAAGATAATTTGTTGAAACCCTAAAGTAGGTTGGCTACAGATAGAATATACAAAATTACATAAATTCGGCCACCTGCACCTATAACATATATTTTGATCCCGTCTAGGAGATAGAGGAGACCCAAGCACACCCTTTCCAAAAAATTCCAATGAACCACACACACTAACACATCCTCCAAGGTCAACACAATATGAAATGTGTAGATAAATAATGTAGCACGCGAACTAGTCGACCCAAAACATCTTCCAGTCTACAAAAATCAATGCATATCTGTACACACCACGATGAGACCCATATCAACCTTCAAACACAACCACCAAAGTATATCCAGACCAAAGAGGGGTAATCCAAATAGGATACATCACCACAGTCAACCGAAAAAAAACCAATTGACAACATAGACTCAAAACATCATAACTTCACTTTCTGATCAATCCATCACCATAAAACTAAACTGTAACACTACAAAAACCAAATGAACATGTCCTCATGTCCTCTTAGTTGCAACACTTGAATTCACAAATTAGAGAACTGCCAAGCATTCTCCAGACAAATTCTGACAGACAACCACTATCAAAAACAGCAACCACCTCTACCATCTAAGCAACAAAGGACTCATAAACTTGATAGTACAACATACAAAGATCATAAAAATTATATATAGAATTGCACGCCATAATCTTCACATACCAAAGGGATGCAAAACATTCTTCCACTGGGACATTAAAAGCTCTTTCTTGCGTAAATACTATTTCTTGCATATTGAAACTTCCACTACACCAACCTTCTAGAAATACCTCAGCCTCACTCAATTGATGGACTTGAAGAGCACTAAGAGGGGGGGTGAATCAGTGACTCTAAAACAAACACAACTTCAAACACTAACCAGTAGATGAACTTAACCAAGCATTTAAACAAAATACATGCTATCCAAAATGAAATAACAACATCCACATAAATTAGAACATCCACCATAACACAAGTGTTTAAATGTGGAAAACCCGAATACATAAAAACCACGGTGAGATGGAACTCACAAGTTAACTATCTGCAGTAATAGATAACTGACCGCTTAAGGTCTTACAAAGTGCTCTGCTAGGAGCGAATCTTGTTAGAGATCCCAAGCTTCATTAGAAGCTTATACCCTGTTAAGAGTACTACCCTGTTAGGAGTAACCTCATTGGAGGATTTGAGAATCCAAACTAATGGATCACCTTGTTAGAAGATTTGTACAATGAAGCTTGTTAGAGCTTACCCAGTTATGGGATTTGATTATGTTGTAATGATTAGAAAACAACAAGAAAGGTTTGATCAGTTCTGAGTAGCACAAGACTTGCTTGATCAGATCATTCTAAGTACATTCAACACTGCTCTTCATCTTAACACTTATCACTCTTCAACAAAAGCTTTCACTCTTTATGCACATCGGTATTCGCATAAAATCCTCTTCTATATCAGTTCTCTCTCTTAAATGATTCACTAAGTTGTCTTTAAATAGACATACAAATCTTATGTCGGCCATAGGAAATCAAAACACAATTTCCTAGGTGCAGTGTATCTAGACAAGGAAACATAACTCATCACAAAAATGACCATCAAGAAAACGGTGTTGGTAACTCATCACAAAATCAGATACCGGTTAGAACAGTCAATACCGATTGGCACAAAACATGTGAACCGTTGTCCTAGAATCTTCCATTTGATCTCCATCTTCATTTTCATCTTCATTTTGATGTTGACTTAATGTAACCACATGTTATCTCTTAAGCACATACCGGTTGACACAGAGTACCAGTTAGAGATAGACCTTAAACATACCGGTTAATAGTGTAAACCAATGAAGTTACACCGGTAGTCAATGTAATCATGTGTGTGTGTGAGAGTGTTTCATCAATGACAACAAGTGATGAATACATTACAATCATCATCAAGCCAACATCATTATCACTACTAGACCACACAACAACATCATAACATACATTTCCAAACCATCTACAACACATAGTAACATCCATGACAACACAAGATAGGTTGACATCAATGACAACACAACACAACTCAATTTTCCAAAATTCTCCCCCTTTTTCATTGACCATCTTTATATTCTTTCAAATTGGAATCATCATCCTTCTTATACCATAAATCATAATTTGGAGTCCCTTTCAAATATTTGAATATCTTCTTTACTGCTTGATCATGAGATTGTTTAGGACTAGCTTAATATCTAGCCACCAAACAAACAACCTACATAATATATGGTCTTGAAGCAATCATGTACAACAATCCCCCAATCACAGATCTATATTTGTTATTATCAACATCCGGAGATCCATCATCCTTGTTTAACTTACAACAATAGCCATAGGAATGTCAATCGGTTTAGAATTCTTCATCTCAAACTTCTTCAACATCTCTTTGATATACTTGGTGTGATAAATAAAAGTGTCTGAAGATGAAGGAAAAATGATAGCTCACCTATCATAAACATCCCAAATTCCTTCTACATATTTTCTACAAATTTCCTACATACACTATCATCTCCTCCAAATATGATATCATCAACATACGCAACAATCAATCAATAATTTATCAATTTCAATTTTGAAATAAATGTTGTTATCTATAGTACCTTTTTTGAAATTATGTTGCAATAAATACTTATCCAACCTTGTATTCCAAGCTCTAGGAGACTGCTTGAGTCCATAAAGTGCCTTCTTGTGTTTGAAAACCATATCCAGATCTTCAGACAGGTTGAAACCATCTGGTTGTTCAATGTATACTTCTTTCTCTAGTTCTCCATTCAAGAATATTGACTTGACATCCATTTGATGCACTTTCATGTTTTTGTAAGTAGCAAATGAAAGAAAACATCCTTATAGCCTCCATTCTTGCAACTAGAGCAAAATTCTCCTCAAAGTATATACCTTCAACTTGTGAATAACCCTTATACACCAATCTTGCCTTGTTCCTTGCAAAGTATTTTTCTTCTTCATTCTTTTTGTTTCAGAACACTCACTTAGTTCCCACACATTCTTATCTGTCAGTCTAATTACAAGTTCCCATGTTTGATTCTTCTCTAACTAATTCAACCCCTCTTCCATTGCCTTAATCCAACTTTCATCCTTTCTAGATTCCACATAGGTCTTTGGTTCCACCTGAGATAAGAAACAATAGTTTGCTTGTTCACTATTTTCTGTAAGTCTTCTTCTTGTTTGAACTCATTATTCTTGTCTCCAATAATTTGTTCCTCTTATGATTTTTCTTCACATACTTTGTTGGTATCTTAGGAGTCTGTTCAGGTTTCTTTTCTTTTGCACTTGTCTCTTCTTTCTTTTCTAGAAAAGCCTTTTCTTTGGCAACCACTGGAACAATCTCAATTTCTATCTCAAATTCAGGTACAGTCTTTGTTTGATTCCATTCTTCACTAACTCTAACATTTACACTCTCAACAATATTATTCAACCTCTTGTTGTAACACTAGTAAGACTTACTCCTTGTAGAATATCCCAATAATATGCCTTCATCTGATCTTCCATCAATTTTCTCTAGATCATTTTCATCTCGCCATATGTAGCACTTGCTTCCAAATATTTTGAAATACTTGATTGTAGGAGGTCTTCCATTCCATATCTCATAAGGTGTCTTTGTGTGATTCACTCTTATCTGAACCCTGTTAAGAACAAAAAACAATATGCACAACCTCTTTCCAATACACATTAGACAGGTTAGCATCCTTCATCATAGTTCTAACCATTTCAACAATTGTCCTATTCTTTCTTTCCACTACATTTTGTTGATGGGTCCTAGGAGTAGAAAAATGTCTTCTAATACCATGCTCTTCACATAATCTATCAAATTCATTTGAAGTAAACTCTCCTCCTCTATCAGATCTTAAATATTTGATTCTAGCATAAAATTGATTCTCAACCATAGACTTGAATACTTTAAACCTTTCTAATGCTTTAGATTTTTCTCTCAAGAAAGTAACCCATGTCATTCTAGAATAATCATCAATATAAGAAAAATAAAATATCTTTCACCATTCAGTCCTCTTGTCCTTGTAGGTCCACATAGGTCTATATGAACCAACTCCAAAGGTCTTGAAGTTGAATACTCCTTGTTCTTGAATCTCCTCTTTGTTTACTTTCATAGCTAACATTCCCTGCACAATATCAATAGGTTTGATAATCTTTGGTAGGTCTCCTACAACCTGAATAGAACTGATCTTCACCATATTGTCAAAATTGACATGTCTCATCCTTTTGTGCCACAACCAACATTCACTACTTTGTGCCAACATACAAGTGCTACCACTATTATCCTTCACATTGTAAACATTGTCATTAGTTCTTATACCTTCTACAACTAATCTTCTAAAACTTCCTTTTCCGATTTCACATCCAGACCCATGAAATATGACCTTAAAACCTTTTCTGTGCATATGACTTGCACTTAAAATATTATGTCTCAAGTCCTTAACGTAATAAACATCACCAGTCTTATGCTTACTATCAATTAAAATAGTACCTTTACCACAATAGGTGCAACTTCCTCTCCTGCAAAGTTTACAGAGCCGCCATCATAATTCTCTAGATCAATGAACTTTCCTTTATCACTTGTTATATGATCTGAACATCCGGAGTCAATTATCCATACCTTAGGTTTCCACCTTTGCATGCAATGCAAACTTCTTATTCTCTAGTTTTTCACTATCTTTCACATATTTCGGATAAGTTGTGACAAGTATGATCTTATTAAAGAAAAAATAGAAAATCATTATCAATACCCAACCATAGAGAAACTAAGGTGGAACAAACCAAATAATCCATTCCCAAAATCATCCTTTGCGCTCCTCAAATAATCTCTCCCAAACTATCATCCATGAGAAAACAAAGGAAAACTAACTCATGTTGATCAATCTTCAAATAAGCTCTCTAGAACTAACATTTATGGCTAAAGACTCATTCCCATGAGAAAATAAATAATAAAATATAATTCATTTAAGAATAAGGTGGGGAATACCTATCAAATAATTTTTCATTAAGAGAACCAAGAGAGGTGAATGATATTGCTCCTCCAAGATGCACCAAGCCACCACAACTCACTCCAAGAATGAATGCTTTTACAAGTCCATGTCGAACTCATGTCTGGCCTAAGTGTAGGCACCTCAATATTCCTATTGAAACCTCAAAAAAAAAAAATTGTCTCAACACACAATATCCAAGAACAAGACATCTCCTAGCCTCACAAAAGCATACAAATTTTTGACCTAGAATGTGAGAACAATGGGTAAAGAGAAAATAGATAAATAACGGATTAGACATAAAAATAATTAAATTCAGAAATAATATATGACATAAAAACAATAATTCTTCTTAAATTTTTAAATAAATTGAGCTTAAAGAATCCAACAATTCCCCATACAAAGCTCTCCCATATGCAAAACCAATAAGATCCCCTTATACCAAAAAGATAAAAAAAATCTTTTATTTTGTTAGTGTGTATTTGAAACATTTATAGACGACCATTTTCATTTGGAAGGCCTCTCTCAATTTGAATGCATCCTAATCAATCAGATATTCCTGTATAAAGGAGAAGGGGTGCCACGGTCTTCTTGTTACATAGTTCTAGTGTGAAGATCCACATCTAGTGATGCAATTCCAAACACCCATATAAAATATATGTACATAAGGTGAAACCATTCTTTGTTCGCATTTCCCACCAATGCCTCTCTAAATAGAAAATCATCAACCTTTACATTACAAAAAACTTATAGTCTTGATCCCTTTGCATTACCATTCTTTGGTTTATAATTATGTTTGTTCCGTTCATCTACAACATTTCATTGAAGCCAACCAACTAGTATGGAACTATAGGTTTCTTGTAATCCTTTGACGATTGAATTCTAGCTTTATAGTTTTCATGTTCAAAATTTTTGACATAATCTTGGGATTCAATCATAAATGTATAATCTATTTCACGTACTACAATTTATAGCGGGTTGTCTAATTCCTACAATCTAATGTTGGATTGCATTCTAGAAAAATGTTTGATGGACCTATTCTATCAATTTCAAAAATACCTTGTGTTTTCCAAATTCCTTGTTTCAAAATAAGAGTTTAACTGGTTCTTTGTATCACTATAATTTTCAAAACAAATTGCTTTCGAGCTCACTATCTGTTTCCCTTGATTACCACAATTATTGCAAACTAATATACTATTTGACATACAAGAAACAAGTGTTGGAAAGTTCGACATTGGTGTGATAAATTTTGTCAAACATGTCACAAGCTATAACTTTTCACATACATTCCTTTGCATGTTGAATATTTTTTACTCTACTCTCAAGCTCTCATTTTAGTGCAAGCCATAGAAAATGATGACAGGGTCATGGAATTTGATATTTTACCTACTTACTCCATTTGCTTGAAGTTTATAAACCTTTGCAATAGATGCAAGGCATAAGGAATACTCAAAGAGGTTATGGGATTTGGATGTACCCAAGGTAGTTGTATTTACTTAGAAATTTCAAAATATCTTTTGTGACAGATCCATTTTGTATATACCTCTAGTTATTGCATTCTCTGAAACAAGGTTTTGACCAAGCACTATATTAAAAATGTCAAGCACATCTTCTTCCTTTGACATTTCTAAATGATAATATTTTTTATTAAATAAGTAGGGATTTAGAAAGGATCCTGACCTTTATACAAACAAAATATTAAGCCATAAGTCCAACAAAACACCAAACAACAATAACAAAACAACTACAAAACAACAAGAGATACAAAAACACTAAAACTAACAAAAAAACAACCTAAAATGATGTGCAACTCACTAACTAATTTCATAGAATTTTGAAACATTTGTAATACATAAATGAAATAATAACACCCACTAAAAACATATCAATGGTTTCATGATATACAAATCGTGCTTTTAAGAAATTCAGAAAAAACTGATTAAGAATTCAATAGTTTACAAATCCAATGCATTACACATTCAATGTATGAGAAACTAAGACATTTATGTGCTTTAAATCTTGAAAACATTGGGCAGGCAACAACCAAGTTACAAGAGCTTGTTGATGTACATAATATAAGTGGCATCTCGGTTTGATAATACTTCCATGGCAATAATGTATATAACATTTATACTAGCAATCACACCTTGGTGTGCAATGGGTATGCCGAAGAGGCATGGAAGGTTGATTAGGAGAAAAACATTGTCTATTTTTTGCATACATTTGTGTTGTACATGAGGTTTATTAGTAGAGAGAGATATAGGGGTAGAGATAAATGTGAGATAATGAGATAGAGAGAGATGGAAGAAAAAATACGGAGAGATAGAGATAGGATGACAAAGAAATATAGATATATAAGATTAGGAAGAGAGAGAGGAGAGGGAGGGATGGATAGAGAGAGGATGACATGTCCAAAGATAGAGGGGGGAGAGGAAGATAAAGTGAGAGAGGAAGAGGGGAAGAGGGGAACAAATAGATAGAGATAGAAAGAGGTAGAGGGAAAGATAAAGATAGAGAGATATTAGGAGGTAGAGAGGGAAAGGTAGAGAGAAAGGATAGAGAGAGAGAGAGAGAGAGAGAGAGAGAGAGAGAGAGAGAGAGAGAGAGAGAGAGAGAGAGAGAGAGAGAGAGAGAGAGAGAGAGAGAGAGAGAGAGAGAGAGAGAGAGAGAGATGGTGAAATATGGTGATAGAGAGATAGAGATGTAAAGAAATATATATATATATATATATATATATAGAGAGAGAGAGAGAGAGAGAGAGAGATGGTGAAATATGGTGATAGAGAGATAGAGATATAAAGAAATATAGAGAGAGAGAGAGAGAGAGAAAGAGCTAGAGAGACGTAGAGATAGACAAATAGAGGGAAGTAAAGATGGAGATATAGAGGGGGAGATAGAGAGAGGGAGAGATAGAGATATATAGGAAAATAAAGAGAGAGATACATTTATATGGGAAGAGAAAGGGAGATAATGGTAGAGCTAGAGAGATAAATAGGGGGGATAGAGATAGGGTGAGGGAGAGAAAGATGAGGAAAGATAAAGAGGGAAGGAGAGAGTAAGGTAGCTTAGAGAGAGAAAGACCCCACTCAATATATAGAGAGGGAGAGGGAGCTACATAGATAGAGGACAATATAGAGAGATAGAAAGGAAAAGGGAAAGAGATAAATAGATCAAGAGATAGAGAGATAGGGTGATAGAGGTAGAGAAAGTTATGGATAAAAAGAGATTGATGAGTGAGAGATAAATAGAGATGGAGATATAGAGTTTAAGAGATGGAGAGAGAGAGAGGTGCATAGAAAGAGATAGAGAAAGGAGTAAGAGGGAGATAAATGTTGTTATATGGAACCTAATCAGACTCGAAGGTTAATTTTTCCCTACTTCTATCGGCGTGGTTTCTCCCCACATTTTTCGACAAGGATTTGGGGGTAGCACCCCAAGGTGGGGTCAAGGGGCATCATGTGTTATTTTTCTATTGGGTGACATGTTGTAACCCTAATTTTGTAACCAACATAAGTCTTGATAAAAAAGGCTAAGGATTAGGGGTTTCTTGTAGATAATTTTATAGCATTTTGTAGCGGTATTGAGTTGCAAGGGATTGTTGGTTGTAATCGGTTTTGATTTACTAGATAATAATAATGGACCCTTTATTTGGTGGATGTAGCCTGAGATTGGGTGAACCACGCTAAATATTGTCTCTTCACTGTTATTATTTATGTGTTTTTCATTCCTGTGTTAATATTTATCTGCATATAATTGATATTTTTCTACATGCAATTCCTAACAATAAAGAGAAACAAAGAGATATAAATATATAGTAGGAGAGATGGAGAGAACGAGAGATAAATGTAAACATAATGAGATATAGATAGAAAGTGGGGAGAGCTAGAGAGATAGAGATACAAGGCGGCAAGAATGAGAGAGAAGGTGATAGAGAAAAGTAATAAAAAGAGAGTATAAGGAGAGGGAGAAAGCACATTTCCCTCACTTTGTTGGGGGAGGAGAGCCCACTTTCCTTGTTGCTCCACTCCTATGGTAGCAACGATGACAGCTGCAATGGAAGCTGAAAAATACGGGGGATGGAGTGGATCCTCTTTGTTCCGAGTTTTGGGTTAGGAAACAGAGGAAAACAAGACTGCCCTTTTTTTCTAAAGCCACTTGTCTGCCATATTTCTTTTTCTATATTAGGCCACCGCCGATAGTTAGATTGGAACAAGTAGTGCCAGGTGATAGAGAGAGGAGAAAGATAAAGAGATAGAAATAGAGATGTAGGGAGGGAGAAATAGGAAGAATGTGTGTATGAGAGAGATATGGAGAAATATAGACATATAGATATTTAAATAGACAGATAGGGAGGAGAGAAATAGAGAGATATATAAAGAAGTGTGTGTGTGTGTGTGTGTGTGTGTGTGAGAGAGAGAGAGAGAGAGAGAGAGAGAGAGAGAGAGAGAGAGGAATTGATATATAGAGGTAGAGAGAGGGAGAGATGGAGTGAACAAGATAGATATAGATAGAGAGGGAGGGTTGGAGATGGGAAGATAGAGGAGAGAGAAAGAGATAGAATGTGTATATATATAGTTAATTATCATATAATCACATATATAGTTATATATTATACTATATGTATATGCTAATATTATTAGATATATGTTTTAGTAATTATATATATTATTATTTTTAACATATGATATAGTTATTAATAATATAAAATTATTATATATAAATAATTTAAATAATTTAAAATTATAAATAATATAATATAGTATATCATATAATATATACAATTGATAACTATATTTATTATAACTGATAATATTAATTGTATAATAAACATTTTATATATATTACATTAATTTATAATATTTATTAATAATATATATAATATTATATTATAATTATTGTTAGTACTAATATATAATATATATAATATACTTACTATATATATTATTGATAAATGCTTTTGACTGGAACTTATAACCAATGAAATCACATAATAAAAAACCCCATTACGAGACATTAACACCTCCAATTTTTATCTATTAATTCCATTCATATCCTCCTTATCTCTCCAAATTCTTTTGACTGGAACTTATCTATTGATTCAACTTCCATTCTTTCAGTGGGAATCAACGCAGGAAACACGCATGACCAACAAGGGAAGCAATTCAAACCGATGACCACCCTATCCTAGGGCTCGTGACATACCGTCACACTACGGGGTGACCCCTATAAAATTTTATATTATTAATAATACATATAATATTAATATTAAAGTCGGAGATGTGAATTTTTGTATAAAATCTGTTTGTTTTTTTCATTCAACGTTTCAAATCAATTTCAATTATTCATCACATAGAAAAGAATATGTGAGATTTGGAATACACATAACCCTTATAAATGTTGTGGGAGATATAAGAGAGGAATAAAAAATTCAAAAAATAGAAAAGGTAAGTTAAAAGAAAAAGACGACAAGGTCTAAAGAACAAGAGTATTTTTTGAGGACATAAAAAGAGATTAAAAAGAAAAGAAAAGAAAAGAAATGGCTAGTGAAAGAAAGGAAAAAGAAAACAAATTGAATGAAATTAAAATAAGAAAGATGCAAGAACATAATAATGAACTTTTATTATTAACTATTATTATCAATTAGTTAAAAAATTGACATAAAAACTAACCAAAACTTAAAATGCAATATAACTAAGACAAAAGAACCAAATAATAATACACACTTATATTATAATATAATATTACAATTACTATTACAAACTATTGAAATTATATATTTATGAAACCATTTTATAAACAATATAAAAAATACAAGAATATAATGATAAAGGAATAAATAAATATTATAAACTTACAATAATATTATAATAAAATATTATGATTATTAATATGATAAATTAAAACATTAACAAATACAATAATAAATTTATGAACAAAATTTATAACATAATGTCATAATAACAAAATAAATACTATTACAATTATGATATTAATGTTAAAATACAAGAAAAATGAAAAAATAATATTATAATGTAAACAATCAATTACAAGAAGAAAATAAGAAAAATAAAAAAGACAAAAAAATCATCAAATAAAATAATCAAAACTAAAATATTAAAAGAAATAAGGAAAAATAACAAGAATCAAAAAAAAAAATCAAAATAAAATGAAAGAATTAAGTTTAGAAAGAATAAAAGAAATAAAATTTTAGAAACTAAGACCCAAAATAATATTATTATATGTTTATAAGCGTGAATGTTTATGTATGATATTACTATATGTTGTCAATTCAAAAGAACAAAACGCAGATTTATTACTTCATTCATTGCTTAAATCTTGCACATGTAATAAAGTGAAAGATAATGGAAAATAAAAGTCAAAATAAAAAAAATAAATTAATTTTAACAGTTCGCCCGTCTAGCTCAGTTGGTAGAGCGCAAGGCTCTTAACCTTGTGGTAGAGCGCAAGGCTCTTAACCTTGTGGTCGTGGGTTCGAGCCCCACGGTGGGCGCATTTTGATTTTTGATTCCAGTAAGTTAATATTGATAACCCTACAAGAAGGGTTGTAATAAGAAACGTCCATTAGTTTTTGACATAACTCACATAATAAAACTTTATTAATTCTCTATCACATCGCTCTTAAGACATTCATAAATATATAAAACATAAAGGGGTTGATTCAATCTACTACTACAACCCAAACAAACATGTATATTTATGGTTCACAAACAATAAACCATGACTATCATTACAAAACCGACTCAACCTATTTCAGCTAAGAAATGAAGACACAACTACAAACAAAAATCTCACATCTAGTACCTTAATCCAGTTACCTCAATCCCTCTAATACTACAAACTCCTCAAAACCTTCTTACAACTAAACTAAAACAAATTGCTGAATGGTTTTAATGGAATTCATGAATTCTAATGAAAAGTTTATGCATCTTACCAATTCAACTCCATAAAAGAGTATTAAAATTCATTACATTCAAATTGTTTAATTTTGTTATTATTTGTCAATAGTAGTGAGCATCACCTAGATGCAATGAGTGCTAAGTGGACCACTCATTCTCATGTGAGATGGGTTCTTGTGAACCACTACTCATGAAACATGGATCAATGAGTTTGACTTGAAATGTACACAGTTGAATCCTGACAGCAATTTCATAATGAAAATTTTACTATCTAATTTCATTATTGGGTATTATTAAAAAAAATATAAGATATTCTTAACAATGAATAGAGAAATCACAAGAACAATTTATTTCAATGAGATTGTTTATGAATTGTTTGATCCTATGGAAATTGGAAAATCCATACAATGTTTTGGAAGCAACAATGCATGGGTGCCAACATGTATTAATTTTTATATTTTGACTCGATGATATGAGGCACTACGCTTATCTAACAATTTGGCTTTTGGCTTGGAGGCAATTACATATGATAATATCAAGAATAACCTTAGCCTTACAAATCGTCAATTTTCCACTCAAAAACTAAACAGTTTAAAAATAATTAACTTCAACATTTACTATCTTTTGCTCAATTGGTAAGAAAGATTATATCACTTATACATATTTTGTAGGGTCATGGAAAAGATTTCTCTTTCGTGCCTATGACATATGACCTTTGCATATGAAATTTTTAATTAACCAATATGGCACTTCATTGTCATATTGTGTGCCTTATGGAGATAAGCACTTGAGGAGAACCCAGAAGTGTGTGTGAGTGAGAGAGAGATGAAGATGGATATAGAGAGGGGAGATATATATAAATATATAGAGGAGGAGGGAGAGAGGAAAATAAATAGAGAGATGATAGAGCAAAAGTAGAGAGATATTGAAAGAGAGAGGGAGAGAGTAGGATATATGAGGATAGAAAGAGGGATCTAGATAATGAGATAACATAGTGAGAGAGGGAGATTGATTCTTCTTAGATATATGATCTTTAAATATAATTTCATATATAAGAGATGAGACTTTTAGAACTAAATAATATATTATACCATTAATCTTATGAGCCAAATGTTAAATAAGAAATAAATGATATAATATAAAATATATTATAACGTTTATCATTATAGTACAAAGTTGGGACTTAAATATGAATAAAATACCATCGAATATGGTTTTTTAAATATTTATTCATTTATAACAATTTATAATATTGTCATGTCCCCTTCCAAAGGCAGTTGAGCTTTTGCAGGATTAGCTTATTGATAGGAGTCCCCATAGACTAATATAGTGGATAGGGGACCTGCACAGTGGAACGAGTGACTTTGGGGAGGCATATGAGTCATTTTTGGAGTCTTGAGCCAGTTTCCTATTTTTTAGGAAGGGCTTCTATTTTTTTAGGGAATGACTATCACCCAGAGTGTGGGGAAGCATAGCAAGAGTTACTAGGAGCATCCTCGGTTGTTTTGGAGGCGCCTCCTAAATTTTAGGGAGGTTCCTATTTTTTAGGATAAAACTGGTAGTCACCAATGGACCCACCAAGATGTCGGGAGGATTGTGTTGGGATGAATTTTGAAATTTTGTCTGCCATAAGTCAAGGTTTTATTCCCACTGTGATGTTTTTGGCCTAAAAGCCCTTAAATCCTAAACCCCTATCTTGTTTTGCTTCCTTTTGTTTTGTTTGTGCAATGACCTTCAACAATTGATTCTCGGTACTTAAGTTATCACTTAAAGCCCAATACATCGTCTCGACAACCAACCCCCTTGTGTTAGCCACTCGGTCGGCTTGTATTCCTAGGTTCCATATCATCGTGCACATTCACTAAGATCAATGATCCAGGCGACTGTGCAATTAAACAAAGATGCAAACAAAGCTTAACTCCACAACCACGCTTGCTTATGTGGCGGGTGGGTCCCGCTCTCGATGATTGGATGTGCATATGATCAAGTAAGCAACTGACACACAAAAAATAGGATGATATGGTGGAGGAGTGGGCCCGGTGTACTCGCGCCTTATCTGTTGCATTGAGAAAACAACTTGTTTGTGATCAATGGACAGTAAGCTCACACGATTGCATGATTAATGAAAGTTGTGCCCAAGAGTTATCTCTGCCACAAACATGACATGTGGGCCCTGCATAGAGGATGACAATGACTGTGTGTACCAATGAGGAAAGGGACACTTGGTTGCCTATACCACACAATAAGGTTGAGGGTCCCATTCTCTCACCAATTAGAAGAATTAAAGAGCAATACCTTCAAGACAAATCAACAGCTGAGATACACACGTGATTGCACGATTGTGTGGAGATGTGCAACCAAGATAATTTCGTAGTGCCAAGAAGACAACAATGAATAAATAATAATAAAGTTTCTACGTGCCAAATTCTTATTCACCGCTGATTGACCAAGATCTTGTTGTAGGGCCCTAACATTCAAATATGAATCCTAACGGCTATCTCCCACCATTACACCAATCTATGTGCCCGTTGTTAATGAACTCAATTTCCCATTGTAATTCAGATTTCCTTGGCCATATCTACACCGTCTCTATTCAATTCTGGATTTACAATGCTTTGAATGTATTTTGAATCTCTCTATAAAAAATTTCTATCACAATTAGGGTTTGCAGAATAGGGGTTATCGCAATATCCTATCTACATTCATTGTATCTTTCCTATTGGCTTTTGTGTTCCTTGATTCTGTTCAAACTTTTGAATGCCATGTTTCTGGCTTGAGCCAAATTTTAGAGATTGAAATATTATTCCTACAGACTAGAGCAAACCCTAATCTTTAAAATGGAAGAATCCTCCAGTTTGGGAAAAAGAAAGTTTTTAGAAGAGCTAATTGCTTAGCTCCCTGGCTCAATTGAAACACAAAAGAGGTCGAAGCCAGGGTCTAGGCCTAATGAATTCATCGTTGATCACTCGACAAGAATTAGAGATGCATTAATTCCACCATGGGGTCTTAGCTTATGGAGAAGAGGTTATAACAAGAAGAAAGAGAAGATTCCAGTTTCAAACATATGAAATTGCAATTTAGGGAGGCTTGTAGTGCCAAATGTGTATGTCAACACTGAATTGATTTCTGCTATAGCTGCAAACTAAAAGCCAGACACTAGAGAGATTGTGGCAAGTGAAGGTGGCAGACTCATTGAAATCACAAGAGATGTCATCAATGAGGTTTTCATACTTAATCCTCATATGGATTGGGTTATTGATCCACAAGAGTTGGATGCAAAATATAAGGAGGCTTGCTTCATTTAGGCCTCCAGGAATAAGAGGGGATGATAGGAAATTAACTTCACAACAGACTGCCCCCTATAATGTTGATTTATTTGCTAGCTATTTTGCAGATGCTTACTATGCCCTTTGCCAAGTATTTGTTGCAGATGCAAGAGACCTGGTTCCTAATTGGATGCTTGTGGTATGTATGGATATCCAAAGTAGAGACTTCAATAGGACATTTGACTATGCTTTTATGGTGGCTAAAGGCCATCATAATACCCTTCGTGACATCAAGACTGGAAAATCATCAATTTTCAGGCATTACTCTTTGTAAAGTGGAAAATTGGATCCCAGTGACTCCCCACCTAGGAGAGAGAAAGGAAGCCACTAGGATGATTTTCACTTGGGAGATACTTTACATTTAAAAGAGGGGCTTGAATCTGCTAGATCCAAATCTGAGGGAAACAAGGATGTGAATTCTGAGTGGATTACAAGTGGTTGAATTGTGATTTACCCTCTTTTGTAAATGAGAAAGTTGACTTGTTGACTATGTCAAAAAGAGAGAGGAAGTGAGTGAAATGAGGAGCTACCAGTTTGGGATCACGTTGTAACTTCGGATCTAAGCTAATTAGACTGATGTGGATCTTCCCTACAAATTTGGAGAAAAGTTGTTTGGACCGTGGCAGGAATGTACATGGTCCGCCACAAAATCCGCAAAATGAAAAGGGTTCTTTTATCTCTGCAAATGAAGCTCAACCCTGCAATTACAGTTGTGCACCTGCAACCTACACATAGAAAAGAGAAGAAAGGGGGGGTTGTGGATAGGGTTTGCCTTAGTCAAACCTCGATTGAGGAATCAACCTTGAAAGAAAGCAATTTCAAATGCTTGAATGTAATCAATGGAGATGTATACCTTGTAGATCTGCAAGTTGTTGATGATGATTTCTTTGCTTCTTGAATGTAACCACAAATGTTGTATGAAATGGCATGTAATATGACAAAACCCTAATACACACACATGCTTGCAAGTGAATGTTGTAATGTTGCTCCAATGGGTGAATGAAGAAGACTTGAATGCTTGATGATGACCTTGAAACCTTGTATCTTCTCCTTATGCTCTTTATCCGTCTTTTCGTTGTCCATTCATCCATGAATGAGGGTATTGAATTCCTTTTTATACATGCCTCAAGGATTAATTTTCAACCACCAAAGGTGGACAAAGAGGAATTGCAAACCCCAAAGACAAATAATACATAGGAGACCGGGAAGATCGAACATAGGGTCACCCTAAGAGGTGAGGACAAGGGTGCCACACTCCTATCCTAGGAGGACAGGGGCGTCCTGCCCTATTTTGGGGATCGGATAGGGTCTAGAGCAGACACAGAACATGAAGGATGAAGGGTGAAGGGTTGGAAATGAAGAAATAGGTCTTGGTTAGGGAAGTAGATACCATTGCCAAGGTGAGGACCCAAAATATGGTTAAAATTGCAGGGGTCACAATTTTATGACACTACATTTAGCCCCCACTTTAGCGGGAGTATGGGCTTACACCACTACTGTCGGTAAAGTAGAAGAAAGAGAGAGATGAAGAGCAATGCCACAAGGAGTATAAGACACCACTAATATTGAGGAGAGAGAAAGCCCCCAATCTTAGGGTCTTAACTCATGCCAACATATTGAAGAGAACACAAAACAAAAAGGCACAAGACACACAAAACAAAGAAAAAGCGCAAAAAAGACACACGACAAGAACAAGACACAAGACAAAAAACTAACTAGCCAAAGAGATCTCGAGCTCAGATGTCTCAACAACTAATCAGGACACAAAAACTAATGCCATCACATAAACACGAGCGATCACATAAAAGAGAAAAGCTGACATCATCCATGAACTATCAATAATAAAACTATGAGTTCGTGAGAGGAAGAAGAGAGAGAGAACATGAATTCACACTTTGGTCATCCATGAGAAGAAAACCAAAGAATAAAGAAACCATGGACGTCTTGCCCCTAAAACTAGGCAATCCATGGAGAGAAGGACATGGAAAATCTCGCCCCTAGAGCCAGTCTAGGTTATCCATGTAAAGAGAGAGAGTGAGAACACTGTTAGTTCCACTCAACCTCATGCACATGTGTGTAAGTGAGGTTTGAAGCGCCTCATAGGAGTCTATGCCTGAGTACTCTACAACCTATATAGAATGTATAGTACAAGTGTCAAGAAAGGTGTGATATCTCTCTCTAAGAGACTATGATTTGGTTCTGAGAATAATCACCCCGCATAAAAGAAAAGTGGCATCATCTCGTTCTAAGAGACTGTGCTCTGGTTCCAAGAATGACCCACTTAACAAGAGAGAAGTGATGACATCTTTCTATAAGAGGTTTCCCTCTAGTTCCAAGAATGTCCCACTGCATAAGAAAAGAAGAAGTGAAGACATCTCACTCTAAGAGACTATGCTCTGGTTCCAAGAATGACCCACTGTACAAAAAGTGACAACATCTTTCTCTAAGAGGCTTCCCTCTGGTTCCAAGAATGTCCCATTGTTCAATGCATGAGAGAAGTATGATACAAAGGAGCAGTGTGCGTGCCCCCCCCTTAAGATGTCAACATATGTTGATGTTGATATCTTAAGGAAAGAAGAACAAGGATACCTACCTTCATCACAAAGAAGATATTCGCTATGCAACAATGTCATAAATCCAAGCAAGAGAGGGAATACTCTTCAAGAAAGGATAAGATAGTTGAACAAAGATTTCTTGGTGTAAGTGTAAAGTTGATCCTTGGAGGAGAAGGGATCTTTTTTCAAAATACATCTACCCCTAAGAGGAGTTGTCTTAGACAAATATAACATCTTCTAGAACAAGAAAAGGAAAGAACAAAAAATCAATCCTTCCTCCTATTTCTAGGTGAAAATGATTTTTGATGAGAGATGACTCATGTTTATCCCCCAGAGGGATGGTTAGATTTATCATAGATGTACATTACCAAGTGTAAAAGAGGTCGTAGTCAAGGATTAACACTTCTTATATAAGAGATAATCCTTAAGTCAATAACCAACAATTCTACATGAGGAATGACATCAAGTAATAGAACTCACACCATCCACTTAATAGAGCAAAGTGGATCCCTATAGAAAGAGAGAGAGAAGGATCATTGCCCCCCAAGCTAATGGGACAATGAGAAGAGCTTACACAATCTACTAGAGAGAGATTAAACATAAGCAAATGTGCAATGAACTTACATGAACACATGCAAGAAAAGACATTAGTAAATGTAAAATACACTTCTTAAGAAGTGGTAATCTTCGAAAGGAAGAGAGAAAAAGCATCATATATTCCTCAAGGGGGATTAATCATAAAAGCATACCATTGTAAGAAATTATAATCACATATGAAAAATGCAGCCCCTAAAGGAAATAATGATACAAGGGAAAGGAGTGAAAATCCTTGCCCCCCAAGTGAGGAGATCAGGAGAAATATTACACATTTTCTAATGGTGATTAGTTTCAAGAGATATGGCATCCTAGTGGAACACATCCTTTCAAGGAAGGGATACATACTTCTCAAGAGATAATTTCCTTCTAAGGGGCATATCATACTTGTGAATAATCGAAACCATAGAAGAGGTAAGATTTCCAAGAGAATGAAGGAAAGAGAAGAAGTGCAGTACTCATTGAGGATGCCCCTCTCCAAGAAAAGAGGAAAATCAAAGAACAATTATATGCTCGCATAGGAATAGCCCTATGCAAGAAAAGAGATCTAATAATGAATAATGCACCAAGATAGAGATAAATACATAGAAAGGAGAAGAAAAAAAGACTTCATGTTTCTGCCCCAAAGTATGTTAAAGAAAAACACTGCCACCACTAATGATAAAGAGCCCCGTGAAATGGGCTAATTATACCATAGGATGAAGAGCAACATGAAGGGAAAAGAAGTGCTAAGGCACTATGTTTTTACCAAGAAATACAACAAGCTCAGTTGTGAGACAAATGTGCACAAGATCATATTGTAGTTGAACAAATTTCTTAAATGCATAACATTTTCCAAGAGAATGTGAATATAAATCATGAAAAATGTGATATTCAATACCTTTCACTTGCTTTATTTATTTATTTTTTTGAGGAAAAAAGGAAATGTTCTTGTCATATTTCAATCTCCAATAGATTCTTGCAGCTAATCTGTTAGGATGGTAAATATCTTCTTGCCATGAAGGAGAGGGTTTGTTAGAAGAAGTTTCATTATCCATAATTCTAATTTTTCCACTATCTATGCCATCTTGAATAGATTTTCAAAAATAAAGTCAACCATCAGCATTATGGTCATGGGCTTGATGAAATAAACAAAAAGGACGCTTTGAAGAAGAAGCATTCTTGGAGACTCTCTTAATTTGTTGTTTTTGAAGGTAATCTTTAAAGTTTTGAAGCCTAAGGAATTCATCCATAGAAAGAGGGGTACTACTTCCTAGGCCTCTTGTAGTAGTTTGTGTAGGAGGATTTATAGGGACATGAATTCCATGCTCAAATTTCCCAACTCCTTGTCCTTTAAAACCTTGTTTTGTCATTATATGAAAGCCATGACTATAAGAATGTTGCAATTAACTAGATGGAGGAACAAGATCATGAATTTCTTTGAAATATTATGTGTAAGGAGATAGAAAAGGATTTGTAGATGAAGGAGGAGTATCATGTGGAATTAGAATCACTTTGCCTTATCAAGCTTATCCTTTTTGGAAGATTAGAGAAGAACATCTTCATCATCTAAAAGCTCATTTTTAGTGATTTCTATGCGAGGAGAAAGGTCACGAATAAAATGCATGACATCATCCTCTCTACATAGACTTTGATGTTGAAGATAGGTCCTGGGAGAATAAGGAGGATCCAAAGATGTAAGAATGTTGATGTTGTCATATTTCCCCCCTTGCTCAAGGGTGTGTGTAGAAGAAGAAGATGGATTCATATAGTTTAGATAGAAAGGAGGGGTTTTAACCTTTTGAGTTTGTTGTTCATCTTTCTTTGCTTGAGAGGTATTAGATAGGACAACTTTGGGCCGCTCCTTAGAAGGCTCTTATGACAAAGAAAATTCAGATAAGGCACTTTGTAACAAATCATTTTGCCCTGGAAGAGATAAGGAATCCCACATTGAGACACTAACATGTGTCTTCTTCAATAGATCCAAAATATTAAATGAGCTTGCACTAACCTTCTAATGTCCCTTTTTAGCGGCAACATCTTCTTGCACTTGTGCTAATTGTAGTTGGCTTCTAGGTTGGCTTCTAGGTTGATCTTTGTTGGTTGTCGGTTGTCCTCTTGGTAGTATTTGCATATTCTGAGTACTTGAAGGCACTTTGTTGGCTTGTTGGCTTGTAGAATCCTGATTTTTTCTTTTATCAAGTTGTTGTTGGCCTTTATCAGCTTGTTGATTACCATTACTATCTTGTTGTCCCACGTCAATGGCTCTCTTTTTGGACCTTGTATTCATTGCAATAGGAGTGTAGGATTGGTTTTTTTGTTTGTGAGTGATTAACATAACAAAAATCCTCACCTTGCCAATTCATTAAAGCCATATCGAGAGTATCTTGTTCCTCTTTAATCTCTTTCCCTGCATCTTGAAAGGACATAGCATGACTCTAGACCATGAGAGCTTGAGCTTGAATTGCATTAAAATAGGTGGCTGGATTGTGCGGTTGGTTACATGGATAACACCAATCTTGTGCCATATTATTTTGCACAGGTACAATCTCTTTGGATGAGCTTTGAGAGTTGGGATTGTAAGGTTGAGATGTTCTATTATTATAATTTCTCCTTTGTCCTTGAGGTTTAGCTTGATAATTAGACCTATTAGGCTAATAAGGAGCTTGGTAAGGGGATTGGTATGGTACCCTATTAGGATTTTGGGATACTTGCTTCTTGATATTCACTACATCACTTCCCAAGGTTTGCAAGGTTCTTTGCATCTGTTGATTATTGTCATCATGATTCTTCAACATCCCTTTTATGTCTTGAAATTCTTTTAAAGGGTCTAGGATAGCCTTCTCTTGAGACGTAGATTGAAAATTTAGTGTTGGTAAAGGTGGGAAACAACTAGAGGAGGCTCTAAAAGAGGTACAATAGCCTGTATTTCTGGAAAAATAGGCATAGGAGGCCTAGGAGTTATTTTACTAGCTTGATTTAAATAGTTCTCTGCTTTGATAACAATATCAAATGCATCTGGGAGAGTATTTGCACCCATAGATAGAATCATAATTGAAATGTCAATGTTAAGGGCCTTAAGATAATATAAAAATGCATGTGCAAGAGTAGGCCTTACTGTGAAATGGATTTTGTATCAAGTTTTCTGGAAGCGGAAATTGAAGTCATTCATCTTCTCTTGAGGAGCTCTCCTTGTGGTACTTAGCTATTCTAACAATGACAAATGATCAGATTTATCCTCAAAATGTGAATTCAACTTATCACCTAGATCATCCTAGGTAGCCACTGAATTGATAGGTAATCCTCTGAACCATTGAAGAGATTTCCCTTTTAATGATGCAACCAAAAATCTGATTGCAACATTCTCTTGTGTGATATGGTGAACTCCACATAGTGAAGCTATCTCCCTTATGTACTCAATTGGTGTGGTTTGGTCTTCTCTTGTGAAGAAAGGTAAACTCTTCAATGTTACTAAAGGAATATCATCATGATGTGTAAAGTTCAAGTGGTTGCCATGATTGAATGGAACAAAAGGTTGAACCCGATTGAGCCATTGGAATAACAGGTGGACTCAAATGTGCTTGAGTTGAAGAGCTTGAAAACAAGGGATTGTTGTAAGTGGTAATAGCAGGCTAAGAAATAGGAGTAGGCAAAACTTGAACTGATGGATTTGATGAATTTGCTAGATTTGCATCCTTCTTTGTTGCCTTACTCTTCCTCTTTGGCGATGATAGATGAGAATGCTCAATAGGCTCCTTACTTTGCCTTGTTTGAATCTTTCTCACAAGCTACAATTCATTGGATCTTGATGAATAATGATGAACTACTAAGGTCCTAACTGGTACTGAGAGGGGGGGTGAATCAGTACACACAAAAACTTGCTCAGATACTTTGACAAATCAAAACACAGATAATCGGTTGTCATATACCGTTGTACTTAACCATAGCAATACCGGTTAAACCTAAATACTTCAGACAACATTCAACAGATCTCAAATCTTGATGACTACTTCACCGATATAATCATGCATGAGTTGTACCAATAATGCCACAATCATTTAACACTGCATGCATATCTAACTTAATCATAATCACACAATCATCACATGAAAAACTCACAACCCATAACACACGGATTTTTTTCACGTGGAAACCCAAATGGGAAAAACCATGGTGGGGATGAATACCCACAAGCTTGTTTGTGAACTCTTTTGAAGTCCGCTCTGTTAGGAGCCTAGTCTAGTTAAATACTTTACAATAAAGGTTCTGTTAGGAACCGATCCTGTTAGAGATCACCCAATTAAGGGATGGCTATATACCCTGTTAAAGGTTGAAACCCTGTTAAAGGTTACCTCGCTAGAGGATTTAAATAACTCAATGAACTTGAGCCACCTAGTTAGAGGATTTACAACAAAGCCTATTAAATCTACCCGGTCAATGGATTTACCTTCTATTGAAATGGTTAGAAGACAACAGGTAAAACTCTAACTTGATAACAACACTCCTTGCTAAGGCAGATCCTTTTCAGTTCCTCTCTTCTACAATCACACTTTGCAGATTCCTCACTCTGGTTTGGCAAGTATCAAATCTCCAACATACGGACACAAACACAACTTTTTCCAACAATCCAATAACAAAAATCATCGACCTTATAACAATTAGGTTGGTAGCGTAAACCCTAAACCCTAAACATTTTTAGGTTTACAATTACAAGCGGTTTAATCCTGACCATCAAATACATTACATAGAATGAAACGATCTAAAATAGATCTCAAGTCATTCTACATCATCCAATCTTCACCACATCTGGAAAACAGTAACCCGTCACGCGCTTTTCGCATACCTCTAAGAAAAATGCACATTCCCGAGGTAGACATTCAATGCATTCGATCTTCACGCGCAAGATCCTTGAAGAAATCCTTCATGTGCACATTGCTGATGTGGCATCTTAATCCTTAACCATGTTCTTAACTAACTCATCACAACACATTGTCAGTTGCACTGCACAAGCCAAACCGGAAACCCTAGAGCTGAACTGAGACTACCAACCGGTAGTCACACTAAGTGAACCCCGACACCGGTCCACTTCATCTCAGTTGACCATAACCACTTCCAATCTTCATACTAATTCACCTGCTTGAGCACTTATTGACATCAATAACAACATACATTATCACCGCTTCATCATATGCCAACAATCTCCCCCTTTGGCATTGATAGCAATACTCAGTGTATCATTGCTCAGTATCTGCACCATGCTCAATAACATATATTGGTTCAACTTGAAAGATCACCACCACCTGAACTGGTTAGTGTGCACTTTTCTCAATCACTTCTCACACATATATCTTCTCCCCCATATGTCTTCATCATCATATATCTTCTCCCCCTTTGACAACAATGCCAAAGTTGAGGCACAAGCTTCCAACCTCCACTATGTTGCTCCCCCAATGGAGTAGCATCCTTCAACACATCAATCCTTGTAAGATTTGACATGGTAGTACCTGACTGATGTGGAGCACACAACTTTAGTTTACTTCATGAAGGGGCAGAACCCCTAATTTACATCTCAAATAGGTAAATGTAGCCTTCGGTAAGGGCTTAGTGAATATGTCTGCTAGGTGCTCCTTACTGGAAACATGTTCTAATACAACCTCTTTATTCTGAACCTTTTCTCTCAAGAAATGATACTTGAGCTCAATATGCTTTGTCCTAGCATGCAATACCGGATTTTTGGAAATATTTATTGCACTAGTATTATCACATAAAATACTCACCGATTCAAATATAGTCATTTTGAATCCATTCAGTACATGCTTCATCCAGATTGCCTGAGTGCAGTTCATAAATGCTACCACATACTCTGCTTCAGCTGTAGACTGGGAAATACAACTCTGCTTCTTGCTCATCCACAAGACTAGTCTTCCACCAAGGAAGAACGCTCCACCGGTTGTGCTCTTCCAGTCGTCCACATTACCTGCCCAATCTACATCGGTAAACACTTTGAGATCAAAGTCGCCATTGTATGGATACCACAATCCATAATCAACTGTCCCTTTCAGATACCTAAGAATTCTCTTTACCGCTACCAAGTGGGATTCTCTTGGACTCTTCTGAAAATGGGCCACTATGCCCACTGCATGAGCAATATCTGGTCTGTTGTGCACCACATAGTGCATCTTACCGATCATTGACCGGTACTCCTTCTCATCCACCAACGTTGTATCATCCTCCTTTGTTAGTTTACAGTCGGTCACCATCGGTGTTCCAACAGGTTTGCTCTCCTCCATACCAAAGGTCTTCAATACCTCTTTGATATACTTAGATTGGGTAATGAAGATACCTTCTTTCATCTGTTGAATCTGTAGACCAATGAAAAAATTTATCTCTCCAATCAGAGACATCTCAAACTCCTTTTTCATCACATCTGCAAATGCATGAATCATATCATCATCTCCACCAAAGATTATATCATCTACAAATACTTTACATATCAGAATCTGATCACCTTTAGATTTTAGGTAGATGTTGTTGTCCTCACTTGTTCTCTGAAATCCTATCTTCACAAGATGAGAGTGTAACCATTCGTACCATGCCCTTGGTGCCTGTTTCAATCCATACAGGGCCTTGTGTAACCTGCACACCATGTCACTATCTTCTGACAAAGCAAACCCATCTAGTTGCTCAATATACACTTCTTCCTCCATGATTCCATTCAAGAAGGCAAACTTCACATCTATCTAGTATACCTTAAATCCCTTGAATGTTGCAAATGCCAGTAGCATTCAGACACCTTCAAGTCTAGCCATTGGGGCAAAGGTTTCTCCATAGTCTTCTCCTTCTTCCTGAGCATATCCCTTGCATACAAGTCTTGCCTTGTTCCTTACCACTGTACCTTCTTCATTCAGCTTATTCCTGAAGACCCATTTGGTAACTATGACATTCTTGTGTTCTGGTCTAGGTACTAAGGACCATGTTGCATTCTTCTCTATCTGGTCCAACTCCTCTTCCATTGCCTTTATCTAGTCTTCATCGGTAAGAGCCTCTCTAGCGGTCTTAGGCTCAAATTCTAAAATCATGCAAGAATTTTCTTTCACCTTTCTCCTTGTAAGTATTCCTACATTTTTATCTCCTACGATCTGCTTCAGATCATGATGCAGTCTTACATACCTAGGAATGACCATAGCTGGTTCAACTTGCTTTTCTTCTTCTTTTTCCACTTCATCATCTTCTTCACCTATTGAAGCTTCTACCGGTATAGAAACACTAAGGTCTTTGCAATGTTTGTCACTTGTTTCTTTCATAACTTGTTCCCAGAAGGCTAAACCTAGTTCATCTTCTGTTTGCTTGCTGTCGATTTCCTCAGGCTTCTCAGGGGATTCATCAACCCTGACATTGATACTCTCAACAATATTCTGAGTCCTCCTATTGTAGCACTTGAGAGCTTTGATTTTAGTGGAATATCCCAAAAATATTCCTTCATCACACTTAGCATCAAACTTACTCAGGTGCTCACCTCTCCTGATATAGCATTTACTCCCAAACACTTTGAAATATCTCACATTGGGATTTCTCCCATTCCAGTACTCATAGGGGGTTTTGTCTTTACCTTTCTTAATGAGTACCTGGTTCATGGTATAGACTGCAGTGCTCACTGCTTCTCTCCAAAATGTGTGAGCTACATTTCCTTGGATCAACATAGTTCTTGCCACTTCAACCATAGTCATGTTGTTTCTTTCTGCTATGTCGTTCTGCTGTGGTGTCCTTGGGGCAGACAATTGCCTCTTAATACCGTTCTCCTCACAGTACTTATTGAATTCATCAGAAGTGAATACACCTCCCTGATCGGTTCTTAGGCATTTTATCCTTCTTTTGCTCTCCTTCTCCATCAATGCTCTAAAGGCTTTGAACTTTCCAAATGCCTTAGACTTGTCTTTCAAGAATGTGACCCACATCATTCTTGAGCAATCATCGATAAGAATCATGAAGTATCGATCTCCCTGAACATTTCTAGTTTTCATCAGACCACACAGATTGGTGTGCACTAGATCAAGTAAGTTCTCTACTGAAAGGGACTTACCTTTGAATGTTGAGGAAGACATCTTCCCAAGTTGACATTCTCTACACAAAGCATTCTCCAGTTTGTTCAGCAAAAGCAATCCTCTTACTGCCTTGATCTTACTAGCCTTTACAATATTGTCAAAATTCATATGACAAAGTCTCCTATGCCATATCCAACTATCATCAAATTTTGCCATCAAGCATTTACTAATCTTGGCATTCAGCTGAAACAGGTTCCCTCTGGTCTACTTACCGGTGGCAATAAGTTCACCACTCTTTCCAATTATTCTGCAGACTCCACCTTTGAACTCTAGAATGAGTCCTTTGTCGTTCAACTGAGCAACACTCAAAAGGTTGGTCTTAAGGCCTTCCACCCAGTAGACATCATCTGCATTGCTCATTCCATTCAATGAGATGGATCATTTTTCCTTTCATCGTGCAAGGTGCATCGTTACCGAACCAGACAACACCACCTTCATATTCTTCAAGAGTCAGAAACTTTCTCCAATCACCGGTCATGTGGTGAGAACACCCGCTATCAATGATCCACTCGTTAGAGTTGTCAATATGTGAGACAAGAGCTTTCTGGTTAGACAACTCTTCATTGACAGCCACAAACACTATGTCCTCATTCTCTTCATCCTCAGATTCCTCATTGGTAACACCTTCATCCACTACAACAAGACAATTTCTCCTACCTACTCCATTATACTTCCTAAACCTCTCTGATTTATCCTTATTGTCATTGTTAGGATAGTTAACAGCTATATGTCCTATCTTATTGTAGGAAAAACACTTCAAAGGAAGCTTACCTCTGTATTTTCCAGTGCCTTTTGGAAGTCTCTTAGCAAGAAGAGCTTCAAACTCCATCAGAATCTCCTCATCATCCATATCTTTGCTTGGCTTGGATTCATAACTAGTACTGACCTCTTTTCCTTTCCTAGTCGGTGCGAAGGAAACAGACGCTCTGAAGGTTGACTCGGCCTTCTAAACACTACCATCATAGCTATTCAATTCATATGCAGACAACTTTACAATAATAGAGTCTAAAGATACCTTGGTTTTGTCGATAGACCTTAGCTCCTGAATAGCGGCAACCCTGATTGCATAGACCAATAAAAGTGATCTCAGAACTTTACTGACAACAGTGGCATCATCAATTGTTCCACCAATGCTTTTGATCTATCCAACCACTATCTTGATTCTTATGCCATACTATTGAATGGTCTCTCCTTCAACCATCCTCTTATCTTCAAACTTTCCTCTAAGGCTTTCTTCCTTAGTCTGCTTGACATGTTCATCACTGCCATAAATGGATTCCAGTTTGTCCCACACATCTTTCAGATTGTCCTTATCTTGTACATCATTGAACTCTACATCGGACAAGCTGCTAATAAGGGCTTCCATGACTTGCCCATTTTCTTGTATCTCTCTTTTCTGATCATCGGTTAGAGTGTCAGTGGGGATTACAAAGGTATTCTCAACATAGCTCTAGTGTTGTGCACCCAAACTCCTGATATATATCTTCATCTTGTCCTTCCATATTGTAAAGTTATCCCTGTTGAACTTAGGACCTTCCCTCTTCATCATTAAAACAAGATCTTTTGCCTCAAGCGGTAAAGCTTATATCACTGAGGACCTGGATATGCTCTGATACCAATTGATAAATAATGATGAACTACTAAGGTCCTAACCAGTATTGAGAGGGGGGGGGTAAATCAGTACACACAAAAACTTGCTCAGATACTTTGACAAATCAAAACACAGATAACCGGTTGTCATATACCGTTATACTTAACCATAGCTATACCAGTTAAACATAAATACTTCAGACAACATTCAATAGATCTCAAATCTTGATGACTACTTCACCGATATAATCATGCATGATTTGTATCAATAATGCCATAATCATTTAACACTAGATGCATATCTAACTTAATCATAATCACACAATCATCACATGAAAAACTCACAACCCATAACACACAGATTTTTTCACGTGGAAACCCAAATGGGAAAAACCACAGTGGGGATAAATACCCACAAGCTTGTTTGTGAACTCTTTTGAAGTCCACTCTATTAGGAGCCTAGTCTGGTTAAAGACTTTACAATAAAGGTTCTGTTAGGAACCGATCCTGTTAGAGATCACCCAGTTAAGGGATGGCTATATACCCCATTAAAGGTTGAAACCATGTTAAAGGTTACATCGCTAGAGGATTTAAATAACTCAATGAACTCGAGCCACCTGGTTAGAGGATTTACAACAAAGCCTGTTAAAGCTACCCGGTTAAGGGATTTACCTTCTATTTAAATGGTTAGAAGACAATAGGTAAAACTCCGATCTGATAACAACACTCCTTGCTAAGGCAGATCCTTTTCAATTCCTCTCTTCTGCAATTACACTCTACAGATTCCCCACTCTGGTTTGGTAAGTATCAAATCTCCAACATGCGGACACAAACACAACTTTTGCTAACAATCCAATAACAAAACTCATCGACCTTATAACAATTAGGTCGATAGCATAAACCCTAAACCCTAAACATTTTTAGGTTTACAATTACAAGCGATTCAATCCTGACCATCAAATACATTACATAGAATGAAACGATCTAAAACAGATCTCAAGTCATTCTACATCGTCCAATATTCACCACATCTCGAAAATAGTAACCCATCACGCACTTTTCGCATACCTCTAAGAAAAATGCACATTCCCGAGGTAGACATTCAATGCATTTGATCTTCACGCGCAAGATCTTCAAAGAAATCCTTCATGTGCACATTGTTGACGTGGCATCTTAATCCTTAACCATGTCATTAACTAACTCATCACAACACATCGTCGGTTGTGTTGGGTCTCAAATCAACAGATTGGATAGGTTCTAAGGAAATGCCAACTCCTATGATCAAACCCTCCAATTGACTTGGCCAACATGTAGAGTGAACCTATTTGGTTGCTAACTCTCTCACTTTAGGCTCTGCAGGACCTAGGCGGGTATACCTATTCACTGAATGTCTCCAATAACCAGTGTTTTTTATAGCAGATGTATTATCCTAATCTGATATCTCTTGATCTTTGAAATGGCATGAGTTCCTTGAATGGAGATATAGCAGATGAGTTCAAGATTGTTGTTGCAGAAGCTATTCGATCTATGTTTCCTAACTACTTCTATTTGCTTTTAAAATAACAAATGGTGAAATGTAATGATGAGTGTAATCTGTTTTGATCAGTGCCTTCTTTGCCGTTTGGGCTACAGAGTCATTGTACTTTTTTCAGGACTTATTATGCGAGCCTGTGAGACAGTTTTTTAATCCACCCTTTTGTAGACCTGTCGGTTATTATTTCTTTTGAGATCAATTTGAATGCTTTTATCATGTGTTGATTGAATGAATTTTAACCCTACCTTTAAGGGACCAATCAATGAAGTACTGCAAGGAACAATTACAATTCGCAAGCAAAACTTTTGTTTCAACGTTATAACATGAAGCACAGATTTGATTTCAAGAATATGAATAACCTTATCACTTTTAGATAATATCACAGATGATTGCCAAGACAAAGTGAAATAATCCACAACACATACGCAAAGAAAAGCAATAGTTCATAGCATGTATTCCATCGAAATTTGTAAAACTTACAGGCTGTCATACATCGCCATCTTCTTCCTATCTAATTATGTATCCCCTTACATTACAAAAATCATTCTCATATATATATGAGGATGAAGGCTTTTCACGAAGAGACACGACTTTTCAAAATACTAATCGTTAACTTGAGTGTTTCTAAACTTAAGCAAAAAGAGATTTAGAAGTCCTAGATGATGAATATAGTCGTCGTCTTTGAAGGTTTTGATTCGAGGAGTTTGTTTTTTCAATTCATCTCCCAGCGACAAATATTTGAATATTATCTGGTTGACAGTAGGGGCCATATCTTTACTTCGATCTATCTCTGACAAGGCCCAATCCTTGACGCTGGTAAGCTCTTTTCGCAAATCCTCCAAAGATATAACTTCTCCTTCTTTGTAGACGGAAGGCATTCCAACAGGTTTCTCATCATCCAATTCCTTCAGGTCTCTCCTCAGCGTATCCTCAAACTTAACATGATTTTCCATATACGCTGTCCCCTCAGCCTTTTCCTCTGGTGTCATGGCATCGACGTTATTTAGTACTTCCTGCAGTCGTGCTTTTAACCTTTCATGCTCTGTTAACGCCTTTATTGTTCCATTGTATACTTTCCAATATGGTTCGACCTGTAAGAGCATGGTGTTAAACCGATGTCCGATGATATCATTGACCAATTTGTCCATCTTTTGTTGGATGCTGTCTGCGCATTTATTGGCCTTTTCTGCTTGATACTTCCAGTACAGAGCATCAGAGACATCGTCCAAGCTGCGTCCCGCGGGGTATGAGGTGTATTCGCTGATAGGAGTCCCCGTCTCAAGTTGCAATACTTTTGCCTGCAGCTTCTGATTTTCCTCCTTAGATTTTTCATATAATCCCTTATATGTGATGTTCTCTCTGACCAAAAACTCTGTCTGGTCTAGGTTCAATCTTGCAACATCCAGGTTGAGCTTTGCAGTGACCCTAGGATCAGTTTTCCCAACTTGATGAACCATGAGGTGTCCAAAGGTTTCTTCAATGTCTACAATGATAGGCCTCTTCCCCTTTGGATATAGTGCCCACTGTAGGAGAGCTTTCTTGTCTGGATCATATCCAGAGCCTAGGAACAATTTATCTATCTCCTGAGGCAACACCTGTTGATTCAAATCTTGTTTCTTCAGGAAGCCATAAAATAAAAGTGCTGAATTTATATCCCAACCGGAGAAGATGATTACACCAGCCTCTTTTAATAATTTCCTCCCTTTCTCAGGAGTCATGTCTTTCATGAGGACATCAATTTCATCCTGTAATCTCTTCATCTGTTCCTCCTCTGGTCTTCCAGCCATGCTTCGTTTTACATGAGCTCCTTTGTATTGGTACAAAAATGAGAGGAACTCCCTAGAAGAGGCAAATCCATCATCAGCAACGAAGTCTTCATGCTCAGTCATTCTGATATCAACAACATCCTTGATGTTAATCTCACCAGTGTCCATATTCATTTCTGCTTCAAAACCAGGAGGATAATCTTCCCTGGGAGAATCAGGTGGGATACTACTGGCAGTCGACTTTGGTGACATGTGAGCTAGGGGCTGACTGTCCTTCTCAGTATTAATGAAATGAAGGAATTGCGAAGGCACTCTGTGCATAATTTCTGCTTCATGTTGAAGCAGCCTTTTAGCTACTTCCAGAGGGTCTTGGAGATTTCCAATTAGGTCTCCATCTATCATTCCCCTTGCCCTTTTCCATTTGTAGGCCTCCCAAACTAACTCACTCTTTCCTTTTAAAGCTTTGGCCTCCTCTCGTTCAAGGTTCTTAATTAAGTCATCTGGCATTTTGGCCACATGTATTCCAGCTTTGAGTTTCTGTGAGGCTCTGGCAGCTCTTATATATCCTTCAGGATCGAAGTTTTCCCTAGGTTCACCCAGAGTCATGCCATAATAGTCTAATTTATTTTGTAGTAAATGATAACTCTTTGAGCTTTTGACAATGAAATCAGAGAAAACTAATAAACCTGGAACAATAGATTGTTTACCGAAGTCTGTAAGATGCTTAGCACTGGCAATAGATAATTGTCTGATAATTTCAAGGCTAGCCACCCTGTTTGGCACCGTAATCGGAAGCATGTGGGGTTGCCCTTCATATCCAAATACCCTTATTTCTGTGTGATTATCATGGCAATACCAATCACCCCAATTATGATCAATCTGTGACTCTGGAGAGGAGTCCTTTGGTGTGAGGAATCTTTTGATTTCAGGAGACAAAGTGTAATCCCTGTGTTGCCCAAAAGCTGCACTAAGAGGTTTCACAAAGTATTCTTGAAAGTGCCAGTACTGGTTGTTCATGAACCTCTGGTCCCATGCAGATACCCATAACTGAACTGGCTTCTTCAAACCATTTTTATCATGGGATCGAATGCAGAAATCATCTGACCAGAAATTAATCTCTTGTCCACAATAAAGAATGATATGCATTAACAAGGAATACAATGAAAAATGAACATTCACAAGGTCCCCTTTCATCTTTTCTAATCCATGATTTAAGGCATCTGCAACATAAGTGGCAAAATCAAATGACCTAGGGTCCTTTGACTGTAAATCAGCACACAGAACCATAACCCCAATATCCATGAGTGGATGAGCCTCTAGGCCTAGTACTTGGGCTGCAGCATAATATGTATACTTGAAATATGGATGGAAGTGGTTGACATCAAATGGTACCTTGTCATCTTTGCCAAACGGAACAAATGACCCACCCACTTTTGGCCTGTGAACAGGTAGTCTCCAAGTCCTGTAGATATTTTCCAAACTAAAGAATTCCTGTGAAAGTTTCTTCATATCGATATTCTCCTCTACTTCCCAGTCCAAATCAAAGACCATATCAATAGTCTGTTTGTTAATTACTACTAATGTATTCCCTCTGTAATCACTTATGGTTTTGGTTCTTGGGTTGTAGCAATCTACCAGAGCTTTCATCAATTCTACGTCTACAAATACATTTGGGACTACCAATTTGCCTAAGTTCTTCTTCCATAGATTACTTATGGGTTCTGGTGCATCCCTTCTTTTGTAGCCAAATAAGAATAACTCATGCCCTCTGATTTCAGTCCAAATGTCTCCTAGATTCTCAAATCTATCCTCTAATCCTTCTTCTTCACTTTTAATCTTTTTGGACCTTACGCTAGACGATGGACACTGGTCTAACAAATCCTGAGTCAGAGCTCTCCCTTCTTTCTTTTGTCTCTTGGGCTTCTCTTCAGGGTTCAACTCTTTTCCTTTCCTACTCTTTTTAGAAGAAGAAGACGAAGGTTCCATAATTACAGTAAATACGAGAGACAACACTTACTTGGAAGAATGCTCAACTCTTCTGGCTATCGTTCGCAAGTCTCTGCAAGTTCTTCGCAATTCTCAGTCTTTTAGCATCGATCTGGTTCTTACGAAAATTCACTCAGTTCAACTGTAATCGTATGGGCAACTTGTGCACAGTTAATGTTCTGCATCTATAACGGCTACTCAAGTGTTTAAACTTAATTGCAGATGTGACACTCTTCAATTGGGCCTTTAACTCTTTCGCGGGAAGTACAGTTCGCTCAAAGTGCTCATATTTCAAGTTATCGATGAAACCCTTGTCTTCGGCCGAGTGTTTAAATCCTCCATCGAAAGCTCATTTTCTTCGATGCTATTGTTTCGGCGAATAGCTCATGTCGAGAAGCCGCTTTTAAGACTCATCGAAATCAGTCTTTCATCGATAAACCCCTTTTTCGATAAGTCACTTGCAATTTCCATCGAAATCATTCTTTTCGGTGAGTTTCTTTCTTCGGTGAAGGCCTATGTATGTTCATCGATATCCTTTTTTCATCGATATCCTTTTTTCATCAATATCCCTTTTTATCGATGAAACAACTTTGCCTTTGTTCGACGTCATGTTCATCGATGAAAACTTGCATTTCGATGAATGCCTTTTGAGTTTCTTCGGTAATGATATTCACTCGAAATCACCTTTTGCCTTTTCGCCTTTTGCTTTTACCTTTTCGATGAAACTTGAGGTATCGATAAACGGTTCTTTGTATTCATCGAAGGTAACCTTTTATCGAAATACTTTTGCATGGTGCTTTACGTACCTCTTTTCGATGAAAATACTCTTTTGATGAAACGTCTTTTGCAGTGCTCGATACAATTTGCTGGCCGAAACATCCTTTAGTCTTCATGCTTATGGAAACATACATTTTTTTTTATATATTTTTATTTTCAAATATAGTGTTCAACAGGTTGCACTGCACAAGCCAAACCGAAAACCCTAGAGTTGAACTGAGACTACCAACCGGTAGTCACACTTAGTGAATCCCGACACCGGTCCACTCCATCTTGGTTGACCATAACTGCTTCCAATCTTCATACCGTTTCACCTGATTGAGCACTTATTGACATCAACACTTATTGACATCAATGACAACATATATTATCACCGCTTCATCATATACCAATAGATCTGCTTGGAACCAAGAAATATGAGTCGCCAAGTATGAAATTTGTTGCCTCTGAAGGTTGGAGTTACTATTTCTCACACCAAAACAATAGCAAGAATGGATTTTTTTGAGCTGAGATATCTCAAATATGTCCCATGGGGCGTACCAAAATATTTTGTCACCAAGATTGCACCCGTGATGCTTAAGTTGAAAGATCGGCAATCTTGGTGACAACAATCACATAGAGCCTTACAAATATAAATTGTACTTTACATGATGAAGAGGAGGAATGTATAGTCCATGAGGCCACTACTCTTTTGGAGGAGGTTCTTGACTGCCTATTAGATGAATGGTTTGATGCATTTAAATTCGATCCAATAAGTGAAGAAACTGGCCTTGGCACCTATTGCATTCATGAGGAGGATACTCCTATTCCTAATCTCACCAAAATATAAGAAGATTTGAGGGGATTATGGAGCATGTTTTTTGATGGTTCAACAAACAAGAATGGTGTAGCTACTGGTGTAATGTTCATTCTCCTAAGAAGGAGAAGTATTATTTTTCATCCAAGCTCCATTTTGGTTGCACTAACAATGTAGCTGAGTATGAAGCCTTGATTCAAGGTCTCAAGTTAGCACAAAGAAGAAGAATCAAAGCCTTAAAATTCTTTGGAGACAGTGAGCTATTTGTTATTCATATCAGAGCACAACAAAGAACAACTTGCTCATATCATACAAACATAGAGTATGGGACTTGATTGAAGGATTTGAAGCCTTCAACATTCAAAGTGTTCCTAGGAATCAAAACAAGAATGTTGATAGGCTAGCAGCAGTTGGTGCACAATATGACATACTTGCACATGTTGTAGGAAAGAAGGAACAACATATCAGGTTTGTTGTGAGGCCTATTGCCCTAAAAATTCAAACAAATTGGTAAGTATTTGAGTCAAATCAACAGATTGTCAATTTCTTACAAGAGGAAGCAAAGTTTTTTGGTAAAAATCAGTCTATATTGCAAGACCAATATGAAGATAAGATCATGCAGATCAATTCTAACAAGTTACCCAAAAGTTTAGTCTCCTTGGAAGGCATCTTCAATTCAGAAAGCAAAGAATAAAGGTATGAACCTAGTTGCAAAGAAGGGTGATTACAAGCCAATCAATATTGTTGATGGTAGAACACTTGACTTTGGAAAGGTATGCTCTAAAACTGAACAAGAGACCTTTGTCAATCTTTGTCTAGAATATGATGATGTAGTTGCTTAGATTTATGAGAATTTAAAAAGATTTGATCCTAGGTTAGCCCAACATACTATATAATTAGACCCTAATGCAAAGAATATTAGACAAAATCAAAGGTCTATAAACCCCAAGATAGAACCCTTAATGAGGAAAGAGTTAACTAAGCTCATAGAGGCTAATATAATATTTCCTATTAAGCATCTTCATGGGTAGTCAATCTTGTTCGAGTAAGAAAGAAAAATGAGGAAATCAGATTATGTGTATAATTTACGTATCTCAATAGGTCCTCCCTTAAGGATCATTATCCCCTTCCCTCCATGGTGCAAATTCTATCAAAGTTTAGTGGCTCTAAAAGATTTTTATTCTTGGATGGGTATTCAAGTCATAATCAGATTTATGTCCAAGAATCAGACTAGTACAAGACTACATTCACTACTAAATGGGGCACTTATGCCTAATCTAAAATGCCATTTGGGATAACTAATGTAGGTGCTACATTTGAAAAAGTAATGGATGTGGATTTTAGAGGTATATTAGCAGAATTTGTGCTAATTATATATCTTGATGATGTAACTGTTTATTCAAAGTATGCAACTAATCATTTTGATAATCTTGAACAAGTGTTCATGAAATGCAGAGAATATTGTATGTCCCTGAACCCTAGCAAATGCGTGTTTTCTACTGATCAACAAAAGTTGTTAGGAAACATTGTATCAAAGTATGGCCTATCCATAGATCCAACATAAGTAGAAGGTTAAATCTCTTCCACTCCCCAGCCATAAAAAGGAATTGTAGAGTTTCCTTGGTAGGATCAACTTTGTCAGAAGGTTCATTCCCAACCTTGCTGCTATGGTAAAATCCCTCACAACCATGTTAAAGAAGAATTTAGTTTTCAATTGGACCAAGGAAGGAAAAGCTAGCTTAAAGAGATCAAGGAAGCAATTTCTTAGGCTCCTACTCTTGTCAATCCTAATTATGAAAAAGTATTTTATCCTCTATACCCTCGGAGGAGAGTCAAGCATCTTAGATGTCTTGACATGACTAAATATAGATAGTTTTGAGTAGTATATTTCTTTTTTTAGTGAAAGGTTAAAGGACTATGAGCTTAAATACAAATATGTGGAGAAGAAAGTCTTCCCTATTATTAGAGCATTGAATAAGTTTAGACATGTGTTGTTTGATAATAAAATCTAGTTATTAGTTTTGCATGTAAGTGTTAAAGGATTTCATTTTGAATAAGGATATCAGTGAGAAGAGAGCTGAATGGATAACACCAGTCATGGAATATGACATCCACGTTAAGATCACCAAGCTTATAAGAGGAAAGGACTTATGTAAATAGTTTGTTTCATCATTTGAAACACCTCAAGAGGTTGCCCTTGTGTTATAAGAAGAAAAACCAACCAATAATGATAGTCAAATCAGTTGGATAGAAGACATGACTACCTTCTTAATAGAGGGTAAATATACTGAAGGTCTAGATAGGACCAAAAAGATACATTTCAGGTTGTAGTCCATCCCCTACATTTTGGTGGATGACATAATTTTCAAAAGAGACTCTAATGGAGTTCTACTAAGATGCATAAATGTAGGTCATGTTAGTAGAGTGCTAGAAGAATTTCTTGATGGCCCCTCAGGTGGCCACTTCCTTACAAGGACATCAACCATTAAAATAATGAGGGTTGGCTATTATTGACCAACCCTATTCAATTATTCACACAATCAGGTAAGGAAATGTAAGAAATGTGTCTTCTTCTCAGGCAAACAAACGCTAGCTACCCTTCCTCTCCACCCTATCCAAGAAGACCAACCTTTTGCACAATGGGGTTTAAGTTCTATTGGTCCAATAAATCCATCTTCTAGTGTTGTTCATAAATGGATCTTGACAACCACAAATTATTTTACAAGATGGACAGAGGCAGTAGAATTAAAGGATGCCACAAAGACTTCAATGGTGGATTTCCTTGATAAAATTGTAACAATATTTGTCACTCCTTCCACCATCATATCAAACAATACCAAGGCATTTGTTGAAGCCCAAATCAGTTCTTGGGTAGGTAAGTTTGGTATATACCTAAAAACATCATCAAATTATTACCCCGCAGGTAATGGCTTAGCTAATTCCTCCAACAAGAACCTCATTGGGATAATTAAAAGGAAAATTGAGGATAATTAGAGGTTTGTTATAATAAGTTGAAGATAGCCTTATGGGCTCATAGAATCATGCCCAAGAGGGTAGTTGGTAATTCCTCATTTATGTCAGTATATGGGAAAGAAGTAAAACTCCCACTGTCCCTTAAATTACACTCTCTTTATTTGGCACATTAGCTAGAGCTAATGGAAAATGATGCTATGATAGTAAAGCTAGCTTAGCTCATGGAACTTGAAGAAGTCAAGAATCGGGCTATGCATACACTTGAAACACATTAATAGCAAGTCAAAATGAGTTTTGACAAAAAGGCTATTGTAGACACCTAAAATTGTCCTGTCTAATTAAATAAATATTTTATTTATATAATTATTTTATCCTGTCTTCTATTAATTAAATAAATATTTATTTATTTAATTAATTCATTAATCCTCTTCTAAACCTTTCCTCATTTAAATAAATACTTTTATTTATTTAAATTATCCTTTTCCTAAATTAAATAAATATTTTATTTATTTAACTGATCCCACTTCCTCTATTAATTAAATAAATATTTATTTATTTAATTAATTCATTAGCCTTTTCTACCCATGACACATGACATTCATCTCTTAATTTTTCTCTTACCTACCCCCTTTATCATTTCATTATTTCCTCTACCCACCCTTTAATCCTAGCCGACCATTTATCTTTACACCTCTTAATCTTATCCCTCCATTTCTTACAGTGTCTTATATATAAGAGGATACTCTCCTTCATTATCAACCCTAATGATTGCATCAATAAAGCCTTCTTGTGATCAAGCTATCAACCACATATACGTTCTTTGTTGAGCTCTTGTGCACACATAAAATCTGAGAAAATGTATCAAACAAGATCAATGGAGATTAGAACAAATGGAGATTGAAACCCTACTAGACATGTGAATGGTATACTTTGTTCTATATTGTTGATTTGCATGATCTTAGGTATCTTAATTTGTGTATGGTGGATGCTTTTCATTGTTAGGCTAGGGTTTTGTTGTTGGATCTTTGTTAGCCTTCAATATTATAGTTTTTCATGATCCATTTTCACCGCATACAGCTATAAGTAAGGTTTTCAATGAGGGAAACCTAGTCCTCAAGTGGGATGCAAACAAAGCTAAACCATGAAAACACTCTAAATTTGATGCCATCTAGAGTGGTCCATATGAAATCACCAGTTTCAAAGAGGCTAATTCATTTTAGTTATCATGGTGAAGTGCTTCCTATTCTAGTTATTGGGATCTATCCTAATAATTTCTTCTAGAGTAGGTTTTAAGATCTTGTAAATATTAAATAATCTTTCTTGCTTCTTAAGAAGTGCACCAGTACAGGTTGTTTCTCTTCTGGAAATATAATTTTTTTAATATTTTGATTCAATTTGCAAGAATTTTTTACAACGGGAGAGAAGGGTTTCTTAGTCGTGTAGGTTTCTTGACTTTAGCCCAATCGACACAGATACATCTAGTCTCATGCACAACAGGATAACATCCCCTTTGACTTGCTATAAATGTTGACATGTCATGTCAACCTTAGTCTTATCCTTCACAATCCATCTAAGGCATAAAAAATGGGCTTAAATCCTCTGCAAATGGCCAAGTATCAAGCGTGATCCTAAAACCCTAAACCCTAGGCCTTTCCTTAACCATTTCTTGGCCTACATTCTAATTTTTAGTTGACCCATTTAGCCTGTCACATTCACTTAACTCGCCGGCCAAAGACCACCTTATCATCTAAGTGATTGACCCCTTCTTTTCTCGCTTACCAACTACTTATCTCCTTGATTACCTCACGCCTCCTACATAGCTAAATTATTAACTCCTTTTTCCCCCATGGGGTTGCGAGGGTAAACCTTATGCCCCATCTATGTCACTTCATGCCCCTGCAGATGTGATAATGTTATCAAGCTTATGACCGTGGGGAGGCAAGGTAGAATATCATGACCCCCATGTCCTCGTGGACCATGTGATGGGTCTTGGTTGAGCATTGTGGGATGGTGGGGAGAAATTGGTCGAGGGTCCAAGTGGCATCAATGTGGCACTTATCTGGTGATGGTGGGCCTGACTCCAAGGGGGCACAATGAGGGATATTTCAAATGATCTTGGTCGTTCGATTATAATGAAGGGTTTGATCGATGACTATGACTTAATAAACTATTGTGGGGGCTTGTTTGACGTATCTCAATCATTAATTTATGCATGGAGGGAATAAACATCTAAAATTCAAATCCCATAGGCCTCAGTCCAAATCCCCATAGTCATGGTGGTAGTTACCGACATCAGGTCAGAATTAATTTCTCACTGATCCCAACTACATCTTCTCTGATTGGACATTCCAAGTGGCACCATTACTCAATTATAGGCTCTACAGATGCATTCCAAGGCTCCCCATGCCCCTTTATTACTCACAGAAGACTTTTGTCTCATCAAAGAACATTCAAACTCCATCACAGAGACAGGGCTACCCTGAAATCATGGGATTTCATGCCCACATCAACTGTAGCAACATATTTCTTTGTCCTTCTCAGCTTCCAAAAGGTTAATTGTACACACAAGATCATATCCTTGATCTAATTTATTCAATTGCCCTCATCACTGCAACTAACCCTAACTTGGTTAGGGGTTTGAACTCAAGTTATCAATTAGAGTTATGCCTGAACTATAAAGGCAATCTTGTAATGTATCTTAAGAGTTCTCTCCCTATTTCTCTTATAGGAATTCATGCTTTCTATAACTGTATATGTCGCTTGCCTTTGCATTAATAAAGTTATCTATTTTACCTCTTTCTAGTTCAAATATTTTGTGTAAAGCATCTTACCTTTCTATTTGAATGAATTTTTCTTTGCTTCTAGATTGCATGTTGTGTTAACTACATTCATAGGTATTGTATTGTGAATGATCTTCTCTCCTTTCAATATCCTATTGAATTCTAACCTCCATACATGTCTTAAGAGATTGACTAGAATAGGAAATTGGGTATGTCTTTGGGTAGTTTTATTAATGTTTTGTGCAGTTATAGGCAGAGATGGTCAAATTTCTAATCTTGGTGCATCACCTCCCTTTATTGTCTGCATTCCTTCTTCCATTTTCCTCTGCAAGTTGTTAGAATAGGTTTAGAAGTTGGCTTTAAAGTGTTGGGTTGGTTCAACATTGCACTTGATAAAAGAGGAAGCCAAACTTCTCCAGAGACTCAACCTCCAAATGCAAGGATCCACACTTGAAGGTTGTTTCCATGTTTCACAAGGTTGTTTGAGTTAAGAGCTTCGACAAGGGTGTAAACTTTTGTGACAATAGTTTCCACATCTTTGAGCCGCACCTCCATGTCTACTACTTGAACTTCTAGATTGTTATTCTCATTCTTATTTCCCTCTTCATTAGTAACCTACATTTCCTATTTAGATGTATCTTCCCCTTTCTCTTCAAAATTTCCAATATCCTACTCTATCTACATTTCATTAGCATCATCATCAGGCTCAAGAATGACATTATCATCTCCCCTTTCCTCAGATTTAGCTTTGTGTTCACTAATACCATCATAACTTGAGTTTTCAAACTTGTCCTCTTCCTCCGAAAAGTACTCCTCCTTGATGAAGCATCAACAATCTTAATAGACTTCAGTTGTTCTTTTTATTTATCATTTTCCTTAAGTCTAGCTAACCACCTTTCACTCAATCTAGTGTTATTCTTAGTAAAACCTTGCAAACTATACTCTTCATCACAAATATCCTGATCCTATACATCAACATCTATAACCTGGGTTTTGGGTTTAGGAGATTTAAGGTTCAACTTCCTAGCCCTAGGGTTACCTATTTTTGCAATAGAAAATTACACTTATCTATAGTGAGTTTAAGAAATTCAACAACTTCATTAATCACAGGATATTTTTTGCTATATTTGTCTTTTTTCTCACCAAAAGCAAAGGGTTTTTCTAGAGAATGGGAAGTAATCTCCATCAGTTCAATTTTAATCGAGTTATAAGGTTTCCTATGGTTAATGGCTAGAAAGTGGTTACCATTCAGACTCTTGGAAAGCTTATTCTTATACAGGGCATACATAAGACCTTGATGAAGTGGAGGAGAAACCCCATTACTATTGTTATGAAACAATGAGGAGAAGAGAAAAAAGGAATATTGATGAACTCCTTATACCTAATATGGTTCATAATAGGGAAGTGATACCCATGAACCATGGTATACATCTCCCTAAGAGTAAAGCAATGCATAACATGAGAGCTAATCAAAGCATAGGGGCGACGGATATTAGACCTGCCATAGCTGTTTTTGTTGTCTCTTTGGCTTTTCCGCTTCTTGAAAGAATTCATTGATAAAAGTTTTGTTATCTCCAAAAAAAATTTCACAACTCATAACCCTTCATATTCCAAGACATACACTTTCATAATTAACTGAGGGGTCACTTTGAAGTTGATATTGCCTATGGAGACTTCTTCGTTCAACCAGGAATTGCAAAATTTGGAGGAGAGGGTGCAATTATACCCTTGCATGGCCTAAAAAAAGAGAACCATACCAACATCCTTGAAAACATTGTACAAGTCTTCATTTTGTTGCAAGTCATTGGTGTCTCTTGGTTCCAACCTCTTCATAGCTTCTCCCATATTAAAATACTCTACACTTTCCACAACAAACCTTTTTGAGAACTCATGAAAAATAAGGCGACGAAGAATGGAGATAGTCATTGAATAAAAATAATTTTGGCTTTTACCACTTGTATTTCAAGGAATGATTGAAATTATACATAAGAGCTAGCTCACACACACTGTGAGAGTTGAGAAATAGAACACCAAAGGAGCCCAAATGATCTCTGCAAGTTGAAATAAACCTGTTACAAGGAGAAGCAAGGAAGCAACAGAGAAAAACCAAATACACAGAAAAATTCTCAAAAAGATGAGAGCTCAATATTCACAAAAATGGTGTAATGTGATTATGTTACAAAGAAAAGAATCAACCTCTAATAGGTCAAGAAACCCTAAAAGGGAAAACCCTAGGCTTGCACATAATAATTAATAAAAGAATTAATTATTATGCACCTAATGTTAGCTTAAGTGTAAAAGAGATAAAGGGGAACTTAATTAATTAAACAAATATCGTTTAATTAATCAAGTAAAGACTTGATTACTCTAACACATACTTCCCATTTGAAGAACTACACAAACTCTCTAATATGAATCTTTGAACATATCATTGCTAGAAAAAATAGGCATGTAATTCCCTTACTATCTATAATGGGGTGGAAAGTGAATGATGGAGAGATTAAGAGGAAAGCTTTTCTTCCCTCCGAGGAGAGATGAAAGTTTCATTGTGGATTTCCCTTCAAACACTTTATCCACATTACATTTAAAAGAAGGGGGGGAAATTCACTAGATCCAATCTCTTAGGAAAGAGATTGACTACTAAATGAATTGATAATGGTGTGAAAATGACAAGCTAACCCCTCTTTTAGAATGGAAAATGATTGAATTATGTGTTTTGAGACTAAGTGTAAAAGTAGTAAAGAACTAATTATAACTTGAAATAGATGTGTGGGATGAAGTTGTGCACCTGGATCTGGCTATAATATGTCGAGACAAGGTTGCCCTATGAATTTGAGGAAAAGTTGTCAGGACTGTGTTGAAAGTGCACACGGTCCTCTTAAAAATGCTTGAAACAAAAAAAAAAATTCCACCTCTATGAATGGAGTCCAAATTTGCAAATACAGTTGCGCACCTACAACCTACACACAGAAAAGAGAGGAAAAGGGGTTGGGATTGGGGGTTTGCCTTCAAGTCAAACCCCAGTTTTGGAATTAACCAAATGATGAAAGAAAGTACTTGCAAGTAAATGTAAATGAAAGACTGAAATGTAATTCACCTCAAGGGAGGTTGTAGATAGAATTGCTTGTGTGAAATTGAATGTTGAAAGGGATCTCCTCTTCAATGGTTGAATCCTTGGCTTGAATGCAACACCTAGCCTTGAAGGGAGACTTGAGAATGCTCAATGCTTGAAAGAGATGCTTGAATTCTTGAATGCTCTTGAATGCTTGATTGTTTGATTGGTTGAACTTGTGATCGATGAAACTTCCAACTTGTGCAAATTTTTACCTTCTACAAATAAGAGGGCAAATTCAACTTCTATATTCATCAATTAGGGTTAATAGGTTGATTTTTCATCATAGGCCTACACAGGGGAAGTTTTCCCACTGAAAATGCAAAGACCAATGCATAGTTTGAATGAAGGGGCCCTGAAATAGGGCAGGGACAGGGGCACCACGCCCCTGTCCTACCCTTATCTCAGGATAGGAAGCAGGTTCAAGTAGTGCGGGGGGCAAAAAAAGTGCAGTTTTGGGGATTGAGCAAGTCTCGAGTCTCTATTCAATCTTGGGGATTCAATTCACCAATCTGAAGACCCTAATGTGGTCAAAAATTACAAGGGTCACAATTTTATGACATTACATTGTCATTGATGTGACTTCAAATACAGTCCTAGAATAGCAGAACATTGAAAAATATAAAAAATAATTATTACCATTGGCTATTAGCAATCATTGAGAACCTAAATCTCCTACTCAACTATAGAAACTTCATTCTCTACAACCTTTTACATTTCTTTGCAATTTTCTACCTCATTTCATACACATGGTTCCTTTCCCATAGCAAGGGGATGTCATGCATGCTTCAAGAGGGAGATAAATGAACTAAAACCATCATTCATTTCCTCAAGCATCACATAATAGATGCCTTAGCCATGCCTTATTCTACACAATTTGATCATCTTCAACAATTATGACTGCATATAAGCTTTCAGTACACATCTCACACGTGGACTTATGCTCACCGATTTCCATGGCACAATTCCACCAATAGGGGATTTGCCCTTATATAGATCGTAACCCCTAATAGCTTCATTCAGAGTTTCCCCTGGAATGTAAGCTTCATTCACAAATCCCACAATAATTTGTACAAGAAGGCCATAGGACTGTAAAAAGTTCATGCAATCAGAGAAGAAAATTGATATCAGATGCGATACATATATAAGATGAGGCTAAGAATAAATAACATAATGACCAATGATAAAGGTGATTGCAGATTCAACATATTGGTAATCCATTTTAAAGCACTCTACTAGCATGCGGGGAGTAATTTGTTTGTCTTCTATAACTTTCCATTCTTGAATGGGGAGAAGAATTTGATAGTTCTAAGGTAGGAGTGTCATTGAATAGGATATAGAGGGAAAAGAGTTATGTATGCCAATGGTAACAACACAACTTTAACATATGGCAATATGAAGCAAACAATAGTACAAGGTCATTGTTCATGTTAAAAAAAATATCTATAAAGATTCATTTCTTTGATATCAACACTTTTGGCCAATGTATATGATAACTTGCAAAAAAATAAGCATCATCAATCATCCATAATTTCACTCATACACTGTCCCAATATCAATTCTTTTCTTCCCTGCCACCCAATTACAAAACTTGTCGTGTTTTCCATCCTACTCATTTGACCCTTGTTGCTAGAAAACCATTCTCGACCAAGAGGATAAAAAAATGAAATAAATAGAACAAAATTGGTTCACTTTTCATATGCATGTCCACCCTTTAATTTTCATGCATATTATATGTTTCCAAAATATAAAGTCTTTATAATCACATGGTGATTATAAAGTCTTTTTTAATGACATGGTGATTAGAAACCCATCACGTTTGAATACTCGTGGAATTAATGGCATACATATACCACCATGGCATCCACATTAGCCTCTCTTCCAATATTTCATGCCTACGAATTGCCAATTCCTTGCCTTCAATTTCCCTCCCTTATCCATCTCTTCTACCTTCCTATGGACAACTATGTATTGCCACAAATGCAACCAGAGGTTTTCTAAAGAGCATGACAAATACCATGCAAATCCCCATTCTAACAATGCTTCGTTCTTACAATGTTATGAATTATTTTGTGTGACTTTAAGTTGGGGCCATACTCTTCAGAATGTTGTCATAGTTAACCATTTCTATATAAGATAGCCCTTCCTCTAGTAAATTTTAATGCATTACTATGAAAAAAAAAGTAGATCCATCAAAGTGGTCTTTTAGAACATTCTTGACTAAATGACACAAGAGCCAACTATTGTGTATAGATTATTTTTCTCTAGGGAAACTATAGGAATGTGCGGATTTACAAGATCAATAAACAAGAGATAAATTATCTCCAATACAACACAACATCAAAATCAAGGAAACAAAAAATAATATCTTAGATTTTTTGAATATGTTTGTGGCAAATTCCATATGAGCATAAGTGGGAGGTGGTTTTATTAACAACAAACAATAAACTTTGAAAATGATCACATGCTCTAACTCATAGCTAATAGAGTCCTTCCATCCCTCTCAAAATTAACAAGTTTATTATTTGTTATCATCAAAACTACCTCCCAAGCTTGGTCACCCTAGATTTGCAACACCATATGTTTTTGTTTTTTTTGTCTCATATCTGAATTGTTTGACTAATGCACAAGTAGTGTGATCCATTAATCTTTGCTACACTATACCATAAAAATCAAGGTACCAACTACCAATATAGTAGATTTCTAATATGTTTGTGGCAAAGTCTAGGTAGGTAGATTTGAGAGGGGGGATGGATTTAACAAGAACAAGCAATAAACTTTCCCAATGATCACATGCCTGTAACTAATATTTAACTAAATAGTTCATATAATATCCAAATCACCAAGTTTAATGTTTGTTATCAATTTACCCGCCTAGCAAGCCCGCCACTATGAATTTGCAACACCATATGTTTTTCTTTCTCATGTTCAAGCTATGATACTAATGCACAAGTGTTGCACTCCATTAAACCATCTACGACAATAAACTATGAACAAGGAAGGGTGAGTTGTCCTCTGTGGTTGTATTATTGAGATTACCACATATCATGCTCCTATGTTTGTTTTCTTTATTTTCTTGGCTGAAATTTAGTTTTTGGTTCGGCGGTCGGCGGTTACATGAGTTAGATTAATAGTTGGAAGGTGGATGGTTTGTAAGTAGACTCCAATGGTTATAAAGAGAATATCGGATGGACAATCCAACAAATGGAGATAAGAGACATATCGAAGAGAGCGGAAAACGCGAGGGAACTGATCAAGCAGTAGAAAAATAAAGATAGAAAGAGAGAAGGATATTGGTTGGAAGAAAAAGGATAGACAAAGAGAGATGTATTAGGGAAAAATCAGAGACCATTTCGGTGAGTTGGAGGCTAGCAGAATAGAAATAGAAGAAGGGTGTCATTGATTCTTGAAGAAAGTCAACCATAAGCGATCAACAAAGGGTTAGGAGAAATTGGTTTCTAGTTTGTGTTATCTAAATATATATGACTATCAAGGGATTTTAATCATCATTCTATATGCGATAGAAATAAAATGATTATTTTGGTGTTTGTTGTTTGGTTTATTGGTTGTATATTTTGATTTTCTTGTTCTCCTATAAATGTATTGTCAATAGCATTGTTTTGAGTTTACGAGAGTTTAGTTTTTTGTTCTTTCTAAGTTCCCGTCAAATTAGAGACATAAGTGATTTGCCAATTTTTGTTCATTTGGAATTTGACTTACATCAGATTGGTATCAAAGCTAGAGACCTTGAGTGTGTAGGCAGAGCATTAGATAAGAGGCAACCTCTGCCAGGACTTGCGAGTAGCAGAAATAAAAAGTGTGAACATGAAGATTACTGAGTAAGGGAAAAATATTGCAGTAGTAAGAAGAATGAGGATTAGTGTAAGAATACCTATAATTATCCCATCTTGGAAAAAGTATTGGGACGAAGTGGAGAAAAGAAAGCTTTGTGAGAAATTCGAGATGATTGTAAGAAGAATGGATGCATTGGAAAAGAATTATTTTCCTAATCAAGTTGTAATTGTAGGCAATAGAAAAGAGGAAGTAGATAGTGCATAGGCAGTAGGGACACATCCCTTGGATTTGTGGAAGAAAAGAATGTAGATAAGGAAATGAATGTAGCAAGGGTTGAAAGCCAAGGAGAAAAGAATGAGACTACAACAATTCAATGAGAAGAAAATGTTGGGGCAACAATAGAGAATGAGGATGATGATGAAGACTGCATACATTTTGTAGATGTTAATGAAGAAGATTACCAAGTAACAAAAAATGACAAAAATAATAATTTTCAGAATTTCAGAAGCTCAAATTTTTATCTCCTTGAGGATTTAATGAAAGATGGTGCTTGAAGTGATTCAAAGTCCAATGATGGAGAAAATCTTATTCATGTTTTCATTTTAGAAGATGACAATTGTAATGAAGATGAGGATAAATTCATGTTTGCAAAAGAGAACTTGGGATTTGAGGCGATATTCAATTTTAAAGAGCATCTTGAAGGAGAAAGTACAAACTTGATGAATGAAGTTACAATAGAGAAAGAAAGTGCAAAAGATTCAATTGGGATTGTAGTGATAGAACATGGTAATGATACCATGGATGGTGATGATGTAGATAATTTATTGTTAAAAGATAATGTCGCAAAAGTGAAGATTCATGAGGTAACTTTCTTTACACATTGTGACGATGAAGTTTTATTTGTTGGAATCCAATAACACCGAGAGGGGGGTGGGGGTGAATCAGTGTTATAGCGGAATGATTAATTTTAGCCTTATTAAAGCATGCATACACCAATCGGTATACCAATACATACAAAATTGAAAGAAGTAAAGCAAACAATAATCCAATCACATAAATGAGAATCACAACACACAGAATTATATGTGGAAAACCTCAAAGAGGAAAAACCACGGTGGGATTTGTGACCCACAATATCATCCCACTGGCCATATGAAGAGATATTACAAAATATAAAGGGCTTGCACTTGTAGGAAGGCTTACAGCCTAGAGCACACTGCTCAATCACAAAAGGAGCCTCATTGACTACATATAAATCCAAACTTCAATCTAGAGAAATGATTGAACTACTAAGATAGCATCTTCTATGCTAGAATACAATTTTGGTTAAGCTCTGTCTATTCCACTCTGAAACCCTAAACCCTTTACTGGAATAACCCTTACATAAATATCCTCACATACATGATCTCTCAGATATATTTCACATCATATCACATCCACATATTCCATCACCATTTCATTTCTTAAAATGATCTAATCCAACTGACCTATATACCCTATACAATTTATCATGCCTTATGTCGGCTTACAAAGATATTTACAATATCAAATTACATGTCAGCTAGATAACATAAATATATGAATATCAAAATCAATTACCGATGTCGGATCAAGAGATGTCGACCTCCAATACCGATAACCATATTCTAAACCATGTCGACCTGCATTGCTAGTAACCAAAGATATCCTTCTATCCTGCCGGTGTCAGTGTCGGTGCCGGTGTAGTATCTATGAAGTGCCTGTCGGTACACAACTGGACCAAAACATGAAGCCAGAACAAGATACCATGTTGCCATCAATGATAACATAGTGAAACCAACCAACTGAGTGTCAATTGTCAACATTATTTATATTTAGGATGATACCAGTTGATGGCTATGAAAACAAGACAACATTGTGGCAATTTGTAGTTGACAAAGAATTTAGAAGGAGAGGATATAAAAAGAAAGAAGAAAGAAAACAAATGTAGATTTAGAAACTCAAAAAGAGAAAATCCAAGCATAGAAAGAATTTGGAGGAGAAAAGACAAGGGAAGCAAAAGCAGATCAATTGGAAGAAGAGGAAAAAGAAAGTGCAACTGGAACCTATTGCTGACTTCATGCACATGAGCACATGATTTCTCTAGTCTCTCGGGGAGTCTGATGCAAGAGCATCATTCTCCTTTGCTTGTTTTCTTTATTTTCTTAGCAGTTTGGAAAAATTAGGCTAAAATTGAGTTCTTGGTTCAATCATTGACAGTTAAAAGAGTTAGATGAATGGTTGGAAGGTGGATGGTTAAGATACTTTGGAAGTAGAAGTTGATGGTTATAAAGAGAAGACTAGAATGGTGAAAAGGGGTTGGAAAATTCAAGAGACAAAGAGAAGAGATAGATGCCAAGACAGATCGAAGAGAGCAAAAAATATGAGGGAATCGATCAAGCAATAGAGAAACACAAATAGAAAGAGAGAAGGATATTGGATGGAAAAGAGGATAAATAAAAAGAGATGGATTGGGGAGAAGCAAAAACCATTTGGGTGAGTTGGAGGATAGCATAACAAAAATGGAAGAAGGGTGTCATTGATTCTTGAAGAAAGTCAGCCAAAAGCGACCGAAAAAGGATTAGGGGAGTTGGCTTTTGGTTTGTGTTATCTAAATAAAGATGACTATTGAGGGATTGTAATCATCATTCTATATGCAACATAAATAAAATGACCATTTTGGTGTTTGTTGTCTGGTTTATTGGTTGTCTATGTTGATTATCTTGTCCTCCTATAAATGTATTGTCAAAAGCTTTGTTTTGAGTTCTTGAAAGTTCATTTTTTTGTTCATTCTAAGTTCCTACCAAATTAGAGACAAAAGTAATTTGCTGAGTTTTTGTTGGTTTTGAATTTGACTTACATCAATTATGCCATTACATCCTCTTTTCTACCTTCCCATACATATTATCTTTTGTAATTAAACTTTACAAAACACAGTGCAACAATCTTACATCGAATGCCACAAATGTAGTTCAAAACAAAATAAATCCTTCACTATTTAGTGGACTAATGGTGACTTACATAAAGCAACACATCATATGAACAATCAACTTGTCATGTACAATATTGTATTTGTACTGAAATGGAAAAGTACTTAGCTGATTGATTACATATGAAAAATAAAAATCTCAGGTATTACTCATTGCTATTACTAATAATCTTATTATATTGACTGTCCAAGGGGTTGATCTTAACTTGTTAAAACACTGGGTTCTCACTGTGGAGACCCAAGTTCAATTCCCAATAGGGACATCTAAAGTGGAATTCTAAGTTGTGACTCTTGGCCTTCCATAATGGGGACGGTCTTGGCTTATTAAAAAAAAAAATTATTATATTGACTAACATTTATTATGTGAGACCAACAATTTCATTGTATTGGCTGAGAGTTTTGATGTGTTGAAGGTATTCTAATTAATTGAATCTACATAATAATCATTTCTTGATGGCACACAAATATCCTCCCTACAAAAAGAGGGGATCTCAATTCTACAAATGTGAACACGAAAAGTCATGACCTAAATAGGGTTTTGAAATTTAAAAAAAATGCTCTTCCTCTCTATAGCCTAGCTTATAGTCACTGTACCCTCTCTCCACAATAAAAAAAATACACAAACCCTAATTGGTTAAAATGTTTTCACCTGACAAGATAATAAATACTTGCCTCCCTCTACCACTCTTCAATATCCACCTACACGCCCTTTTCATCTACCTCTTTGCAAATAATCATGCAGTTTATTTGCTAGATGTAATGAACTAGACTAGCCAGAAGAAATAATGAGCTTCAAGTTTTAATTGAGTAGAGATGTCAAGGTTCCTCTTTTATTAACCCTCTTTTTGAACTTTCCAAATGTATGAGTCTACCAATCAAAATTGGGACATCGACAACTTCTGTTGTAGTCAATTTCATCGTTAAAAGAGTGAGATTAGGTTTTTTGCCTGTTGGTCCTTTCCCATAATGTTGATTTATGTGTGTTGTTAGTATGTGACACGATGTTAAATACATGTGTTAAGATGACATTTTTATGGAGATTAACTCCTAAACCGACTATCCTCTATACAAAGTAGGACTTTGTATAAAGATAATTACATCAACCATACATAAAATTCACAAACCATACATCCATAAAAGTGCTCTTTGATAATAGCAGCCATGTTGTAAGGAGTAGACATAAACCATCCATCAAGTGGAATGTCTATGTTCTTCTTGTTATCTCTTAAAGTTGTACCCTCACAAAGTTGCAAAACTTATTACTTTAGAGGAACATGGAATCACCTTAAATTTAGAGTGAATTTCCAGATAAGGTTGGCTCCTAGCTAGTAATCACCTAAACATTACTAAAATTGTAGAGAAAAGGGAGAGAGAAGAACATAAACTGAAAACTAGAAATTGAAAATAAGGGTGATACACCGAACTGAAAAGGACTATGAAATTCACAACCTCAATCTCTTGCCTGCAAAAATATAAAAATAAAGTTGCACAACCTATCACTACATGTCTTTGCATAAATATTTCACAAAAAGATCCTAGAACTCAAGAACTTTTAGTAGGAAGAAATCTTCACAACTAAAAGTTATTTTGCACTTCAAGGCACAAGTTGCAACTTGCATTGACACACTTTTTGCATAAAGGTATCAAGAAGCATGAGATAAAGTTAAAAGGAAATAATCAATATTCTCACAGATAACTTGATCAATCATTTAAGAATACACAATAACACAGAGAATAAGAAGGCAAAAACTCATATCAATTGCATCCAAGGTTCTCATTGTATTTCATATCCCAAACTAAGTTACAAAGTATGCTAATATTTGCCAAAGGACTAAAAAAAGCCACTAAGTCCATAATGCATAATAAGAATTGAGTACAAATAAGTCAACAAAGTGACTATATCCATTCACTTCTAAGCAATTACACCAAACAAGGAATTAGAAGCTTCCTTGGGTTGAATGCCTCCAAAAATCCTAAAATCTAGCAACTAGATCTTCTCCAAAAGAGCTCCAAAGTGTTGAAAAGGTCAACTTTGACCATATCCAACCATAAAAGCACTCCAACTTCCCTTAAATTGACTCAAAACATCCCTATATTCCCTCTACATGCTTTGCCACCTTTCTAACCTCCCCATATCTTTGGCACATGTTTTGACACCTCCCTATACACTTGCCCTTTCCTCATAAATTTATATTACATCCCTTGACTCAAAAATAAAGGCAAATGAAATAACTTTAAACCATAAATAAGAGAAATTGCCTCTATTTTGCATTATAAATAATACTTGCTAAGTGTTATACAACATTATTTTAGCAAATATTTATATTTTATCTTATGCAAAGACACAAAATAAAAAGAAATCCCTAAGGGCTACGGGAAACTTATTAAGGAGAAGAAAATAAAACAAAGGTACAAAATTTGCTTTTGACCGAGTACTTTCTAGGGTAAATAAAAACCCTAAAGCAAAACAAGAGATCCATTTTACATTCTATGTATGTGAATTTTGCCTTGTTGTTGTTCTGGAGAGGCGTCACCATGAGAACTCTCATTGTGGAATTTCTTGGAAGATTTGCAGTTTCCGAGCATGGGCAGATCAAATTTGGTAAGTGCTTTCTGCTCTGAATGTATTGATAGGGAGAATGCTAGTAAAGTGCTCAAAAGGCCAATTTGCTCAAGAGGTTCAATTTGTTACCCAAAAACTTGTTTGATTCTTTTGTATGTGTTTATAAAATCATTCTTGTGGTTATAGTACCAAGCATCTCATGTATCACTTCCCTAACACACTCCCCTTTTGGTGAAAGCTCACTCTCATGCTCAAATCTACTCAAATTGCTCACTCCACCCCTCAACACACCCCCAATCTCTGATCTTTGGCATTCAACCCTCTGTTTCAGAGTTCTTTAGGAGTCTTTTGCATGGACAAGTAAGGGCAGTAAGGCTTTGTTCCATTTTTTACGCTCAAATTTTAGTTTAAGGCACATAGCCTTGGCTTACTCAGCTAGGCAACCAAGGATCCAAAACCTCCAAAAAGGCTACACATTGTCCAGGGTTTCATTTGGAGTTTGTCTCACTATTTAGGATTTTTATCCTAAGGTTTCACAAACCCCCAACTCCTCCTTACAATCAAGTTTGAGCATTTTGGCCAAAACTGTCATTTGTGTGTTATGCAACCAAAAAGGGCTACTAGCCTGTGGAGGCCTAATTGGCACTTTTTTTTGCTTATTCTGCTAAATGATGGATAAAACCCTCCACAAAGTTGACTTGGTTGATGGTTTAGAGGTATTTGCTAACATATTTTCATGGTTTAGGCCCTTGTCATTGCGATATGAAGACTGTCCACAAAATTGGGCTTAAAAGTAGGGTTTTGGAGGGTTTTGAGATGTAGTCTTTGGGTTTGCATTCTTATGCTCTTCTACAAGTGCTTATATCTTCATGAGACCTCTGAAATGTCTTCAACATGATTCCCCTACCTCTTCCATACAAGCATTTTACCAAACACTTGGCCAACAATTACAAAATCAGTCAATTTATCACTGTCACAGTCAAGACTGTCCCTTTTACCAGTCAATCTGCTGCTATCTCTTTGGCCCTGCAAGACAAGGAGTATGAACTGGAAAGTAGAATTCCATGAGGTTTGTAAAACATTTTTGAACTCTCCTATTACATAGCCTTTATAGTTACAAGGCTTGGATCATGCTTTGAAGCACTCCATGAGCATTTTTACAAACACAAATTTCAAAAAAATGGTGAACTCACTATTTTGCTTACAACAAGAGAATGATTAAATGAAACAAACTATTCTAACACATCAAAATGATGTATAACAACCTTGATCACAAGCCCAGAACTCTTCCTCATTCATTTGTTCACTCCAAATCATTTTTGGGTGCAATTTTTGAGTTTTAACCATGAACTAGCCGAGTTGCTCCAATTTGTCTAGTTCTCACTCAAATGCATCTTCAAAACACTCCTCTGGCACAAAATGAAATATAAGTACACTATATACAATAAAATCAACTTGGCAAAATCCATTGGAGGGATCCCAGACCTGGCTCAACCAAGTTGATGCATTTTAGAACCCCAAAATCCTTGTCAGGACAATAACTACACAAAAAGGAAACTATTTTACACAACCACCTTGCAAATGAAAAACTGATGAAACAATTACATGGGAAGCTTTAGAATATCAACATTTCCACTTCCAAGAAGGTACAGTACAAAATTGCACAGCTACAGTACGGACTGTTATTCAAAAGGAAGGAAAAACAAGGTAAAAACCAGATTTTTGTTCTTTTCTCATTAGCAAATCTTTGTCATTAAAATTTCCAACCTTGTCCAAGGCAAAGGAATGTATTTTTAAAGTTTGAAAAAGTATTTATCAAGCCCAGTACGGACAGGAGGCTTTCCCAACTTCATTTTGCAAGAAAATTACAATTTTGACAACTTTTCTTGCTCAAAAAGGCATTTTTGACAATATAGCCTTATCAACTTGTCCAAACAACTTAAACATGCCTTAAAAACACCTAAAAAACATGTTTCAATTCTCTTGAAGGCATTAGAAGACCTTTTTGGCAATTTTGCACATTTTTGCCAAAATTTGTCAACTCAAAGCCTAAAGAGCAAAACTGATCTCTAGAGCCCAAAAAGAGATCAAACCCACTAAACATGACACAAAACAACCTAAAACAACATAATAAACCTAACACAATACTTTACAAACATAAAAGCATTAAATACTAAAAAATGGGAGTTTTACTCAACTATGTGCTCCTACACCATACTCCCCCAAAGACAAAGAAGTCATGTGACTCCTTGAGGTAGCAAAGAAGAAGGTATGCCAACTTTCTGAAATTCCACTTCAGGTATCCATGTGGCCTCTGAGATAGGCTGATCCTTCCATTTGATGAGATGCTCTATGTAGGTGTGATTCCTTGTCTTTTTGAGAATTCCGGAGTCTAGAACCTGTTCTGCTTGGGGAAAATAAAGAGAAGGGAGAGATAGATCAGAAAGGGATTTGGAAACATTTGAAACTCTTTCAATCTCTTCAAGTGGCTACCCTTTGAAAATAATCAGATCTGCAACATTAAAAATGGGGGACAAAGAAACATTAGTAGGCAAATCAACTTTGTAAGCATTAGACCCATACTTAGCCAAGATCTTGCAAGGGCCTATCCTCCTCATCTGAAGTTTGCTTGGAACTCCCTTTTGTAGCCTTGCCTTATTCAAATGAACCATCACATAATCACCTATGGAAAACTGAACATCTCTCTTTGTAGCATCCACTCTTGCCTTGACTTTTTGAGAGGTATCTTGGAGAGCTTGTCTCACTTGCTCATGAACATCCTTCATGGACTGAGCCATGTCATCTGTTGTTCCACTCTTATGCTGCAAGTTAGTGATATCCCTCAACTCCATTATACCCCTTGGATGCATACCATAAACAACTTCAAATGGACTTTTACCTGTAGACCGGTTAACACTGTCATTGTAGGCATATTCTGCTTGATGAATGAGCTGATCCCAACTCTGCCCATATTCCTTTGTCAAACACCTAAGCATGTTTCCAAGAGACTTGTTCACAACTTCGGTTTGGCCATCAGTTTGTGGATGATAAGTTGAACCAAAAGAGGGATTAGTACCCAATCTCTTCCACAATGTCTTCCAGAAATGACCAAGAAACTTAACATCCCTATCTAAAACAATGCTAGTAGGCAAACCATGAATTCTAACTTCTTTGAAAAACAAATAAGCAATATGACTTGCATCATGTGTTGTCTTACAAGGAATAAAGTGAGCCATTTTGCTAAATTTGTCAACCACTACAAAAATGCTATCAAATCCTGCTTGAGTTGTAGGTAATCCAACCACAAAATCCATACTAATGCAATCCCAAGGTCTATGTGGGATAGGAAGAGGCTGATACAAACCAGCATTAGAAGAATCACCTTTGGCTTTCTGACATACCAAGCATTGCTAAACATACCTCCTGATGTCTCTCTGCATCTTAGGCCAATAATAGAACCTTTGAACCAGCTCTAAGGTCTTATTGAGACCGAAATGTCCACTTAAGCACCCATTGTGCTTCTCTTGAATGAGGTTCTCTCTCATAGAACCTTTTGGAACACACAACTATCCACCCCTAAATAGCAAACCATCCTACAAAGTGAAATCAACATATGCACCATGGAAACTATTCTCAAAATCTTGACAAACCTTATAAGCTTCAGCAAAATCATCATCAATAGGATACAAGTCTTTGAAACTATCAATACCAACGCTCTGAACTTGAATCTCATTACTAGTTAACAACCTCCTACTCAAAGCATCTGCTACTTTATTCAGCTGACCCTTCTTATGCTTAAGAGTAAAAGTGTAAGCTGGTAAATATTCTACCCATTTAACATGCCTATGATTCAATTTATCCTGTGAGTTCAAGAAACTGAGTGCCTGATTATCTGTGTATACAACAAACTCTTTAGGAAGAAGACATTGTCTCCATTTCCTAAGTGCTTGTACTAATGCATAAAGTTCTAAATCATAGGAAGAGTACTTTTTCTTTGCATCATTCAACTTCTCACTAAAAAATGCAACTGGTCTATTTTCTTGACTTAAAATAGCTCCTACAACAATATTACTAGCATCACATTCAATAGTAAAAAGTTTGTCAAAACTAGGTAAAATGAGCACTGGTTGAGTAGCTACTTTAGTTTTCAATAATTCAAACCCCTTATTGGCTGCACTTTTCCACTGAAATTTTACCTTTACACCCCCTTTGATGGTGTCCAACATTGGAGCACAAATCTCACTGAATCCCCTGATGAACTTTCTATAAAACTGTGCCAAACCATGGAAGCTTCTGACATCACTGGCTATCCTAAGAGTTGGCCAACTGGTTATTGCTGCCACTTTTGATTGATCCATTTTCAGATTGCCTCCCGATACAACAAAACCAAGATAGACCAATTATTGCTTCAATAAATCACATTTTTCTAGATTAATGGTTAGCTGTTCATCAGATAACTATCTCAAAACAATAGCTAAATGCTTCAAATGCTCTTCCTTAGTCTTACTGAAAATAAGAATACCATCTAAATACACAACAACAAACTTGCCAATGAAATCATGTAAAACTTCATTCATGAGTCTCATGAATGTGTTGGGAGCATTAAAGAGTCCAAAAGGCATGACAAGCCACTCATAGAGACCCTCATTTGTTTTGAAAGTTGTCTTCCATTCATCCCCCTCTTTGATTCTTATCTAATGGTAACCACTCTTCAAATCAATCTTGTTGAAATATTGTGTACCCCCCAAACAATCCATCAAGTCCTCTATCCTGGGTATGGGAAATTTGTATCTGATGGTGATCTTGTTTATGGCTCTGGAATCTATACAAAGCCTCCATGTTCCACCCTTCTTAGGTGCCAACACTGTAGGTGCTGCACAAGGACTAATGCTTTTCCTAATCAGCCCTTGGTCTAAGAGTTCTTGTATTTGTCTTGCTACCTCTTTGTTTTGTTCAGGGGTCATCTTGTAGGCTGCCTTATTGGGCAAAGGGGCTCCAGGTATGAAGTCAATTTGATGGCTAATGGCTCTAGAAGGTGGTAAGGTTGTAGGTGTACCATCACTGATTATTTGTTTGAAGTTATCAAGGATTTGCTGCACCTCATATGGTATCTCAACTTTCTTTTCTACCTTTTCTTCCTTGGGTTTCACTATGAGTGCAAATCCCACTCCTTCACCTTCTTCTAGTGTTTTTATGAACTCTTTCTCATTCACTAACAAGATGTTAGGTACTTTGTTGCTGCTCTCTACTTCTTCAATGAGGGATTGGATCTGGTAGGTTACTCCATTTTTTTTAAATGAGTAGGAGTTTCTTTCCCCATCATGTTGTGCTTTTCGGTCAAACTGCCATGGTCTACCCAATAGCAGGTGGCAAGCATCCATAGGAAGGATGTCACATAGGATCCTATCTACATATCCACCTATGTGGAAATCTACCCAGGCTTGCTCATTTACTAACACATGTTGTCCCTTATTTAACCATGTGACCTTGTATGGCTCCTTGTGTTGTATCCTAGGTAGTTTCAATTTGCTTACTGCTTCCTCTGAAATGATGTTATCTATGGATCCTGAATCTATGATCACCTTACACACCTTTCCCATGATTTTACACTTAATCCTGAACAATTCTCTTCTTTGTGAGGCCTCTATACTATGTGGCTTCTTCATTAACACTCTTTTGATCATCAAACTCTCACCATCTTCTGAAGCTAAGTTGTTCAATGCTGAAGTTTTGGTATTACCTTCATCTTCCTGAGCATAATTTACCCTCTTTTCACCACCATAGGATGAACTAGGCTTCTTTGGGCATCTATAGGCAGGGTGGCCCAACTTTTGGCAGTTATAGCACTTCATGGTTGAGAATTAGGACCCTCTCCCTGGTCCATTAGATCTACCCCTACTCGGGTTGCTTGATCCCCTACCCCTATAGTTGGGTTTGCTCTGAGAATCCCCACTTTGCTCAACAAGTTTAGACTCTCCTTGGGATCATTGATCTATGCTCCTTCCCCCAAAACTGCCTCTATGGCCTCTACCATCTCTTCCCCTACCTCTTCCTCTATTGTTTTTCTCTTGCTTTCTCCTACCTTTCTCTTCCACTTTGAGTGCCAATTGATAACACTTGTGGACTGTTTGTGGGCATAACAAGCTCATCTCTTCCTGGATGTTCCACCTTAACCCATTCAAGTACCTTGCCACTTTTATGCTCTCATCCTCCACTACTCTAGATCTCATGCACAATTTTTGAAACTCTTCAGTGTAGCTACTGGCATCTAGGTCTTTTTGTCTCAAATTTTGTCTTTTCCAGTGAAGTTGTATTTCATAGTCTTCAGGAAGGTAGGTTTCTTTGATTTTGGCTACCATTGATTTCCAAATGGCTATTGGTTGCTTACCTCCTTTCACCCTTTCCTCTTGGATGAATTTCCACCATGTTAAGGCTGCCCCTCGCAGCCTTGATTTTGCCACCTTAACCTTTTGTGCTTCAGTCACTCCATCACATTCAAAATGGTTATCTAGCCCTTCAATCCACTCTATTAGAGCATCTGGATCCATCTTCCCACTGAAAAGAGCCACTCCCTTTAAGGTTTTACCACTCATAGCTCTCAAGGCTTTCAAGAATGGTTCTTGCTCAATGACAGGGTCGGGCATGGGGACTACATCCTCTATTGCCATCATTTTACCCTGATCTCCAACCTTATCATGGACTTCTTTAGTTTTGACTTCTACTTCAGCTAGTTTCATTGCTAGTTGATCTAATCTTTCTCTGAGTGCCCTATTTTCCTCTTCTTGGTCTTCAACCTTCTTGGGCAATTCTGCATTGGTCACCATGTTTTCCTACTGTTCCTTTTCTCCTGAATCTTTTGTTGGCTCTGATACCACTATGATAGGGAGAATGCTAGTAAAGTGCTCAAAAGGCCAATTTGCTCAAGAGGTTCAATTTGTTACCCAAAAACTTGTTTGATTCTACTGTATGTGTTTATAAAATCCTTCTTGTGGTTATAGTACCAAGCATCTCATGTATCACTTCCCTAACACACTCCCCTTTTGGTGAAGGCTCACTCTCATGGTCAAATCTACTCAAATTGCTCACTCCACCCCTCAACACACCCCCAATCTCTGATCTTTGGCATTCAACCCTCTATTTCAGAGTTCTTTAGGAGTCTTTTACATGGACAAGTAAGGGCAGTAAGGTTTTGTTCCAGTTTTGATGCTCAAATTTTAGTTTAAGGCACATAGCCTTGGCTTACTCAGCTAGGCAACCAAGGATCCAAAACCTCCAAAAAGGCTACACACTGTCCAAGGTTCCATTTGACATTTGTCTCACTATTTAGGATTGTTCTCCTAAGGTTTCATAAACCCCCAACTCCTCCTTACAATCGGGTTTGAGCATTTTGGCCAAAACTGTCATTTGTGTGTTATGCAACCAAAAAGGGCTACTAGCCCATGGAGGCCTAATTGGCACTTTTTTTTCCTTATTCTACTAAACGATGGATAAAACCCTCCATAAATTTGACTTGTTTGATGTTTTAGAGGTATTTTCTAACATATTTTCATGGTTTAGGCCCTTGTCATTGCTATATGAGGATTGTCCACAAAATTGGGCTTAAAAGTAGGGTTTTGGAGGGTTTTGAGATGTAGTCTCTGGGTTTGCATTCTTATGCTCTTCCACAAGTGCTTAGATATTCATGACACCTCTTACATGTCTTCAAAATGATTCCCCTACCTCTTCCATACAAACATTTTACCAAACACTTGGCCAACAATTACAAAATTAGTCAATTTATCACTGTCACAGTCAAGACTGTCCCTTTTACCAGTCAATCTGCTGCTATCTCTTTGGCCCTGCAAGAAAAGGAGTATGAACTAGAAATTAGACTTCCATGAGGTCTATAAAACATTTTTGAACTCTCCTATTACATAGCCTTTATAGTTACAAGGCTTGGATCATGCTTTGAAGCACTCCATGAGCATTTTTACAAACACAAATTTCAAAAAAATAGTGAACTCATTGTTTTGCTTACAACAAGAGAATGATTGAATGAAAAAAACTATTCTAAGACATCAAAATGATGTATAACAACCTTGATCACAAGCCCAGACCTCTACCTCATTCATTTGTTCACTCCAAATCATTTTTGGGTGCAAATTTTGAGTTTTAACCATGAACTAGCCGAGTTGCTCCAACTTGCCTAGTTCTCACTCAAATGCATCTTCAAAACACTCCTCTGGCACAAAATGAAATATAAGTACACTATATACAAGAAAATCAACTTGGAAAAATCCATTGGAGGGATCCCAGACCTGGATCAACCAAGTTGATGCATTTTAGAACCCCAAAATCCTTGTCAGGACAACAACTACACAAAAAGGAAACTATTTTACACAACCACCTTGCAAATGAAAAAAAGATGAAAAAATTACATGGGAAGATTTATAATATCAACATTTCCACTTCCAAGAAGGTACAATACGAAATTGCACAGCTACAGTACGAACTGTTATTCAAAAGGAAGGAAAAACAAGGTAAAAACCAGATTTTTGTTCTTTTCTCATTAGCAAATCTTTGTCATTACAATTTCCAACCCTTTCCAAGGAAAAGGAAGGTATTTTTATAGTGTGACAAATTATTTATCAAGCCCAGTACGGACAGGAGGCTTTCCCAACTTCATTTTGTAAGAAAATGACAATTTTGACAACTTTTCAAGCCAAATGACAACTTTTATTGCTCAAAAAGGCATTTTTGACAATATAGCCTTATCAACTTGTCCAAACAACTTATACATGCCTAAAAACACCTAAAAAACATGTTTCAAAGCTCTTGAAGGCATTAGAAGACCTTTTTGGCAATTTTGCACATTTTTGCCAAAAATTGTCAACTCAAAGCTTGAAGGGCAAAACTAATCTCTAGAGCCCAAAAAGAGATCAAAACCACTAAACATGACACAAAATAACTTAAAACAACATAATAAACCTAACACAAGACTTTACAAACATAAAATCATTAAATACTCAAAAATGGGAGTTTTACTCAACTAGGTGCTCCCGCACCATATATCATGCTTCATAACATGCAGAAAAAATGAACTTTTCCTGGTTTCTTCTAAGTATCCATGCTTGAGTGGAGCTTTTTCTTGATTTTTCTTAGTGGATGCAGTATCTTTGATCATGACCCTACTCTTTTCGGACTGTATCATAGCTTTGACAGTGATGGCTTCTTTATTGGCTACAACATTTCTAACTATGGCAAAGATTCTTTGAAGGCATGACTGTTAAACATATTCGAATGGCTTTCTCACTATATTATGACTAGGAGAATTCTATTTGATAGTCATCAAACCTTTTGACTGTAACATACCCTCTGTATTGGCATTCCATCATGACCTTACTATGTTGATATGATTTTTTTCATTTTTTTTTGTCTTTGATCATAACAGGCTTGTCACTCTTATGATGTCATAACTATGGTATTGTGACATATGCATCATATGTTATCATATAGAAAAAAACCTTATTGCTTTGTGTATGGTCTTCAATTTCTCATCATCTCATGCCATGGTTGTGTTCCACCTTGTGCTCAGTGTACGATGATTGTCAATGAAGGTTGTTGCCCTCTTTCTTTATCACTATCTTTAATGAATGTAAATGCCCCTTTTTTGGGTATAGGATTTGTTGCTAATACTCCTTTGTCTCGGACCTATACCCTGGTATTTTCATTGTATTGTTCTTATTCATTATCTGGCATTGAGTTTGATTGTTTTGACAGTGTTGTATTACTAACTTAAAAAGTTTTAATGCTTTTTAGAGGAATTCTAACCCTCATGCTTCTATTATCCATTGATTATGACTTTGGGTTTGCAACATTGCTTTCTTGAGCTAACTGTTCTTTGTTAGCATTGTGACTGTATTATGGTGCTCATGTTGTTCACTATGATGGTTGCATTAAGATATGCTCCATTGTTGCATTCATTGTTTTGAGAGATAAAGCATTGTATGTTGACTGTGAATTATGATTGTAGTCACATAAATCTGTCCATTTTAATTAAATGAATATTTCATATTTATTTGATTAAAAATCCACTAGCCATCAGTTAATTAAATTAATATTTAATTAATTCATCTTCAAACATTCTCCTATTAATTAAATAAATTATTCAATTTATTTTAATTCATTCATTCAACCAAATTCACAATCAATTAAATGAATAAATAGAATTTATTCAATTTAATCCTCTTTCCTCTTTTAAATAAATTAAATAAAACATTTATTTAAATCATTTATTCCCCCCCACTTGCATTTTTCTACATCTCCCACTTGCCTCCTAAATCCCTTTCCTAAATTCTTCTAGAACCTATCTAATCCTAATCAATTAGCCTAATCCATCCCCTAATTATTGTCACATTCCTAAGCAACTTAGAGTCACTTCTCAAAGACTTCAAAGTCTTTGAAAAGCATTAAATGCTTGGTGTGTTCAACAATTTAACCTCTAAAGTCTTCCAAACCACTTATGGCTCTTACATGACCATTTATGGTTAACCCCTAACTCAACCCTCATGTGACTCATGTGTCTCCTCAAGCATTTATTGCTTTGACCATGGTTATCCCTTTTACCTTTGCACAAGAGTTTATCTATTGGATAAAGGCTTTATTCCTTGAATAAAGAATTTATTCACTCAACCCAACCTTGACCTTAACTCCCAAGTTAACTCTCAGGTCATGTTAAGCATTTAATGCTTATTCCCTCTCCTCTCAACCTATCTCATACTGACACTTGTCATCCTGGGATTGGGTTGAAAGCCTTCACATGGATTTGATATTATTCAATCTTGACCCTTGTTGAGATTACTCAATCTCAACCATCCATTGCTCCATTTTCCCTATAAATAGAGCCCATTTCTTCATAACCCAGATCCTGAAAACTTGTATGCATTTAATCTATAGGCATTTCTAGAGAGCATTTAGCATCATATTCACTCTTTTGGTTTTAAAATCAATTAGTTAATTAGATAAATCTCTTATTTTAGCTTTTATTCACACTTGCATAACATAAGTCATAATCATCTACAATCTTGAATCTTCATAAGCATTCATAGTGCAAAAAGCTGCTGAGAGCTACGCTAATTTAGAACTTGGAGAGGAGAGGAACAAGGGAGAAGGAGCTAAGAGCATGGTAGAAGGCATTTGGAGATTCCTTGTTGTATTTGCTTCCATAGTTAAATATCTTATCATTTTTTTAGTGTCTCTTTTGATATGCCTGCTTAGAATAGTTTTTGGTTGATTAGCACTAACGGTTTCTTGTGTTTTGTGTGTTATATGACCACAGGTTTTAGTCTAACTTTGCCCCATTTTGCAAAGCATCATTTGGTGAACCCGACGTGAATCAAGCACCCAACAACATTTTTTGTTTACAAAACCAACTTTTTTGACTGTTTAGCTTGTCACACAGGTCACACTTTGGTGCTTTTATTCGTGCTTTAGCGCTATTGTTTTTGGTATTATAGCGCTTTTGTTCTTACAATAGCGCTATTGTCTAAGAATTAGCTCTTTTGCTAGTAGTGTGGGGCTTTTTTTTAATTAGTTAGCGCTTGTGTTTCTATCTTAGCGCTTTTGTATTGTTGTAAAAATCGTTTCCTTTAGCGCTTTTGTCTTTATTGTAGTGCATTTGTGTTAAGTAGCACTTCTGTTTTCACACAGAGTAGTGCTATTGTAATAGAACGTTGTAAAAAAAGGCATTGTAACTGATAAAATCATTTTCTTAAGGCTTGTGGAAGCCCACCATATGGTCAAATTTTACTAATTGTTTGCTTCATGTGCAGGTTTTAAAACTAACTCTTTTTTTGGCTTAAAAATTTTAAAAAACACTTCATTTTGGTGCTCTAAAACTTACTGTGTATGGTGAAAATGGATAACAATAATAACAATATTGAAAGGCTAAATGAATTCAACCACAAAACCCTAGCCTAACAATCAACAAAGATCCACCATAACATATGAAGATTACCTAAGACAATGCAAATCACATGAAATCACAAAGATTATACCATCACATGTCCAATAGGGTTTTGATCTCCATTCTTCCTATCTCCATTGATCTTGCTTGATATATTTACTCTTAGATTTTATGTGCACAAGAGCTCAACAAAGAACGGAATGTGGTTGCAAGTAGGATCGTAGTGTAGTCAAGTCCTCCAAATTGTCGATTAGGGTTTGATAATGAAGAAGGCATCTCCTTAAATAGAAGACACAATATGAAATGGAGGGATAAGATTGAGAGGTGTAAAAGGAGGTTGGCTATGATTAGAGGGTAGGTAGAAGAAATAATAAAATAATGAGAGGGGTAGGTAGTGTAGGAATTAAGAGATGAGTGACATGTGTCATGTGTAGAAAAGGATAATGAATTAATTAAATAAATAAAGATTTATTTAATTAATAGAAGAAGTGGGATAATTAAATAAATAAGAATATTTATTTAATTTAGGAAAATGATAATTTAAATAAATAAATGTATTTATTTAAATGAGAAATAAGGCTAGAAGAGGATAAATGAATTAATTAAATAAATAAAGATTTATTTAATTAATAGAAAAATTAAGCTTAGAAAATTAAATAAATAAAATATTTATTTAATTAGACATGACAATTTTAGGTGTCTACACTTACAATCAAACTTTATTTCTTGCAAGTTAGGCCTCATTTTTCTTTTGGTGCTTAAAATCAACAAGGCAAAATTCATTTCTTGCATCAAACTAAAAATTCACAATCAACACTTCAACTTATTGTGCAAGTAAAAAGAACAATCAACTTGTCTCAATTTTGCAAAAACGATTTTACTTCATGCAAAACGTGTTTTTCATTAAGTTGACCAGGATTTCAAATTCTAGTTTAATCAACATTTTACCTTTGAAGTTAAAAAGAACATCATGGTTGTTGGAGAAACATCTCCAATTAGATAGAACATCATTGCAATGACAAGTTAAAAAGAACAAGTGTATTTTGTGTTTGGCACACTTGTGCAAAAGAGTTGGTCGAGTGGTCCTACTTCTAACACACACTATCCTCTCCCTTGGCTTTCGTGGTCCTAGGTGCAAGAGAAAAGTGTTAGTAACACTCAAGTTTTATCTTTTTAAGAGAGGCCTGCCAAGAGACACATCACTCTTGGGAATGACCTCACACGGTAAATCCTTCGAGCTGCTATAGAAATCAGGTGAGAGCGAAAGTTGTAGCCTTGGGTATAGTTGTTCCTACAGTGTAACTTGCCAAAAGGACAAATGGGCCCCACCACAAGTTACAAGGCTCTTAAGTGAGTCACTGTAGAATGAACTTATGTCCAAAAACATCAAAAATTACTAAACACCTTTAAGTAGCAGCCCACTCATTCTATTGATTGAGGATATTTGTTATAAATTTAGTGCAAGAGCATAGATGGTTTTGCTCCCAAGATACTCACCATACATATTTCTTTCAGTAGAAACATAGCTTTTCGAAAAGTCACATGTGGCTTGATGAAAGTGGTGACTCCCCCATCATAGGGATCATCTATTTGTTATACTTGCGCAAGACTTAGTATACCACATCCTTACCTGCCACAACGGGATTCATAAGGTATGTAGTACCAAAGTCGAAGAAATATCAAGATGTGGGCTGAAATTATCGCAACTAGCCATTTGACCTTAGGGATAAAAAGTGTTTGAAGTGTTTTCATTTTTGAGTCAAAACCAGTGCAAATTGAGCCGACTTCAGGCTTTGGAAAAACACCTAAAATGCATTTGAAGGAAAGGGTCATTAAAAGTTCAAAAGATTGGGTTGATCTAGACCCGTACTTACTTGTGCCTTTTGTGGCAACATTCTTGTGTTTGTGTGCTTGCTTTGTTTTCTTGTCAAAGAAACATCATAAGAAACCAAAATCCAACACAAGCATTCATCCAACACAAACATTTTCAAAAACAAAAGATCGAAAAACCAAGAGCAACAACAAAAGTGTCAAATTATATGACCATTCTTCACATCTTGAGAAAGCAGAATCTTCATCAACACATCAACTTGAAGAAAAGACCATTGGTCTCAAAGGCTCTTATCAAAAGGAGGAAATTATTCTATCTTAATAGAAAAATCTTCATCTCTCATAGAACCTTCCTACGTCACATGTGTCTATATCTTCAAGGGAAATCAAATGAATTTGATCAAGAGTCATTAAACCGCGGGACTTTTATGCAATATAGAGATTTGAGTTATCATCAAAATAAGGGAGGTAAGATCAATCCTGCCTTCTTTCCAGATATTTGTATCACATATAACTTGGCTAGGGAAGAACCAACAACCCCTGAACAAACAGAGGAAGAATTTGTTCCTTTTGTAACACAAAGTATCTATTGAAGTTGAACATCTCATCCATTATCACATTCATATCTCATCAAATCCATTTCAACTCTCAAAACATCAAAAGGTTTTTTGTCCTAAGTTCTATTTCAAAATATTGCTTAAATCAAACACAATACATCACTTTTTAGAGTGTCTCTACATCTAGGATAAACTCATCCTAAGAGGCATTTCTACGCAGGTTAAAACTAGTCTATGAGTGAATCCTCTCATTACTAGGTAGTTGAGTATATAACACATCTCAGATCTCTCTAAACCTCATCATATCAAACTTTGTCAATCAAACACAACAAGCAATTCAAGAAAAAAAAACTTTGGTAACATCTACCTTTAGTGCTAGAGATTGTGAGATTTTGCCAAGATCAAGGGCACAATGAAAAGTATAAAAATAGAGACAAAAGAATGACAAGAACAAACTGTATTCTCATCAATATGAAATTGATCAACTGGATTCATCAATACAATGAATATAGGCCTTCTTATATAGGCAAGGCCATATGGATGTACGAGCACACAATCATGACATGTGGCTCAATGAGAAACAAGGGTAGGTAAGAAATACTAGGGGTAGGTAGGAGAAATAATATAATATTCCACAAGAGGTGGATGACCCACCGAATGTGGAGTGTAGCAGCAAAATAAGACCACAAAAGGTGGAATTTCTCCTACAAGCTCTATCCCTATGTGCACACTTCCCTAAGTGTCTCAAATCCAAACTACGAAGAAATGCATTATCCTAAGTTAACTTAAGTAAAGTGTAATAATATCCATAATGAATATTTATTTACACCAGCACCCCCCCTTAAGTGCAACTTAGGGGAATGAAGACTTAAGTCAACAATGCAAGATGGGTCCTGGCTACTAGGCCATGATAGGTACCCATGTACAATATGCAAATGCAAGCAAAACTATGCAAAGCAATCTCTCACAAATGGAGAAAGGGAGAAAACCCAATGGGAAAAAACTCCCCCCCAAAAGAGAGACGAATGTACAAAAGACTCTCAAAGAAGATGGAAAAAACCTCAAAGAGTAAAAAGTCCCCTTATAAGAGAGGAAGGAGAAGTCAGCTGACCCCCCCCTAATGACACATCCCGCACCCCAAAGAGAGCTCGCAACTGCTGGAACTTACTCTCAATGAAAGGTTTGGTGAATATGTCAGCAACCTGCTCCACTGTAGGACAATACTGCAAATCAATGACCTGCTCCTAAATGAGCTCTCGGATATAGTGCATATGAATCTCGATGTGTTTGGTCCGCTGGTGCTGGACCGGGTTCTTCAAGATTGCAATAGCACTCTGATTGTCGCAATGTAGAACTGTCGGCCATGGAGTGGTGAATCCAAACTCTGTGAGAATCTGCTGTAACCAAATGGTCTTAGTCGCTGCGTTAACAGCACCCCAATACTCAGCCTCAGTCGAAGAAAGAGCAATAGCATGCTGCTTCTTGCTCTGCCAACAAATGGGGCTTGAACCAAGGTGAAAACTGTAACTGGAAGTAGACTTACGATCATCAAGATCACCAGCCCAATCAGAGTCTGTGTAACCAACCAAGCGAAGTCATGTGCATGCTACATAGTGAATCCCATAGTGATGTGTACCCTGGATGTAATGAAGGATGCGTTTGGCGGATTTCCAATGAAGCTCATGTGGCTCCTGCATGAAGCGGGAAACCATGCCAACTGCAAATGAAATATCAAGGTGTGTATGGGTCAAGTAGATGAGACTACCCAGAAGTTGACGATACAAAGTGGCATCAACTGGTGGAGAAGAACATTGAGCCTCAAGCTTGACTCTTGAAAGAAAGGGAGTCGGGGCAGGCTTACAATCAGCCATATGAAAGCGTGCAAGTAGATCAAGAGCATACTTGGGCTGTGATAGTGTAATCCCAGAAGGTGACTGTGAAATCTCTATCTTGAGAAAGCAGTGCAAAAGACCCAAGTCAGTCATAGCAAATCTGTCATGCAAAGTAGATTTGACCCTACTAATGATGGATGCGATACTCCCTGTAATGATCAAATCATCAACATAGAGCACAAGTATCAAGTGAGAGTCATCCTGTTGCAAAATATAGACATTTGGATCGGAATGACACCTGGTGAACCCTGCGGAGAGAAGAAAGGAATCCATCTTGGCATACCAAGCCCTGGGGGCCTGCTTAAGGCCATAGAGAGATTTCCTTAGTCTGCAAACCAAAGAAGTATCCTGGATGAAACCTTGTGGTTGCTCCATATAAATCTCCTCATCAAGATCACCATGAAGAAAAGCACTCTTCACATCCATATGATGTACAACCCAACCATGAGCTGCAGCAATAGCAAGTGTCAAACGAATGGAGTTCATCTTGGCTACGGGTGCAAAGGTCTCAGTATAGTCAATGCCTGCAACCTGAGAGAAACATTTCGCAACAAGCCGAGCCTTATACTTATCCACACTACCATCCATTGCAAACTTGGTCTGATAGATCCACTTACATCGAACCATCTTTCTCCCCTTAGGGAGATGGACTAAATCCCATGTGTTGTTCCTTGTCAAGGAACTATACTCCTCCTCCATAGCTTGATCCCACTTAGGAACCCCTGATGCTTCCCTAAATGTCTGTGGATCAGAAGCGGTAGCAATGAATGCATGTGGAAGATCCTGATGTTGTGATTGAGTTCTCTATGTATTTGAAGGATCCCCAACAAGAGAACCCGCAGACTCAAGTGTTTGTCGAGCCCAATGAGGTCTAGGTGGAGGTGGAGAACGAGGCTCCTCAACTGCAAGTGGACCCTGTGGAGGTGTAACCCTGCGAGTCAGAGTTGAAGGAGTCTCATCATCTGAATCACTAGCATCACTATCCACAATGGAGGAAGGTGGAGGAGGTAGAGAGGCTAAGCTAGGAAAGCTTTCCTCAAAGTGAACACTCCTCTCAATGAACACCTCATGTGTCTTAGGATCCATCAATCTATATGCCTTAACACCCTATGGATATCCAACAAATATGCAAGGCCGACTCTGATGTTCCAATGCCTTGCGTTTCTGTGGAGGTATGCGAGCCCATGCTAGACACCCAAAGACTCTAAAATGTCTCACAATCAGTTTCCTACCAGCCCAAGCTTCAAAAGGAGTAATACCTTGCAAAGCTTTGTGAGGAACCCGATTCTGGATGTGTGTGGCACAATTGATAGCCTCAGCCCAAAAGGCGAGATCAAGAGAACGTGCATGTATCATACAACTAGCCATTTCTTTGAGAGTTTGATTCTTGCGCTCTACAACTCTGTTTTGCTGTGGAGTGTATGCGACAGAATGTTGAAGATCAATTCCCTCAAATGTACAAAAATCCTCAAGTCTTTTGTTCACATATTCCCTTCCATTATCTATGCGAAGAATCTTCACCATTTTCCCAGATTGCTTCTCCACAAGAGTCTTGAAGTTCTAAAATCTGTCAAATACTTCACTCTTATGAATAAGAAAGTAGACCCAAGTGAAGCGGGAGTAGTCATCAATGAAGGTGAGGACATAGAGGGCCTTGCTAAATGAAGGTGCTGGAAATGGACCTGCTACATCGCTATGAACAAGTTGAAGAACTTCCAAAGCTCTCCAAGCTTTCCCTTTATCAAACTTCTCTTCAGGATGCTTGCCCATGGAACAACCTAAACATACACCCTTTGAAAAACTGATTCGAGGTAGACCTGTGACCATGTCTTTAGTGCTTAGCTGTTGAAGATAGCGGTAGTTGAGGTGACCAAACGGCTCATGCCATAGCTTACTTTCTGAATTTGAATGAGTAAGCAAGGCCCTAGAAGGTGAACTTGGCACAAAGTGGGAGAATGAATAAAGTCTTGAGTTGTCATTGACTTGTCCCACTGCTACCAAGGCATCATCATCAAGTTCCTTTACCACAACTAAATCTGGTGTAAACTCAACCTTTTTCCCATTCCCATAGTGAGTGATTTGGTAGATAGAAAGAAGGTTGGTAGACAAGTTAGGAACATAGAGAACATTCTCAAATGTTCCATCATCCATGTCAACTGAACCTTTCCCTTCAACCTCTACTTGTGTATCATCACCTATGTAAATGTGAGGTACCTTAGATGGCTCCAATGAAGAAAACTACTCCTTTTTAGAACCCATGTGATAAGAGGCACCTGACTCAAGTATCCTTTGCTGTGAAGAACCTGTAGTAGCCACAAATGCTTTCCCTTTTCCCTTAGACTGTGAGGAAGAGGAAGGAGTTGAATCCTTCTTTGTGTAGGTAGATGGCAAGTTGATGTTGTTTTTCTTGAGAAGATTTGTCAACTCATCAACTTGCTTGGTGTGGCATCGATGCCCATCATGACCATACTTCTTGCAATATGCACAAGTTGGTTTATCCTTCTTAGGTGGTGTCCCCTTCTTGGAAGAGGATGAACAATCGCCTTGTGATGGAGAGGATGATTGTCCTTTTTCCTATTGTGGCTTAGACCTGGATTGCTTCTTCTTCTTGTTGGAATCTTTGCCTTGACTTCCTTGACTCCCTTGATTAGCCACCAAAGCCTTGGACTTTGAAGACTTGAGAAACCCCATGTTCAACAACTTAGATTGTTCCAATATCAACATTTCTGTGAAAGCATCAAATGAAGGCATAACATAGGAACTCCCCACTGTCAAACGATGAGTTTGGAAGCTAGACACAAATGCTACATATTCTGGTGCAAGCTTGTCCAACAAGTTGAATATTAACTGAGCATCCTTTTTGTCAATTCCACAATCCTTAAGCTTTGCTCTTAGCTCATTTTCTTTGGTGACATAATCTTGGATTGTATCAAAACTCTTGGGATCCAAGTTGGTGAGCTCATTGTCAATCTTATAACCTCTGATTTCATCAACTTGACCATACAATTTCTGAAACATATCCCAAGCATCTTTGATTGTAGTACACTTTTCAATATGAAAGATGAGGTCATCTGATACATACTTGCACAAAGTTCCAAGAGACATGCAATTCTTAGTTAGCCATTCTAATTGAGAATTAGGATCAGCCTTAAGATCAGGTGGTGCTGCTATTGTTCCATCTATATAATGCGTGAGACCTTTTTCCATTAATTTGCTCCATACTTTAATTTTCCATGATGCATAATTATGTGGAGTTAAAGGTGGAAATTTATGAGGACACATTGCAACAAAAATGAAAGAGCACAAGGAAAGAGAGGTACAATCACACAAGACACCCCCCCAAATTCACTCAATCAAAGAACCCCCCCAAAAGTGATGATTTGACACTTTATACTTAATGCATGTACAATGGGCCACTTGCAAAAAATGGCAAAGTGGACTTCTGATTTCAATTTTACAACTGCCTCAATAAGGCCAAAAGAGACTCAAACTAATAATGCAAGAGATCTAAACTAAGATCCAAGCAATTTACAAGTACCAAATAGGCCAAATAAGACCAATATCTGAAAGTACAATTTTTACTTAAAATCTCTTAAATCTGATCATAGATTATGAAAGTAGATGAAAAAACATGCACTTTCAAAAAAAACGGCACCTGAAAAGGAGGTCATATGAGCTCAAACGAGGCCTTTGAAGTTGCAGAATTGAGGATTGGATAGGTACAGCTGAGAGAATCCAAAAATTCTAAAACACCTATGCACCAAAACTGGAAAATAACCACAACACTGCAAAGAGCACGAAAAATTAGCTCAAATAAAAAAAAATTGCACCCAAAAAGGAGCAAAATTGAGCAAGTTATGGGCCTCCAAAGTTGACCCAAAAATCCAAACTGCTCAACGGAGAGGGGTCTAAAACTTTCCAAAGAAAATGCTGATTGGGCACTGACTGGGCACTAACTAGGTTCTACTGACTGGGCGCTGACTGTGCGCTGCTGACGTACCGCCCGAATTGGGCAGAAAATTCCTCCACACCCAAAAATCGATTTTCGCCAAAATAGGTCGAATTTATACTCGATTTTTATGGAAACGGCCTCCTGGACGCAATGGTGAGGTCGAAAATGCTTCAAGATGCCTCCAAAAAATATAGTTCCTCAGATCTGAAAATAGAAACCTTCCACGATGTCTCCAAAAACCAATCAATGAAGCCCCAATGGCTCTGATACCATGTGAGATTTTGCCAAGATCAAGGGCACAATGAAAAGTATAAAAATAGAGACAAAAGAATGACAAGAACAAACTGTATTCTCACCAATATGAAAATGATCAACTGGATTCATCAATACAATGAATATAGGCCTTCTTATATAGGCAAGGCCATATGGATGTACGAGCACACAATCATGACATGTGGCTCAATGAGAAACAAGGGTAGGTAAGAAATACTAGGGGTAGGTAGGAGAAATAATATAATATTCCACAAGAGGTGGATGACCCACCGAATGTGGAGTGTAACAGCAAAATAAGACCACAAAAGGTTGAATTTCTCCTACAAGCTTTATCCCTATGTGCACACTTCCCTAAGTGTCTCAAATCCAAACTACGAAGAAATGCATTATCCTAAGTTAACTTAAGTAAAGTGTAATAATATCCATAATGAATATTTATTTACACCAACAGAGATTCATATGTGAAACACTTCACCAAACATCGATCTTTTATTCCATCACCAACTCTTCATCATTTTCATCAAATTTCAACAAAAACTTGTAAACAAAATGGCTCATACCAGATCCAGGTCTAGACAACAAGAAATTGAAGAGGAAGAGGAGGAAAATATCAATGAATTCCAAGAAGCCCTTGGAGGAGACGTAAATGATGACAACCCAAGTACTCCTACTCCAGCGGCAATAGAAAGGGCACAACACAACCCTCTCTTTAATAGACTTTTTGATGAAATACTCAGGAGCAATGCAGATGCTCACTTTTTAAGACTTGCTCAAGAGGGGGATAAACTACCCTCTGACTTTGACGTTGCACAAATAAGACAAGCATCAGAATGCAAAAGTCATAATGAGGATGAAAGAGGTCGAGATCACATAAGATATAACCTTCATTAAGGTAATCCCCCACCTCCTCCTCCTCCAAATGAAATAGACATGTTGCGGAAACAAGTCAAAAATCTCACCCAACAACTTCATAGTGGTGTAAAAACTAATCAATTTTCACTTAATGACATTTGTCCCTATCCCTTTGATAGGAATCTGCATATGCCACCTTTTCTGCGAGGGTTTGACACACCCAAGTTTGAAAAGTATAGAGGAAAAGGAGATCCTTGTGATCATGTTAGAGAATTCCATTCAGCTTGCCTCGAAGTGGCATACGAGGATACTTACCTAATACAACTTTTTCCCCAAAGCCTGGGAGGAACAACCACATCATGGTTTTCCCGATTACCAGGTGGCATTAAGACCTTTGAAGAACTCATCCAGAAATTCCTGACACATTACTCACACAATATTGAACGTGATATCACAATGGCTGATCTATGTAACACTAAACAAAAACCAGGTGAGCTATTTTCAATCTTTCTACAACGATGGCGTCAAATGTCTAGCAGACGTTCTCTTCAATTACCTGAATAAGAACTAGTGGAAATATTTATTTCCAACTTAAATGACGAAATGGAATTTCACCTAGATGTAAAAGACACGGACTCTTTCAATGACATGATCACCAAAGGCTTGAAATGTGAGCGGGCTCTCATCAAAAAAGGGCTTATCAAGATATATAATGAGCCAAAGGATGGCCCTCTCCCGCACTTCAATAGTGACAAGCCTAACTTCTGGAATAAAAACAAAAACGTCGTTAATGACGGGGTTGTGGATGCAAGAACTATCAAAAGTGCACAACCTGTGGTATGATTTGCAGGACAAAATCCCCCACCCAAGAATAACACAGTTACTCCTCCAAATCAAGGACGCAACACATCTCAAGAAGAACCCAGACAACATTAGCAAAATTTTAAACCAAAATGAACATACACTCCCTTAGGGGAACCCATCAAAATAGTGTTACGTCAGTTGGTTTCTCAAAATCTGGTTACCTTACCCAAAACATCAAATTATGAACCTCAAGTCAAACCTTCATGGTGGAGGGATACTAAACATTGCGATTTCCATCAAGGGAAAGGGCATAAGACAAGCAATTGTCATAGCTTGAAAGATCTTATTCAGGATCTTATTGACCGAGGTGAAATCAAAATTGAAGGACATGACCCAAAGACAACAAACAATGATCATCTCATGTTTAAAAATCCACTTCCATCACAAGATCAAAGGGGTCCTTCCACTTCAGGGAGAAACACAAATACTACTGATTATACGCAAGCCGCATATAATTACACTGTGAATCACCTATATGATGCCAGTGAACATATTGCAACTATAACCATCAAAAAACCCAGCTCCACTTGCAATGTTGTTACACGTCGCAACAAGATTACCATAAAAGCAGCTCCACAAGGCACCCCATCTATCCCAAAGCAGTATAACCTTGTGGAACAGTTAGACAAAACACCCGCACTGATATCTATCTTAGAGTTTTTATGCCTATCTCGAACCCATAAAACAATTTTGGATCAAGCTCTCCAAGAGGCGTTAGTCCCTGCAAACCTCAACATGGATCAGTTCCAATCTATGGTTGGAAACCTAAGGTCATCACCTTGTCTCACTTTCTCTAAAAGTGACAACTCATCCTTCTAGCAACCTCACAATGCCTTACTACACATTGAAGGGTTTATCAACCAACATAGGATCAAGCGAGTCTTGATTGATAATGGAGCAGGCCTAAATATTTGTATACTGCAATTAGTCATGGCTTTGGGATATGCAATTGAATCAGTGGATCCCCGCAAGAAGATCACAATCAAAGCCTATGATGATGCAGAGCGTTCATCCAAAAGAGTTGTTGTGCTACCAATCTGAGTGGGCCCTATGGTGAAACACATCATCTGTCAAGTTTTGGACCTTCCTCTGCCATACAATTTATTATTAGGAAGACCTTGGATACATACCATGCAAGCCATTCCATCCACCTACCATCAGTGTATCAAGTTCCCGCATAATGGTGTAGAAATTACAATCCTGGGCGATGCAAACCCCTTTGCATATTATCATAATATTAGTCATCAACTAGAGATTACTGTTCCCAACAATAGAGAAGCCATCTCCTCCACATCATACGTAAGTCAAACCTCTCTTTCCAATTCAAACACCACTATACCCAAGCCAAAGAAGCTCAAGATGAAAATAGCAAAGGAAGGTCCTGGGGAGTACAATTTGAGCCAACTCTTTTGTGTGGGACAAATGCCTACTTCTCCTAGGACACATGGCAAACCTCAATTGTTACTTCAAATGCCACTGGTCAAACCAACATGTACTTTGACGCCATTCATCCTTGGAAAGAGTCAAGAAGAAGATACCAGAGATGAAGATTTAGCAGAATGGATCTATAGAGATCCCATCACCACCGATATTCTGCAAGCTAAGCTTCCCATAGATCAGTATGGCAAAGGCCTTCTCATTATGCAAAGAATGGGTTATGATGGTCAGAGTGCTTTGGGACCTTGCAAGCAAGGACGACATGAACCGCTACAGCCGGAATTAAAGCCCAAAGATAACACTGGCCTAGGCTTTCAAAAGGAGATTCTTCCTAAGCTCAAATATAAAGGAAAACCCAGCAAACCACTCTATCAGCCTATTAGAAAGAGGTCACCATTGATTATAAAAGCAGCGTCAAACACCATAGCAACTACCCCATTGAGGCTAAAAATCCCAGCAAAACCATCCGCAGCACCAATCATCCCACCAATTAAAACAGTAACCCCATCAGCAGCAGCAATAACATCAATAGCACCATTAGCAGCAACAACTGTATCAGAACCCACAATAGTATCAACACCACCGGCAATTCCAGCAGAAGCAGCAGAGTCAACACTACCGATACTCCCTATATCAGATTCGTTGATCCCCATAATCCTTCCTGCAACACCGATCATTTCATCTACAAAGGTACATCAACCGATCACACCTATAGTGTTTAACTCAAAGGATATCCCAGTATGGTACAGTAACCGGTTACTAGAAAGTGACTCAAAAACTGACTCACATGAGTGGGAATTTGATTCCATATAGCTTAATACTTCAGATGAGGAAACACATCACCACCTCCACCCCGCAAAGACATCCCTATTTATGGAGAAGCACAGATAAAGACCTCTTGGGTTCCTGAGCTGGAAACATCTTCCACAGACCCTACGTCACATCCTACACCTGATTCTGACAAGGAGAGTACCATCAACGACCTTCACCACAATGTCTTAACCCTCGCTGATACATCTAACGAACTTAACCTAATCGATGAAGTAATGCCCATTATCCATCCTAAGCTCATCAAATGGAACCAACCTAATCCCCCATGTCTTGACCATTTCCAAAACGATGAGGCAATCATTGACTTTTTCGAACTACGAGATAACATACCAAGCGGGGATCACAAAGATGGATTCACCATTGAACTTAATAGTGCAACATACTTTGGGGCAGATGCCAAACCTTTCAGCTGCAAAAATATAACAATAAAACATAGATCTTCCAGTGAAAACCACACTGTGGCACTGTTTGATCCCACAAAAGTAAAAAGAAAGAGCGTATCCAATGGTGAAAACCTCTCTAAGGCACCTGAGGATGAAAGGTTTGACATTCTTCCCTCTAGTACACAGTAGGAACGATCAACAATTCTCATTGAAGAGACAAAAGAATACAATGTGGGGACTCCTGAAACACCTCACCACATACATCTGGCATCTCTTTTAACTCCAAAGGAACAACCTAAGTTTGTAGAGTTCTTCCAAAAGTGTTAGATCAACTTTGCATGGTCCTATGTGGACATGCCTGGTCTTGATCCTGATTTAGTCATGCATCATCTTGTTGTAGCAGAAGGAGCCTAGCCTATCAAGTAGAAGCTTTGTAAGATGCATCCCCAGATTGCAGTACTCGTAAAAGCAGAACTCAAGAAACTCCTAGATGTTGGTTTCATTCGACCAATTGATTATGCAGACTAGATATCCAACATTATGCCTGTTGGAAAACCAAATGGGGGCATCCATATCTGTACTGACTTCAGAGATCTGATTAAGGCATGTCCTAAAGATGACTTCCCCCTACCAAACATCGACATAATAGTAGACCTAACAGTAGGACATGCCATGCTTTCACTCATGGATGGCTTTTCAGGGTACAACCAGATAAAGATTACACCAGAGGGTCAACATAAGACGACCTTCACATGTCCATGGGGAACATACTGCTGGAATGTAATGCCTTTTGGTCTAAAGAATGCAGGAGTGACCTACCAACAAGCAATGACCACCATCTTCCATGATATGATGCATACCATAATGGAAGATTATGTTGATGACTTACTGGCAAAATCACTAACAAGAGAAGGTCATCTGGCAATATTAGAGAAAATCTTTAACAGACTGGAACAATATCATGTTTGACTCAACCCAAAGAAATGTGTCTTTGGAGTAACCTCAGGGAAGCTTCTAGGATACATTGTCTCAAGCAAAGGCATTGAGGTCGATCCTGCCAAAGTCAAAGCAATCATGGACATGCCACCTCCCAAGAATATCAGTCAGCTAAGAACATTGCAAGGGCAACTTCAATCCATCCGAAGATTCATTGCACAACTGGCAGATAAGTGTCACCCCTTTACACACCTGTTACACAAAAGCATCCGCTTTCAATGGGATACCAGATGCCAACAAGCATTCCAGATGCTCAAAGACTATCTCATGAATACACCATTGTTGATTCCACCAGATCCAAGGAGGATTTTATTACTCTATATATCGGCAACAAGTATAGCATTGGGTGTACTATTGGCACAACACAATGCAGAAGGGAAAGAGTGTGTTGTTTACTACATCTCTCACACACTAGTTGGCTATGCACTCAATTACACACCTATTGAGCAAGCTTGCGTAGCAGTAATCTTGGCAGCCACTAAACTAAGGCACTATCTATTGACACATAAAGTACAGCTCATTGCAAAGATTGATCCACTCAAGTACTTACTCAACAAAGCAGCATTGATAGGCCGCTTGGCCAAATGGGTGATGATTCTGAGTGAATTTTACATCAAGTATGTGGACCGTAAGGCTATTAAGGGTCAAGTTATTACAGATCAGTTGGCCGATGCACCCCTCATAGGTGATCATCCTCTCATTTCCAATTTTCCAGATGAAGAGATATTCATGATCACATCACCACAACCATGGAAACTATACTTTGATGGTTCATATACTAGGCATGGCTCGGGGGCAGGCATTCTGTTTATCACACCTCAAGGTGACAGCATCCTGAAGTCTTATAGGCTCACATTTCCATGCACAAACAACATAGCAAAGTATGAGGCCTTGATCACAGGACTCAGGCTAGCCATACAATGGAAGTTACAAGAACTACAAGTATATGGAGACTCCCAACTGGTCATTCAACAAGCAATAGATGAATATCAGACCAAGGATGACAAACTCATGCCATACAAACAAATGGTGGACAAATTAAAAACATCATTCACTACTATCACCTTTGAGCAGATACCCAGAGATCAAAATTGAGCTGCTGACGCTATGGCTACCATTGCATCTCTCCTAGATCTTCCATAGAATTCAACACGCTACGAGTTCTTGGTCGAACAGCTTTGGATTCCTGCTTATGATATCCCCGAATTTGAGATTATATGTCGCCTTATTGGTTCCAAATCCTCATGGTACAGTGAGTTCTACACCTACCTCTGAGATCACACGCTTCCTCCTAATCAATCGAATAACCAACGAAAAACCTTCATTCACCAAACCGCTTGATATACCATTATTGCTAAAACCCTATACCGACGCAGTCTTGATGGTACTCTCCTTCGATGTCTAGAACAGGATGAGATAAAAAAGGCCTTGGAAGAGGTACATGAAGGAATTTGTGGAACTCATGCAAGTGGTCCTTCCCTAGCAAAGAAGATCATATGCGCTAGATACTATTGGCCATCAATGGAAAAAGACTCCTACTACTTTGTCAGAAAGTGCAAGAAATGCCAAGTTCATGGAGACCTGATACATGCACTAGCACAGGAATTGCAACCAATCACAACACCATGGCCCTTTTGCCAATGGGGACTTGACCTTGTGGATAAAATCCATCCATCTTCATCCAACGGCCACAAATTCATTATTACCGCCACCGAATACTTCACAAAGTGGATCAAAGTTGTTCCACTTACCCAAGTCACCGACAAGAAGATCGTCTCATTCATCCTTAATTACATCATCTATCGGTATGGTGTACCCATGTCTATCATCACAGATAACGGGCTTCCTTTCAAAAATCAAGATGTCCATGAGCTCTGTGAGAAGTTTCACATCCAACACCGCTTTTCCACTCCCTATTACCCACAAGGAAATGGTCAGGCTGAAGCATCAAACAAAAACATATTGAGAATCCTCAAGAAGACAGTCAATGATGTTGGTCGTGATTGGCATGTTCAATTGAATCCAACACTATGGGCATATCGAACTAGCATTCGAACCCCTACAGGTGCAACTCCCTACTCACTGGTCTACGGTGCAGAAGCTATCTTACCTATTGAGGTCGAGATACCATCTCTACGGGTTTCCTTACACAATCTCATAGATGATGAAGCATACAGAGTATCATGTCTCCAAGATTTAGAGCTACTTGATGAGAAGCGACAAGCTGCATACAATCACCTCAAGGCCTATCAACAGTGCATGAGCGGAAGTTATAATCATCGAGTTAGACCTCGCACATTCGAGGTAGGTGATCTTGTTCTTCGCGAGAATCCTCGTAACCAACCCAACCGAGAACATCAGGGAAAGTTTGAATTAAACTGGCTAGGTCCATATGTTATCACTACTGTATTTGGGTCCGGGGCATATCAGTTAGCTACTTTAGAAGGAGAACCGCTAGCAAATCCGATCAACAACATGCACCTTAAAAAAATTTATACATAAGCTGTATAGAGCATCAGGCTCCCATACATACCAGAAAAACACCAAAAACATTCAGATAAATGTCCTGAAGAAAATACAAAAAAAAATCAAAATAGTAAAGAGAAAAAATCATGCATCCAAATGGTGAACAACCACTTCGGTGGCACCTTGGGTAAGTGTGATGGTGAAAACCTAGCAAACAGGTGCCTCTCGTAAAGGCTATGGCTCCATTGTCTTTCAGACTTGTTGCGATCACGTTCATTTCATTCACTCGTCCATCAGTCCAAACCATGGCTTGTTATTGATCTGCAACCAAGGATAGTATTTCATTCATCTTGCATTCCACTTTTTCAAAGTCATGCCTAAACTGGGGGCAATACCCTTAACCTATTTGATGGAAGTGGATTCTGCATTACTTGTGATTCATTGGTTCTTCATTCAAAACTGTCTCTCAAAATACCAAAAACATTCAAAACAATCATCACAATACCAAAAACATTGGAAAATTGTATCACAAAATCCAAAAACATCAGAAAACATCAAACAAACAAAAACATGGCAACACCTTGTACATACATTTTTCAAAGCAGATACCAAACAAAACATTGTGAAATACTCCAACGATGACCACTTATCCGATCAACCAAACAATCAACATCAACGCAGCCACTGTCTTAAACAAGGATGCATCCTTCCTTACCAGAACAAAGACAAGATGACATTTTCTTTGACAAGAAAATTTTGTTTAAGCTATCAAATACTTGGTTGATTTGTAGGTTATTCATTCGTTTATATATATCAGGTTCCTACAACATTGTTTGTGTATCTTCTACGAATTATTCCAATGAAGTTCTGGGGCATGTACTAATGGTGTCTACGTGGGAAGTTCACTAAGCTACATAATCTTATGCAAAAAACAGTCATATGTCACTACGGCTTGCTGACTACAGCGTATACCCCGACCGTATGAGCATGAACCATTATCGAGGGTCCATATTCTTTATTCTTTATATATGTTGCTTGCTTGCAGGTACCATGCTCCATCTTTGGTTCCTACTACCTCATCCAAACTTGATATTGATTTATCTCTTACTACAATATGAACTTGTCTCGGGACATGATCGGAAAAAGATCAAGGAGGACGTTCCAAGTCATGCATGAAAGAAGATAATCCTTGTCAATTCCGCAAGCAATACTCAGGTCAACTTGATCCATTATATCAAGTTGCTTGCATCAACTTGCTATATTAAAATCCATGTAAAGAATACTCAGGTCATCTTGAATCATTATGTCAAGTTGCTTGTATTTTCTTACAACATTTTAAAAAGCTCAATGATGAAAATACAGCACTATGGATCGTCATTTCATCTCATCTGTTTATATTGCATTCCGTTGCATATCGCCCATCCATTTACTCATTCATTATTCATATACATATTTTTGTGTGCAAGTGTGAACAAAGTTAATATGAGAAGTTATGTGAAAATTGAGTTGGTCTTGAATACAATCATGATAGAGTACTCTGATACATCATCAGTGCATCATACATAGTCTAAACAACCTTGCATTCATCTATCATGATCATATCATCGTCATTACATTTGTTGCATTTGCATCGAGTGCATTTAGTTGCATTAAATTACATATAGTTCATTATCATTTATTGACATTAGTCTTATTATATAATTTCATCATTGCATAAATCATGACATTTAGATTCATTCATATGATAAATTGTCCTTGATTGTATTAGCCATTACTATGCATTCATTTAGTTTCAGTTACCAATCATCATTTATTATCATTTATCATCATTTATCATTGCATACATCTATTTATCTATCCGTTAGTTAAGTGAATTCATTTATCCATTTAGTATATTTTTATAATCATTCAATTCACTTCATTTAGGATTCATTACAAACATGCATTCATTCTACTTTTTAATTGCATTAAGGTGCAGTTATTCATGAGTTGCATTATCATTTCACTTCATCATATTTTCTAACATTTAGAATCATAATAAAACCATTTGTTTCCACATTGGTTCATACATTATCCATATGCATTCATTTAGAAATCATCATTTAAACAGTTGTATTTTACATTTGTTTATCCATATTACATTCATCTAACAAACATATAGATGCATTTACATATATAAATAATTCATTCAAACACATTACATTAGCATCATTACGTTGTCTCGTCAAAATACAAATCCAAAGTACCATCATAATCATCATTTCATTATGCACATATAATCATTATCGCATTTACATCCATAAATCATTCATGCATATCAACCTGCATCCATATATTAGCATCACATCATAAAGTATGCATATAGACATGATGTAAAAATAAATCATCATAAGACATGCATATAGGAATCATCTCATAAACACATACATATAGCAAGTACCACTATCCATCTAAGCATAACATCATAAAATCATCATCCTCCATAAACATCCATACATGTCTTCAAAATGCATATCAGCACAAAATATGGGATCTCCTCATATATCATATTATATCGCCAAAAATATACATGTATCAGAGTACAATGATGTCCAAAATATCGACTACCAAGAGCCATCCAAGACACAATCCAAAATAAAAAAACAAATACATGCATACAAAATTCTCTCTCAGATGCCACTCTGACCAGATGTTGCACCACCATCACCACCTGCTCCCCACTAGCCCTCACACCACCTGATCTATCTCTCCGTGGAGGACCCATCACACCACCACTACTCTGCATCCTCTGAGACCGCTCTGATCTCGCCCGCCGCATCTATGAATAGCTAAGTACTCGCTGACTAGCTGGCACCGCCTGCTCATATAACCCCTGCCAATAATCTATCTCCTCCTGTGCTCGTCACATCTCCCTCATCGTATCCCCAGTAGGACCCTATGCTCCTACTCCTGCTCCCACCCATACTCTCTCCTGCCACGCCTCAAATCTCTCCATGACCTCATCCCTCTCCTCCAGCACCACAGTCAACTCTGACTCTCGGGCAAACAACTGAACATCTCTAGCTGCTACCTCTGCCTCCAAATCCTCTACGCGAGTCTACAAATATCCTAGCATATGATCCTGCAAATCTCCACCTGTAGCTCCCTCCCCCATATCCATAGGTGCCTCTCTAGTGGCTCTCTCTCCAGTCGCTCCCTCCCCTGTATCCATAGGTGCCTATCCCTCACTTGCATCCCTTCCACCTAATCTCATGTATCCCTGCATCAAAGGTCCCTGAGATAGCTGCAATGGCTGCCCACCTCTCCCTCTCCATTGTAATCGACCATCACCCCCACCTCCACCTCTGAATCTGCCACCTCCTCCAAACCCACCACCCCCTCCTCCTCCTCCATCCCCGCCACCACCATCCCCTCTCCCCCGTCCACCTACTACTCTGCGACCTCCTCTCCTCCTCTGTCTTCGTCCCCTCTCCTCCTCAAAATCTGGAATCGGCTCTGCCGGATCTCATATCCGCAGAATCGGATGTGCTGTAATATATTGCATATGCTCCTCTGACACTCCAACATCCACCATCCCTGACCTCATATGCCATGGTCTCGCCTGTAGTGTGCGGAACTCTGCCAATGCTTGATCATAGGGTAACATTGGCCCCCATAGGTACCTGTCTCGTACTACCTATGCATACTCTCTCAAACCACTAGGCAATCCCTGCCTCCGCCCAAACTGTCTCAACACCCTGCCCGGTAACTGTCTCTCCACATTGTAGGTTATCCTACGAATGGGGTACCGTGTCATGAACACATATGGCAATGCCTCTGCATCATCCTCCCATGGCTCACACTCAATATACAGCCTCCAGATCACTGTATCCAAGTCATCCAATGCCCGCCGCAACCACTCTAACTTCCCCAGGTGGGGCTGGCTCATCATCCCTCCATACATGTATACATAGGGCCGATCAACTGCTTGGAATCTCAAACTGATTGGTCGAGTAACCAGTAGATGCTCCCATGCCCAAATATGCAGTAGCATGATACCCACTCCCAATGAGCCCATCCCTCGATATGCTACCTCATGTAGCTCCCGATATAAGTGTGATAGCACGCACGGTCCTCATGTAAACTGAGTCCTCTCTGTCATCATCTGCTCAATCACCTGCCCCCAACCAACGACAAGTCCATGCGATCATCTATCCGGACATAGTAGTCCCCCAACAATCCCTGATAGCACTGTTGGTAATGGCTCATACAAAGCTGCTATGTCCTCCCAGGCTATCGACCCATCATCAATATACACATCCTCAAAAAACCGTTGTATAGCTGCTATCCCCCAAGATCAGTCATATGTCACTAGCTCTCCTCAACTAGGAATGTGCAGGATGTGCCATACATCCTCCAGTGTCATTGTCATCTCCCCTTGCACCAAGTGAAACGTACATGTCTCACTATGCCATCGCTCGGCCAATGCTGTGTTCAACCCGCGATTTGTCTAAATCACGGGCATATACATAACGTCATACAGACCTGTCGCTGCAATGCAATCCACCTCGACCTCTGTCAACCGATCGTGCAGCACCTGTGTTGCGGGATGCCTCTCATGCAACTGTAAGACGCGAAGATCCTCCTACACAAGTGCATCAACCATCATCATCAGTTGTTTTGTTTCAAACTTCCTTAAGTTTAAACCTAGACTATCAACAGATACTTTGATCAAGTATCTTTGGGTCTCAATAGGTAAGCAATCATGGCACACCTAGACTTCAACAGACATTTATCCTAATGACCTAAGTCTCATCAGGGCTGCTATGGTTCAAAACAACTCTCACCTCATATCTCAAACCATCCATCATTGGCATCGAGAGATTTTTGTTCAAACAAACTGGGGCATCTATTTTTCTACACAAAAGTGTTATCTTGCACACAACAACGCTAATATCCTAACAAAAGTGCATCAACTACTCAACAATGCTAAACCAACAATAGCGCTATATTGACTATACAAAGGTGCCACCTCCACACAACAATGCTCAATCAACTACCCCATAGTGCTAAACAAACGAAAGCACTAAAACAACTATGAAATAGCGCCGAACTTGGCAAAAGCGCTAAAACCACTATGCAATAGCATTATATCGACACAATAACGCTAATTAAGTTAACAACAACACCAAAACACAGTTTTAGAGCTATTGTGTTGATTCAACTTGGACTCAGCAAAAAACATATCAAAAATGCATTAAATTCAAAAATTCAAATTCACATACCGCTGGTCCGTAGTCGTCTGGCCGCTGGAATCGACGAACTCGCTCTAATCGGTGCTTTGCTATGGGAACCGACATCTTGACTGCTGCTTGCTCCTCCAAAAGATCACTATCAGAGCTCCAATTTAACTATGGACGTGATTGCAAATGAGCTTGTTTTCACCCCTTCCTCCCCATATATACCCTTCGTCGTAACCCTAATTTTCCCCCGTTGACCGCCGTGGTCCCTGTGAACTTCCTAAGCCTCCCATTTCTCCATTTTAATTCAGATTTCTTCTATTTTTCACTAGTATTGCTAACTTCTTCTCTTCTACCACCTTGCCAATTTTCATTCTTTTTCGAAAGATCACCCGAATTTTTGAAATTTTTCAGCCCATCTCTTGAGGGGGCATACCACCCACTAAATTAAAATTTTATGGGGCATATTTCTTCACACCTATGTTTCTTTCTTTGAAACGATGCGATAAACCGCACCGTCTCAAAGAGGGGCAAATGTAGTCACATAAATCTATCCATTTTAATTAAATGAATATTTCATATTTATTTGATTAAAAATCCACTAGCCATCAGTTAATTAAATTAATATTTAATTCATTCATCTTCAAACATTCTCCTATTAATTAAATAAATTATTAAATTTATTTTAATTAATTAATTCAACCAAATTCACAATCAATTAAATGAATAAATTCTATTTATTCAATTTAATCCTCTTTCCTCTTTTAAAATAATTAAATAAAACATTTATTTAAATAATTTATTCCCCCCTCCACTTGCATTTTCCTACATCTCCCACTTGCCTCCTAAATCCCTTTCCTAAATTCTTCTAGAACCTATCTAATCCTAATCAATTAGCCTAATCCATCCCCTAATTATTGTCACATTCCTAAGCAACTTGGAGTCACTTCTCAAAGACTTCAAAGTCTTTGAAAAGCATTAAATGCTTGGTGTGTTCAACAATTTAACCTCTAAAGTCTTCCAAACCACTTATGGCTCTTACATGACCATTTATGGTTAACCCCTAACTCAACCCTCATGTGACTCATGTGTCTCCTCAAGCATTTATTGCTTTGACCATGGTTATCCCTTTTACCTTTGCACAAGAGTTTATCCATTGGATAAAGGCTTTATTCTTTAAATAAAGAATTTATTCACTCAAACCAACTTTGACCTTAACTCCCAAGTTAACTCTCAGGTCATGTCAAGCATTTAATGTTCATTCCCTCTCCTCTCAACCTATCTCATATTGACACTTGTCATCCTGGGATTGGGTTGAAAGCCTTCACATGGATTTGATATCATTCAATCCTGACCCTTGTTGAGATTACTCAATCTCAACCATCCATTGCTACATTTTCCCTATAAATAGAGCCCATTTCTTCATAATCCAGATACTGAAAACTTGTATGCATTTAATCTATGGGCATTTCTAGAGAGCATTTAGCATCATATTCACTCTTTTGGTTTAAAAATCAATTAGTTAATTAGATAAATCTCTTATTTCAGCTTTTATTCACACTTGCATAACATAAGTCATAATCATCTACAATCTTGAATCTTCATAAGCATCCATAGTGCAAAAAACTGCTAAGAGCTACACTAATTTGGAACTTGGAGAGGAGAGGAACAAGGGAGAAGGAGCTAAAAGCATGGTAGAAGGCATTTGGAGATGCCTTGTTGTATTTGCTTCCATAGTTAAATATCTTATCATGTTTTTAGTGTCTCTTTTGATATGCCTGCTTAGAATAGTTTTTGGTTGATTAACACTAACGGTTTCTTGTGTTTTGTGTGTTATACGACCACAGGCTTTAGTCTAACTTTGCCCCCATTTTGCAGAGCATCAATGACAGTCACAAAGTTACTTCAAGATCATTCTCTATCTAAAAACCCATATCGTTGCTTAATAGTGTGACTACAATTTTGACAATGACTTTGTGACATTCAGGATTATTCATGAGCATAGATATTTCTATCTATTTTGTCTATGTCAAGACTATAGCTCTCATATGCTCCCAAATCTGCCATGTTATGATTGTAGTCTTTATCAAAAGGACTGCCATATTGATCTTTGGCTACTAAACCTTATCTTGACTGATCCAAAATCTTATCTGACACTGAATATCTCTTTTTTTGAGTTTTCTCTTATGTTTCTCTACCACTATCATTTTATGTGACTGCACCTTTTATCTTTCTTGAAATCTTGGGACTATTGTTTCTATATCTTCTTTCAGAGTGAGTGCTCTATTCCTTGAGATCTTTGTATTGATTACTACTACAGGTTTGATATTAGTATTCTTAAAAGACAAGGCTCTATTCTTATGGTTGATAAGTAGCCTCACGATAGAGGTTGTCTTTTTAGGCTTGAAACATTGCTTGATAGTGATCTTCATGGTATTTTGGTGTACTCGCCGTGATTCATGCTTCAATGGCCACTGCTCTTGACTCACTACCCTACTGAATCTGCTGATAGAGGATTTTTTCCATGATCTCATTATGACTGTCCTTAGTCTACTATGTGGTTGTGACTTGAGAGTAATGTACTATATTTGCTTTGTGATTGCATATTCTATGATCAATATTCATCACTTAGTGCTCATATGCAATGATAATCTTGATTTGATATCAAAGAATTATCGTGACTGAGATATTATGTTTATGATAATTATCCAAGAAAAGGCAAGGTATGCTCATTGAACTATGTAATTATGGCCTTTGGATTCCACTTGACTGTCACCTTTTGTCAAAAATTATTGACATCCCTTTGTCATAACTCTTGGGACTATCATCTCTGTCATGCAAGGACATGACCTTTATCTATGGCTCTTTTCCCTAGACAATCATTATTGACTACACTTTCTCCTAAACAATCATTATAATGACTGTATTTTGACCTTGGACATTGCTGCATTGTGCTTTTAGGACTGATGTTCATGAATTGTTAGAAATAAAGCTTTAGGACTTGTCCTTGTTACAAGTCTGGAAATGACAATGCTCGCTACACTTATTGTCTTTAACTTCTATTCTCATCAACTCTCTTAATCTTTCCTATTGATACATGGCTTGTACTAATGCTACTCCGATCTTAGAGACTATGACTGTCATGTGATGCTTATGAGTGTTAATATACCTAGCTGGTTTTGTTGTTGTATGTGTTGTAGCTACTATTTTGAGAGTCATTTAATAGTAAAAAAGCTCACCATATCATACACTTTCTTAGTAACTATTATTTGTCAAAACTATCAAGTATCATGTAGACCTGTAATTGTATATGCACATGGCTATCTTTACTAGCCCTTTTATTAGTCACCTTATTGTCTAGCTCCTATTCTTATAAGGAATGTAAGTCCTTATAATAGATTTCAATTTCTACTCCTTGGGAGACTGTCACACTCAACCACCATTATCATTGGTTTGCCTGATCATTGATCTTTGGGATCATTAAATCTTTCTTTCTTGTTTAATAATATGACTTAAGGATTCTTTTTACTGCTCTATGGTTGTATATTAATAGTGAATAAGATCATTGTCTTTAGGTGAGGCTCCTATGTTTTGACTATGAATAAATTGATTTCTTTGTTGATACAAGAAAACCATCTTTCTAACTATTGTTAAAGTAAAGTAATTAATTAACTTTACTCTCCTCTTAAGATTTCTCTTTATGCATACATTAGTCATTTAATAATTAATATTTAATTATTAAATGCTCTCACCTTAGGGTTAGGTTTTCCTTTCGGTGTTGATCTCCTTTATAAGGATTGATCTCTTGTATTATTGTAATATTCTTGATTCATTTTTCTTTGATAATAAATCTTTTCACTTTGTCAGAGCCAAAACCCTTGTTTCGTTCTCTCTCTTTCTCTGTGACAAGTTTCTTGCATGTAGGTTTCTTTGGGTTCTGTGGATTTGTATTTCTCAAATCCTACATGGTACGGCCCTAGGGCACACAGTTCGAGGCAAAAAAATCAAAAAAATCCAAAAAAAATCTTTAAAAAAAAAACCACGCAGTTTTCTTAAAAAAAGGGCGCCGCCCGTTTGAAGCACGCGCCGTCGGTGTGCAGCCCGGCGGCCACTGCCCGGCCACCGCCGCCGGTGGTAACAACCGGTCGCGGCCTGGCAGCCACCGCTGCGCCGCCCGAGCGCCTCCCGCCCTCCGCCAGCACCAGCGACGCCGCCCCCGTGCCGCCCCCACCCCACCAGCCCCTTGCGCCAGCTCCTAGTCGCCCAGCGGACCAGGGGCCTTTTTTTTTTAAGCCCTTGAGGGCTATAAGGGCCCATCTGGGCCTTTTTGGAGCTGTTTTACAAAATCGGGCATAACTCGGGCGTTCGATCTCCATTTTTTGAAAATGAATAGGCGTTGGAAAGATGACTCTGAGCCCATTCTAATGGTGCAGGAATTTTTTCATATTTCTCTAGTTTGATTGCACTTTTTCGCAGTCAAAGTCCGATGAGCCTTTTTGCACTCCGAGGGGCATAACTTGCTCGTTTTTGCTCCGTTTTTCGAAAGTGAATAGGCGTCGGAAAGGTGGTTTTGTGCTCTTTCTAGATCTATAGTCTATTTCATCAGTAAATTCTTCAGGTGCTCAAAATTTTGTCTCAAACAGTTACTGCTTTCTATCATTTTCTGGCTTTCAGTTTGTACAGGGGATTAGTTTTTTGCATTGTGGGGGGGTGTTTTTCTTGCTTTCTGTTATTTACATCAGAAAACCAGAATCTACAAACACCAAAACAAAACAACCAAACCCCTTCTGCATCTTCTATCTAGTTCTGAAAGACCACTTAATAATAATTAAAAAAAAATTCAGAGTAGTTGAGGCACAGTTCACAGGATGGCCGACAGACCTATTGAATCTCTCTCACCGCATAATTACCACACTTGGAAGGATCCATGATGACTCTTCTCCAGTCTCGAGGATTATGGTCCTGTTTGGATGAGGTTCAACCTCAGTTGACACGTCCCTTTGAGGTTATGCAGCACAGGAACAATATGGATCAGGCTATCGGTTTGATGGCTTTACACATTTCCGATTGTCTCCAGTTTCATCTTGAGGGTTGTCTCACTCCTCGAGCCATTTGGACCAAGTTTGATGGACTTTTTGGTACTGTCTACGAGTTCAGAGCTTTGCAGCTTGAGGCAGAGTTAACTTCCTTGGTACCTGATTCGTTTCCCTCTATTGAGGACTTTATGATGAAGTTCAAATAGCAAAGATCTATCTTGCAGGGTTGTGGTAAGACTAAGACTGATACAGAGTGCATTTTCCTGATCCTCTCCAAGCTTCGGGGTCCATTTCAGATCTTCTCTTCGACCTTCTATTCCACCATGGATGCCTTGGGTGCTTGACATGTCATGCCTTCTTTTGAGGTCTTTTGTGATCGTCTGACTCGTGAGCAAGCTAAGCTTAAGCAGTTGGATTCACTTTCAGGTTCACAGAACCAAGCATTGGTAGCCCAGTCCTCCAAAGGAAAACAGAAGCAGAAACTGAAGCCTAAGAAAGATTCAGAGGCTAGTGAGAATCGCTCCAAGCCACCACCTAAGTTTGATTCAAAACCACAATCCAATTCTAAACAGGGCAAATCTTCAAAGTCTGGTGAGTCTTCCTCCAAGACTAAGAAGAAATCTGGTGATCCTTGCAGTTTTTGTGGCAAGGAAGGACATCCCGTTTCCAGGTGTTGGAAACATTTAGAGGCTTTGGAGGAAGCCATGCAGTAGCATAATATCAGTGCACCTCAGCCTCCTTCACAGCCCACAGGGAAAGGCCATGCTCTTTCTGCACGAGCATTGTCCTCAGCATCCACTTGGATTCTAGATTCTGGTGCCTCTCACCATATGACACACACAGAGGATTTGGTCACTGCTCTTGCCCCTACAGGCACTAGACATATTGCAGTTGGTAAGTCAGCACAACTTTCCATTCAGGGTTCCGGTACTGTTTCATTGGATGGTGGTTGTCTATAGGATGTACTTTTGGTTCCTGACATTTCGACAAACCTTCTATCTGTTTATCAGATTTGCCACTCTGGCTCTGGTAAAATAGTCGAGTTCTCACCTCATGATGTGGTTATTCGAGATCTTCATGATCCTGACTTGGTTGTGGCTACTAGGAGTGTGGATTCTGCATCTCACTTATATAGTTTTGATGGCTTTGAGAGTTCAGACACTGTTGGTTCCTCTCTTATAGCACATGCAGATTCAGTGAGCAGGCTTTGGCATGAGCGTTTTGGCCATGTCAATTACAGATATCTACAAGAGATGAGTACACAGGCACTTGTGATTGGGCTTCCACAGATTTCTTGTACTGATGGTGTATGTCGTGGTTGTGTCCTTGGCAAACATCATCAAGATCCTTTTCCTAAGGGTCGAGCCTCTCGTGCTAGGGCAGCCCTAGAGTTGGTACACAGTGATCTTATGTCCTTTCCGACTCCTTCCTTTTCAGGGGCCCGTTATGTGCTCACTTTTATTGATGACTTCTCCAGACGTACATGGGTGTACTTTCTTAAGTACAAGTCTGATGTCTTTGACTCATTCAGGATTTTTAAGACATTTGTGGAGAAGAAATCTGGACTTTCTATCAAGAGGATACGCACAGATAATGGGGGGGAGTATGTTAATCAAGCTTTTAGAGATTTTTGCACTGAGCATGGTTTACAGCATCAATTTACAGTTCCTTACACCCCTCAGCAGAATGGTGTTGCTGAGAGAAAGAACAGAACCTTACGGGAGATGGCAAATTGTATGATACAGTCTCGAGCTATGAGTTCTTCATTTTGGGCTGAGGCAGTCAATTGTGCCAATTATATTCAGAATCGGATGCCTCATAAGGCATTGCGACATATGACTCCTGAGGAGGCTTGGACCCATGTCAAGCCTGATGTTTCTATATTCCAAGTTTTTGGTAGTGAGGCTTGGGCATTTATTCCTGATGCTCAGCGGACAACCATGGAGAGGAAGAGCCGACCACTCATATTTGTTGGCTACTGTGAGGATGTTAAGGCATATAGGTTGTTTGATCCTGCTTCCAGAGAGGTCTTATTTCGACGAGATGTCCAGTTTGATGAGCTCTATCCTTAGATGGATTCTCCATCACCAGCTTCTCCCTCATTGCCTACTCCTTCCTCTTCATCTCTTGAGGATTACTTATCTCTTGAGGATGATGTAGATGCTGATCCACCATCTCCACCACCACCAGTTGCTCCGTCATTGCTGAGGTGGGCCCGTGACACTGTTGATGCAGCTGGTTCTTTGGCAGGTGATCCTTCCGATACTCGTCGCACTCGTGCTCAGACATCTGGTTCTAGTCTTTTGACTCATGCCATTTCAGATGATCCTCAAAAGTTTTCAGAGGCGACAGGACACCTTGAGTGGGATAGGGCCATGGATGAGGAGTATTCTTCTTTGATGAAGAATCATACTTGGGATCTTTGTCCTCTTCCTAAGGGAAGAAAGTTGGTTCGGTGCAAGTGGGTGTATCGTACCAAATATGTTGCAGATGGTTCTATTGATAAGTATAAGGCCCGTCTTGTTGCGAATGGGTTTTCTCGGGTAGAGGGTATTGACTACTCTAAGACCTTTGCTCCTGTCGCCAAGATGAATTCTATACGCCTGGTACTTTCACTTGTAGCTTCACAGGGATGGACAGTGTTTCAGATGGATGTGAAGAGTGCCTTCTTGCATGGAGACCTACATGAGGAGATCTATATGGAACAACCTCAGGGATTTGTGCAGGACACTTCTTTGGTTTGCAGACTTCGACGTTCATTGTATGGTCTCAAACAAGCCCCCAGGGCTTGGTATGAGAAGATGGACTCGTTCTTGCTTTCCTCTCACTTCACCCGCTGTCATTCCGATCACACAGTGTATATTCAGCGTCAGGAGGGTGATCTTTTGATTCTTGTGCTATATGTAGATGATCTCATCCTTACAGGTAGCTCATCCTCCATGATTCAGAGTGTTCAGAGAGCTTTGATGGAGCAGTTTGAGATGACAGATCTTGGTCTCTTGCACTTCTTTCTGGGTCTACAGGTTATTCAGTCTTCAGATGGGATTTCCATATTTCAGGAGAAGTATGTTCTTGATATGCTTCAGTGATTTGGCATGCTTGATTGCAAGTTTGCCCCCACTCCATTTCAGTCAGGTGTTTTTTTGTCTTCCACTTGCTCTACTCCTTCAGTAGACCCCACTTTATACAGGCAGTTGGTTGGCAGTTTGTTGTACCTGACACATTCTCGTCCTGATCTTTCCTTTGCGGTTGGCCTTGTCTCTCGGTTCTCCCATGATCCTCATGAGAGCCATTGGCAAGCAGCCAAACGTATTTTGAGGTACATTCGGGGCACCACTCATTATGGCATTCACTACACTTCAGGATCCCCTCACATCATTGGCTTCACTGACTCCGATTGGGCTGGTGATGTCAATGATCGGAAGTCTACTTCTGGCTTTGTTTTTTGTCTTGGTTCTAGTCCTATCACATGGTCTTGCAAGAAGCAGTCTGCTATTGCATTATCATCTACAGAGGCTGAGTATCGTGCAACAGTGTTAGCTAGTCAAGAGGTCTTATGGCTTCGGAAGTTGATGACAGAGTTTGGGTTTCCTCCAGATTGTCCCACTATTCTTTGGTGTGACAATCAGAGTGCCATTCACATTTCTCGCAACCCAATGGAGCATCAGCAGACAAAGCACATTGAAATCCACATGCACTACATCAGGCAGTTGATTCAGGATGGTTCTCTCATCTTGGAGTACATTCCTACAGAGGAGCGGGTTGCAGACATCTTCACTAAACCTTTGGCATCTCCGCGCTATCTTCAGTTGCACTTCATGCTTGGGGTGAAGGAAGTTGTCCTTGGGGGGTCTCAGTGAGGCCTTCCTTCCTTCATGTTTTCTTTTCAGCATGATTATTTATCTCTTTTTGGAGAGGAGTTTTTTTCCCACTGGGTTTTCTCCTTTCCTCCGCTTTATAGAGATTTTCTTGTATTCGGGTACCTGATCAGGCCTTGTTGTCAGGACCCTTTATTGCATTGTAGTTCCTTTGCTTTCTTCTGCATTGTTTGTAGCTGCATTGTAGCTCATCTTAAGGGGGGGTGTTAGAGTAAAGTAATTAATTAACTTTACTCTCCTCTTAAGATTTCTCTTTATGCATACATTAGTCATTTAATAATTAATATTTAATTATTAAATGCTCTCACCTTAGGGTTAGGTTTTCCTTTCAGTGTTGATATCCTTTATAAGGATTGATCTCTTGTATTATTGTAATATTCTTGATTCATTTTTCTCTGATAATAAATCTTTTCACTTTGTCAGAGCCAAAACCCTTGTTTCGTTCTCTCTCTTTCTCTGTGACAGGTTTCTTGCATGCAGGTTTCTTTGGGTTCTGTGGATTTGTATTTCTCATATCCTACAACTATCTCTATGACTATTTATGGACCATTCTAATACTTTTTATACTCTGTCCATGCTACACGAGCTTGCAACAATGCCACAGAACTATATATGTCTGCCCTTCTATTTTTAAGAACTCAAGACTTGGCTATTCCAATTGGTATTGTCTTTTGTGAATCATAGTGTCTCTGTAGAACTATTAACACTATATTCTTTCTTCAACTGTGTCCTCATGGTTTGAAATATATCTCTATATTTTGATAGTCTCTAGTACCTTTTCTCTGAGCCCATTCATTGATTATGACCATTCGAAGACAATGGCTATCTTCTCTATGTTGAATATACTATCAATGACCTTTGATGTAGGTTCCTGTATCATGCTAGGAAATTTACTTCAATCACTCTACCCTTTTGGACTGTGATGACTATTATATTCACTATGGCTAGAACCCTTATCAAGCATCAGATTGCTATTTGATTCTTCATCAACTCTGTGATAAGGTTTGATCAATATAATTGTATCAATTTCCCTCCAAATTGTCCTTTATATTATCATCCTTAGAGTTGCTATAATACATTATTCTTTGATATCTTTGTATTGCATATTGGGTCTGCTTATTAGTGTCCTAACTGTGACCTATCACTGTTTGAAGGCATTGATCTATAAGATGCTCGCATATACTATGCTAGCTGACTGATTAGACTGCTATGGTATAAGGTTTGCACACTTACCTCTATTCAAACACAAAAAAAGATAGCATGCTGGGCTCAACCCTTGTGGGAGCCCATTTTAGTTCACATGTTGTAACTTAATATATCAATGTGAACTTGTAAAGTATTTTAGTGATATTCATCAAACCTATACCTGCACAATGAACAAACATGTTAGATAAAACAATGAATTTTTTATTTGTTCCTTTGTTTTCCTCTCTAATTGATGCAATGATAATCATAGCTAATATGATGCATTATGAAATTAGACTATGCATTTGTTGATGATGTGTAAGATTAGATTTGAAATCCCGAGCTTCTGACACAATCTATCTCATCTCCTTGCAAGTATTCCTGAATGGCGAAGTAAACTGGCATTGAAGATACACCACTCAACTGTGGGATTTGTCATTCTAGGTAATGATGGATCCCTTTTCTCTTTTTATGCTTCATTGTCATATACATTATTTTCTTTTATAATGCATTTCTTTAGTTATTTCACATTGCTTGTGTGGGACATTGTACCTTTGATATTCATGAATAAAGAAAGTCATTTTATATGCAAAGTCTGTATATTCTTCTTTAATGTAAATCATTTGCATTGAATTTATTTCTTTAGTTGTTAGCATTTCCTACTTGTATGAGTAATTAGCATAATCATATATGCACCTTTCAATTTCAAAATGTAAAAAGTTGTCCCAACTCTACTTGACTGAGCTAGAAGAAAAATTAGGTAACACTGCCCATTGTTATTACATGGCATGATGTTATTGAAATGTATTACCATGTTGTTCTATATGGAGATATGTTACTCCCCCTCCCCCATACACACAAAGGTGTCCTCCAACATAACCAATGACCAATAGGGAGATGAGATGCAAAATGAAGCCTCCCTTTCACAATCATAAGGCAAATGTCTCAATACTTATATGGAATATGCTTAATTTATTGGCTCTATAGATGAACAATACCATTCTCAGGTAATAGTCATTTGTAAGACTAGTTGTTTTATTGTACTATAGGAGTCAAATTGATGGATCTAGGTGATACTCATTTATTTGCTCAACTATTCGAAATATATTATATAATTCAATATACAAACTGAATTGCAGATATGTAATCATAGTGAGTGTCATGGAGGGGAGCCAACACTACCAAGCTTCTAACTATCCAACTAAATGAGGTATTCTGGGTAAGGGGATTCAATAAGTATTGTCCTGGCCAGCCTTAGGATTGTGCTTGAATGTTTTATTTTCATGCAAAATTCAAACAAACATTTTGTTCTCTGTGCTTGTTAAAAGTAAATCATAAATAAAGGACATAATCAACGTCACAAACAAACATTTGGCAATCAAAACAATTTTCAAAAGCAATCATAATCAACTTTGGTTCTCAAAACAAACAAGTGTCCAAAAAAAGTTCACACGAAGTCAAACTTGTTTCAAAACATTTCAAAGTATTCATTCAACATTTGGAAAGATCTTATCAACATGGCTTATTAAAACATTGGAAATCCTTGTTTCATAATTCATGTCACTTAGGGTTAGCTCTTGAATAGTTTAGGTCTTAAGGCATGCATTCATATCCTTTCATATTAGGTTCATTGCTTGGTCATTCATCCCCTCTTTCATTTAGGTTTATAATCATTTCCCTAGGTCCTTCATTTTCATTGCATTATCACTATCCCAAAATTAGGTCTTTACCTAGGTTGCATTTTGCATTTTCCAAAGTCATTGGTCCTCACATATCCTCATCACATTGGCTTTCTCATTGTATTTTGTCATATCATATCATATCCATGGGTCATGTCATTATTCATATCATATCCTTAGGTCTTGTCATTATCATTGCCAATTCGCATTTAGTCTCAAAAGTTGGTTTTTAAAAACTTGAAAAATCAAAACTTTAGATAAAACCCTAAGTTGTTGTTGGGAAGTCTTGACCTTGTCCAACATTTTTTGTCCAAAATTTGTCCTTTTATCAACATTATTTTATCAAATCTAGCTTAGTATCCAAGCATATAGGTGAGACATTGTCATTTGTCCTATCGTCATTTGGTCCTTTTGTCTTTTATCAATTAAGGTCTTGACTTCATTTCAATTTCCCAAGGTTGCCTCTTTAGGTTTGCATTTCAAAGGTTTGTCCAAATCTTGAAAAACAACAAAAACATAGGTTGCATTTTGCATTATCATCTACTAAGGTTGCATTGAGTTGCTTGCATTGAGTTGCATTTCATTGTCATTCCAAAAAATTAAAAGTCTAAAAACATAGATTGCATTCTTGTCCTAGATTGCACGATCATCTTTTAAGGTTGCACTTAGTTGCATATAATTGTCATTCCAAAAATTCAAAAAAAGGTCCAAAAACATTGGTTGCATTGTAATCCTTTAGGATTTCATTTTTCATTCCATTAGTTGCATCTCATTGCATCCTTAAACTCAAAAATTCCAAAAACATTGCATAGTGACATGTCTATTGAAACAAGGTTCCAAGCTCCTATGATGCAACAAAGGTTGACATATCAACCGATGATTTGTCCAATGAATAACACAATGTAAACATGTTTTAATCCAAGGCAATCACAGTTCTATCCAGCCCAACAAAAAGGCAATACCATACAACCAAACTTTCATCCAAATGTTGGTCCACCTACAAACATGTTATCAGAGTATGGAATCGATCAATTAGGACCACCCACACACTTTCAATCAATTTTGCAACCATGATGTAGCAATGTTTCACCAATGCCACCAACAAATGTGTCACCATTTTTTTATTCAAATCAATTAAGCCAAAATCATTTTCAACAAGGACCTTTGTCAAATGGCCAACATATCTTTCCTCCAGATTTTGGTTATATTTGAGTTCAATCATTATTAGATTTCCAAGAAGATGTAGATTAAGATGACGAATCATACACAAAATCTGAAGTTAGTGAGGCAATGAACAATCCTGAGTTTGTGGAATTTTTGGACCAAGTAATCTTAAGCAATCCTCAAAAATAATTTCGATGCACTATAAGAGAACTAGCCTCAAGTCTTGAGCATCAATCTTTCGTAACTGACGTAGACCTACAACTAGCCTTGGCATATGAGAAAGCAAATTGTGTCCCACAACAAGTTCAAACAAATCAAGTCTAGAATCACGTTTTAGAACAAGAGACGAAAATTGCACTTGTGCAATACCAACATCAAATTCAACCCATGTCTAGCAATGACTCATTTGTCCATCAAGAAATTGACCCTCAAGTGGCCTTCGCTTCTCCTCCCATTCCTTCATCTCCTAAAGTTTCACAAGAGCAATTTCCGTCATCTCCTCCAATTGATATATCTAATAATGCATCCTCCCAAGGGTTGTCCTTAATAGAAATACATGCCAACCTATGTCTTTATACAAATCCCTTATATTATTTGGAAATACAATATTCAATTCCACTAGATGCTTCTCGTTTAGAGGGTCCCATACAAAGTCCACCTCCCTCATGTCAAAGCATTAATTCCTTGCCTAAAACCCCTGCGCATATCCAAAGTCCAATCCCATGTCAAGAGGATAATTTAGGGCATGAAGAAATAAGTCTCAAAACAAATCAAGATTAAGACCCTAAAACTTTTCCATTGCATACTACATTTGACCAAGATATCATTTCCTTTGATGATTCCCCTATTCATGTCCATTCTATTCAATGACACAACACCTTTTCAAGTCCTGTTGACACTCCACTCCCTAAGCAAGATCAAAATATCCTAGTCCATCCTATCCTAAATGATTCGCTTCCATTTCATGAACAAAATGTCCTTTCAAGTCTCATTGGCATTCCACTCCCTGAGCAAGGTCAAGATATCCCTTCCATTCTTCCTAATGATCCCATTGAAAGTCAAGAGAAGAGAACCTTTAAAGAGGAATCCAATGATCTTCCTCCTCGTCAAGCTCAAAGTATCCTTTCAAATTTATGTCCACCACAAGATCCCTTTGTTCCTCCATCTTCATGTCCTAATCCTCCATATATACTCCAAGCTCTCATTTCTTTAGATGATCCCATTATTTCTCCCATTCCATCTCATGAAGAGTCTGTCATTGATCTTGATCCCCCTCATGATTCTACCATGTTGGCGCAAGATGTTCATGAACCCCCTACATTCACAATGGGTTCCTCCACTTTGGTCTAGCTTGATCCACTTCATGATCCCATCATTCCCATCATATCGCATCCACTTCATAATGGACTCGTGTCTTCCTCGCAAAGCAAAGCGTATCCTACGGGTCAAAAGAGTTATCAAGGCAAAGGGGTAGACCTTCACAAGCAAGAACCCCTCCATATCAAAGAAAATATTAATGGTCATGACCTTGGTGACATTCCTCAAAACGTTGGTATCCCTACAAATTCAAAATCCAAACATACGCTTTCCCCTTCATCCCTTCCATCCATCTTAGGTCCTTATATCCCTTCACCCCCTATTCAAGGTCAACAAAGGCACACATCCTTGAGAGTCTTCCACCTATCCAAAAGATCTTCACATCATTCCTATCCATTCATACATTCCTTTCCTTCTCTAAGCAATTTGGATTCCAAGAATAAAATTCATAAGTCCAATAATCCATACATAGTCAAGGATCAACATGTCCAATCTAATCGACATGTTAAAAACAAAGCAAAATACAATCCAACAATAAAAAACAATATCCAAAAGGCCACAAAGGACAATTGCTCAAAAAGAAAAGCCAAAATCTGTATGGGTTCCTAAATCCCTTGTGCAAGCAATGTGTTCCAAGGAACTACAAAAGCATGACAAATAAAAAACAATGTGGATTCCTAAGCGGCTCATAGAAGCACATAAAGAAAAATTCATATTGGTATCCAAAAATTTTATTCCTCCATCCAAAACTTTCAAATCTATTCCTCCATCACCCCCTTCATCCATTTTGGGTCCTTATGTCCCAAAATCCCTAGCCTTTCCTCCTTCCAAATCTCAAAATCTAAGATTCACTTTCCCTCCATCAGTCCACCACCTCTCAAGCTGTGTGTCAATGTTGATCTTTCCATACCCAATTCTTCCAATATCTTATCCATTATCCAATGGATAGTTTCTATCCTTTCATCCCTGTGATTCAATCCTTTGCATAAATCCTTACCTTAGTTCCATCTCATTTCCATTCATTATCCCGCCAATGTCTTTGAGCAAACTTTCAATAGTCATGGTCCATTTTTCAAGGCCACTATCTAAACAAAAATATTCTCGAGTCCTTATTCCATCCCCTATAATGTATCTGTTTTTCTGCTAAAAAGAAAAATACAAAAAAAGGCAAAAAAAAAAAAAGCAAAAAATCATCACCTTGGTGAAAACCTAGCAAATAGGCACCTTGTGTGAAATTAAAAAAAAAAGAAAAGAGAAAAAGGGAGAAAAGTAATTCATCCACTGGTGAAAACCTGACAAACAAACGCCTTGGGAAAGTACCATGATGAAAACCTGGCAAACAGGCATCATGTGTAATATATGAACTTCTTGCATACCATGCTTGGAGGCGAGTTATATCCTATCATATCTTTTTGCCCTTCATTGCTCCATTATCATGTGATATCCTATCACCCTCTATTATCCTATCGTCCCTCATGTCCATATTCCCTTTTCCACCTTTGATCTTGACAAGGCTGAGGATCTTCATGAGCATCATGCATTTTTTTAACAACTTTTAGTCTATCATAGCTTTTGGTCTTTATCCATTTGCTTATTACAACCTTTTGTCCATATTCCTTGGCTTATTGCAACCTTTTGCCACTATCCCTTAGCCTATCACAACCTTCAATACACATCCCTTATCCATTTTTGATCTTGCTTACCCTATCCATATCCTATCACAGTCTATACACTCTTTTTCATCACTTGATCTTGATTTGACATAAGGACGTAAGATGCAAAACCATGGTTTCAAAACCTCTTGAAATGTCCCTCATGCCATACCATTGTTTTACATTGTCATATCTAGTCCCTTTATCTAAATTGAATTCGTTCTTCTCCATAATAATGGCCTTTGTCTTCTCTCTATCCACCAACATTTCAGCAAGCTTATTTATCCATTCATCATATTCATTGCCTTGCTAGACACAGGGCCAAAATCATAAAATATCATAAAAGTCAAATAAAGTCCTGAAAAATCAATAAAAATCAAATACGGTCCTAAAAAAAATTCATAAAAAGTTTATAAAATGACCTAAAATAATCCAAAAACATTGTAAAAAGTCCTAAAAAAAGAACAAAAAATTAAAAAAGTTCAAAAACCTTAAAAATTGGAAAACATCAAAATTCAAAAACATTCATTTTCATTACATCAATAAATTAGCTCTTTTGTACATAGACAAACATTATAGCGGACATTAGACATAATATGCATTAAACATTGCGTTTAACAAATCATGCATTAACAGATGAACTTTTAAATCAACCAAGCATTCAAACTAGTAAACTTGTCTTATCAACCAATTAACATCAATATCATTGGTCTTTTTCAACATTATCATGGGTCTTATACATGGTGTGGTATACTTGAAACTAGACTATGTCCTATCTCAGACGGGGTACTGTTGGCATATGATGAACTGACATGTTGATATGATGATAATGTATGTTGTCATTGATGTCAATAAGTGTAAGTGAACTGGTATGCAGATTGAAAGAAGTTGGTGACCCGGTATGAAGAGGTATGAAGAGATGTGGTGAATCAGTGTTGGGGTTTCACTGAGTGTGACTACCGATTGGTAGTCTCAGCTCTGGGGTTTTCGGTTTGGCAATCTCACTTGTGCGATGCAATTGATGACATTTTGTGATGAGTTAGCTAAGAGACGAGGATGAGATTGTGATGCCACATCAACTTTGTGCACATGAAGGATTTCCTTGAGGTTCTTGCATGAGAAGAACGACTGCATTAAAAGTCTACCTCGGGAATGAACATTCTTCTTGGCAGTATGAGAAGAAAGTGTGACGAGTTAGTGATTTCTATGTGCGGTGAAGAATGGATGATATAGATTGTCTTGTGATCTGTTTGAAATTGTATTTCTCTATGCAAAGTGTTTGGACGATCAAGATTGGACTGCTTGTATTGTAAACCTAAGATGCTTAGGGTTTAGGGCTTATGCTACCGACCTAATTGTTGTCTATAAGTTCGATGATGTTTGTTATTGTAAGTTGTTAGCAGATTTTGTGTGTGTATCCGAGTGATGAGATACTTGCCAGACCAGTAAGAGAAAACTGCAGAGTGTGATTGCAGAAGTAGAGGAACTGAAAAGGATCTGCCTTGGCATGTAGTGATGTTATCAGATCAAAGTTTTTACTCGTTGTCTTCTAACCATTTCAATAGTTGGAAAATCCCTTTACCGGGTAGCTTTAACAAGCTTACTGTAAATCCTCTAACCAGGTGACTCAAGATCATTGAGTTCTTCAAATCCTCTAGCGGGGTAACCTTAAACAGGGTTTCAACCTTTAACAAGGTATATAGCCATCCCTTAACCAGGTGATCTTTAACAAGATTGGTTCCTAGCAGAACCTTTTTGTAAAGTCTTTAACTAGACTAGGCTCCTAACAGAGCGAACTTCAAAAGAGTTCAAAAACAAGCTTGTGGGTATTCATCCCCACCATGGTTTTTCCCATTTGGGTTTCCATGTGAAAAATCTATGTGTCATGTGTTGTGCATTTTTCATGTGATTCTTTGTTTAAGTGATTATGCATGCAGAGCTAATGGTTATGGTATTGGTGACACACCACATGCATATGTTTATCGGTGAAGTTGTTATCAAGTATTGAATGTATTTGAAGTGTTTAGACTTATCAGTTTATGTTGTCTGAAGTCTTACTGTGTTTAACTTGTATTGCCATGGTTAAGTTCAATGATGAAGACAACCGGTTGGTATTGCTTTAACTTGATAAGTTGTTGAGAAAGTTTTTTTCTGTACTGATTCACCCCCCCCCCCCCCCCCCCCACCTCTCAGTACCAGTTAGGGTATTTGTTGTTCATCATTATTCATCAATTTGTATCAGAGCAACTCTAGGTCCTTGATGATATAAGCTTAACCACTTGAGGTAAAAGATCCTGCCTTAATGATGAAGAGGGAAGGTCCTAAGTTCAATAGAGATAACTTCAAAATATGGAAGGAAAAAATGAAGATCTATATCAAGACTTTGGGTGCTCAACACTAGAGCTATGCTGAGAATGCCTATGTGATTCCCACTGCCACTCTGACCGATGATCAGAAGAGAGAGATTCAAGAAAATGGGCAAGTCATGGAAGCTCTTATTAGCCGTTTGTCTGATATTGAGTTCATTGATGTATAAGATAAGGACACTCCTAAATATGTATGGAACACATTGGAAACTATTTATGGCGGTGATGAACATGTAGAGTAAGCTAAGGAAGAGAGCCTTAGAGGAAAATTTGAAGACATGAGGATGGTTGAAGGTGAGACCATTCAACAATATGGCATAAGAATCAAAACTGTTGTTGGAGATATCAAGAGCACTGGTGGAACGATTGATGATGCCACCGTTGTCATTAAAGTATTGTGATCATTGTTACCAGTCTATGCAATCAGAGTTGTTGCTATCCATGAACTAAGGTCTATTGACAAAACCAAGGTATCCTTAGACACTATCATTGCAAAGTTAACTGCATATGAGTTGAATAGCTATGATGGCAGTGTTCAGAAGACTGAGTCAACTTTTAGAGCATCTGTTGCACCAACCAGAAAAGGAAAAGAAGCAAGTACCAATTATGAATCCATGCAAAGCAGAGGTATGGATGATGAAGAAATTCTGATGGAGTTTGAAGCTCTTCTTGCCAAGAGACTTCCAAAAGGTACTGGAAAATACAAAGGTAAGCTTCCTTTGAAGTGTTTTCCTACAATAAGATAGGACATATAGTTGTTAACTGTCCTAACAATGAGAATAAGGATAAACTGGAGAGATTTAGAAAGTATAAAGGAGGAAATAGAAGAAATTGTCTTGTTCTAGTGGATGAAGGTGTTACTGATGAAGAATCTGAGGATGAAGAAAATGAAGACGTAATATTTGTAGCTGTAAAGGAAGAAGTATCTGACAAGAAAACACTTGTCTCTCCAATTGACAACTCTAATGAGTGGATAATTGATAGTGGTTGTTCTCACCATATGACTAGTGATAGGAGAAAGTTTATGTCTCTAGAAGAATATGATGGAGGTGTTGTCAGTTTTGGCAACGATGCACCATGCTTGATGAAAGGTAAAGGATCCATCTCACTGAATGGTAAGAGCAATGCAGGTGATGTCTACTGGGTAGAAGGTCTTAAGCATAACCTGTTGAGTGTTGCTCAGTTAAATGATAAAGGACTCATTCTGGAGTTCAAAGGTGGAGTCTGTAGTATAAATAGTAAAAGTGGTGAACTTATTGCCACCGGTAAGCAGACCAAAGGTAACCTGTTTTAGTTGAATGCCAAGATAAGTCGGTGTCTAATGGCGAAGTTTGATGACAGTTGGATATGGCATAGGAGACTTTATCATATGAACTTTGATAATATTGTAAAGGCTGGTAAGATCAAGGCGGTAAGAGGATTGCCTTTGCTGAACAAACCTGAGAATTCTTTGTGCAGAGAATGTCAACTTGGGAAGATGTCTTCCTCAACTTTCAAAGGTAAGTCTTTTTCAGCATTAAACTTACTTGACCTTATGCATACTGATTTGTGTGGTCCTATGAAAACTAGAAGTATTCAGGGAGATAGGTATTTCATGATTCTTACTGATGACTTCTCAAGAATGATGTGGGTCACATTCCTGAAAGGCAAGTCTGAGGCATTATGAAAGTTCAAAGACTTTAGAACATTAGTAGAGAAGGAAAGTGGTCAAAAGATAAAATGCCTAAGAACTGATCAAGGAGGTGAATTCACTTCTAATGAATTCAACAAGTATTTTGAAGATATCGGTATCAAGAGGTAGTTGTCTGCCCCAAGGACACCACAACAGAATGGCATAGCAGAAAGGAATAACAGGATTGTAGTTGAAGCGGCTAGAACAATGCTGATCCAAGGAAAGGTTGCTCACACTTTTTGGAGAGAAGCGGTGAGCACTATAGTCTATACTATAAACCGGGTACTCATCAAGAAAGGTAGAGTTAAAACCCCTTATGAGTATTGGACTGAGAGAACTCCCATTGTGAGTTACTTTAAAGTATTTGGGAGTAAGTGCTATATCAAGAGAGGTGAGCATTTGAGAAAATTTGATGCTAAAAGTGATGTAGGAATATTTCTGGGATATTCCACTAAGAGCAAAGCTCTCAAGTGCTACAACAATAGAACATAGAAAATTATTGAGAGTATCAATGTTAGGGTTGATGAATCCCCTGAGGAACCCGAGGAAACCTGCAGCGAAGAAGTGGAAGATGAACTGGGTATAGCCTTTTGGGAACCGGTTAAGAAAGAAAAAAGTAAAGATCTTAGTGTTCCTGTATTGGTAGAAGCTGCAGTAGGAGAAGAAGAAGAGGTGAGTGAACAACAAGAAGAAAAGCTAGCAGATCAAGCTAGAGTCATTCCTAGATATTTGAAACTACATCATGATCTAAATCAGATCATAGGAGATAAAGATGCAGGGATACTCACAAGAAGAAAAGTGAAAGAAAACTCTTGCATGATTTATGAATTAGAGCCCAAGACTTCCAGAGAAGCACTTACAAATGATGACTGGATAAAAGCAATGGAAAAGGAGCTAGACCAGATAGAAAAGAATGCAACATGGTCTTTGGTACCTAGACTAGAACACAAAAATGTCATAGGTACCAAATGGGTCTTCAAGAATAAGCTAAATAAAGAAGGTACAATTGTAAGGAACAAGGAAAGACTTGTATGCAAAGGATATGCTCAGGAGGAGGGAGAAGACTATGGAGAAACCTTTGCTCCTGTGGCTAGACTGGAAGGTGTTCGAATGCTACTTGCATTTGCAGCATTTAAGGGATTTAAGGTTTATCAGATGGATGTGAAGTCTGCGTTTTTGAATGGAATCCTAGAAGAGGAAGTGTATATTGAGCAACCGAAAGGGTTTGCCTTATCAGAAGATAGTAACATAGTGTGTAGATTACACAAAGCCCTGTATGGATTGAAACAAGCACCTAGGGCATGGTATGAAAGGTTGCACTCTCATCTTGTGAAGATTGGATTTCAAAGAACAAGTGAGGATAACAACATCTATCTAAAATCTAAAGGTGGTCAAATTCTGATCTGTGAAGTATTTGTAGATGACATAATCTTTGGAGGAGATGATAAAATGAGTCATGCTTTTGCAGATGAAATGAAGAAAGAGTTTGAGATGTCTCTGATTGGAGAGATAATGTTCTTCATTGGTTTACAGATTTGGCAAATGAAAGAGGGTATCTTTATTACCTAGTCCAAGTATGTCAAAGAGGTATTGAAGACCTTTGGCATGGAGGAGAGCAAATCGGTTGGTACACCGATGGTGACTAGTTGTAAACTGACTAAGGAAGATGATTCAATGTTGGTGAATGAAAAAGAGTACCAGTTAATGGTTGGTAAGTTCCACTGTGTGGTGCACAACAGACCAGATATTGCTCATGCAGTGGGCATAGTAGCTCGTTTTCAGAAATGTCTTAGAGAATCCCACTTGGTAGCTGTCAAGAGGATTATTAGATATATGAAAGGAACAATTGACTATGGATTGTGGTATCCATATAATGGTGACTATAACCTCAAAGTATATACCAATGCCGATTGGGCAGGTAATATGGACGACCAGAAGAGCACAACCGGTGGAGTGTTCTTTCTTGGTGGAAGACTAGTCTCATGGACAAGTAAGAAGCAAAGCTGTATTTCTCATTCTACAGTTGAAGCAGAATATGTGGCAACATTTATCAATTACACTCAAGCAATCTGGATGAAACATGTATTGGAAGGTTTCAAAGTACTTGTATCTGAACTGGTGAATATATTTTGTGACAACACAAGTGCAATAAATATTTCCAAGAATCCGATATTGCATGCTAGAACTAAGCACATTGAGCTTAAATATCACTTATTGAGAGAGAAAGTTTAGAATAAGGAGGTTGTACTAGAACATGTTTCCAGTAAGGAGCAGCTAGCAGGCATATTCACTAAGCCCTTACCGAAGACTACATTTACCTATTTAAGAGGTGAATTAGGGGTTCTGCCCCTTCATGAAGTCAACTAAATTTGTGTGCTTTGCATCAGTCAGGTACTACAGTGTCAAATCTTTTAGGATTGATGTGTTGAAGGATGCTACTCCATAGGGGGAGCAACATAGTAGAGAATGGAAGCTTGTGCCTCCACTTTGGCATTGTTGTCAAAGGGGGAGAAGATATCTGATGTATGGGGAGAAGATATATGATGTATGGGAAGAAGATATCTGATGTATGGAGGAGAAGATATCTGATGATGAAGATACACTAGTCTATGATGTCTTCAGTTTCAATGCTACACTGAGTATTGCCATCAATGCCAAAGGGGGATATTGTTGGCATATGATGAACTGACATGTTGATATGATGATAATGTATGTTGTCATTGATGTCAATGAGTGTAAGTAAATCAGTATGCAGATTGAAAGAAGTTGGTGAACCGGTATGAAGAGGTATGAAGAGATGTAGTGAACCAGTGTCGGGGTTTCACTGAGTGTGACTACCGGTTGATAGTCTCAGCTCTAGGGTTTCTGGTTTGGCAATCTTGCTTGTGCGATGCAACTGATGACATTCTGTGATGAGTTAGCTAAGAGATGAGGATGAGATTGTGATGCCACGTCAGCTTTGTGCAGGTGAAGGATTTCCTTGAGGATCTTGCATGAGAAGATCAATTGCATTAAAAGTCTACCTCGGGAATGAACATTCTTCTTGGCGGTATGAGAAGAAAGCGTGATGAGTTACAGATTTCTAAGTGCCGTGAAGAATGGACGATGCAAATTGTCTTGTGATCTGTTTGAAATTGTATTGCTCTATGCAAAGTGTTTGGACGGTCAGGATTGGATCGCTTGTATTGTAAACCTAAGATGCTTAGGGTTTATGCTACCGACCTAATTGTTGTCTATAAGGTCGATGATGTTTGTTATCGTAAGTTGTTGGCAAATGTTGTGTGTGTATCCAAGTGATGAGATACTTGCCAGACCAATAAGAGAAAACTGCAGAGTGTGATTGTAGAAGTAGAGGAACTAAAAAGGATCTGCCTTGGCATGTAGTGATGTTATCAGATCAGAGTTTTTACCTGTTGTCTTCTAACCATTTCAACAGCTGGAAAATCCCTTTACCGAGTAGCTTTAACAGGCTTACTATAAATCCTCTAACCAGGTGACTCAAGATCATTGAGTTCTTCAAATCCCCTAGCGGGGTAACCTTTAACATGTTTTCAACCTTTAACATGGTATATAGCCATCCCTTAACTGGGTGATCTTTAACAGGATCGGTTCCTAGCAGAACCTTTTTGTAAAGTCTTTAACCAGACTAGGCTCCTTACAGAGCAAGCTTCAAAAGAGTTCAAAAACAAGCTTGTGGGTATTCATCCCCATCATGGTTTTTCCCATTTGGGTTTCCACATGAAATCTGTGTGTCCTGTGTTGTGCATTTTTCATGTGATTCTTTGTTTAAGTGATTATGCATGCATAGCTAATGGTTATGGTATTGGTGACACACCATATGCATATGTTTATGGGTGAAGTTGTTATCAAGTATTGAATGTATTTGAATTGTTCAGACTTATCAGTTTATGTTGTCTGAAGTCTTACTGTGTTTAACCGGTATTGCCATGGTTAAGTTCAATGATGAAGACAACCGGTTGGTATTGCTTTAACTTGATAAGTTGTTGAGAAAGTTTTTGTCTGTACTGATTCACCACCCCCCCCCCCTCTCAATACCAGTTAGGGTATCTATTTTTCATCATTATTCATCAGGTACTGCATTCCCTAAAACTAAGCGACATGATCATCCTATCATCAAACAAACATTATCACTTTTGACAACAAGATCATAATGGTTGTTTGATTTGTTTGTATTTGTAAGTCTTATCTTTCATTGATTTATCTTTGATCATGTTACTATGCTACTCGACGATGTCATTGAGTGATTTGGAGTGGTCGGGATGACTCATGGTCTTTCTTGTTTTTTGTTTTCTATTTGAGGGATGTTTCATAACATTCTAGGACAAGTATGTCTAGGGTGTCTGTGTTGGCACGTTCACATTGTCGTTGTCACACATACCTCAACCTTTGACATACCTATTGTCTTAGGATGGTTGAACCATTCATTATCTATGACATGTCTATTTTACACAAAGGGATTGCATTATCGCCTTGACCTTCATTGCCACGATGCGTCACATCCGTTTTGCCATATCAAATAAAGGTTATCACCTACTATTTTGCATTCATGAAAGAAAGTTTTTCTTCACCATTAACTATTCTTATTCTAATTTCTTCTTACTAATACTTCTTTCATCAGTCCTCATAGTCAGTTTGATCTAGTGCTTCAATACGCCAAAAACAATTTGCATCCTGCATTCATTGGTTAGCTCATTTTGCATATCATACTCATTTATTGTATTGCAAGAAAAACCCCAAAAAATGAATAAAGCATTTGCATAACATTATTATTCATTGCATCCCATAAAGCATTGACAAAACACCAAAATATAAGTGAATATTTCATTCATTGCATCACATGAAATGTACATAAATAATCCATACAAAACATGCATATCATAACATAGTTTCATATCATATATATACATCAAAAGTATCGAAGTACACAATCATACTGTCTATCCTAGTATGGCTCGCAAGCTAAGTATATAATAAGTAGATGTCTACATCATAATGAGCACATATGTCTCTATAACTAGTTTCTCCCTCTATCTTTTGGCTTATGTGTTATCCTGAGGATGCAACTCTTCCTGCCACTAGTCCTGTTTGTGGTCTCTAGAGCTCCAAATTCACCAAATTGGATGGTAAAAATGACCCATTTTTATCCCTTCCCATCCCCTTTTATATCATTTTCAAGTGTCTATATGGATGCGCACTCTTCCCAAATTGTATTGGTTGCGGTCTTTTGTACCTTGTAACACTTGTTTCTTGTGCATCGGATTTCTAATTTTTCAATTTGTTTGAACCAGTGGCTTCGTGTCGTCATTGTCAATCAGTTGGCCTCTTTTTTAGTTTTTTTCGAGGAATTCCTCAAGGGGGCATACATATACCTTGTCATTTTTCTAGGGCATATTTCTTGATTGTTCTTTGAAATAACGCTCATAATCGCATTGTCTCAAAGTGGGGCAAAATGTAGGCATCCGAAAATGGTCAACGCTTGCGACACCACACTTTAACATGTCCGTGTGACCTTATTTTAGGGTTTTTTACATTTTGCTAACATTTCTTCTATGTTACGCGTTTGATCATTATTGTTTGTCAACATTGCGTCTTTCCTTTGTATTTCTTTCCTATTTGATTCTAATCTCACATTTTGAATTAGGTCTTGTCAATATCATCTTCAAATTGCAATCAATGGTTATGATCAATTTTTCATGTCAATTGCACATCATAAATCATAGTTGGTGTCAAATTAGGGTTTTGTCCTAGATCTTTATCATTTCAATCAATTGCCAATCATCTTACATTAATTTTCAATTGATTTGAATCATTTTGGATTTTGTTCAATTGTCAATTATCAGCCTCCTTATCAATTTGGATCGATTCATCATTAGTCTTTATCAAGTCAACCTTCTTCTTCTTTTTTTTATAAGGGGTAAATGCTTTTGACCTGGAGCTATGAACCAGTGAGGCCACAAACGGGGGACCTCATCCCCACACTTCACTTGTTCAAATCTGCGAGCACAACGACCCAGCGAAGGAACAAGGCCTTGCGAGCACAAAGGCCCAGCAGGGATTTGAACCATGGTGGCTGCTTCACCAACGAAATGTTTTAACTGCGGCACTACATGTCCGAAGACAAATTTATCAAGTCAACCTTCATCAAATCAACCTTTTATTAATATTTGATTGATTTATCATCGATCTCATTCAATCATCAATATTTGTTTCTTTTTGATCAATTAGTCATTGGTCCTTTATCAATCATCCTCTATGAAATTAGTTTTTTTGATCAATTTGTCATTGATCTTCGTCAATCATTATCGGTTCCTTGTCACTTATCAAGTCTTCATCATTTAATTGTTTGATCATGATCAACCTTATATCTTATTTTTTAATCTTGCCTTGGCCTATTTCATTTCTAACTTATCTCCTATGGTTTTGTGGTTTAATAATTTAATCCTATTAACATTTTCCCTCTAGGTTAAGTGAATTTATTCATTTATCCTAAGTGTCCTATGTCCAAATTAAATAAATCATTTAATTGGCTAATTTTGTTGTGAACTAATTAATAAATGAGATTTATTAATTAGGTGTCATCTAATTTCCTAATTTCCTAATTTCCCTTTTTCCACCTAATTTTCTAATTTTCAAAATTCAATTTCCCACTAATTATTCCCCTCTAATTTCTCCTCTTTTCATGCTTCCCTTTTTTCATAATTGAAAGCTAATTTCATGGCTAATTTGTCATAATTGAAAGCTAATTTCATGGCTAATTTGTCATAAAACTGACATATCAATTTGTCATAAAATTGACATAGCCATTTGTCATAATTCTTGCATAGAAATATGTCATATTTCTTGCATAAAAGTTTGTCATGCTTTGACATAGCATTTGTCATGCTTCGTCCCCCCAATTCATCAATTTCAAATCAAGTTGCTTCTTTAGAATCTTTCATGCTAATTTCACGATTTCATCAATTTCTCTATAAATTGGTCTCTTTCATCAATCATTTTCAACCACATTTCAAGTATCCTTATGCTGTCGCTTTCGAATCGCTCTTTGAAATCCAACTTTCTTTCAATCACTTGCATTTATAGGTGACACCCGCATAATTTGAAGGAGAAATAATGCCAATGGAAGAACAATGAAGGAGATACCTGCGTTGGTTTGCATTTCTTTTTTGAGTATTTTATCTAGAATCTTCATTCTTCTATTGAATGTGTTAGGATTGTATTTCATAGCATTTATCTTTGTGGTTGGCTAATTTGTGTTATGATTCCTTTTGTCTAATTTCGTACATCACATAACCAAAAAATCAAAGGTAGCTTTTAGGGATTTGACACTAAAAATAGAGGAGCTTTGCTAAATTTAGAGGAGGCCAAATTTAGTGGGTTGCTAAAAAAACGCCAAAAAGTGCCGATGTTAGTGGAAGTACAACAAGTTGGTACGATGTGCTGCAAAAACATTTGATTTGCCCCCCTTTTGAATTTTTTTAATGCACATTGTTTAATGTGATTTTTTTGTAAAATTTTTAATAATTTTTTTCAAAAAGCATATGCATGTGTGAAAGATTTTTACCAAACCTATGATTGGAGAAATTTTGGAGCACAAGTATGAGGGTCCATACAACCATACGAATTTGTACGATACGATACAAATTCTTGTGTCCTAAAAAAATTGTTAAAAAATCAATGACCTCTGATTTTGATTCAGGTACTTAGGCCTCTTGAGAGCGATGATGAGCTTCGTTTTGTGCCAAAGTGCCCAAATTTTATAGCCACCCCACATTTTCTCTTAATTTTTGTGCCATCAACCGAATTGGCCCAAAACTACAATTATTAAATTTTTGATGAAACAACAGTCGATCTTAGGGTTTTAGGATGTCGCAAATATGATGACAACCTCTGTTTGAGCCCAATATGCACAAAAAATCACCCAAGGTTGGATCCCTCAAGCAGAGTGGATAGGAACTTATCAGATCTGAAGCTCTAATACCATGTACAAGTTGATGATATAACCACATGAGCCAAGATTCATCTGCAAGCAAAAAACACCTATCACATAAAAGAGATCAAACAAAGATTATATGCTCAATAACAAACTAAGAATTATGTATTATTGCAAAACAATGTTCGAGATACAATTACAATGAATGCATGAATCCTTATAAAAGGATGTATTAAACCCTATATGCGAACACTAATGTTAAAATTAAGAGAACTAAATCAATGCAAAGTAAGAGCTAAATTAAGCTCAATTACAGTTTGAACTGAAGCAATAAAAGCAAACTCTAGGTAACGAAAAATACTAAATTTTAGCTTAAGTGAAAAAAGTAATTAAAGGACCTAAATAATAAATAATTAGATAACTATCCTAATTACTCGAACACCCACAAAAAGGCATGGTATGGGATGTCTTTGACACCATGGGGTTGCAAGTTGAGTGGGCTTAACCTTGGAGAAAACTTCATGGTTAAGTGCGCTCAAGTTGGAGTAGTATTGGGATGAGTGACCTCTCGGGAAGTCCCAATGCTTTACCTCTATGAGCATCACCTAGATGCAATGAGTGCCAAGTGTACCATTCATTCTCATGAAAGATGGGTTCTTGTGAACCAATTCTCATGAATCATGGGTCAATGAGTTTGACTCAAAAAACTACATAGTTGAATCTTGCTAGTATTATCATAATTATCATGTCATTAACCAACAAAATATCGAAAGATATGTTTTCACTCCCACATTGCTTTCCAACTAGTTGTATTTTTTGCATTGTTGCACAATGTTTTGTGTTTTATTTTAATGCTCCCACCACTTTTCCACTTTTTCTCACTTTTCTCCCCACACAATCTTCTAATGGTCTAGCTATAACACATTTTCAGCTGGCATTGAGAGGGTTTGGCTTACAATTTTTGTTGGACTCGTTGTGCTCACCCATTGGTTGCCAGTTGTTGCTTGCATCAAAGTGGGACATATGGTTATGCCGTTTTATGGGATTTTATGCATGGATCCTAATTCTGCATGTTGTTTTTTGGGAAGGATACCCATCTACAAAGAGAATATAGGTTTTTCCAATATTTTTTCTTGCATAATTTTAAGTCACCATAGTATTGATTTTGGTTACATGTAAATGATGAAAAATCACTCAATGTTCTTTTGGACTAGTTGTAGCTACCGAACACACAAATAGCATGAACTATACAAGCATAACTAAAAGTATAATATAGTATGACCAACTTAATGTTTAATATTAAGTACGTTATGATCAATGGATAGGGTTCAAAGATCAAAGTTAAGTTGTGCACATTTTTATTCAGACAATTGTATTCATTCACAAAAGTCTTTTTTAATAAAAAAATTATGTCATTCATTGAAATCCAAGATTTCACTATTACAATAAAAATGATAAATAATGCGTGAATACAATTATAGGGTATAGTCACTTTCAAAAATATTTAGGGGAACATATGAGTATAAAACTAAACCAAGAGTATGACTAGGAAAGTAAACAATAATTTTAAATGTACAAGACATTCATAAATCATAAATATTATCACAAATTCTTTAATTGCATCACAACTAGCTCATAATATTGGCCTACAGAAGCACATGTATATCTTTCCTAATAATGTTTTTAACACTCGACCAAATTTGAAAATAGGAGTTATTCAATTTTGTCAAGAAAATTATGACATGTTGGACTCATGAATAATTAATTAAATAAACTTTCCACATAAATGCATCTTACAATTTGAAAATAAATCAGTCTGTTGCCTATGTAAACTCAATAACTCATACCCTTAAGCAAAAATAAGATATATTCATAACTAAGAACATTAAATTAAACTTTTACTGACTCAAGAATTGAAAAGTAACAACATTATTTTAAAATGAAGCTTAACTTGCTCTACTGTGTATAATTAAAATAATAATAAATTTACTTTCCTTAAGAAATAAATTATGAAATATAAAGTAAATATAATTAGAATAATAATAAATTTACTTTCCTTAAGAAATAAACTAAATCATGATTGAGTTTAATTTATTTGCTTAACCTTACCAACAAATAATTTCACTTACAATATGGAATGTAAATGTACTAAAAGAACATTGAGGATGAATAATGACATATTTGGAGTGGAGTTTGATATTTACATTTTTTAAATAATTTTGACTTGTTACTAAATCAAATGTAAAAAAAAACATCATGAAATAAGATATAATTTTAGTACATTTTATAGATATTGAGGTTGATCACTTTTTTTCTTTTTGGTCCAACATTTTTATTTGACTAATTAATTTTATTTTTATACATTTTTAAAATCTAAGCTAGTCATCACTCTATAATTATTTCATAAGTAATCTATGATAAGTCCATATTATTTGAAATAATTTAGAGAAGAGTAGAATGCTCTCGTTCACTACCCAGATACAAAATACTCTTGATTTTAAACATGTAATTATTGGTTCTAACAATGGGATTTTTTACGTGTTCTATCAACCCTTCGTAAAAAAAGTAACGACTTACTTTAGCATTGTTAGAGGATGTAGTTTAAGGGTTTCTAGCCCTTGCAAACTTCACAAAACCATGAATCCCTTTTTCATGATGAAACTAAACCCCTAGTTCACAAAATCTACATAATCCTTGTGTTTTATAACCAACAATTCTCAGTGTTCGGTCAGGTGGTTTTCATTATACAAAATCCTTGCAAGCTTTGTTATGGAATTGGCATAGGATGACAAAATGGCGAATATTGTACACTTAACATTGAAATAACCTAACAAATTTTAGTTTTTTACTAAAAAACCTGAAAGGGAAAAAATGCCACAAGGAAAAAGCAGCGCGAGGAAAAAAATCTACAAAGGGACAAACCCAAAAATGGTCAAACTCACCATTATCCAAAATCCCCTTCAATTGGTTTGCTCGTTAATGCCAGCTTGAAGTAATCTACAAATCCTAGCTCTTCGTTGTTCACTCATTCCAAATGGGAGACAATTATCCTTTCTCCTTTTCTTGCTAGGCGTTGATAGTGGGAATGGCCAAATAAACCGTGGGTAGAGTTTTATTTGGCTAAAAGCGGCCACAAGCATGACCTTTCTACGATTTGTTTTTGAAATTTCTTGACGTATGCAATCTCATATTGAAAAGTAGAAAGTTGCTATGGTCTATTTTGTTGTTGACCACTTAATTCACCGTTCAAATGATTGCCTCACATTTTCCCAAATTTTTTGTCTACTTCATTGCTGCCATCATGCCACCTTATGCACTGTATCAATATATAATATGATAATAAAGACATATCTTACTATACCATTTTATCGCAAAGATAGCTACTACCATGCTTTTTAATGTGAGATCTTTATATATTTAATTACTTAATCAATAATAAACACTTTATAAACTATTCAATCACTTATATTAACCTTAAAACTTTTAAGAATTTTAATTAACACACACCATTTAATTAAAAGACTATTTTAAGTAGAAGCCATGTTTGACCTTTTAAATTAAAAAAAAGAAAAGAAATGTATTTGACTAGGTACCTAATAAACAGATTTTGAAATTGGAAACAAAAAAAACAAGAGACACAAAGCGTCAAGTTCCTGCCTATAGTTATTATAGGGTATAATAGATAACGGAGTTATTTATGAATATGAATATTATAATTGTATTAGCTATAATCATCAAGATTGGAGACAAAAATTATGTTATCGTTGAAAAGGTTTAATGATAAGATAATAATTGCTTATTAAGTTAAATCAACAGTGTGCATAAATAGAGAGTAATAGCCTAGAAAGTAAAAAGTCTACAAATTTATTAGTTACCTGTTCGTCTATAAATTTTGTGGATTTTTCAAATTATTATTTATACACAAGAATTTAATATTTTCATATTTATAGTGGATAGATAAGATTTATGTAGATTATTTATAAATTTTTTTTTTTTTATATCTTGTAAGATGAAACACCACATTTAATGTTTACAGTAAAATATGAAATTATTTATTTGTTTTATAGAATTAATTGAGAAATATTTTTGAACATGTTTGATGCTTTTTCCTATACAGAATTGTGGGAACTTTTATTAGCATCTTCTATAAAACTATGAAGGTAGGAAAAGCACTACAATCATGATGAATACATTGAATTATTCCGTAATAAGATAATGATCACATTTTAAGTGTTGTGAAATTTCAACATTTTGAAGATTACAATACAAAATAAAATCATAGCTTGTGAAACTTTCTCATCTTTTTATTATTTTTGTGGACATACACTTTGTCAAATGTCATGTACTAGAGAGCTCTGTAATGAATTAGTGGTTAATTGATTTCAGTTGGCTGCAAAGAATTTGGTTGTGTTTCTGTAAATCTTTATAACAAAAGACAAACAATTAGACAAATATATAGATAAAGTCGACAAATTAAGTATGAGGGTTAAAAGGAAAAAACTTACCTTTCTTGCAATCCAAACAATTAAAGAAAAAAGTTGTAGATGACTTTTTTTGCAATATCAAAGTTAGAAGAAAGCTGGTTGAAGAATTTGTCCATGAAAAGGCTGCTATTTCTGCTTGAAAATTGGTGTCAAGACAGTTGAATGCTTACCATCTATTTTGTTATGAGGGTTATATAACTAAGAATTTGTAACTATTTTTTTTATTGAAATAAAAAAATAATTACAGATTCCAAGAGCCTAGAAGATCATGAGTAGTAGACAATGCTGCCATCTCAAGGATCTTTCAAACTTACAATTAAGGAAGAACAATAATCTTACACAAACCTTCTTGTTGCATAACAATAATTCAATAAGTTCAACATTAAGAAAAAAATTACAACTCGAATATGATCAGAAACACACCCGTGCAAGCACAAGGTGATATCAAATGCTCTGCCAATAAACTAGCTTCACCCAACACAAAAATTGGAGTTGATTCCAAGCAAATTCTACAGATTGGATCAAATTGCTCACCCCTTGTACCCATGCATATTTTGGCAGTCTGAAACAGAAATCATTTTGACTTGATACTAATATTTCACATCAGGGGTAATAAGCAACTTTAGTTGGATTTCTACTTGCTCAGGATATGCATAATCCTCACTGCCAATTTAGGAAGCACACTTGATAATTGGTCATCGTAGCCTTCATAGTTTGGCTCAACTTGTACTTACCATTTCCTTTCACATTAAACATAAGACATATCCTAAACATAGGATTATCTTACAATTATGACATTACCACAACACTATTGAAATAAAAGATTCACAATCTAATTGTTCCTAACATAACTACCAAAGCAAAACTTCTTCTGGTCATTTAGGGCAATCACCATGACTTTTAGTAGTGGCTTTAGCATAGTCATAAATTTAACAAATACCACATATCAAATGATATATTAAAATCCAAAACTACTTATGCTATAGCTGAAAAACGATGAACAGATCGATGGTGTTCTCAATCATATAATTACTAACTCAAACTTTCATTTTAGTCTAATCCTGAAGAATACATATAATCTCTTATTACATTGTTTGTAGTTCACAAAACATAAGAAAAACAGTATGGTTGACATTACCTTGATCACAATATTGTAGCAAGGTTATCATTCATTAATAATTAGTTGTATACAAATCCACACAAAGGTTATTGATATGCTACCAAGCCAAAATATTCAAATTTGAAATTGAACTGTACTTCACATGCAACGCAAAGATCAGTTGAATTTTTTTTTGATTTCATACTAATAGTGAACATGACAACAAAACATAAGTCGAACCAACAGAAATTTAAATCAAATTTCTCTAACAATACTCATCCAGAAAGGTTAACCAGAAAATTACTTTACACGATTTTCATTACGAATAAGCAAAAATGAACAGATAGTTCAAAATTTTTACACAAGTAGCTAACAAGGACATTTAACTATGAGATATACAAAATTTTAACAAACAAGCTAACCACCACGAGTTTTTGTAATACAACCACTCAGGTGCAAATTTATCATGCACAATAAATGATATATTTTCATAAGCAAGCAAGCAATAGATTGTATTTAAGCTCCAGTGAACTAAATTAAACAGATATTTAGAGACTTCTGCAAAATTTATACAACATAGGAGTACCATACCACATATTTTTTTGGGGAAACTTACGCTTAAGGATAAATATGCAGCGATAATATTTTGAAAAAATCTTGGACCCTTTCTTCCACAAGAAGCTGCTCCAGTTGTGTCACATGTATAAGTATTTGATGATTACCATTAGCCATGGATTTGATTTAATAGAAAGAAGTCTACTGAAAACATCTTAATTTCATTGAATTCCAGCAACATAAATGTTTTAACAATAGAAAAAGGAATGGATTTCAGACCACACACAAACAATTCTCATGTATGCAAATAAAAATCTGCACATTTACCTGTAACAAGAGAGATGAGGAGATTTGAAATTTCAAAGCAAGTAATACATATTCTTTTGTTCGTGGACAATGTTAAATTTGAAGAAAATATATGACCACTACTAAATTTCTTTGTGTGCACCGGTCAATCAAAATTAATGCTAGTTTTCAACCCAAAAAAATCAAACTTATCAAGAGAGGATGTTTCTAGACAAAATTAAATGTGACAAGTCCACATACAGTAAAATGTACAATACAAATAGTTCTTTGTATTCGATGAAGGAGACCAAAAAATTTAAATTTATTGACATTTTAAATGGTTGTTAAATTTGTGACTTAAAATTTAGGAAAATACATTTTTTGCAATGATTGTTTGTAGAGTACACCAATAAGAAAGGAGATAAATAGTATTATTTGAATTCTGAGGAAATATGCTAAAAAAATAGAAATATAGAAGTATGAACAAACTTAAAAAAATAGTCTCAAATGATTGACTACCTTAAAAAATAAAATGCACCATATGAATGCATCAGTATTCCTGCCTATCCGCAACAACTAATAATAACAAAGTTCATGCGAGTAAGCCGGCAGCTGACATGTATCCTTCTCAAGCACAGAGATTTTAGGGTACATAAATTTTCTCCATGCACACTTTATTTTGTATTAACTACATTCCTTTTCCTCCAAAGAAAGCTGAAACAATCATTTTATCATGGATTTGGACGACCTTAATGAGCTGGAGGAAAGAATCCAGTCCCTGCAAGCTGAAAATTCAGATCTAAATGCAACAATTGCAGCAGTAAGAGCCCAATTATCAGTCTTTGACAGCTTGATTCTATACCCAACCTATACAAAACAGTTGGCTGCTTATCCAGAGGCACAGAGACCCATTGTGGAGTTGGCCATGAAGGCCAATTTTTATAAAAAGTCTCATGAGATACAGCAGATGACTAGGGCATCCATGGCAGCTGCAGCAGCGAAATTGCCTGATAAACTTGGAGGAGTTGGGTCTTCAAACAAAGAAGAAAAATCGCGATAATAAGGTATTTGCTATGAATAAACCTCGTTTTACCGCTCTATATTTATTTGGGTTTGAATGTGAACCTTAGTTGCTGAAAACCTATGTTTTAATAAGGCATTTTGTTGAGACTGAGCTAATAAATAACACTTGTTGTACCGTGTTTGTTTTCCGGGGTTTGTATATGAAACCTAGTCTTTTAAAACTCATGGTTAGTAAGGCACCGTTGAAACTAAATTCATGAATAACCCTTGTTTCACCAAGTTGTTTTGGGTCTGAATGTGAACCCTAGTGGTTCAGAACGTATGGCTTATTAGGGGATTCTGTGGAACTCTTTTAACGAATGACCCTCCTCCTACTTTGTTCAGAACGTATGGTTTATTAGGGGATTCCGTGAAACTCTTGTAACGAATCACCCTCCTATTTTTTTTTTGAAACCCAGATACTGAATAGCCCTTGTTTTATTGTTCTTTTTTTTTCGTTCTCAATGACAACCCACGCAATTGGAAGTAGATTAAAGCCCTAGCTTCAGAAAGGTGGTTTCTAAAACTGTGTTAGAATTTTATATTTAAATGTATAAATCCTTTTAACTTAAGATTTTATGTTAATGATTTCTTGTGCTAGAGAACCTCTTTTTCACTATGGTAATGTTTTGGGTCTAAATGCAAAACCGTAGCTGCAATGAGGCATATTTTTTCTGATAAATTTGGAGGTGGTGCTTTTTCAGAAAAAGAACAAAATTCATGAAAATGGTTTTAGTTCTGATGTGTAACCCTGGTAGTTGAAAACCCAAAGACTCGGTAATGCATTTCTTCAAACAAAGTTAAGGAATAACCTATTTTCCATGGCATTTCCGGGATGGGGATGGTGGGATGGCAGGGGACATGATTCAGGTATGGCAGTCCGACGGCCATCTTTGGGGTAATGTTGGGGGATGGCAATATATGTTTTTTTTGTTTTTGTTTTTGGAGAGAATCAAATTTCCACAACCTGATGAACATCAGTATGACAGCAGCAATATAACATGCCAATGTTGAAATGATGTTGGATGATGTCTGCAGAAGCCTGCATGCCAACCACATTCCAAAAAGAAAGTTCTTTTTTTTCAGAGAAAGAGAGAGAAAGAGAGATAGAGTCAAATTTCTACAAGTTGATGAACAGCAGTATAACAACAGCAATATAGGTCCTATACTATCAGAGACAGCGATAAAATAGATTATGGACAGGAAGAAGCAGATAAACAAGAAGCACATAGATTAAATCAGCCCATATTTAGAAAAAGATTAAAGGGAATGCAGTCCCCATCTAATCCCAATATTATGGGTAGAAAACCACCCATTTTTTTGCAACACCTGATGTTCAGAGTGAACAACCCACTGTAGTCAAAAGATCAAATCTTAGTTTATATGATGGTATTGTGATTATTTTTGATTTCCTAATAGAACTTTTGAAGAACAGAAAATTAAGAGATCTTTTTTCTGTGTGCCAGGAAACTATTTCTTTCACTTATAGAAGAAGCATTGGCACCATTTTTGTTAGTTTCACTCCAATGCAGCATTGGTCTTTCAAATGTAAAGTCTTCAAAAGGTGTTTGCAGTTTTCCTAAATGTATGTTAGCATCATCCTTCTGTATATATTTGAATATTTAATAGACTACTGGAGCTTTGTTTCCTAGAAAGGCAGATTTTCTTAATTGACTTTGTATATATTTGCTGTTAGATGAGGCTGTGAACTTGGATTGTTGTAAATGGTACACCGAGGTTCTATCTATTGTCTGCAGTATTTATCAGAATAAACATTCTAATATGTATGGTATGGTTTGATGCTCTTTGGAAGCTTAGACGTATACCAACTCATGTCTGGAGGTGCAAAACAGTTTGAATTGGTTTTGAACCACATTTAAATTGTTTTACTGAAAACTTTACATAATTTTTTTTGTAATAGAGACTTTTTTTGGCCTAGCACCATATTTTGGTTTTGTAGATTGATTATGCATGTGTAAAAGTCTAAACTCTAAACTAAATGCTTACAAAATCAAACAAATCCAAAACTATCTCAGCAACAGATTTTTTTTTTAAATTATATTTTTTGTTCATATTACACAGATTGAAAATTTCACTAGATTAATATACCTACTGGGTACAACCAGTATGCAAAACTGAATTCCTTGATGGCCCTGGTATGTTCTGTAGCCTGCAAATTGATGCCCTGATAACCCTGATGATGCCCTGCACAATCCTGCCGAAATTCTGTACCACTAACTGCCTCTGAGGGTTTCTGTCCCCAAGTTGATCTGACTGACACGCTTGAAGATTTCCACTTCCAAATGTCCAAAGCTGATTAAAGCTGTGTCACAATCATGTGAACAAAATTTTATAGTTTGTAATTTTTAAAAGATGCCTTTTCTATTTTCCTCTCATCACTTCCTATAGTCCTTGTTTCCTGTGATCCTCAATCTGTGGCAGTCATTACTAAATCAGTGGCATCTAGCAATCTCTCCTCAATCATTGGCAGTTAACTGGTCATCCTACTCCACAATCAATGGGGTTGATTGATAGGCACTGAAAGATTCAGCAGTGGCTCACACAGAGACTCAGCTGCCTCATTCGAAAAATGCAACATAAATTTCTAACTGAAAACTGGAAGTAACAATGGACTTATCTAATTGCTACTTCTATGCTGCCAAACCATTCACTCAGCTACAGTTTATAAAAAGGGGACATTACATATCTTATCTGCCCCCTCCCCCCACTTTGAATTTTATTGCACTCAGACAAGACAAAGCTGGGTGGTTTAGGATGTCAGCCAACTCTCAAGTTGCATTCTCCTGAGACAAGTCTTTCCACTGCACCGAGAACTTAGTCCATACATTGTTCCTCAACAATTTCTAGTTCCAAGTATCTGCTTAGGCACTAGTAATAGCTTTTCTTCAGCATTGAGAGGTGGAGGCTTGGTTGAAGATGTTGTCTGTTGTTCCATTCCTTTTCTAAATATGATATATGAAAAATATTGTGGATCTGATAGTTATGAGGAAGCCCCAACTCATAAGCAACCTCATCAATGTGTTGAACTATTTATGAGGACCATAGTCGTGGGGTTTGAATTTTTCACTCCCCTCCTTTTCAAAGAAGACTGCCCATAGGGCTACAACAGAAGGAAAACTGTATCTCCCACTTCTTCAAAGTGCCTCTTTGTGTGATGCCTATTAGAATAGATTTTCTGCTGATTTTGTGCGTGTTGAATCTGATCGCATAGACTATCAAAATCTCCCTACTTTGTTCAATGAAATGTCTTGCTATGGGTAGCTATGTGGCTGTGTCTCTAGAAGCATCAACTTTGCAAAGGTCGGTGCATCATATCCATACAATGACATAAAATGGGACATCTTAATTAACATGTAGTAGGTAGAATTGTAGCAATTCTCCTCTAGGTACAACCACTAAACCTAGGCTTTCTAATAATAAGTTTCTAAACTCCTTAAATAACTCTCATTCTATTAATTCACTATCTATGTTTGCCCATCTGTTTGGGGTTGATAGTTGGTGCTAAGTGTCAACTTTGTCCTTGTCAATCCGAATAACTCTTGTTAGAAAGCACTCATAAAATATGCATCTTTATTGCTGGCCAGAGTATGGGGTAGTCCATGTAGGCAAAAGACGTCCTTAAAGAAGATATCTGTCACTTGTGGTGCTTTGAACTCATTGGGAATGGAGAACAGTTGTGCAATTTTGTCAAATGATAGAAAACCACAAAGATACAATTCTTTTTTCCCACTTGAGGCAAGTCTGTAATGGAGTTCATTGTCATATATTCCCATTTTGTTGAGGAATGGTGTGGGGTTGAAGCCATTGAACCACGAGGATGTGCCCCCCCCTCTCGCCTCAAAATTCCCACGTTTCTAGGACAAGGACGTTTGCAAGACACATGGACTTTTGGGAAACGACCCCTTGTTGCACTGCCATCGCCACTGGAATGCCACTGAGACGTCGAGGATGTCCTTGGGACTCCCATGAATCTTTTTGACCATCCCAAGAACACCTAGGAGTTTTTCGTGGCCCCTAGTTAGAAATTCCAACCCTTAACAAAAAATGGTGAAAAAATTGTGAAAATGGTTCCTAGAGCCTCGCAAGGGGTGCTGCCCCTTGACCCTGTTGGGTCCTTTGCCCCAACCCCTGCAAGGGGCACTATCCCTTGAGCCCAAACCTCCACCCCCACTTCTTATTGTTAATTCAATCATTGCCATGTTTTTTATGTTTATTACTTTAGAGTTCACTTATCATGCCAAAGTTTCATTTGCAATTCTTATACTTATTCTTGGTTTGCTTCAAAAGTTCCAAAACTCTGCCCACTATTGTTAATGCTTAAATTTCGATATGTAATCTTGGTCATGTTATTAATGTTAGTGTGGCAAAGTTTCATTTATAGTTCTCATATTTATTCCTTACACATTTTTTGTAACTAATTTTTCAAGTACTATATGTATTTGTGCCACCCCCTTGCCGCTGTCCCCCACTGTCCCCAAGCTTAGGCCCTTAGTCCCCTCATCCCTAAAATCCATGGAACTATGGTTGAAGTAGACCTTTTGGGTGTGGGGTTTCATGTTTCATCTTTTGACACTTTACATACTCATGTACATCTTACAATACATCCTCTTTGATGCCCTTCCATGCATAACTACTTTGTACTTGTTTGTATGTTTTGAAAAGTCTAGAGTGTGACCAGCCTATGGAGATTCGTGGAATGCTGCAATAATTTTTTGTATCAACTTGGATCCGGTTACCACAATGCTTTTGTCCTTGTACAAAATAATACTATGCCACATTTGGTAATTGGTATATTTTATCTTTGTTTGTGGTCACAATATTACCCTCAATCAATGCTATAGCTATTGGGTCTTTGGCATAGTCAACCAACAATTCTTCTTTCCAATCAAATTCTATTGAAGAAATAGTTGATAGTTGAGGTCTTTTGGAGCATAGTTGAAAAATTCAGACTAAACAATAACTTGGCTGGTCCAAAACTTTTCTTGAGACTCAACAAAAACTTGTGGAAAGACTTGGCAATAACTTTGCAAATTTATTGAACATTTGGAAATGCATAATTTGTTTAAAATATTCTTCAGAACACACATATATACTAAATTTGTAGAATATATTATTGATTTTCATCATATATAAATCAACATTTGAGTTAAATACATATTATAGACCAAAAATCAAGTTCAACCTTAGAACACATATGAACTTCAATTTTGTGTATCAATCAAAATTATAAATTACTAATTTTGTCTATGACTAAAGCTCAATAAAGTTTGTTGTCATTGTGTGGGTATTGTTGAACTAAGATGGTATAGCTGCAATATCCTCAATAAGAACCTCAACAGGTGCCTCATCCATAGTGATAGGATCAAGTTGTATATGCGATGAGCTTCTTCTTGATGCCTAACCAACCTCCCTTTTCACCTCCTCATATGTTGCCACATTTGATTCCCATTCAACTACCTTCCTCTCCAAAGTAGCTAGCTTATAATCAATTAACAATGGATCCATATCAACATCATCAAGATCAAAATCCAATTTGAATTTGGATCAATATCATCAATGTAAGTGCTTCGTGTGAAACTTGGCCTTGTGCTTTATTTTTATGCAATTGAAGGTTGTACCACACATAGATAAGGTCATTCAAGCGCTTTTGAGTCAACTTATTGTATTTCTTTGTGTGAATGGCCTTAAAAAAACTCTAGTTGCGCTCACAACTAGAAGCACTACAAGGTTCAGATAAAATGTGGATTACAAGCTTTTGAAGATTAGGTGCTGTGGCACCATAATCTTCCCACCACAAATCTATAAAGATAATAATTCCCATTTATAGCTTAGTAAGGATTTAGTAAACTTAAAAAATTAAAATAAATGGTAAATTAAAATTAAACACATGTTTTTCTTACTTGGCTGCAGAGTGGCTCTTCTACAAATACCAAAAATTGAAGAAAATAGTGACCTGTCGACCTTCTTATAACTTTGTATCCCATCAAGTATGAAGTCTCAAAGGTCACCATTAATAACCAATCTCTTAGTACATATATTGAGGCCAAGAGCAACTTTTGCATATTCTTTGAAAGTAGGGGAAAAATAGTAGGCAATGTCATGAATATGTTGGAGTTGTCGATTCCACCTCTAATCAATTATGTGCCATATGGGTTCATATTTGGTCTTGTTTAACTCAAACAAATGTTGAATTGTCACTTTGCCCTTATCAATGGCCTCGTATAGAAACCCCATAGTGTTTTTATTCCCATCCACCAATTGTAGAACCCTAACCAATGGTTTTGACACATAAATATCAAAATTTAACAAAATTTGCAAATTATAACATAAGAAAAAAATAGAAATTGAAGTATGAAAACTCATGTTGATGATCTCCTCGTCTTCACGACCTTCTCTACTTCAGTAGTCTTACAATAAGGACTCTCCAACCATCTTTCACTCACAAATATGTGCTTAAGGTTGGACATTGTAACATATACTCTATAAGGTGAACAAATTAGTGGCAAAGCATGTGACTTTTGATTGGATGGGATCCTTGCCGCCCACGTGCGCTCTCATAAGATTTAGGGCCCATGTTTGGTTGTAGATGAACTTTTTGATATTCCTTACATCTTCAATCACATTTTTCACCCAATGGAGTATCGCTATGTCCACTAGGAGTAGGTTAAGACAATGGGTAACACAAGGGCTCCAAAATAATGTTGGGTGCCTCGCTTCTAGAAGTCTATCAATTGTTACATATGCAACTGCATTGTTAGTCACTATTTGAATGACATTTTCCACTCCTGCCTCCATCATCATTTAATCCAACATGTTGCACAAGGTTTTTACATTTTTTATTTCATTGGAGGCATCAATTGATTTTAAAAATATTAGCTATCCTCTTGAAGCCACTAAATGTTGACCCTTTCTTTTTCCAAGTTCTCTTTTGTTGTTCTACTACTAGGTGTGTGTTTTGGTCCTAATCCTACAATAATGGTCTACTCAACTCATGATGACATGGGGTTTTGAACCCATTACCTGCCATGATCAATGCATGGAGCAATTGTTCTTTGTAAGGACTTGAAGCAAACATTGGATAGAATATTCTCGTAGTAGCAAAATTTTGCGCATGCCGACTTTGCTGCATGTTGCAATTCTCTATTCCTTGTAGTACCTTCAAATGAAGGTTGTGCACTAGAAGTGTTACAAAAAAGAAAAAAAAGGTAGAATTATTATTTCCCACACTTCTTGGTCCTCATATTCATTGCCCAATGGAAGAAGAGCCCCACATATCTCTTTGCGACCCTATAGAATTTAAAAAAAAGAAAAAAAAAAGGTAGAAATATTATTTCCCACACTTCTTGGTCCTCATATTCGTTGCCCAATGGAAGAAGAGCCCCCCGTATCTCTTTGTGATCCTATAGAGTTGAAAATTGGGTTTGGGTCTGCCATTGCCATTCTTTTTTTAACTTTCTTTTGCTCATATGTTGCAAGGAGTGCTTTCACCTCCTTTTCAACCTTTGGACCAGCTATTGTACATGGTGTAACCTCTCAACAAGAGATTGGTGCAAGGTGATATTTGAGTTGATTTATAGGCTTAATTGGTTCCATGAAAAAATAGTAATATTGTAATTAGCATGTCCCTTGGTTCGCCACTAGTTATTCTATTTTTGGAAGTCATATTTCTTATAGAAAATAAAAAATGTAACCTAGCAAAAGGGAGATGACATGAAAAAATAGTAATATTGTAATTAGCATGTCCCTTGGTTCGCCACTAGTTCTTCTATTTTTGGATGTCATATTTCTTATAGAAAATTAATAATGTAACCTAGCAAAAGGTAGACGACATTAAAAAAGAGTAATATTGTAGTTAGCAATGTTGCAACCTAAACATTAAAAAAGTTGCCGCATAAAAAATTTCCTTATTCTTTCATTGTCATGTTTGATCGCTTTTGCAGTTTCAAGTTTCAACTCTCATTGTCATGAATCATTTTTTATTGCTTTTTGTACTTTCGACTTTCATTGTCATGTAATGTGTTTGATTCTTATGCAGAGTTTCTTGCCTTCGATGGAGTTTGGGTCTAGTGGTAAATAAAATATTTGGTGATTAGCTTCTAAGTTCTATCCACATTTTTCCATCAAAATGTGATGAAATTAAATTTTTTCAGATGTAATAAGGAATTATTTTCCATGCCATTGCTTAGTGCTAATGAGTCTTACTGTGGTGGATTCTTATCATCTTTTTCAATTGGTAGCTTGCATGGAATAGGAATCCACCAAAGTAAAACTTTCTCATTCAACCTTCCAATTGAACTAGATAATTCTCTAATTGAATGGATTAGGAATCTGCCACAACAAAACTTTCCTTGGTTCAAGCAAATACAATTTTATTGGAAGGATGTATAACATGATAAAAGGAGCAACGTGATCATGATAGGTAACACATAGACATGGAGCATGCAAGAACAAGGAAGTGTATGACATCATAGGGCTAGTAAGGACCATAAGAACTTACTATGAGCCACAAGAGTACAAGGCATGACATCTAGGACTAGTAAGGAATGCTTCCAAGGAATCATTTTAGAAAAGGGAGAGTTAAAACGTTTAAGTCTAGCAAGGTGCGCTATGATATTTGTATCATGCTAAGGTTAAAGTTTCACATGGGTCTAGCAAGGTGTGTTATGCTAGGTGAGTTTCATCCCAATATAAATTACAAAACAATACCTCTTCTTTCTATGTAATCTAAAAATGCGACTTGAAAATGGGTGCTACAGTGTGCACCAAGCAAACATTTGACATGAGATTGTAAAATGGGTGTTGTAGTGGCACCAAGCACATCATGGTGTGTGGTCAAATTGTACAAACCAATATTGTGGTGTGGGCACAAAGTGTAACATATAGTGGAGTGTATGACCCCACATTAAAGCGATTGCATACGACTCACCAGGAGTAATTACTTTTAGGTAGCATGCATACATCCAAAAGGCAAATGCATCTCAATAATGAAATGCCTCCAAACATAGGAAAATCAAAGGCAATAGTCATAAAATATATAAGAACACATAATGGATCCACTACATATCTAGGGTTAGTATGCACATCAGATTAATTGTGTATATGAAGTATGATTGTTTTGAATTGACGTCATTCACCAAACGTAGTGGAACTACAAGCACAATGGAAGAAGTGCATATAAGATGAACAAAGGCTCTTTTTGGGTCAACATGGAAGAGACCAAAAATATCACAACACTTTGCATCATCTTCAAAAGACAACACAAAAGCACTTTGACAACATAACATGTATACTACATATAGAAGAATGGACATAGAAATAGAGGATTGTTATGACAGGGTCGGTCTCTTTGTATCCTTATGCCAATGGAGTAATCAAGGGTCATTTGAAGCAAACTTTTAACAAACAAAAAGACATGCCAAATAATACAGTTTAGGAGATTACAATACATGCAAGCGAAAGACACAAAACAAAGTATTTACTGCATTAACAAGCTATTATAGCAAATCATCCGCCTCCCAATCTTGCTCATCACTATTTAGGTATGGTGAACAAAATGCTAAAGTGATGACTAGTATGGTAAACAAAGCTATGTCTAGTCTCAAACATGGATCATGCTCTAATGATGGATCACAATGTGTGTCACTAAGAGCTAAAGTTGATGCTTTTGAAAACATCAAAGACAAATCATCATTAGCATTTTCAATAGTTTCGACATTATTAGAATCACTGTTTAAATTGATCACAATGTGAAATTTGATAGGAGGAAAAAAAATTGCTTGGAATTGACAACTTCAACTTTCAACGAGGTTGGTCAAGGTAAGTGTAAGGAAGTCATGGTAGCATAACAAGTTCCTACACTAATCTTGATAGGAGATAAATGCAAAACTTTTATAGATTTTTACAATAGTTACAAAAATTTAACAAAAATAAACATAAATAGAATGCATTCAACACAATGATTTACATAGGAGAAACCCTTTCGAGAAAAAAACCCCACACTTCAAAAGCCGCCCAATATATTATTCAAAAATCAACAACACATTACAATATACTGGTAGAGCAAGCTTCTCACAAGAGTATCACCAATGGAGATTCAAAGGCAACTCAACAACTATTAGACTCTCATAATACATTACATTATGTAGCCGTAATACAAAGCCCTCATAATATAGGGTTGCCTTCTAATGCAAACAAAGCACATAAATTATCCACTGTTAAATCTATGACTTAATGATAGGTGGTCAAGATTTACAATGATAAATTATGCATAAAATTTCTTTTGGTGGTGTTGCCCCCAAATCCCCAATTTTCAAGGGTAAGCTTGTGAACTCCACACACTCACATATCAAACGATAGCTTTTATTATTATTTCAAGGTTGTGACACCATTTTCTTAACATTAAGACTCCTCTCTAGGTGTGGTAAATGGTAAGGAAGGATGAGAGGGCAGGACCAAATCAACATTCGAGTGCTTAGGAGAAGAATCACTTTTTGTAGTAAGCTCAAGAGCCTTGACACGACGTCTTTGTTGGTGTTCTCTTGTTCTACAATTTTGTTGGTTATGACTCGAAGCTTGGGTAGAAGAAGGTTGGGTATCACTCAACATCGATTTTTTCTTCTTCTTTTTCTCTAGAAAAAAGAGGAATGAAAGGAACCACAAAAGTTTGAGAGGTAGGAGTTTTAGATGGTGTTAGGCATTTACCTCTTTGTTGATTGGTTGATTGATAAACATATTGATTGATAGGATTCCATTACTAACATGGATAGCATTACCATTTTGTGCAATAGTAGTCATGATAGAAGATGTGTATGTAGTCACATTAGGTGTTGTTGTAGGCATAAGCATTGGTATCTCAACTTGCATTGGAGGAGTAGGATATCTAAGCACTTCCATTCAACTAGCTGTATTCATAGTGTTTTTATCCACTATGTGAGCTATGCTCTGTAGATCATCCACACCATGTTCATCACCTTGTATCAAATTCCTTAGATTTTCAATCAAGGGGATTGCATCTCCAAGCAAGTGTTCTTGACTCAAATTGTTGAAGATTTTTTAATTGGTTGTCTATTTCCATCAATTGTTCATTAGAAACTTGTATTAAAGGGTCATCCTCATTAGGAGAATCATGAAGGGAAGGATTTTGAGCAATGTTAGGCAAAATAGGTGGTGGATTAAGAGAAGAGGATTCTCCTAAGCTCTTAGGTGGGAATAAGTTAACACTCAACTTAGGCTCAACACCATTAGTATTTAAACCACGAGAAGCTATAAGTTTAAATCTTTTTCTCATAGGTATATTAGATTTAGAGCAACAAGTTATTAACCTCATAAACAACTACAAACTCTTTGAACACACAATTTCTCCGAGGAAATAAAGAAGGAAAGCTAGAGGCAAAGGTAGAGGAAATGATTTATGTTTGCAATGCCTTTAATTAATTGGTAAATTGTATTGAAAATATAAACAATGATAATGCAATCATTTAACAAATGATATGAAATGATAGCAATGATGTAATTGACTAAGCAAGTGATTAAACAATGATAAAGCTATGATATGATCAATTAATGTTATGGCTTAAATCACACACACTAAGCTCACACTTCTAGGCTTAAAAGTTAAACACTCAGACTTGACTGACATTTTCTAGGCTTAATATGTTGCTTAAGGTGTGTGGTCACACTAAGAACACACTTCTTTGCTTAGTATGTGTGGTTTAAGGTTGGCCTCAATTAATCACCTATTTAAGCAAAATATGAGATAGCAAAATGATGATTGGTAAATGAATGCAAGCACATAAAAGATGAGTTTTAGGAGTTTTTGTCTCTCAATCTAAATATTTTATGAAATAAAACTCAGATTTGAACATCTAAATCATCAATAATGCAGTTTATGTCAGGTTCACCAAAATGAAATGTTGGAAGTGGGGTCTTTTACCTAGAAGTGCAAATTGCAAACCATTTTCGATTGGGATATCATTTCATTGGCGGAACAACCAATTAGGCTCAACGCCAATACTCAAGGAGAGCTGAGCACTATGACCAATTAGTCCCTTTTGATTGATTGATATGATTGAATATGAAGATGCATAAACTAGGTAAAATGAAGCACAATTGACAAGATTCTACATAAACAAACAAATACAAAACATGAAGTTAGCACAAAAGTAAATATTTGGAAATGAGATGGAAAGAACCACTCATTGAAATATGAAGTTGAAAGTTCTAGTCAAGTGTGCTAGGTGGCTTAGACATGGAGGTGTTTCCATAAACTAAAACTCTGAATTTTGAATTAGGATGCCTTGTAGATCATTCCCTCCAATATTTAGTCCAAAAGTGTCTGTTAGGTGTGCAAATTGGCATAGAACTAGGGTTTTTGCTAATTCAAATTCTAAAATTTAATGTCTCAATTTGCTTTGCACAATTCCACATCTTACGTCAGATTTATAATTTGCACACATAGAAGAGGGAAAATATTGTGTTGTATAGGGGCTTGACTAAGTTAAGCCTTGTGTTTATGTTTCCACCTCCACTACAACAATGTTGGATGAAAGAGAGCTTACCCCTGGTAAGGAAGAGGCTAAAAACCTTAATTCTTCTTTGTAGGTTTCTCCTCAATTTCTTTGGAGATGCTTGCTTGAATGCCTAATCAGAGTGATAGGAAAATGTAGACCAGAAAATATAGATGTTAAAATGAGGGGGGGAGTTATATTTATACACAACTTACATCTTTTCGGGTTTAATTTTTGAAGAAGATTGACGCCGGGCAGTTCTTTTCAGCTACTTTCAAAGCTGATTTTTTAAATTTCAAATTTGGGTCCAAAACGGTTGGACTAGGGGATCTAGGCGCCATAGTCCAAGAGGTCTGTGACATTAAGCGCTACATTCTTGGCATTTTGGGTAAAGAATTGTGCAAAGCTTCCAAAAATGGCCATAAACTAAGCACAATCAAGCATGAATTGGGGGTGTGAGGCACAACCACCAAAGTTAGCCCAAAATGTGTGCCAAATTGTAGAGAGACACAATTTATGTCACTACAAGAAGAAAAGCAAAATAGCTAAGACCAATCTTAAAAAGAATACTCAAGACCAATTGTTTTACATCCTTCTTGATTCCACATTGTTCCATTTGCAATCTAATGGCTTTGAATTTTGTGAATGTCAAAATTAATAGGAATCTACCCTACAAGTTCATTTTGTAATTGATGATTGCTTAACTCATCTTCCTTACCAAAGAGGTTTTCAAAAGTTGCCCACACTCCATTTGATGTAGTAGTAGACTCAATGTGAAAAAATAGATCTAAATAGACTAACATACGTAAAGTATCAATGATTCTATCACATTTATTATACCATTTTATGTTTTTGCATCTTCTTTAGGTTCATTTTAAAGTGCCATTATTACCATTTTATGTTTTTGCATATCCATGCCTTTTGAGATGAATTATCATCTTAGATTTATATTAAAAATAGTTATATGGAGTTAAAACAAGAACTATTGATGCACCTATGAGTGCAAAAATGTAGGTTGAAATGTAAATGGAAAAGTTTGAAAAATAAAATACACGACACCCATCTTTTCATTAGTTTCTAAAATGAGCCCCCCATAAATTTCAATGCTAATGAGCCCCCCATAAATTTCAATGCTAACACTTCATAATTAGTGTGTTTACAATGTAAAAATCAAATCTTTCAAACTCTTACAAGACCCAAAATGACCAAGACACTGAAACTAAAACTCTAAGTAAAATATGAGATCTATTTGAGAGCATTGGTATGGAGTACATAGAAAAATATGAACTAAAAAAGCAACACTCAGAGTTTGTTTACTCAAGTTATGGCTCTTGAAAGATCTCAAAATGAGAATTGCACGACAAAGTTTTAGAGAATCTTCAATTTCTAAAACATTGTAGCATCAAATAAAAAAAACCTTCATCACAACGTAGAGGGTGAAATTCTACCCCAAATAAAAAAATTGCATTGAGACATTTTGAACGCCCTATATATATAAACAATTATAGGATATTCCAAAATTTCCAAGAATATATCCTTTTCCTAGAATATTCAAAAATTGCCCTCTGTTGCTAGAAAACCACCTTCATATAGTCAAATTTGCTCGTCTGTACCCCACGAAACCACTTAGATGAAATTGTTGCTTGAGATGAATATTCGACACAAAAAATGAAATAAAATATTGTAGCAAGTGGAGGAGAGTAGCACTGTTGGTGGCATATATTGCTTTTTGGCAGCGTTGGGGTGGCACACCTACACAAGCCCAAAATTAATATGTGTGTGTGTGTGTGCGCACGCGCGTGCATGTCTACATATACATATACATATACATATACATATACATATGTGTGTCTATATACACATACACACATATACACGTGTGTGTTTAATCCCGATTTCCATACTATACGACATTGTAGGGGTTGTATGAATTGGTATTAATTTTTTTCCCTAGAAGTAGGTTGCTTTATTTTTCATGTTTTTGTAGTCTATCTTTAGTTTTTATGCCCTTTTGAGTGTGATGGCAAGGCGTGTTTGGGCTAGAAATGGTACATTTTGATAGCTACCTTTTGGAACCACATTGAAACCCTCATTTTGCACCTATCTCCTTTGATCTTTGATTTTGTTGAAGCAAAATCCAATCTTGACTTTCTCGAGCCTCATGGATGTTAAGGAAAGGCTGAAAATACCTCCAAAATTACCAAGAAGCTACAATCATCCAAATATCACAAGAATAAATATATGGAGACTAAAGTATATAGATGCTTTTTTTGCCTTTAAACTATTTTGATTCTCTAGATCATTTGATGATGTAGGAGAAGAGCATATTGGGTTTTTGGGGAAAATATTAGCCATCTATTAGTCTTAAATCTCTAAAAAATAGAAAATACAATGAGCTATGCCAAACATATTTGATCTGATACCATGTTATGTTCTGCAAGAAACAACAATCAAGTCAAGATTTGATGTTGGTAGAAGATCACATGCAAATCTTATCAATAAATGATCAAACATCAAAATAGAGGAATGGTTAGATAATTTGAAGAAAAGAAAATAGAGACAATAGAAAGAAAATTTTGAGAATACTTGTCACTCTCATGTAATGAGTTATCAAACTAGTGAAGGTGAGAGGAGAATGTTATATGTGTAAAAATAAGGCCATATATATATATCCATTTGATGCATTAATTCCAAGTATCCTTAACAAGTGGGAGGTTTTACCTACTTGGTAAATGCAAAAACATGTGGCATAACTTCCTCAGGTAAACCCATTATAATAGTTATGAGAGGCAGTAGGTAAAGTAAAAAAAGGGTGTGTAACTCAACTAGCTATGTGTGGGAGAGAGTGACACATGTAGCTAATGTATTTCACCATTTGTCCTCATTAACTACATTTAATATGAGAGTGAATAAGGTCTTATCCTAACAAATTCCTTAGTGTAGACCTATTCTCATGTTAACTTAGGTTCTAGGTGTTATTTCTAGAAGTTAGTTATAATGAGGTTAAGTATCTCATTTACTTTTAGTTATCTACATCATTTAATATTGTTCTAGTGGTTATCTCATAACATAAGGTTAAGATACATGCTAGCATCTTGTTTAATCCTACCGCTTACCTTGCCTATATAAGCAAGTCTCATGTACACTTGTATCATATCTCATAGATCTTAAAATCAGGCAAGCTCATATCGTGCATACTCACTTGTGGAAGGTTTATTGTGTTTTTGTAGTTGGTCTTGGGTGTTGAGCTAATCTTCAACTCCTCTAAAAAATTAATACCGCTAAAATAAGGAATATAAAAAATCCACACTAACAAGGATGATGCTAAATATATGCTTTTGCAAGTTTTTCTTAGGAAAATGGTGTCTCAACCTTGCATTTACATAAGGTTACTATTTATAGTAAGTTTTCATTTGAGTACGAATTCGTTTGAAATTTTCCCCAAAGTTTCAGATTGGATAGATAAGCATATTGGTAAATTTTGATGCAAGATCATGTCTATATTTGAAGGTATTAAATTTTCTGTTTTTGAAAGTTGCGAACAAAAGTTTTGGAGTCAATTTAGAGGGGCCTTAGAGGCTACAAAATGGCCCAAAGTGTTTTTAACTAGTTTAGAAGGTTATAGCTTGATAGAGAACGTTGCAAGCTTTCCAATGCTTCAAACGGTTCAACAATCAGACACCCGGTTCAAAAGTTATGGCCTTTGGAAGTTGGGTCTCCTGAAATAGGAAATATAAAAACGCATTGGACACATAAATGAGCTATAAAAGGGAGCTACACATGTTGGTGTGTGTGTGTTGATACATCATAGTGCATCTTGGATTGGAGATAATTTGGGTGCCACTTTTTGAGTGGTTTTAGCTCATGGTTTTGTAATATTGTTTGATGGTTCTTGTATTGTATCTCCTATATATTAGGTGCTTGAGATGGAGGTTGTGTGTTACATTATAGCTATTGAGTTACCTTTGGATCTCTCATTGGTGATACTCTTGTGAGAAGCTTGCTTTGCAAGTATATGGCATTCTATTGTTGATTTTTGAATTATAAATCGGGCAGCTTTTGGAGTGTGGGGCTTTTCTCTCAAAAATGTTTTCCCCACAATATATCTTGTGTTTATTCTTAATATATTTGTATGTTGTATAGCTCCTTCTATATGTATTCCTTATTTTGTAATATTTTAAGATTTGCAAGAAAATTTGTGTTATCTCCCCCACTAGATTAGTTTTAGGAAGCATTTTTTCCACCTTAGCTTCTTATCAATTTTACAATTCCCATGTGCCTAAATGTAAAGTAATCTTGAGGTATTTTCAAAGGGAATGTGAATTTGAGTTAGAAATATTAACACTTTCTCCATCCAAATATAAATTTATATCAAAATGTGAGCACTTTTCTCTCTAGTATGTTTTATTCCATTATTATCATTTGACCCATTGTTATCTCATATTGTTTCGTGCCATATAAGTATGAACATTCAAATTAAATAACAAAAAATCACCAATAACAAGTCAATGCACAATTAGAACAAAAAAGAATGAATAAAGAAACAACATAAGATTTTTTAAAAGGCCTTTTGTTGGTGTAATTATTTATTCATGTTGGATATATCTATACTTTACGTAAGTTTACTTAGGTACATGCACCACATTATAGTTTGCATTTGAGGCCCTTAGGGAGATGTGTATGCATTGGGAGTGTGTATGTAGGAGAATTTCCACCTTTTATGGTGTGATATTGTTCTTACTTTATCATATCCACTTATCGTGGAGTGATAATTTCACCTTCGGTGGGTGATCCACCTTGTGGAATATTTTACCATTTCTTTTACCTACTCTTATTTCTCCCACATACCCTTGCATCTCATTGAACCACGTCATCTTTGTGTGCTCTCTTGTCTCTTGGCCTTGCCTTTCTAAGCAGACTCATCTACTTGTATGTAATTTTAAATGATCCAATTGATCTCATTTTGCTCTTGATTAGAATACAGTTTATTCTTATCAAATATTTTCTCTCTTGTGCTATTCAATGTGCCCTTGATATTGACTATTTTCAACAAATTCTTACATGGTATCGGAGCCATTAGAGCTTCATTGAGTAGTCTTTTTGGAGAGGTTTTGGAGCATTCCATTTTTAGATTTGGGGAGCCACACATTTTGGGGGCATCTTATGGCCCTTTCAACCTCACTGTTGCATCCAGGAGGCCTTTTCCATGAATTTTGAGTATAAATTTGCCTAGTTTTGATGAAAATCATATTTCGGGTGCTGAAGGAAAAATTTCCCCAATTTGGGCGTACAGTACAGATTTTTCAAAAAAAAAAAAGAACTTTGTTTATTTTTTATTTTTTCTGTAGTATTTTTTTCTAAAATATTATATCCCGCAGTTTTTATTATTATCATTTGTAAAGTTTTTTTTATATTAAAAAAATCAGCAATTTAATTTTTCGGGGGTCGGTTTTGTCCCTCCTTGCCAGCCATACTGTCCCACTACCATTAATATTCTGTAGGGGTCTTCGTACCATCCGACACCTCCAGATTGCTCCTCGCCCACTCCGACCGCTCCCGACAACTCCCGTACGTCCTCAGCTGCCGATCACCCTTGGTTCTATCTACCACCATTTTGCAAGGCTCACCTTCCTTTCTCGACCATCGCCTAAGGATTGCTTTGTTGCTGGTTCCTTTTGTACGTCGCACCGCCGACTGTTCTGCCATGCTTGACCCGATAACTGTAGGCAATGCTCACCCTCTCTCTCGCCGGGACCCCTCATGCTGCCGCCACTCGCCCTCTTCCCACCTTGCGACACTCCTATTCAACCACGACGCCGCTTGTCAGTGCCACACGTCGACTTCAGAATTGCAATCAGGCATCCCTGTCATCATTCATGTGGCACCCTTTATTAGCTGTTATTGCAGTCACCTTTCGACTTGACATTGCCACGTCATCTAGTCAACTCGGCAACTTGGTTAGTAGATCCACTCAGCAATCGTACATGCTGTATTGCCACGCAACAGTTTCAGTCAACAACACGAATTGTATAGTTGTTTGCCACAATGATCCGTACTTGCCACACCATTGCCACATAGGCTTTTCCATACAACACGTGGCAACCAGTGATTGGTCAATATCATTTTTCCGTACTGTACTGATCAGACACGTAGGCATGGAAGCGAAGTTCATTTAACAGGCATACGAGTGTCAAATTTAAGCTCGTCATTTGTTGATGTCAGCAGTTTTTTGAATTTTTTTGACCCCCTCTCCAATGGGCTTTTTAGTTTTGTAGTCCAACTTTGGAGGCCCATAACTAACTCAATTTTGCTCCTTTTTGGGTGGTTTTTTATTGTTTGGGCTAATTTTTTTTGCTCTTTGTAGTGGTGGTGGAAATTTCTGGTTTTGATGGACAAATTTCTGGTTTTGATTGAGTAATTTGGGGGGGGGGTGTGGGGGGGTGTCTTATGTTATTATGCCTCTCTTTTTTTAGTGCTCTTTCACTTTGTTGCTATGGGTTCTCCTAAATTTCCACTTTTAACTCCACATAACTATGCTTCATAGAAAATTGATGCATGTAGTAAGCTAATGGAAAAATGATTAATTCACTATATTGATGGAACTATAACTGCACCAACTGATCCTAATTCTCAAATGGAATGATTCACTGAAAACATTGTGGCTATTGGCACATTGAGGAAATACATAACAAAGGATCTCATCTTTCATATTGACAAGTGTAAAACAATTAAGGACGCATGGGATGCCTTGGGAAAATTGTATGGTCAAATTGATGAGATTAGAGGCTATCAACTTGATAATGATCTCACCATGTTGAATCCCAAGAACTTTGATAGAATCCAAGATTATGTTACTAAGGCAAATGAGCTAAGAGCGCAATTGAAGGATTGTGGCATTGATAAGAAGGATGCACAGTTGGTCTACAACCTTTTGGGAAAGCTTCCATCAGAGTATGCAACATTATTTTCTAGCTTTGAAACCCATTGCTTGACAATGGGTAGTTCCTTCATTAGGCCTTCTTTTGATTCATTAATAGAAATGTTGATGTTGGAGCAATCTAAGTTGTTGAGCATGGGGATTCTCAAGCCTTCCAAATCTAAGGCCTTGGTGGCTAATCAAGGGAATCAAGAGAATCAAGGAAAGGATTCCTACAATAAGCAGAAGCAGTCTAAGCTTAAAGACACAACAAGATGGAGCACCATCTTCCTCTACACAACAAAAGGATTCTACTTCCTCACCTAAGGGTAAATCATATAAGGAAAGGTTTTGTTCTTATTGCAAGAAAAGTGGTCATGATGAGCATCGTTGCCATTCTAAGCAGATTGATGAGCTCACACACATCCTTAAGAAGAACAACATTGATTTACCATCCCCTTATAAGAACGAGGATTCATCTCCTTCCCCTTCCTCACAATCAAAAGGTAAGGGACAAGCTCTTTGTGCTACTACAAGTCATGAGTCAGGGAGATTGCTTCAAGATTTAGGAGCTTATCATCATATGGCGTCTTCGCAGTCTATGTGCTCTTTATTTGAGCCTTGTAGTATGCCACTGATTTTGATGGGCAATCATACATACATGGATGTGATTGGGAAGGGATCTATTGCCATTGGGGATAACTCCTTCAATGATGTGTTGTGTGTACCCCATTTGACAAACAATCTTCTTTCCATCTATCAAATCACACATGGGGCAACAAGGAAAACTGTGGAGTTCACACCTGATTCAGTTATCATTAGAGATTTGGTGACTAGAGCTATTATTGCTAGAGGGGTGGTGGATCATGCATCTCGGTTATATTCCTTTGCAAATCTTGTTGATGAGAATGATTCTTCACATGATGAACACACTTATTGTGATGATTTAGATATCAAGGAGAACTTTGGGTACTTGAACTTGGGGATTCTCACATGTGACCCCGTTCTTGAGCCTTGCATTTCATCTCCTCCTATTGATATCACATCACCTATTGTACCTAATGATGTAGATGTTGCGACAATTTTGCCTTCTTGTGATTCAGTGTAGCAGGATATTCCTTGTCTTCCAACTTTAGTTCATTGGGATGACTACTTGACAGACAATGCAGGTTTTTTTGTGGAGTCCTACATTGCAGATTTGGGAGACATTATTGATGGTTTTCATCTTTTCTTTGATGAAGATGATCCTTCTTCGATTGTTGCGAGGGAACACTCTGACCCTCTTGTGCATTCTCTACATGATCATAAAGTGGGTGGTTTTCTCTCTTTCCCCACTTTATCAGAGATTGCATTGCATTTGCATTTGTACATGGGTACCTAACATGGCCTTATAGCCAAGACTCATCTTGCATTGCTTAGTTGCATTGTATACTTATGTGCATTCCCCTAAGTGGGTGGGTTTTCTTTGTTTCCCCACTTTATGAGAGATTGCATTGCATTTGCATTTGTACATGGCTACCTAACATGGCCTTATTGCCGAGACCCATCTTGCATTGCTTAGTTGCATTGTAGACTTAAGTGCATTCCCCTAAGTTGCACTTAAGGGGGGGTGTTGGTGTAATTGTTTATTCATGTTGGATATAATTACACTTAGGTACAAGAACCACATTGTAGTTTGCATATGAGACACTTAGGGAGATGTGTATACATTGGGAGTGTGTATGTAGGAGAATTTTCATCTTTTATGGTGTGATATTGTTATTACTTTATCATATCCACTTATCGTGGAGTGATAATTCGACTTTCGATGGGTGATCCACCTCATGTGGAATATTTTACCATTTCTCCTACCTAGTCTTATTTCTTCTATCTACCCTTGCATCTCATTGAGCCACATGTCATCTTTGTGTGCTCTCTTGTCTCTTTGCCTTGCCTTTATAAGCAGACTCATCTACATTGTATGTAATTTTTAATGATCCAATTGATCTCATTTTGCTCTTGACTAGAATACAATTTATTCTTATCAAATATTTTGTCTCTCTTATGGTATTCAATGTACTCTTGATCTTGGCTATTTTCAACAAATTCTCACACTTTCAAATTATTCTTCCATTAAAGTAAACTAGGTGCTTGAAAAAGAAAAAAATTATAATAGAGGATTCACTTGATGGTCAAAAGATTGATCGCCAATTACACAAACTATTATTGGTAAAATGAAATGACCACATTAGTTAAAATATACCAAGAATATGAAGTAAGGTACAAAAGTTCCATAAACACAAGGCCAAATAATAAAAAAGAAACATACAAAGCCATAATTTAGATTTCTCAAATTAAGTGCCAATATAACATTAGTTTACAAAAAAAAGATTTAGAGCTCCAAATTGATATCTCATATCATTTATCTTCAAATAAGTTGCTTATTCAAGTAAAAGGAAGATTTTAATATGTGGTTCTCTATTTGTTTTACTTCAAGCTATTTATATTTTTTTGTTAAAAGATTAGAAAAAATGATATCAATCTCTTGCATGTGTTAATTTATTTGTTTCTATATAAATATTGAATTTTTTTTCATTTATATATTAGATAATTATATTTTTTTAGTTGATTATATTCGTTTCAACTTGTTTAATTTAATAAAGTAAGTTAATATTATCAAATAATTGGTTAGTTCTGATTAGGTAAATCAAGATAGTGCCCAAACCCTTACATATGCACATAATAGGTGGAAGAGAGGGATCTTACAAACGATGAGAGAAACAAAACACCAAAAATAAAAGAAGAGAGAATCTCATGAGGGGTGATAAGAGAAAAACCAGATAGATAAAGCTTTAGACTAGAGCTAAGAACCAACTAGAAACAAGGATCCCAACCTTAAATAAGAACTATTTAACGACATGAGAAAGAGGGAGATAAGAGGACATAGGACCTTTCTTGCATCTATGAACAATAGTCCATGTGATGCTATCATCCAAGATCCCACCAAGAGGGGAAGAGGGCATTACCCCAAGAGGACAATCAACGGATGAAGGAGAGACAATGAGAGGACGAAGTGATAGGTGGCCTACGTCCAGTAAAGAAGATTGAATTGAAGCGACCAATGGAGAAATAAGAAGAGAGAACTGAAAAGGAGGAACCACCACGACGTCCATGAGGTTGGACAAGGCCACCCCAAAAACAAGCCCGTCAGAGTTTTGTGAAGAGAACTCATCCTAAGGGACAAGATCCTCAACAACCAAATGATCATCAGTAGCATGTTGCTGCCAAGAAGCAAGGCCCTCTTGACAACCCCTAGAACAATTTGAGGCCAAATGTGATAGGGAGGTTGCTAGGTAAGTGCTCAAAAAGCCAATTTGAGTCAAAAGGCCATAAAAGGAAACAAGAGGTATTGTTTATGTCTGCTCCTTATGTTTGCCAATATCAAGTTTAGTTGCAATAGTCAGGTCTATCTACGAGTCTTCACCAACAACCTCCCTTTTTGGTGATACCTCACACCCATGCTCAAACTTACTCCAACTACTCACCTCTCCCATCTACACTTTTCTCAATCCTTGGTTCTCTTGACATTCAACTTATTGTTTTTAGTGTGCATAGGGCAATTCCAACATGGACATGTAGGGGCAGCAAGGTTTTATTCAATTTTGACCACCAACTTAGTTTAAGGCTCATAGCCCTTAGCCTACTCAATTCATCAACTAAGGTCAAAACCCCCAAATGAGGCTACACACTGTCCAAGGTTCCAAATGTCACTTGTTTTATTGTTTTAGAATGTTCTCACCAAGTTTCATGAGCCCCAAACTCCTCCTTGCAATCGGGTTCTGAAAAGTGTGTTATGCAGTCAAAAGGACTACTAGCCCGTGGAGGGGTAATTGACACCTTTTTACTCACCCTGCCCAACGATGGGCTCCTCCTCCAACAAACTCAATTTAGATGGTGTTTTAGAGGTATTTGCTAATGGATTTTCATGGTTTAGGCCTCTGCTATAGAAAAATGGGGACTGTCCACTATTTGTGGCACTTTTGTAGGGTTTTGTAGGGTTTAGAACAAAGAACATAGAGAAATCTTCCCAACGCAACTAATCAAGCCTCCATTGGCTTAGGACTTCAACCACACCAAATAAAACCTTCCCTTGTTACTGCCTTGCAAACATAATGCCAAACACTTGTCACACATCTGAGAAAGGAAGTGGAATACCACTGTCACTGTCAAAATGTTGCCTTTTACCAGTCAGCTGCTGCTCCTTCTTTGGACCTGCACAATGAAGAGTTCGAAGAGGAAATATACCTCAAAGAGGTCTGCAAGATACTAAAGAAGTTCCCTATTACATAGCCTTTCACAGTTACAAGGCTTGGATGATGCTTTTGAAGCATTCCATGAGCATTTGACAAACACAATACACAAAAACAATGAACTCACTATTTTATTTACAAAGTGAGAATGCTTAATAGGAACAAGCTAATCTAACAAACCAAGGTGATCTTCAACACCCTTGGCCATATGTCCAGACCTCTGCCTCATACATTTGTTCACTCCAAATTTCTTTTGGGTGCAAATCTTGAGTTTTTGATCATGCTACTAGCCGAGTAATCAATACTTGCCTAGTATTCACTCAACTCCTCTTTCCAAAGACAATTTTGGCATAAAGTAAAACATATGGACACTATATACATGAGTGCCAACTTGACTAAATCCATGTTTTGGGATCCTAGACCTAGATTAGTCAAGTGGTGGCATTTTGGAACCTCAAACCCTTGACAGGGCAGTGAGCACACAAAAGTAAAATAATTTTTTACAAACAAATTGCCAAAGGAAACCAGTACTACAATCACTTGGAGAGCATTGTACAACTACTATGTACACTTTGCAAAGGTATAGTATGGACTAGCAAAGCTACAGTACGACCAAAATTTTATGATTTTTATTAGGAATCTCTTGCTCATACTGTAAAGCGGAAAAATCGAACCCTAGTCATTCTCCCCTCCCCAACTCCAAGAAGAGAGAAGGGGGAGTCACTAGGGTTGATGGTTTTCACTTAGGGGAGACTTTACATTCAAAAGAGGGGTTGAAACCCACAAGATCCAATCCCACGCAATGCAAGATTGGATTCTAAATGAGTTTCAAGGGTTGTGATAGCAAGGATACCCTCTTTTGTAAAGAATGTAGATAGAAAGATTGAACTATGAATGCATGTAAAGTAGGAAAGATTTGCTTATAAACAGAGATAGGGATATGGGATGAAGCTGCGGACCTGGAATTAGCAGTAAAATGTCGAGACGGTGCTGTTCTGCAAATTTGAGCGAAAGTTGACGGGACGATGGCGCCCGACGTGCACACAATCCTCCGAAAAATCCGCGAAACGAAGGGGGATCTGTTCGTCTCTGCACAAGGATCCCAGATCTTCAATTACAGCCGCGTACCTGCAACCTACACATAGAAAATAGAGGACGATTGGGGGGTTAGGGATGAGGGGTTTGCCTTTAGGTCAAACCCCGGTTTTGGAATTAACCAAGAAATGAGAATGTTGTAAATGTAAATGTTTGTAATGTAAACAAGTACTGATACCTTGTTGTAAGAATGTTTGTATTCTTACATGCGAAGGTGTAAATGTTGTTGTATGTTGTATGTTGTATGTGATCTCCTCTTCAATGGTTGAATCCTTGTCTTGAATGCAACACTTAGCCTTGAATGGAGACTTAGAATGCTCAATTGCTTGAAGTTATGCTTGAATGCTTGAATATCGTTTCCGCCTTTTTTCCATCTACCCAAAATGGGAGAGGAAATGTAGTTTATATACTTGTCAATTAGGGCTGATAGATTGATTTTTCCGACCTTAGGCCGACCTGGGAAGATTATTTTCCAATTTGCAAACATAAAGACCCGAGACCCAAAAGAGACCGGGCCCAAAAATAGGGCTAGGGACCAGGGCGCTGGGCGCCATGGTCCCACCTCCCGGGACAATAGAGTGCAAGGAGGGATCAGGCCAGGGTGTTGAAAAATGCAGTTTGTGCTGAAAAATGCAGTTTTTGATGTCATGAACAAGTTTCGGGGTCTCCATTTAGGTTTCGTGTTGCATCGCCATCGTGAAGACCCAAATGCAGTCGAAATTGCAAGTGTCGCAATTTTAGGACGCTACATTTAGCCCCCACTTTAGCGGGAGTATAAGCGTACACTCATACTTCCGGTAAAGTACAAGGAAACAACATTGAAAAACTTTCACCACGTCAAGGAGGCAAGATACACCAAGCCCCTAGTGGACTAAGGATCTTACAACTTCAATTGACAAAGTAAAAGGGAAGATCACGAGGGAGAACCATGACTGTTAGTAGTAAGGTTCCCTCACTATGAGTCATGCAAGAAAGATATCAAAAATTTTCAAGGCAAAGCTAAATTTGTCAAGAAATTTTCAAGTTTCTTGAAAAGATATGGACGGGATGTATGCCCCCCTACGTTAAAGCGATCGCACACGCCTCACCGGGGGTGATTGCTTTAAGGTAGTGATACATATAGGAAATGAGAAGGGAAAGGAGCACATTATCACAAGGATTTAGCCCGCAAGTGTGAGATAAGCCCAAGGATAATAGACACAAAACACAAAGCACAAGGTGACTTCGCTTTCCTCGGGGTCAGTATGCTGTATGATAATTCATGTATATCATATGTATGTATGCATAATTGTTCTTCATTCCCCAATCAAGGAAGGTCACCTAGAAGAAGGGAACACATGTGTCTTTTGAGTCAACATGAGAGAGACCAAAAGAGATCTCAATGTTTTGCATCGTCCTCAAGTAGACAACACTAAGGACAACAAATAGAAGAACGAGAATAACACATAGAAGAAGTAACAAAAGAGGGGAGGAGAGAGTTTGCTATGCTAATGAACTAGTCTAGCACGTCATCTACCCCCCGATCTTGCTGATCAATATTTCGGGAAGGTAGGAAACACGCTAGAGGAGGAACATCCAACACAGCAGATGGAGCTATCACAAGATCCAAACAAGGGCTATGTTCATGTTCCGAGCCACGTTGTTCTTGTCTAGGATCTAGGATAAGTGCTTTAGAAAATGCGTTAGATAAATGGTTATCAACATCAACATATTCATATTCACTATCAGAATGAACAGGAGTAACATTTTCGTCATGAATAACATTTTCATCTATATCATCATCAAGATTTACAAAAATAGGATCTTTAACTCGCGCAGGATCAAGACCATCATACATCTTATGTTTAGGAGATTTCGGCTCAATCGTCGGTTGAGGAGAAAATGGAATAATACTGGCTGAAGGTGTTTTTGGGGATTGCAAAGTTTGAGAAGCAACTGCCTGAGCTCTAAGACGACGCTTTCGTCGGCGTTCACGTGCAGAACGATTTCGTCTAGTCTTAGTAGGGAGTTGAGAAGATTGAGGAGGAGGAATGTTCTCATCCTTTTCACTTGGGTGTTTAGGTTGTGGTCTCTTAGGTTGAATAATAGGAGAAGAGGAAGGTCTCTTCTCTCCATAAGATGAAGGAGGAGGAACTGCTCCATATAAGGGAGGAATATTCGGTTTAGGAAGGAGACCAAGTCCATCATGACGAGGAGGTATAGGTCTACTTTTAGGAAGTTTATTAGATATAGGCATAATCACATTCATAGGGATGGGTTGGGAATTTTCTTGAGGAAAGACATTAGTTTTATCTTTCAAAGGAAGAACTTCCTTCTCAAGAATGATAGGAATATCAAGTTTGGGTGTTCTAGGTTCACTTAGAGATAGGATCATGTCTTTTTTCCACTTTTGATAAGATTTGAAAAGATGATCACTTCGCGGAGGAAGAGATTGGAATTGTTTAGGCCAAAAGTAATCAATAGGAACGCTAGAAGTTTTTTCAGCTGGTTTAAAGAGACTATGATTGATAGTAACAACTTCACCATTATGGGGAAATTTCAAACACTTGTGAATAGGAGAAGCAATAGCTTTCATGGAAGATAGCCAAGGATAGCCTAGCTTCACACAAAATTGTTCGGATGATGGAATAATAGCAAAGTCCACATCAAGGGATTTGTTATGGACCTCAATGGGTAATGTAATAGAACCAATTGCAGGAGAAGAAAATGTATCAAATAGTTTCACAACCACATTTGTGTCATCATAGATCACTTGATTCAATTGCAAAGTAAAAAGAAATTCTTTAGTAATGATATTAACCATACAAGAAGGATCAATAAGCACTCCACGACAAGGTGTATTCTTGACTTTTGCAACTATATATAAAGGACCATCAGGGGCCCTGATAGTTTCACTGGAATCAAATGTGATGGAAGGTTCTTTAGGGATTTTCTGGTGCTCTACAAAGTTAATCACATTCGGAGTCATAGACACAAGATCATCAGGTGAGACAGAGGAATCATTAGTATCAATCGCATTAGAGGTATGAGAAGGTAATGGATCAGTAAAAATCTGAAGATTTTGGTTAGGAGGAGCTACAGATGTGTTGCCTTTATCATTCACGCCAGAAACAGAGATAGTATTATTATCAATCAAATCTTGAATTTTACCCTTTAAAGCAAAACATTTTTCAGTATCATGCCCAGGATGACGATGAAATTGACAAAAAGATTTGTTATCAAAATAGGGTGAATTAATCTTTGCAGGATCTATTTGCTTTATAGGAGGAAGAGTAAGCACATTTTGTTCCAATAACTTATTCATAATACTATGCAATGATTCATTCAAAGGAGTAAACTTTCTTTCTTTCTTGAAAAACTTAGAAATAGGAGGCACACCTGATGTCGCATTCACATTGTTGTTGATGATGTTTTCATTGAATTTAATGGACTCTTTGTTCGGTTTAAACTTCTCAAATGGTTGTTGACTACTATCACCCTTATCACTCGGAGCCATAGGATTTGCTTGTTCCATTTGACTCACAGTCAGTTGATAATTGTGAAGAGTTGCGCACAACTGTTGGAAAGAAGTAAACTCAGAAAACATAAGTTTTTCTCTAATATCTTTTTGTAAATTAGAAATAAAGATTCTTTGAATATCATTGTCAGGCACTGGAAAAGAAATTTGAGCATACAAATGCTTATATCTACCAATGAAATCAGTCACTTTTTCTTTAACACCTTGTTTACAATGCATTAAATCAATCAAAGTAACTTTAGGACTTATATTGTTTTGAAATTGTTGAATAAAAGCATTTGCAAGTTGTTCGAAAGAAGAAATAGAATAGGAAGGGAATGAGCAATACCATTGTAGGGCTTTATCTCTTAATGTTCTAGTAAACAGTTTTGCAAGCAACCTTTTGTCATAAGCAAAATCAATACATATTGTTTGAAAGGTCTTAACATGTGTTAAAGGATCACCCTTACCATTATAAAGCTCCAAATGCGGAATTTCAACATGTTTAGGGGGGATAGCTCGAACAATGTCAAGAGAAAGTGGGCTCGCAACATCAAATGTGGGCACACTAAACTTAGATTGATTCATAGAGGCAATTTGTTGCTGTAAAGAAGAGACAGTTTGTGCAAGATTGTTAATGGTCGCTTCAGTCGAAGAGTTCATATTAGATGTGTTAGATTGTGATGGAGGTGTTATGTTATTGAAAGAAGGTAGAGAGTAAGGTGGTGGGACACTATGATAGTTAGTCATAGGAGATGATTGGAAAGGAGGAACACTACAAGGAGGAATGGAATGGTTAAACGAATTGCCCCCTTGTGTCATGTTTATTTGTGGAGATATAATAGGAACACTCATTGAAGGAATGAATGAAGTAGTCGGATTGAATGAAGGAAGAGGGTTGATTGAAGAAGAAGGATTGCCCCCATGATTAGTGATCATAGGAGGAATGTCTTGTATTGAAGTAGTCATTATGTTTGATGTAAAAGTAGGTATACTAGCAATAGAAGTTGTCAAAGGAATAGAATGATTGACTTGAGTAGGAGGTTGTGTGTAACCTAAAGTTTCAGCACAACTCTTCATAGGCATCACATTCGAATCCACAATGTGTGCAATACCACGCAAAATATCAATTCCATTCTTATCACTTTGAACCATATGTTTTAGACCCTCAATTAATGAAAGAGCTTCACTATCGGGGTATTCTTGAGACATCCATTGTCGAAAATCATCAAATTGGTTATGCAATTTTGAAAGTTGTTCTACAGAAACCTCATGGAGAGCTTCTTCATCATTAAGAGGATTAGGGGAATTACCCATGTCCTCGTTAAAAAGGCCATTCAAATTAGGTTCCATCTCCTCAATAATTACACCTTAGAAGGACTTAATTCAAAGGCTTCGTCTAACGAGAATAGTGTAAGTAGGGCTTATTGTTGTAAAACTCATGCACTAAAGAGAGAAGATTTTGAATTTTAGAGGTAGCAAATTTCAATAAAATCAGCCAATCTCCTAGATTTAAGCTGTTAAATGCAATCAGGACAATCTCCCGAAATTTTGAAAAAAATGTCCTGGACCGTGGCGAACGGAGTGCACACGGTCCTCGCAACTTTTTTCGAAATTTTCAGGGATGAAAGTTATGATGATTTTAAAGCTAATCTGAAAAAATTGAGTGATTTTACGATCTGTAGATAGGCCAAATTAAAGTTGCAATCTCAAAATTGAACCTTACCAAGATTGTTGAAAAATGTAAAATTTGAATTTTGAAAAAAAGAGGGAAACTAAAATTTTGAATTTTATGATTTTAGAAGGAATACTGAAAGCAATGCAGGCTTTGAAATTCAAAAGTTGACTCGATTTCATGCAAAATTCGAATTTGAAAGTGAAAATTAAAGTTGTTGCAATTAAACATTTGATTTCAAAAGTCACAAATTGTAAAAATTTGAATAAAGTACTGAAATTTCAAATGACTGCCAACACACTTTTCAGATTTAGGACTGTAAGAAACACAATTTTGATATGAATTTCAATTTCAACAATTTTTGAATGATTAGAAGCCTCAATCCAAGCAATCGCTAGACCAACTTTGACTTTAATTATGAAAGTGTTAAAATTGATAAAATCAGCGAAAATTCTGGATTTTAGCAGAAAAATACAGTAAGATCTAGCTCTCGAAATTTCGGAAAAAATGTCGGGGACGATGGCGCTCGGGGTGCACACGGTCCTCGCAACTTTTTTCCAAATTTTCAGGGATGAAAGATATTGTGATTTTATTGCGGAATCCAAAGTTGCAGCCGATTTGGAGGTGTTTTGATTAGTGAAATTATCAGTCAAAGGTTGAATCAAGAAGGTCTTAAAAATTAGGGTTTTGACATTTAACCACTTAATTTTCAGAATTAAAGCACAAATATGAATTGACAATTTGCAATAGAAGGGTAGATCTGAAACAAGCATTAACAATTAAACATTTCACAAGTTTAATTACTTAAAAGAAAATTTTAGGGTTTTTATGCAATTAGCCTCTAAAATTTGCAAAAGATCAAACATGGAAATGTAATTAGGGAAGCAAATTTTTCAGATCTAACCATGAATAATCAGAATGAGGATGTTCACGTCGGGTTCACCAAAATGTAAAGTGGAAAAATCGAACCCTAGTCGTTCTCCCCTCCCCAACTCTAAGGAGAGAGAAGGGGGAGTCACTAGGGTTGATGGTTTTCACTTAGGGGAGACTTTACATTCAAAAGAGGGGTTGAAACCCACAAGATCCAATCCCACGCAATGCAAGATTGGATTCTAAATGAGTTTCAAGGGTTGTGATAGCAAGGATACCCTCTTTTGTAAAGAATGTAGATAGAAAGATTGAACTAGGAATGCATGTAAAGTAGGAAAGATTCGCTTATAAACAGAGATAGGGATGTGGGATGAAGCTGCGGACCTGGAATTAGCAGTAAAATGTCGAGACGGTGTTGTTCTGCAAATTTGAGCGAAAGTTGACGGGGCGATGGCGCCCGGCGTGCACACGGTCCTCCGAAAAATCTGCGAAACGAAGGGGGATCTGTTCGTCTCTGCACAAGGATCCCAGATCTTCAATTACAGCCGCGTACCTGCAACCTACACACAGAAAATAGAGGACGATTGGGGGGTTAGGGATGGGGGGTTTGCCTTAGGTCAAACCCCGGTTTTGGAATTAACCAAGAAATGAGAATGTTGTAAATGTAAATGTTTGTAATGTAAACAAGTACTGATACCTTGTTGTAAGAATGTTTGTATTCTTACATGCGAAGGTGTAAATGTTGTTGTATGTTGTATGTTGTATGTGATCTCCTCTTCAGTGGTTGAATCCTTGTCTTGAATGCAACACTTAGCCTTGAATGGAGACTTAGAATGCTTAATTGCTTGAAGGTATGCTTGAATGCTTGAATATCGTTTCCGCCTTTTTTCCATCTACCCAAAATGGGAGAGGAAATGTAGTTTATATACTTGTCAGTTAGGGCTGATAGACTGATTTTTCCGACCTTAGGCCGACCTGGGAAGATTATTTTCCAATTTGCAAACATAAAGACCCGAGACCCAAAAGAGATCGGGCCCAAAAATAGGGCCAGGGACCAGGGCGCTGGGCGCCATGGTCCCACCTCCCGGGACAGCAGAGTGCAAGGAGAAAAATGCAGTTTTTGATGTCATGAACAAGTTTCGGGGTCTCCATTCAGGTTCCGTGTTGCATCGCCATCGTGAAGACCCAAATGCAGTCGAAATTGCAAGTGTCGCAATTTTAGGATGCTACACATACAATCACCAACCTTCTTCAAGGCAAAGAGAGGTCTTTTTATAGTCCAACAAGTTAGTTATCAAGTCCAGTACGAACATGAGGCTTCCACAACTTCATTTTACAAGAAAAGTAAAAAAATGACAACTTTTACAAGCCCAATGACAACATTTCTTGCTCCAAAAGACATTTTTGACAATCTAACCTCATCAACTTGTCTAAACACCTTAGACATGCTTAAAAACACTTATCAAACATGTTTCAATGCTTTGGAAAGCATTAGAAGACCTTTTTGACAATTTTGCACATTTTTGCCAAAAATTGTCAATTCAAAGCCTGAAAGGCAAAACTTGAGCTCTTGAACCCAAAATGAGATCAAAACCACTAAACATGACACACAATAACCTAAAACAACATTATAAACTTGACACACAACATTACAAACATGAAAACATTAAATACTCAAAAAGGAGAGTTTTGCTCAACTAGGTGCTCCTGCACCAAAATGGCTAGTAGGGAAACAATGACGACAAAAAAAGTTGATGCCCTCATGATACAATGGTTGAGTCCAAGGCCTATCCCCAACCATCAAAACCACATCTCCATGAAGAGGCAAGGAGAGATCAATCTCCACCAAAAAACGAGCAAAGGTAGAGTGCCCCAAGAAGGAAGTTGACACATTGACCTTCAAGAAACATCCAATAGAGTTTCCAATAGATTCTCAACAAGACATATCCAAACATTGGAGGGGGGGATTGAGAAGCCTCAACCATATCAGATGCATGTTAAGTGGTTTAGTAACAAGGTTGAAAGTTTTAGTCCAAGGCTTAACAAAAGGAGGATTCTGTGTGCAAGCCCACAACTTCCCCAAAATTAAGTTCCTAACCCTAGAAGCAAAAGAAGGAATGAAGAAACCTTTAATACAAGGGAAAGGGCCAGTCTTACCAATCTTGACGGGCCACTAAGAATCCACAGCCTAATTGTGAAGATTTGAAAGAAAAAGCCATTCACTTTATAGATTGAAACTCCAAGAAGATAGAAGTCTTCATTCTCCACCACTTCCTTGGCCACAAACCACCACAAGGGGTATTTGGCACAAGCTAGAGGATAAGAATGTCTATGGGTAGGGAGATGAGAAACAAAACTAGCAACTTAGGAAAAACTTCGATGGACATGTACAAAAGCTAAGGAACATAATTTCTCCCAAAACCAACACCAACGCCACCTCTAGAGCTTGCAACTAGTGGACGGTCAACCATATCAAAAACATTAATAGTAGAAGGGAGAACCAACATCCTGAGCACAACAACAACTACTGTCGAGATCCTAGTAAGAGGGCCAAAAAAAAACCTTAGGGGTATGCCAGAGAAGTCCCGTATGTTGCACACACCAATCGACACAGAATGAACAACCACAATAAACATTGCGACAAAGGGAGCGGGACACACTGTTGTAACAAGTAGGATACTCATTTTGGATTTCAAAGCTCTAATCAAGATTTTCTAGTTGATAAGAAATCGTCAACATAATGTAATCATCATTCCTTACTTTAATGAGGACCTCCGAATAATTGGTTAGTTTATGTATTTATCGCAATCTAATAAAACACCAAACTAATTTAAGTAAATAATTAAGTTTAATTAATTCATTTTAGTTATTTAGCTAGATTTATTTAACCATTTTCTTTTAAATTACATAAGATCAATAAATATAAATCACTTGACTAAAATTTAACACATCCATCATATCCTACAAATTGTTCAAAACAACCTAAATCAATGGTTGGAAACCATTTAATAAAACCATCGACTTCACAAACAAACAAACCAAAAACATCTAACAGTTATACATAGATAGATGAAGCAATAAATTCAACCACTAAACAAATAATCTTAATCAAATTTCAAATGCATCTTGGGTGATGATCTAACCTTGTGATCAAGAGTTATTCTCCTTGAAGAATTTTACATTGTAGAGAATTATTTAGCCAATATAACCATTTAGATAATCCTTAAAATTTTGTATCCATTGAGTCATCATCTCAATCATCCATTATTCGTTTATTATTACCACATGAAGACCAAAATATAACCAAAAATCAAATCATCGATGAATTGGGATAATCACTTCACTAAATTTTTTCTTGTCCATAACAATTAAATTTTGTTAATTTAATCATGTGAACGTTTTAATATGTACTCGTTTTGGTATATAAAATAATAATATATTTGTGATAAAAATCTAGAGCTAAGTAGTTTTTTATTTTTATTTGTAGATAAATCATTGCAAGGAGCAACACCCGTATATTACTAAGAGAAAGATCATACAATATAGTTCACCACCATGTCTCATACTGGGCAATATACACATAATTTTACCCCAAAATGTCCATATCCTGTAAAATCTATGCCCATCCCCAAAACATGCCTCCCTGTCTCAAATTTATAGGCATATATACATTTAACACTAGCCACTATATATCAAAATGGTGACAGAGTCAACATACTAACAAACAACTTTAGACTTTCATATCATAGATTGATGAAAAACCAAAATTCAAAATTGGAGTAGAAAATGCCGAAAATGAGGTTGTCCATAACTCGTTCCGCTATTCATAATCTTTCATCTTTTTTATTGCTAGGGCTCTGGCCACCACCAAACACCAAACCCTACATGCATCATGGGCCACAGTGTTAGCCATCTCTAGGGGGTCGTGCATATCATTCTCCACCCATTCTTCTTCTTCAATGGTAGTCCCAAAATTCAACTCCATACTCAGCTTCAATTTGTCTTCTTTCAACAAAGCCTCCTGCACCATGTATTCCTTAATCCACCCATCGTTCGTGATCAAGAGCATCCTTGCCAATTTGTACAGAAAGACAATGCTTCTACCAATCTTTGCCCCATGTCCTTCTCGTTAATTTGGTTCCATTGTCTGGATAAGGGGAAATTTCCTCACCTTATCGTCATGACTATGCCGCATATAGTAGTTCTAAGGCAATAAGATGTGTAGATGTTCAGCAACGTTGTCCAGAACAAAATCAATTTCCACCAAAAAGGCATGCTTTATCACCTTCTGACATAATGCATTAGCACCAGCCTTCGTCTCACTCGAAGTCATAACAACAACTAATAACATGGAAAACACATCTATGTTCACCCTCTATCGGTGGTAAGCCATAAGGATTTCCTTCCGTAGTATGGCCCTGACCTCGTGAATAACAAGGGGATGGCTCATGGTGGGTATGGCCATTAGTCTTTTATCAGTGATCTTCGCCAAGAAAGACATTTGCCGCTTTGTGGACTCTAAGAGTATTGGCGTGTCCATAGTTCCTTCCTTATGCTTATAGAAATTGACACAACAATATGACACATAAGACACCATACCCACTTCTTTTATAGCCAACTGCCTTGTGTCATAACATAATACCACATTGCCTTCGCATTAATCATCTCGGTTGTCCTTGCTATCTTAACCACTCCTACACACAATCCAAGATGTTGGCATCCAACTTGTCCCACACACTTCAAGAATCTATTGTCCCACACACTTCAAGAGTCTATAGCATGTGGATGCTAAATATCTAGTGCCACATCAATTCAATTGGTACCCATCACACAATTCATCTTACACACATTCCCAATATCTAGGCTGAGGCTTAAAATACTCTCCTCCTCATGATTGCTTGCATCATCATCAGCCCGTCCTTAGGAGAATCTCTAAAATTTTTAAGCCGCCTCCACCACCACCTCGTGATTTCTCATAGCTACATTTTTTGAAATTTCATCTAGTAAGGCATTCTCTTATCTATATACGTGTGATTTTAAAGTCCAAGAACCTCCTTATCAATGGTTTTATTGGCACCAACCATCTACTAAGCTTCCAATTTGGGGTGGTATTTTGTTGAATAGCGTTGATGGTGATTAAAGAATCATCCTCTGTGCAATTTTTCAGCATTGAATGCTGCTCCCACTTGAAGATCGAGGAGAGCCACACAATTTTGCCATGTTGGCGGCCACCCCAAGTGATTCCGATCTTACCCCCAATATTTGTCTTTCATGGTCTCTAGTCACAAATCCAATGCTGCTTGGGCCCGAATTGCCCATTGATGCATCGTCAAAATTGTCTTTTATCCATCCAAGTTCGGGGGCAGTCCACTGAATGCCACTTCTTGGGTTGTTAGGAAGATCAACCTTCCTAGCCCCATTAATGAGGGAGTTTTATTTTATTTATTAATTTCAATACATATTTATAATATTTGTATTTAATACTTTAATTCCATCTCTATTAAAGTAAACATTTATTTATTTTGAATTAATTACCTTATATTATTTGTAACAAAAAATATTTCTATGTAGATATAAACACTGTGAATGTGAATTAATAATGAGTTTAGTACCATGCATAGAAAGGAAACAAAAAAAAACATTTAAACAAACGTAACAACTCTTCTCCTTCATTTTTGGGAGCACTCTTGTTACGAGGCCATTGGTAACTCTATTGGCCGATTTTTGATGGTTGATGATTCCATGTCTTCCATGGGTCATTCTACCTTTGCTTGCATTTTAGTCGATATTGACATCTCTACGCCTCTCCTTGGGGACGTGGTTCTTATGGTTGGGGATAGGACATGGACTCAATCGTTGGATTATGAGGGCCTCCCCTTTCGCTGGCAGAGATTCTTCTCAATGGTTCACTGAGCTTCAGATTGTTCTCACTCTCGTGATAGAGGTGTTGCTACTTGGTGGAAGGATGCTATTGTTGATCACTTGATTGTCAATGCTTCAGATTCTGATTTTGTTGACTCCTCTTAGGATGATGATGTCTCCTCTCGAGATGAGGTTGTGCCCCTTATTGGTATTGAAGCTTCTGCTTACCTCTCATTATTACTGATGTGGTCTCTTTTGTTGCTGAGGCTCCTACACCTACTGCTCTTGTTTTGCATTATTGTTTTGATGTTGGTGATCTTGCTTCAGACGCTGTTCTGTAGCAGTTTGTAGTTGTTGTTGCAGACAGATTCTTTGTAGGGACCCCTTGCACGATTCTTCTTTTGCTGTCCCTAATAGTAGTATTGCATGGACAATTGTTTTTTGCAGGCGGAAGCCAAAGTCCTCCCCACCTTCCCAAACCCCTTTGTGTCATGTTTTGGGTGTTTCTCCCCACTCTTGAGTTGGGTCTGGGGTTGTTGCTGATTTGGCAGGCTTCTAATGGTGGACTTCTGGCTTGATTTTATTGGCTTGCCCGACCTTGTTTTGTTTTGGGTTTCTACCTTTGTTTTGTAGTCTTTCTTTTGCTACCTACAGGCTATTGTATAAAGGGTCAACACCCTTGTTTTGGTACTTATTTAATAAAAAATAACTCTTCTACAAGATTCAATAGATCATTAATTTTTTTCCCCATGGACTCCCACAATGACTCTCCTACCCATGACTTGTTCAAATAATTCTACTTTTGCTGGCCCAGGGGGAGCATTGCAAGGCCTCCCACTTGGCCTAAATCTTGCCAAATCTATTGTTGTGGTTTATGTGTGACCTATTTTGTTGGGGGTGGGATCTTTGCACATCTTGGCTTCTATGTGGTCTCCGTTGTTGGGGGGTGGGGTCTTTGCATGCTCTTGTGGGTTGATCTACTGTTCGGGTTTTTGGTGTTGGTGCCCCCCTAGGTTTGTCTCGTTTCTACTGTTGCTGATGGTCATTCTCCTACTATTATAGCTGGTGCTATAGGTGTTGAGGTCCTCCCTCCAAGGTCATTTTGTATTGGTTGGTGGAGCTTTGCTCATATTGCTAGATCTTTTGCTCCTCATCCTCCCATGGGACGATATCGTCCTTTTGTGCCAAGACCTCCACTATTGTGGTTTATGACGACGATGTGGTGGAAAATATCGATTTCTAGCAATGGTGTGGGTTAGTGTGTAGATTTTCTAGTCCATGGTCTTTTCTCCTAGATCTTCATCACTAGGTAAATAATTCTTGGAAGCCCTTGGTTGCTAGTAACATTGAGCTCTTCCATTGTGCTAAACGTTTTTTATTGCCTCTTTTACTTCTTTTCATGATCGTGAATTGGTGTTGAGCGAACTGCAGGCTTGGTAAGTTCACTTCCTTTTGGTCAAGCCCTTGACGACTTTCTTTAACCCTCTTATTGAACCACTCAATGTGTGTTCGGTGTGGATTCGTCTTCCAAATCTTCCCCTTCATTTTTGGGAGAATTCTTGTTTTGAGGCCATTGGCAACACTATTAGCCTCTTTTTCAAGGTTGATGATTCCACTTCCATCATGGGTCATTCTACTTTTGCACACATTTTGATCGATATTGATATCTCCACACCTCTTCCTATGGATGTGGTTCTCATGGTTGGGGATAGGCCATAAACATAGTTCCTCGATTATGAGGGCGTCCCCTTTTGATGTCGTTGATGCTTCTCTATTGATCAGTTGGCCACATATTGTTCTCTTTTGCACTATAAAGACATCACCACCTGGTGAAGGATGCTAACGGTGATCACTTGACTATCCTGGTTTTTTATTCTTCTTTTGATGAATATTCATAAGCCGATGATGATTCCTCCCAGGTTGAGATTGTGCCTTGTGTTGTTGGTGTGGTGTCCTTTGGCCCCATGGATGCTACTTTGCCTTTTGCTACTGGTGTGGCTTCCTCAGGCACCATGGATCCTACTTTATCTATTTCTCCTCACTCCAACCTTTGGTGGATGAGAATTTGCTTGGTCAAAACTCTTCTCCTTGTGCAGGCAGACTCTCTAAGCGGATTTCTCCTCTTTCTCCCCCTTGTTATGATGTTCCAAATGATAGTATTGCTTGGACCGTTGCTTGTAGAAATTGGAAAGATAATTCTTCCTCCTCTTCCCTCGAGTTGTAAGTGAAACTTATACACACCCTTGATGTGGGTTACTAGTTGTTTTGCTAGTATTGTAAATGGTTTGTTATGGCCTTTGTCTTCCTATCATTGGTCTATTCATGACCTATTGTAAGTGGCTTCGTTTGGCTTGCATTTGTATGAGGTCAACAACCTTTTTTGTTGCTTTTATAATAAATAAAAAATTGTTCTACAAAATAGTGAGTCAATTTTACATGTTTTCCTCTAACATGATTGTAATTGAGCAATAATTGACAACACAATACTCACTACAATTTTATTCTTTGTATGCTCATTTATATTACACATATGGATTATAAATTATAGAGAATGTTAAGTAAACTTTTAGGGGAAAGAAATTGAAATATTGAAGGAAGATTAAAAGATAAGTTAGACATATTTGTGGAATATATATTGTCTATTCATGGAATAAACATAAGTATAAAAAAGTGTAGTTAAGTAAAAATAAGTGAATTTTTTCAACAATGAAATAATAAATTTACAATTTTACTAATCTTTCTACAAGACTCATCATAGAAGATAATCACCCATAAATTGCATTGACATGAATAAAAGAGAAAAAATAAGGGTTGGTAAAAATATCTACTATATAAGCTTGATGCATAATATTGTAAGGAGGATAAGGTTAAGATGAAGAGATGAAAAAATTATGGTGAAAGTTAAGCATGCATTTGTTAAAATTGGAGAACATAAATTGATTTCTATTTATGCTACAAATAAATAGATCTAAAGATCCTTAAATAGATAAATTGGAGAACAAAAACTGATTTCTCTATATACTACAAATAAATAGATCTAAAGATCCTTAAACAGATAACATGTATAGAGAGATGTGTGTTTTGCATGAGACATGACTATACATGACAAATGCGACATAATGTGATTAAATACAATTTATATTATAACACCTACCCCCATAAATTTATTTTATCACACAACTTAACTAGATGATGGAGGCAACCTATAACATATAGGATTTTTTAGCTACCGATATACAAATGCAGAATATTCAATACCAATGCCTTCTAAAATCTATAAAAATTGAGCCTTATTTTGAATGTATAAAAATTGAGCCTTATTTTGAATAGCAATGATTAAAATTTTCCATCGTAATCCATGGTAAGACATTTTTCATGTCTATTGTTGATGTGCCTTTTATACACACCTAACATGCAAGCTCTGTGAAACAAAGCTTCTCTTGAAAAGAGCAAGGATTTGGAATTCTCACCCTCCAAGGTCTTGTTCTTTGGGTCACAACTATGCAAGAATAGTTTAGGGCATAAGTGACTTGTTTCATTAAGGTGGTATGTTGGTAGCAGAATGAACTCACATAGATCTTTACGTAAAAGCAAAAATGCAAAAGAGAGTGGTGCAAGAGGAGAACAAACACAACTAAGCAATATTTATTGATCATGAAACAATTTTTTTTAAGTGAATGAATATTATCAATGACACACCAGATAGAAATAGGTAAGACTTTCCATCTAGATGCAAGGTCTACGATATTGCATACAAAAAGAGTTGACTATCAATGAACCAACCTTTCGCAATATCATTTAATCCTCATGTATCATTACCATGCATAACATGAATAATGAAACAATATTACTCAGAACATTTATGCTATCTAGAATGAAAGAAGAGATTGAATCAATGAAAATACCAATTTTAGATGACAAAGATCATGAAACCTGCAATCCATGGAATAACTTGCATTAATTTAAAAAAATGATGAGTACAAACATGCATTGGTACTGTGGAAGTTCTGCATCAACTAAAACTTAACTGAAAATAAAAGCTACAAAGAAACTTCTAACTAATGGCCTCCAATCTTCAATTCTCAAACCCTTCAAATGACTTGATACATTTGATGAATAATGATGAACAAGAAATACCCTAATTGGTACTGAGAGGGGGGGGGGGGGGAGGTGGTGGTGGTGAATAAGTACAGACAAGAACTTTCTCAACAACTTATCAAGTTAAAACAATACCAACCAGTTGTCTTCATCACTGAACTTAACCATGGTAATAACGGTTAAACACAGTAAGACTTCAAACAACATAAACTGATAAGTCTGATCACTTCAAATACATTCAATACTTGATAACAATTTCACCCATAAACATATGCATGTGGTATACGAGTAATACCATAACCTATTAGCTCTGCATGCATAATTACTAAAACACAGAATACTTAATTATCACATGAAATATACGAGTAATACCATAACCTATCAGCTCTGCATGCATAATCACTCAAACACAAAATACTTAATTAGCACATGAAAAATGCACAACTCATGACACAGATTTTTCATGTGGAAACCCAAATGGGAAAAACCACGGTGGGGATGAATACCCACAAGCTTGTTTTGAACTCTTTTGAAGCTGGCTCTGTTAGGAGCCTAGTTTGGTTAAAGACTTTACAATAAGGTTCTGTTAGGAACCGATCCTGTTAAAGATCACCCGGTTAAGGGATGGCTATATACCTTGTTAATGATTGAAACCCTATTAAAGGTTACCTCGCTAGAGGATTTGAAGAATTCAATGATCTTGAGTTACCTAGTTAAGGGATTTACAATAAGCCTGTTAAAGCCACCCGGTAAAGGGATTTTCCAACTGTTGAAATGGTTAGAAGACAACAGGTAAAACTGTGATATGATAACAACACTACATGCCAAGGCAGATCCTTTTCGGTTCCTCTCTTTTGCAATCACACTCTACAATTTTCCTCTTACTGGTCTGACAAGTATCTCACCACTCTGATACACACACAACATTTGCCAACAACAAACAATAACAAACATCATCGACCTTATAGACAACAATTAGCTTGGTAGCATAAACTTTAAACCCTAAGCATTTAGGTTTACAATACAAGCGGTCCAATCCTGACTGTCCAAACACTTTGCATAGAGCAATACAATCTTAAAGAGATCATAAGACAATCTGAATCGTTCATTCTTCATCGCATATGGGAATCAGTAACCCATCATGCTCTCTTCTCATACTGCCAAGAAGAATATTGATTCCCAAGGTAGACTTTTAATGCAATCAATCTTCACATGCAAGATCCTCAAGAAAATTCTTCACGTGCACAAGGTTGACATGACACCTCGATCTCATTCACATCTCTTAGCTAACTCATCACAGGATGCCTTCGGTTGCATCGCACAAGCTGGATTGCCAAACCATAAACCCTAGAGCTGAGACTACCAACTGGTAGTCACACTTAGTGAAACCCTGACACCGGTTCACTACATATCTTCATATCGGTTCACTGTCTTCTTCCAATCTGCATACCGGTTCACTTTCACTTATTGACATCAATGACAACATACCTTATCATCATATCATCATGCCAGTTCATCATATGCCAACAATATCCAACAATCTCCCCCTTTGACATCGATGACAACACTTAGTGTAGCATTGTAACTGTAGACATCATAGACCAGTGTATCTGCATTAACATATATCTTCTCCCCCATAACTCATCACATATCTTCTCCCCCTTTGACAACAATGCCAAAGTGGAGGCACAAGCTTCCATTCTCTATCATGCTGCTCCCCCTATGGAGTAGCATCCTTCAACACATCAATCTTGAAAGATTTGACACTGTAGTTCCTGACTGATGTGAAACACACAAGTTTAGTTGACTTCATGAAGGGGCAGAACCCCTAATTCACCTCTCAAATAGGTAAATATAGTCTTCGGTAAGGGCTTAGTGAATATGTCTGCTAGTTGCTCCTTACTGGAAACATGTTGTAGTATAACCTCCTTATTCTGAACATTCTCTCTCAAGAAGTGATACTTAAGCTCAATGTGCTTAGTTCTAGCATGCAATACCGGATTATTGGAAATATTTATTGCACTTGTGTTGTCACAAAATATATTCACCGGTTCAAATATAGGTACTTTGAAACTTCCAATATATGTTTCATCCAGATTGCTTGAGTGCAATTCATAAATGCTGCCACATATTCTGCTTCAGCTGTAGACTAGGAAATACAACTCTGCTTCTTACTCGTCCATGATACTAATTTTCCACCAAGAAAGAACGCTCCACCAGTTGTGCTCTTTCGGTCATCCATATTACCTGCTCAATCGGTATCGGTATACACTTTGAGATTGAAGTCACCATTATATGGATACCACAATCCATAGTCAACTATTCCTTTCAGATATCTAAGAATCTTGTTGACTGCTACCAAGTGGGATTCTCTAGGACATTTATGAAAACGAGCTACTATGCCCTCTGCATGAGCAATATCTTGTTTGCTATGCACCACATAGTGCAGCTTACTGATCATTGACCGATACTCTTTCTCATTCGCCAACACTGAATCATCTTCCTTAGTCAATTTGCAGCCGGACACCATTGGTGTACCAACCGGTTTGCTCTCCTCCATGCCAAAAGTCTTCAATACCTCTTTGACATACTTGGATTGGGTAATAGAGATACCCTCTTTCATTTTTGTTGAATCTGTAGACCAATGAAGAATTTTATCTCCCCAATCAGAGACATCTCAAACTCTTTCTTCATTACATCTGAAAATGCATGGCTCATTTCATCATCTCCTCCAAAGATTATGTCATCTACAAAAACTTCACAGATCAGAATCTGATCACCTTTTGATTTCAAGTAGATGTTGTTATCTTCACTTGTTCTCTCAAATCCAATCTTCACAAGATGAGAGTGTAATCGTTCATACCATGCCCTTGGTGTTTGTTTTAATACATATAGGGCTTTGTGTAATCTACACACCATGTCACTATCTTTTGATAGGGCAAACCCATCCGGTTGCTCTATATATACTTCCTCTTCAAGGATTCCATTCAAGAATGCAGACTTCACATCCATCTGATATACCTTGAATCCCTTAAATGCTACAAATGCAAGTAACATTCGAACACCTTCTAGTCTAGCCACAGGGACAAAGGTTTCTCCATAGTCTTCTCCCTCTTCCTGAGCATATCCCTTGCATAGAAGCCTAGCCTTGTTCCTTATAACTGTACCTTCTTCACTCGGTTTATTTCTGAAGACCCATTTGGTACCAATGACATTCTTGTGTTCAGGTTTGGGTACCAAAGACCATGTTGCATTCATTTCAATCTGATCTAGCTCTTCTTCCATTGCCTTAGTCCAATCTTTATTTGTAAGCACCTCTTTAATAGTCTTAGGCTCCAATTCTGAGATCATGAAAGAGTTCTCCTTCACCTTTCTTCTCGTGAGTATCCTTGTATCTTTATCTCCTATGATATGCTTTGGATCATGATGTAATTTCACATATCTAAGAATGAATGCAGCTGGTTCTTCTTGCTTTTCCTCTTCTCCTTCTTCTCCATCTTCTTCTTCTCCTATCGCAGCTTCTACCGGTACAAGAACACCGAGATCTTTGCTTGTTTCTTTTGTAATCAGTTCCCAAAAAGCTATTCCCGGTTCACCTTCCACTTGCTCGCTGTTGGTTCCCTCAGATTTCTTAGGAGATTCATCAACCTTGACATTGATGCTCTCAATAATCTTCCGAGTTCTTTTATTATAGCACTTGAGGGTTTTACTTTTAGTGGAATATCCTAGAAATATTCCTTCATCACATTTAGCATCAAATTTGCTCAAATGCTCACCTCTCTTGATATAGCACTTACTCCCAAATACCTTAAGGTAACTCACAGTGGGAGTCTTCCCGGTCCGATACTCATAAGGGGTTTTATCTTTGTCTTTCTTGATAAGTACCTGGTTCATTGTATAGGCTGCAGTGCTCACTGCTTCTCTCCGAAAAGTGTGAGCAATCTTTCCTTGGATCAACATTGTTCTCGCTGCTTTAACTATAGTCATGTTATTATTTTTTGCTATCGCGTTCTGTTGTGGTGTCCTAGGGGCAAACAATTGCCTCTTGATGCCGTTCTCTTCACAGTACTTGTTGAATTCATCATAAGTGAATTCTCCTCCTTGATCAGTTCTTAGGCACTTTATCCTTTGGCCACTTTCCTTTTCTACTAATGCTCTGAAGGCTTTGAATTTTCCAAATGCTTCAGACTTGTCTTTTAAGAACGTGACCCACATCATTCTTGAGCAGTCATCCGTAAGAATCATAAAATACCTATCTTCCTGAATACTTCCAGTTTTCATAGGACCACACAAATGTTTTTATGGTGTGATTTTGTTACTACTTTATGATATCCACTTATTGTGGAGTGATAATTCCACCTTCGGTGGGTGATCCACCCCATGTGGAATATTATATTGTTTCTCCTACCTACCACACCTATTTCCTACCTACTCTTGTTTCTTATTGAGCCATATGTCATGTTTGTGTGCTCAAATATCCATATAGCCTTGCCTATATATGCAGGCTTATATTCATTGTATTGAACAACTATTGATCTTTTGATCATTTATCTATTGATGAGAATACAATTTTTTTTTGTCCTATATTTTGTCTCTCTTTTGTATTTTTCATTGAGTTCTTGATCTTGACAAAATCTCACATGGTATCAGAGCCATTAGAGTGTCATTGTTTCGTCTTTGAGAGACATTATTGCGAATTATGCTACCTGAAAAATTGATGCATGGAGTAAACTTATGGAAAAAGGACTAACTCATTATATTGATGAAACTATTGTTGCTCCCGCCGATCCTAAGGCTAATGATGTTGGTCACTTGGATTGACTCACTAAAAATATCATGGCAATTGGTACCTTAAGAAAGTATGTATCAAAGGATATCATTTTTCATATTGAGAAATGTACTCTAATCAAGGATGCTTGGCAAAAGTTTCAAGACTTGTATGGTCAAGTTGATGATATTAGAGTATATAAGATTGATAATGATCTCACCATGTTAGATCCCAAGAACTTTGATACTATACAAGATTATGTCACTAAGGCAAAAGAGTTGAAGGCACAACTCAAGGATTGTGGCATTGATAAAAAGGATACTCAATTGATCTTCAATTTGATGGGCAAACTTCCACAAGAATATGCAGCATTTGTTTCTAGTTTCCAAACCCATAGGATGACAATGGGTTCAAGCTACACAAGGCCTACATTTGATGCTTTCGTTGAAATGTTGATGATGGAACAAACTAAGTTGATAAACATGGGCATTCTCAAGACTTCTAAGTCTCAAGCATTAGTGGCAAATCAAGGGAACAAAGGAAATCAAGGAAAGGGAAACTCAAACAAGAAGAAATGGCAATCAAAGCCTAAGGACAAAGCACCATCTTCTCCACAACAAGGAGATTCATCCTCTTCCAAGAGGGAAAATTCATCAAAGAGGGAGAGACATACTTGTGCCTATTGTAAAAAGTTTGATCATGAGGAGCGTCATTGCCATTCTAAGAGATTGATGAGCTCACACACATCTTCAAAGAGCATAACATTGATTTGCCCAATGTCTACATGAAGAATGATTCATCAACTTCCATTTCCACACATTCAATAGGGAAAGTGCAAGTATTCATGGCTTCTACAAGTGGGAAGACTCACTCTTTTGGGACAAGAAAAGGAAAAGCTCTTTGTGTTACTACAAGTCATGATTCTAGGAGATGGCTTCTAGATTCAAGGGCTTCTCATCATATGACATCTTCGCAGTCTATGTTCTCTTCATTTGAGCTTTGCACCATGGCAAACATTTTGATGGGCAATCATACATACATGGATGTGATTGGGAAAGGATCTATTGCCATTCGGGATAACTCCTTCAATGATGTGTTGTGTGTACCCTATTTGACAAACAATCTCGTTTCCATCTATCAAATCACACATGGAGCAACTAAGAGAATTGTGGAGTTCACACTTGAGTCAATTTTCGTTAGAGACATGGAGACTAGAGCTATCATTGCGATTGGGGTGGTTGATCATGCATCTCGGTTATACTCCTTTTCAAATTTTGTTGATGATGATGATTTCACATATGATGATTCTTCACATGATGATTCATATTTTGAGGAGAACTTTGTGTAATTGAACTTGGGGATTCTCACATGTGACCCCATTTTTGAGCCTTGTGTTTCATCTCCTCCTATTGATATCACATCACCTATTGCACCTGATGATGCAGATAGTGTGGCAATTTTGCCTTCTTCTGATTCAGTGCAACAAGATATACCTTGTCTTCCAACTTCATTTTCTTGGGATGATTACTTGACATACATTGCAGATTTGGGAGACATCATTGATGATATTCATCTTCTCTTTGATGAAGATGATCCTTCTTCGATTGTTGCGAGGGAACACTCTGATCCTCTTGTTCATTCTCTACATGATCATTCTTTCGAGGTTGACATGATTGTGGATTCTTATGCACAATAGTTGGAGGAGGTCTTTTTATCCTTAGAGGAGACTTGTGAGTCTTTGGGACTCATTCTACATTCATCTCCACTAGATCTTGGAGCGCCTTTTTCAGCAGTGTGGAGTAGTTTACCACCTTTGGAGGGGGTGTCTTTCAACATCGACATGGGGACACTTGAGCAATTTTTTAGAGACTTCATTCATCATGGATTTTTTTCATACATCTTCCCTTCATTGTTGGGGAGATTTCATGTATACACCTTTGGTTTTGTTTCTTCCTAAGGGGAGGAATGTTGTTCGACGTTCGTGGAGAAGTTTCTTCTTACATCATCGAGCTTCTATCATTGGTGCAAATTCTACATTGAGGAGGGGGCTTCCTAGCTTCTCTTCTTCTTCCATATGGGGGGGAGTTTTTCCTCACATGCTTCTATAAGAGTTCTTTGTATCTAGTTTTCATTTCTCTTTTGGGGGAGGGTTTTTTCCCATTGGGTTTTTCTCTCTTTCCCTGCTTTGTGAGAGATTTCGTTGCATTGGTTTGCATACATTTACATTTGTACATGGGTACCTAATATGGCCTCGTAGCTGAGACCCATCTTGCATTGCTTAGTTGCATTGTAGACTTAAGTGCATTCCCCTAAGTTGCACTTAAAGGGGGGTGTTGGTGTAAATATTTATTCATGTTGGATATTATTACACCTTACTTAAGTTTACTTGGGAAACGAATTTCATAGTAGTTTGGGTATGAGACACTTGGGTGTTTGTGGCACATTGGGATAGTGTGTGTAGGAGAATTTCCCCCTGTTATGGTGTGATCTTGTTACTACTTTATTATATCCACTTATTGTGGAGTGATAATTCCACCTTCAGTGGGTGATCCACTTCATGTGGAATATTATATTGTTTCTCCTGCCTACCACACCTATTTGCTATCTACCCTTGTTTCTTATTGAGACAAATGTCATGTTTGTGTGCTCACATATCCATATAGCCTTGCCTATATATGCAGGCTCATATTCATTGTATTGAACAACTATTTGATCTTTTGATCATTTATCTATTGATGAAAATACAATTTATTCTTGTCCTATATTTTGTCTCTTTTTTGTACTTTTCATTGAGCTCTTGATTTTGACAAAATCTCACACTTGGAAACCTTGAGGCTTTCCTTTAAACCATCCATCTGATCAACTAGGTTGTCTACTCTTTGTGTTGCTTGATAGGACTGGAGAACAAGATACATATACCTTTCCAAGACATCAACTTTAAATTCAACACCTAGAGAGTTCTGAGATAAATATGTCTCCCAATGCTTGAGTACTTCCTCATTGTTTAGTGGACCTGATTGGAACACTGTTGGCCCATATTTGCCCAACACTTTGACTATATACTTCTCATATTCTTCTAGCAAGCTCAAAATGATGGACGTCTTTTCAAAACCATAGCTGTATATTCATCAAATATATCTCTTTTGAAACGCAGCAAATCAAGTCAACTCTGTAAGACCTTAAAATCTTCTCCTCCCAACAAATACTCTCTTTTGATTATATCTACCACTAAACCTTTGATTTTGTTGAGCACCTTAATTTGTTTCGTGAACTTATTGGATTGAGTTTAACATTGGTTGGAGAAGAGAATCATACCTTTCTCAAGAGGGTGAGCATCTTCATAGATCTCCAAGGGTATCTATTAATTTTTTTTTACTTTACTCAATTGACCCTTTGTCCAAGTATCAACAATGGTTGCCTTCTTTCTCATTGCATATAAGGATTTGACCTCTTGTTGTGGGAGTGCTGAAGTAGAAGACTGAGTGTCTCCAGGTCTCGAGTCGAATGGGATTGACATCTCCATAATATTGTTGCAACTATGCCTTAACTTCTTTGTTAGACATGCTCTTTTTCTATCCTAGTTTCGATGGTCATGGTTGCAACATCTAGGGTAGCTATCTCTCCTCACTTAGTTTGCTTGCCAAGATTCACCTAGGAGATTGATAACTTGGGGAAGCTTGTTCTTCACCTTCCTTTGCCAACACTAGAGCAACTATGCTGGGCACAAGATCTCCAGTCACTTCTTGTTAAATGGTGAAGGGTCTTAGCTTGCTTTGTTCTCCTTGGTGACTCCGTGATTATATCTTGCAAGGTGATGCTTGGTAGAACAACCTTTTTCTTCTTTTGAAAATTAAAAGTTAGCCATTGCGGTATGCTTTTGAATCTTGTGGTTATTCCCATGAGATAATTTGAGCTGTTACTATATGAGTTTCTAGCTGTTGTTCTTGCTCTTTCTCTTCTTGCTGATCTTCAATTACATTTTGATGTTGTTCTTGTTGATGTCCCGCAAACTCTTAATGCTGGGGTGGTGGCTGAGAAAGTTGTTGAATAGGATGTTCTTGTTGTACCATCTTAGAGTCTTGGTGCTGTTGTTTGGCAAATTCCTCTAGTTTTTCTCCGACCTCTTGCTCAAAGGACTCCTTACTTATATCACCTTGATGTTTTTCTAAGCCTTCCTCCAATTGCTTGAGGAGTTGTTCCTGAACCTAAGGATCGAGCATCAATTGCTCGTCTTGATCAACAATTTCCATTGTATCCACTTGTAATTCGTACGTTTGTGTTTGAGTAATTTAAAGTGTATGATCGTTATGTTCATCAAGAAGAGGTTGAATTGGTTGCTCTCCTTTAGGAGTGGATGGTACCTGCAACAATACTTATTCTCCCAAATCTTGCTTTAAAGGCACCTGTTTTCGCATTTGAGTTTCCTTTTTATTACGAGCCATTATTGAAATAGGCTCATCATCTTCATCAAAGTCAGACTTAATGTTGTGCATGGTTACTCATTCATGAGCTAGATTAGTGGTTGTTTTGGGGGCTTGTTAAGAAGCAGTGACTTGTTTTGCATCTAATCCTCATGAAGTAAGCACAACAGGGGTTATACCAATAGTAAGCACAATAGGGGTAATTGACACTTGAGGTACAAGAAGTAACCCAATAGTCACCCCTTGTTTAGATGTTGCTTTTAAAGACTTAGACTCTTTCATTTTCTTATCTAATTGCTTAATTAACTCCTCCTTTCCTATAGCAGGTGCAAAAGCTTCTTCGTTTATAGGAGTGGGTTTTCTTGAATTAGGTCTTTCCGTTCTTACATACTCTTGGGTAGCTTTTGACTGGGGGTTATCAGTGGCTTTGTTTTTCTTCTTTTCTCTTGATATGCTTACTTGGTGCCTAAGTCCTAGCCTTTGGCCGCTTCTTTCAACCACTTATTTAGAACCATCATCAATTTATACATTCTCCTTTGACCACCTTATAGGAGGGAGTAGTCTTTGATCTACCTTTAATTCCTTGTAGGTCGAGTCTAACATTTCCTCGTCATCTTTGAAATCCTTAGGAATATTTGTCTAAAGTTCAAATTCTCTCATCTGATAGGCAGTGAACCTACAATATTCCATCTTCCTAGCATCAAAACTATCTTACAGTCTTGCCCAAAAGTCCTCCAATGCAGGTACATGCCCCTCATATGCGACCGACATCATTGCCTTAAGCTTGCCAAATGGGTCATATTGCTACCGAGCATATGGATACTCTTTGAGATATAGGTCTTGCAACTCATGAATTGTTGTTTTTGCTGTCTATAAGGTTGTGACACTTATAATGTTTAGGAACAATCAAGAATGTTACTCTGATTTTATGCTTCTGATTCATGAGGGCTTGAACCCCTACAATTTGTCTTGAATACTCAAGAAGAATAATTCTGTTGCTACAATAACGAGGAAGAAGGAAAGGATTACCCGTGAACCCCCTCAATCGGATATATGTAGACTGTTGGTTCTGAATGAACCACGTTCCCCATTCCTGGATCAATTTCATTACCTCAGTGGAAAGGCAGTATCCCATATCACTTGTTAATCTATAGATAACTGCAAATATGAATGCATCATTAATTCTTTTAAAATGGTTCTTGGCCACTTGGAAGGGTAGTTGAGTGTAATATTCCCAAACTCTTTTCTCATCAGGTCCCCCCAATCTACATTCGGTGTTTAAACCTAGATATAATCCGCTCTTGATGACCATCCATACTAAGTAGGAAGTCATGAAGAACCTTTTGGTTTGAATCACATTCCACGTTTGTTCATGAATGTTATCTAATATGAATTGTGCCCAATCAAAATAATCCTTTCCCTTGAGGATGGTATAGATATAATGATACATCCACAAGTGATAGTGCTTCACATCTTCCTTCTCGAAGGCTCTGCTATACATAATAATTAAATCACATGGAGCATCTTTGAAATCTATCCCGAGGATGTTGTCTGTTTCTGTCAAGCCGGATTTCCTTAGATCATTGACCCAAACCTAATTTACATGCTCCCTGTTATTTGCTACATCCTTATTTAAGATTTTGATGGGCTCTTCTTTGGTAGTTTGTAAAACCTTTTCATACTATGGGATTCAAAAGGTCATAGCAAGCATATCGGATTTGAGATCCACTACTACATTTCATTTTGTATTAACACATCTTCTAGTATCTTTGTCAAGATTAACTCCAGTGATTGAATGACTGAGGGCAAATTGTGGCCTCTACAAGCCTAGATCTTCTAATCCTCCTATGCACCACATTTAGGTTTTGAGCAAATACTTCCTGCTTAATTACTTCTAACTCAATGTGTCCTATTTCTGTATTTGTGAACAACTGCACCTTATTTTCAAACTTTGAAATCAATGTCTGTCACTTATATTGGTACTTCATGGTGACGAGAACATTTTCCAATCTTATCTCATTCCTTGTTTTCTTCCTCGGGGTTCTTGCTACTTCCATAAGAGCTCTTTAACTTGCAAGAGAAAATTTGATCATTAGCACTTTGCATATTAAAACAACAAACTTTGAAATCCTAGGATTCTGGGCTTCCGTAGTGGAAGGCACTATAAACTCAAGATTTCAGGATCTTGAGATCGTGAAACACTAAAGCAAAAGGATCGAAAATGCCATCTTACAAGGTCAGGCTTCAGAAGTGCTTCACGATCCTGGTAACTCGGGGTTTCGAAGCTTCGGAAGGATTTGGCTTGGAAACACTTCGAGATCTTGGGAATGTGGGGTTCCGAAGTGCGAATAAGGGCACACCAAAATGAACTTCGAGATCTCGAGAACTCGAGGTTCTGAAGTGTGGAAGTTGAATGATCAAACTTAGAGGATTATACTTCAGGATCCCGAGAACTCGAGGTTTTGAAGTATAAAAAGGACAGACTCGAGGGCACTTCAAGATCTTGGAAACTCGAGGTTCTGAAGTTGAAAATTTGAAGCTCTAAAACAAGCTTCGGGATCCCGGAAACCCGAGGTTCCGAAGTTTGTGAGGGGCAAACCAAGATGCGCTTTGGGGTCCCCAAAACTTAGGGTTTTGAAGTGTGGTATGTTAAAGCTTGGACATGCTTTGAGATTCCCATAAACTCAAGGTTCTGAAACAAGTAAAAGACTCGAAAGGTTGGGTCGTGAGAACTAGGTCTATCAATCATGCATGTAATCGAATCAAACCCTAGGGTATGGAAAACCTAAGGGCGATGAAGGGGTGAGAATCAGAGAGCAAGATCGTCGAAATCAACTTATTCCAAAATAAGAAAAACCCTAAACCTAACCAAAACTGAAAGCAAGAACAACGAAGAAATCCTTATCTAAAACACAAGGTAGGAAGAAAAACCTACCTCGACAAGGGAGAAGAAGGAAACACCAAAGCACACCAAGAAACTTGCCAAGATCGTTGGGTATGCAGAACTCACAAAGGACTAGGGCACACAAATGAGAAAAATGAAGTTGAAAATGGTATTTATACCCACCAATGACCACGAGGATCAAGGTGCAACACACTTCAGAGTTTTGGGATCTCGGGGTTCCGAGGGCAGACGACAATTGACCTTGGGACTCTAGAGTTTCAAGACTCTGAAGAGGAACAAAGCAAAAACACACACCAAAAACTTCAAAATCCTTGAACCTCGGGGTTCCGAGGTCAAAAACGACAAGCAAACAAAAGAGAACTCTCGATGGAGATGAGAAAACGGTTATTATGTTCACTTGCATAAAATAAGCATAAAATACAAAGAAACCATGCAATACACAAATAAAACCCTTATACCTCTTTCTTCTCTGTTAGATTGAGCCTTTGGTGAAGTGAAAAATGCATCCCTTCCTCACTTGATTGGATTGGCTTCTTGATAGGATTGTGGATTGCTCTTCACTACACAACAATAATAAGGGTGCAATAGATGATCTCTAGGATTCAAATGAACATCATGAACTTGCTTGCATAATGGATATGGAAATGAGGGGATGAGAGGCCAATTTATAGATTGAAGGAGGTCCAAATGAAGGGCCAAGATTGATTTGGAATGGAGGGTTGAGATTGAAGGAAAGTGGGATAGGATTGGGAGGACAAGGTGTGGGGTTCAAGAGATTTTCCATAAAGGCTTTTCTTGTTTATACATCCTACAAGGTACATGGGGAAGAGATCCACAAGTACATTGAACGAATAAAAAGGAATTAAAAATTCTTTGGTGGAAGCGAGAGGAATTCAAACTTCGTAGATAATAGATTGTGTGGGAAGAATAAAAGGATACAGGGATTAAAAATTCCTTGGGAAGAGAGGGCATGGGGATGTGCAAAGGATTCAAAATCCTTTGACATGACCAAAGTTGGTTCATTTATGGTTTGGAAGGTGAGAGGGGAAAACCATTTATAGGAAATGGTTGGCTTATTCCTAATCTTGGTGATTCTGAATGTGCAAGTTATTAAGATGAGTGATTAGGTGGGTGAATGATGGATTATAGTACAAGTGGGGAAGTTAGGGGGATGTGACATGAGGAGAAAGAATGAGTGGAGGAATTTAAAACTGAGGGATAATTATAAGTATGATTATTGAAGAATTAATTAGGCTAGATGATGTTTAGAGAAAGTGATTTGTAGGAATCAACCTGGTTAGGTTAATTAATTGGAATTAATTAAGTAAGAATTAGAAGAAATAATGATTTAGATGACTAGAAAAATAGGGAAATAATTAATTTATTGGACTATAGTGATAAAATTAAGTTAATTTAATTTAACCAACTTTAAGAGGAATAAGGATAAACATAATTAAATAATTCAATTGTGCAAGAAGGCTTAAATTAATTAAATATTTAATTTAATTAATTTTAGATGTCTACATTTTGCCCTTCTTTTACGTAACGACAAAATTGGTGGTGGGTAAAACACAGAGAAAAGATGCCCCAATGTGAAGACGTGGGTGGTGTATACCCCCTCAAGAATTTAATCGATTTTTTTTGAAAATTTTCAGGAAAATTCACAAAAAAAAAAAAAAAATGATAGGAAAAGATAAAAATGAACAAAAAAGGAAAAGCTGAGAAGGATTTTGAAGAAAAGAGTGAAAGGATGGAGAAAAGGTGAGAGGAGTGCAAAAGAAAGGACCTATATAAGCCACACGATACCCAAGGAGAGGTCATTGTCACACACATAGGTCATTGAGCCTATAGAGAGAAGAGCAAAGGGAAGCGATGGCACACATTCCGCATCACGAGCACTACACCGAGAGATTCCATCGCTTCCAGAGACCGCCCAAGTACGGTCCACTGGTACATACCCTATCCTTGACTCTGTGTTTTGGTAGATTAACATTTATTAGGGCTCATAGATAGGGGAAAACGTTGGCAAGGCACAGATTTCGATTGCTGAATCAGTGTGCCTGCTCGGGAATTGCTGTCTGTGGAGACGATCCCCGCATGCACAAGCGTGAAAACGCTTGCATAGACATTGATCATTGAATCAATGTCTGCTCTATAGGAAAGGGGGAATAAGGATGGAGATTGTAGAACATCGTCTCGCCCCTGTGGATCAGCACACAGGGTGCTGTTTTGGCGTCTCCGCCTGAGGGGAAAAGGATGGAAAAATGGAAGAAAAAGCAGGCGTAATGGGTGTCTACGAGATTCCCCAGGGCTAGAATTAGGAAAGAATGCTAGAGGAACAAGCTGATGAAGTGGTTTGAATGGTTGTAGGAGGATCTTGTAATCTTGGGGTCACGAGAGCACTGGCCTCCTACCATGGCTTTGTAAAGTCACCTAGGTGGCATCGAGAAAAAAATGTTATCCTGGTGCGGGCTAGGATTCATATCACAGTGGCCTCAGATTTGATGCCATGCGATGATGATGACAACCTTAGTTGAGTCCTAGCACAACGAGATGTGCACATTCCACCTGCCTACAAGTGAAGCCAAAATCACTCTCCTTGATGTTTAGTGGATCCTAAAGGTTCCCATTCGAGAAGTCATCCCACAGTACAGATTAGAGAATGAGAATTTTTACCTTCAGAGTGTTTGCGACACCGACAACCTACCGATGGATCACACACACATGGTCCCGGAAAGGGCGATGGAGCCACATCAATGGATCCCATGACTGATCCTATATATCGACGGTTTGATTAGCGGGAGGATGATGCCTGGCCTCAGTGTGCATGGATTTTCAGTAGGCTGGTCTAGGTCTATATAATACATGCTCGAGGATGATGTTTAGTATGCATGGGGTGTTATTATATTAGGACAACTCTATCATGACATGCATATGTGTGTTTATCAAGGTTATAAGAACCTTGGGACATGTGTCAAGTTGCTCCGTCTATGAGCTTGAGAGCACATAACAATCACGCAACCACTAGGAGTGTAGGCATGCAGGCTAAGATACCCCTTCGTTAAAAGGTGTAGGGGGCTTCTTCACTACACTTGCGTTAGAGCCATTTGGTTTTGGAGGCGCTTTTTCTGACGAGATGATGGACTTTACTTGGCACTCATACAAAGATTTCAAGCGATGGACTCGTGACGTTTTGCTTGCCTGGTTTCAGAGTTGGTGCTGGCTGTTCTGTAGAACTATTCATGTTATTGAGCAGTATTTGCCTCATAGGGTCATGTGACAGTTTGAAGAACGACATGACATAGTGGGTGAGGAGAGGAGACACCCTCACATTACTAGAGAGATCGCCACATGGGGATATGTTGTTGGGCCATTTGCGGTCCGTCTCAGTTGGGCTGGTGTAGAGACCATCGCCTGGCATGAGAGACTAGAGATAGTAGATACAGGATGCACTGGAGCCTATGTTGCATGGTGGGAGGCCCATAGGCTTGTTTGCCTTACTATTCTCGAAGTTCTGGAGTCAAATGAGATTGCGCCCTCGGTGGATGAGATAGTTGGAGGAGGGGGATTCAGCTAGAGAGGGAGGAGTTGCAGGAGGAGCTAGGGTTAGGTAGTAGGTGCCTAGAGAGGAGGGAGGGGACAAGTACATGCACCTTTATAGGTACAAGTATTGGTGGAGGAGGCAGGATCAACTGCACAGGTTGAGGGGCCACCACTAGTATAGGTACAAGCAGAGCCGATGGATGTACAAGTAAAGGAGGGGCAGGTACATGGACATATCTCTCATGTTATTTTGGATAAGGCCATTTTGGAGAGAGATATAAAGAGGTCTTGGGCACAGAGCCTATAGGACCAACTAGCATCAAAGAGGTAGAGGGAAGAGTAGGAGAGAGTTAGAGTGGATAGTCTGCAGACAAAGCTAGACAGGGTAAGGGCGGAGGGGGAGGCTCTGAGGAGAGACCTTAAGGCTGCTATATTTGAGAGGGATAGCTATTGGATGGAGGCAAAGACTACCTCCAAGATGCTAGATGCAGTGAGGGGTGGGGGAGTTATAGAGGAGATGAGGAGGATGAGGAGATGGAGTGGATGGATGGGGAGCTATAGGCACTAAGAGCCCAGGTGACTAGGGCAGAGGAAAATGCTACTTGCCTTCGTAGGAAGAGGGATGTGGATCAACAAGCTTTAGATCCAGGACAAATGATGACCCTTCTCACTGAGTCTATGGATGCGAGGAGAGCGACAAAGAGAGCTCTTAGAGAGGTACAATACTATTAGAGCCTATATGAGGCTGCAGTATTAATGGATCAACGAGCTCCTAGTTTTGCCGAGAGGACTTAGTCGAAACAGACCCAAACACAAACTTCAAGAGTCAGTGAGGGTGAGAGCCTCGAAACCACCACTAGTAGGTTCATCCAGTGGTTGGGAAAATCTGGGTGCAACAGATAGGGAGAGCACATGCTAGTGCTCATTATGTGTGACATTTTGACCCTTCGGGAATGTATCATTGTATCATGATTGGACACATTATTTTTTGACATTGTTACCACTATTTTTAAAATTGGAAAATTTTAAACTTTTTGGCCTTTGAAAACTTGCGTGCAAAATTGTCAATTTCAAAGGTCTCCTTTATTCCTCAAATGCTAAGTCTCCTGTTCTAAATCAAACAAACACAACATTCATGGCAAGGGAGAAATCGACAAGTTGGAACAAGTCATTAAGTTACCGACCATGTTTTTGCTTGAAGTCTTCATCATCGATAACAAAGACAAGTTAGCCAACATTCTGAAGCTTGTAAAAATGTATCGTCATCGGTCGTTGTGCTAAGTTGTGAAAATGGCTTAAATTGCCGATAAGAACCTTTCAATGCCAATGAAGACAACTGAATCAGTGACTCGGTCAGGTTATGAAAGTTATCCAAAACACCAATAAGAGTTATGAGGGGGCATCAAAATTTCATTGAAGTTGACAAATCTTTGTTTTGTCCAAGAAATACAAGTCACTAAAAGGGAAACGTCATCTTGCATTTAATATCTTCATCGATAATTTTAGCTTCATCAAAAGGTTGGCCAAGTTTTTTTAAAGATGCAGAGGTATTCAATCTTGAGGCATTATCGGTTTGAAAGATGTCGATGCATTCTCATTCATTAAAGAATAAGTTATTCCAATTCATTCATCGACAAGTTGTGAAAGTTCAACAAAATGCCAATGGAGTTGTGAATTCTACAATCTTCCACCGAATGAGGAGTTGTTGGGAATTGGCAGGTTTGTGGTGGTTATGTCAGAGGGTTTGAAAAGAAGATAAAGTTGATGATCACAAGAGGAAGGCATTTACTATAACTACCCGATGGTTCAAAGAAAGTAGTTATTATAACTACCTATTCTACAAATTGCATGTCGTGGTCATAGGCAAAATGAACTTGGCGAAAATGCTTTAGAAACTTTGAAGCAAGGAATGGATCAGTGCTGCAACATGATAACAATGAGACTTGCACAGAATGTATTTGTTGAAAAGATTCTCTAAAGCAATTGCAATAGGTATGAATGCCTATGAAAAGCATAGTGGGTACAAAGATTTTTAGAAGAATTCTTCAAATAGATATCATCTCATTAAAGGCTGTGGTCATGAGATGATAGCGACACCAAATTGTTGGAAAGGTTTCAAGAGGTCGCAAAGTTTGCTAGACACACATGTAAAATATGGAACCATTCACAATGCACCTGAATCATTTGATGGAGAGTCTCAAAGAGATGCCATCGAATGGAAGGGAATGGTTGAAAGATTTGTACAAAATGTATGCGTTGAAAAGGCTATATAAACTTTGAAGAAGATGGAGGTGGCAGGTATAAAGCCAAACTCCACAACCGTTGCTTACATCCTATCTACCTCTATAAAATGAGAACATTGGCATAATAATAATGCAAATTTTTATTTGATGTTGCTACTGCAAATGTTTGATCGACATGCTTGTAAAATGTGGAATCATAGACATCATGCGAACCATTTGAAAGATGCCTCCAGATGATACCATCTCACAACCAACAATGATTGCACAACATGCTCAAAATTGAGAAGTCGAAATGGCCTTAGGAACCTGCAAGAAAATGCAACGTGCGAACAAAGAATGGAAGCATCAACAACTCTCATAATTTTTTTTTCAAAAAGCCTCAAAGAGATGTCATTGCGTGGACTTTTATGATTGCAGAATGTGCACAAAGTACGTTTTGCAGGGAAGCTCTCAAAATCTACGAGTTAATGAAGCACTTTCAAACACATCCTAAAATTGTAAGCTTTGTTTGTGTGGATGGCCTTCATGCCCGTCGTGGCTATCTTGAAGACACACTAAGATGAATATTAAACTTGTGTTGGTTGTATATCGAGTGATAGATAGACACATAAAACTTATACATGTTTGAATAGATCTTCCTAGCACATGAAGATGCCAGGTATCTATTCAACTATTTTAAAAATTACTTGTGTTCTCTTGGTGTAAGAAGTAAACAGTGTATTTATGGATTTGAGACATCTACTCATTGTGGAATTAAAGACATGATGCATGAATGGTTTCACAGAGAACTTCATGAAATGTCTTCTCACAACATATTGTGATTACATGCACGCAAAAATGAGAAGTGTAAAAAATAAAAGCTCATTGATAGAGAAAGAACAGATTGTTTGACAACATGCCTCATAGAGACGCCATCTCAAAAAAAATAAAAAAATGGAATGACAAGGTTGGGGCATATGCACAATGGGTATTTAATGAAAATGCTTTAGAAGCTTTTAAGAAAATGCAGGTGGCAGCTGGAGCAAAAGAGATTCTTTGAAAAGGTTCTGGAGATGCATGCAAAAGGTGAAATCATAAATGAAGCACCCAAATTGCTTGACAAAATGACTCAAAATAGTGTCAGCTCACGCATCCTTCCGACTAGAATACTATGTACAAGGCACATGAAATGTTTGATAAAATGCTTCAAATAGATGTCACCACATAAAATGCAATGATTATAAGATCTATCACAAAAAGGGAATGTTGAAAAAGCTTTAGAAACTTTGAAATAGAAGCATGTCAAAGTTACGGTATGGAAGGAATTTTATCAGTTATTATGGTTGAAAATGTTCTCGTAGATATACACATAAAATGTGGAATCACATGCAATACATTTGAAAAGTTTGACAAACCACTTGGAGGAAATGTCACGTCGTAGATTATAGGGATTGCAGTAATAGAAATGGCCATCTTGTTCATGATAGTGCTCATTTGAAAGGTGGATTTTCATTTATACTTATGGAGACCTTTGGAATTCTATTTTCTTTTCAAAGGGAAAGACATATGTGTTGTGTCCTTCAATGGCTATATGACAAGATTATTACAAAGGCAAGTGGAGTAGACGAAGATGGAGAAGTAACTCAACATAACTTGCGACATGGTTTTTCATTGAAGTCACAAGTTTCAAATTGCCTTAAGTCACTTATTGTAACTAAAGTTAGCGTTTTGGCTTGAGATTTGTAAAAGTTAGGTAATTCCTAACTTATTTGTAAAGGATAGTTATTCTAAGCATTGGCTTAGGTAGTTATCCTAAGTGGATTAGCCAGGAACTTATTCTAGGTAGTTACACAAAGAGGTTATCTTTGATAGTTATCTCAAGTGGTTACTCAGGTGGTTATGAATTAGTTATTGCAAGATGCCTATAAATGCAAGGCTATTTCATCTGCAAGGGGGGGACTCTTACAAAGGGGAAGACTATGGAGAAATTCTCAAAAATATAGATTGGTGACTTTTGTGTTTACATTTTGTACAAAAGAGTTCTTGAAATTGTGTAATTTCATTGAAATAACAAAGGATGTCCATTTAGTTCGTATGTTCTATATGTTCTATATGTTCTTCATGAGTTATTGTTGCTAATTTTTCATATGTCAAATTAGTGATATCTTTGTCTATGTGCAAATCATTTGTCATCTATTGGAATGCTTATAATCTATGCAATTAATGTAATGGAACACAATCAAGCTTTGGTATCTTGGTTTGGATGTGCTAGAGTTACCCATCTCTTCGTATGTTGAGATATGTCACCCTTCTTTCATCATCATTGCAAGTTAAAACTTGTTTTGTGCTTAAACCCCCTTTGTATCTATCATTATTTGTGGAATCTCAGTGTGTATTCGTATGTCTTCCATTGGGGTTTCTGTTATCTACTTTCATTAGTTTTTGTGTTTTCCTTCCTTTTTGTACTTTTAGGTAAAAAGTACAGAAAAATCCTAAGAACCCCCATCATACGAGGGATTTGCCCCTCTCAAACGCAGAGGAAGATTGTGGCACCACAATCTCTCCAATTGTTGGGATGGTTGTCATTGCTTTTCGGGTGAACAAGGTCAATTTTGAAGGAGAATTCACAGTGACAAATCTATTTACCAACACATATATATGAGTTATGATTTTTGGCGGCGATGCATAAGTGTACTTTATTATGGACTGTTGATTTATATGTGATGATTTATGATGGATGATTTGAGATGGTTGATTTATGCTTATGATGATGATGATGATTACTTGACATGTTTGTGATGCACGATGGATGCATGATATTTATACGATATGTGTGATTTGTGATATGCCATGATTATGTCTTATCTATGATGTATGCAAGATGGGATTTGAATGATTGATGCATGATCTATATGAGTATGCAATTATGACATGAAGTGGATACTTAATGAATAATAATACACGTTATGTAAGTATGATATGTAAAAATGAGATGGCTATATTCATTATGATGTGAAATAAAAGTGCATGAGACACTTTAATATGCAAAAAATGAGACAAGCTTGTGGTCTAAATGATATGGAATGAATTGTAATGAATGAAGTGAAACTAATGATTCTAAAAAATGAACCTAATGCACATATACAACTAAATGGGAATGCACATCAGAAATGCTAAAATGAAATTAAATGATAATGAACATGAAAATTATATGAATGCAACTAAATGATAGTGATAATGAATATGATGAAAATGATATGAATGTACCTATATGATAATGAGATAAATACATGAATTGAGTTAATGCCACTAATATGAATTAACCTAATGCAATTGAAATGTCAACGAACATTTAAAATGTATGAAATAACCTAATGTAAAAGGCGAATGCAATGATAACCTACATGAAAATGCAACGAGATGGAAATGGACAATTTTTGTAGCGAGCCAACCATAATACAATGGATAGGACAAGCTAGAAAAAATGGGTGAATGATGAAACTAGATGAATGGAGGGGGCAGGGGTTGAGGGTTTGATTTCTTGTTGTTTAGATGTGGAGAGAAAACCTAGTTTGATATTGCCAAGGAATGTTCTACACCACTGATTATAGGAATTAGGATGTTGTGAAGATCTGAGGCCTGGACTAGACTCTCAAACAATAGGTATCTCAATGCACACAGGCTTGCAAACATCAAGATGATGTAAATGCGAGACTGCAAGATCGTACAAGAGAAACCTTCAAACATGCCATACCACAAAAGTTGCCCTAGTATACACCCACCTAAGACATACCAGTATATAAAATGATCACGACGACCCTAGATAGGAGTAGTCATAGGACAAAATGCAAATCAAATCGAAAAAAGATCAATCATGCAAATGACATACACATGACCAACTCACATCTCTTGACAAGAGTAGGACTAGGATTGTGATAACGTGTTGGACATGGGAAGGATGCATCCCATTGGGCAAAGATAACTGATAGGATTGATTTAGTCAATAGAGTAGATGGGAGTGCAAGTGGATGGAGATATGGAATCTGATTGTTGAGATTTGATTAGCACAATGTGGATGGATGTTTGGGTGACGTGCAAATCAAGAAGAAGCCCAGTTTGACGAGATAAGCTCAAAAAGCGGGTTGTGATGGGATAAAAGCTTAGTAACTGAAATGATCCTTATTCACAGTCTGGGCGAAAGTTCATCATCTCATGGGTGCATAATTGAATGTGAGGAATCAAGGGAGATATTGTGAGTGATCAAGATGAAAGCGAGCTACACAGATAGGGGGGAGCGAATGGTGGGCTAGATGCCGAATTAATGGCTTTCATTACTAAAGAAATATGGATACTAGTATGGTGGGGAGGAGAGGAGGCAAATGATGGACTAGATGGCAGACTAATGGCTTACATTACTAAAGAAATATGGATGTTGGGATGGGGGAAAGTAATGCAAGCAGGGGGGAATGAGTGTCCAAAAAGAGTAGATTTGAGTTATTTACCTTGACACTTGGAACTAGGTTTTCACTAAGGTACTTGCCCACAGTGCCACAAAGTGATTTTCACTAATGGATGGATTGACTTTTTTGTACATTTTTGCTTTTGTCATTTTTTTGTAATTTTTATAGTTTTTGATTTTTTTTTAATTTCTAAAAACTAGTAGCCTCTGAACACTAGGCATAGAATCTCTTCAAATGCATGATGATCATGGGTTTATCCAAATGATCTCCTTCACGTGTAGCCAATTGATAGGCTCCTGATCCATATTTTGTAGTGATGACGTAGGGTCTAAGCCAAGTAGGCTCAAACTTGCCTTACATCTCATGGTCCTGGAGATTTTTTTGAGTTTCCATAAGGACATGGTCACCAATGTCAAATTCTCGGGTTCTAACTTTCTTGTTGTATCTCAATTGTAGGCGATTTTGATATACCTGAAGATCATTTAAGGCCTTGAGATACCTTTCATCCAACAGTTCTAGGTCTTGCAATTTGGCCACTTTGTATTCTTCATTAGAAAGGATGTCTTGCGACAATACTCAAAGTAAGGGGATCTCAAGGGGGAGGATTATTTCAAAGCTGAAGACTAAGGAGTATGGAGTGGCTTGTATGGGGATGCAGATGCTTGTGTGGTAGGCCCAAAGGGTGGGATGGAGTTGCAAGTGCTAATCACGACCAACTTTATTGACCGTTTTCTTGAGGATCTTGATAAGAGTTTTATTTGAAGCCTCAACTTGACCATTCTCTTGCAGGTAGCAAGGGGTGGAGAAGCAATGTTGGATGGTGAACTTTTGACATAATTCTTTGACATTGTGATTTTTTAAGGGTCTGTTGTTGCCTGTAATGATAACTTTGGAAATTCCATATTGGCAAATTGGATAATTTAAGATAAGCTTGGAAATCTATTTGCCAGTGGTGAAGGTGAGTGGTATAGCTTCTACCGACTTGGTGGAATATTTGTGGCAATTATTATGAACTTGTGGCCATTGGATGAGGTGGGATGGATTTTACCTATAAGATTGAGCCCCCACTAAGAAAAGGGCCAAGGTGTTATTAACAACTGGAGATCCTGAGAAGGTGCATGAATCTTGTCACCATGCTTACATTTCTTTACATAGTGATAAGAATTTTCTTCCATTTTGGGCCAATAGTATTTGGTGCCCAAGATATTTTTAGCCAAAGTGAGGCCACTTGAGTGTGCTCCACATATACCTTCATGCACTTCACATAGTGCTCGTTGAACCTCCTATTTGTCTAAACACCTTAGAAGGGTTCCATCAAAGTGCCTTTGAAATAGGGTATCACTGAGGATAGTGTAGCGAGCGGATTGACAAATAAATGTTTGTTGTTGTGTTTTGGTAAGGTGAGGGGGAATGATGTTATCTCGAATGTAAGCAAAGGTTTCTTGATACCATGAGGAATCAAGACCAACAAGGACACCTACCATTTCTGATTCAGGGACATCATATGTTGGTACTAGAAGGTGCTCAACCAAGAACTCTAATTTTTGACTGTTTGTGGGCATCTGCAAGAGAGAACCAATGATAGCCATTGTGTCGACAACTCTATTGTTTGTCCTAGGAATCTGCTCAAATTGAATGAAGGTGAAATGTTGCTTGAAGTCCTCAACCATGCGACAATAAGGGAGCAACTTGTCATCCTTTGTCTGATACTCATCATTAACTTGTTTAATGACAAGTTAGGAGTCTCCATAGTCTTGTAGTTCTGTGATTTTTCATTAGTTAGCCAAACGAAGTCTAGTGATAAGAACTTCATACTCCATTATGTTTTTGATTAAAAAAGAAGTGTTAACCAGGGCGTTGACCCTTAACATAGCTAGAGACTATCAAAACAACAACAAAAACAAGGGTGTAGAACCTTAGAAAGGAACGGAGGAAGAAAAAAAAGGCAGACCCACTCAAAGAAGAGGGGTTTGGGGGAGCGGGGAGGACTTCCCCTTTTGCCTATGACAAACCACAGTCCAGGCGATACAATTTTTAGGACCAGCAAGAGATAGGTCCAGTGGGGAGGACTCTGTAAGGTTACAAATAGTAGTGCCAATAGAGTGTTGCTACATAGGGGTAGCAACATTAGCAGAATCAACAACATCAGTAGGAGAGGAATGGGGTAGCGAAGTTGGAGCGAGAGGAGTTAAAACCATAGGGGCAGAAGAGGAGTCCACCAGAGGGGCCAAAACATCAACATCAACATCAACAACACTAAGATGCACCTCATCCTCCTGAGAGGAGCCATCCAAAATAGCCTGGATGGTCAGGTGATCAGTAGTAGCGTCCTTCCACCAAGTAGCAACACCTTTGTGGTGCGAAATAGAGCAATTTGAAGCAAGATGACCCACAGAGAAGCATTTCTGGTAACGAAAGGGGAGGCCCTCAAAATCCAACAGTTGTGTCCAAGGCTTATCCCCCACCATGAGAACAAGATCCCCCGGGAGAGGCAATGAGATGTCAATGTCCACAAGGATGCGGACAAAGGTAGTGTGGTCCATTTAGGATGTAGCATCATCGACCTTCCAGAATCGACCAAAAGAGTTACAGATAGGCTCATAGCAAGAGTGCTCCCAAAAATGAAGAGGGAGATTTTGGAGGCGAACCCAAACTAGACGCACATTAAGTGGTTCAGTGAGAGGTTTAAAAGAGGTTGACGAAGGCTTAACAAAGAGGGAATGCACTCCCCAAGCCCACAACTTGTCCAAAGTCAAATATCGATTAGGTAGAGAAGTAAACGAAGCAATGAAAAAGCCTTTAGCACAAGGAAATAGCTCAATATTGTGAGCTACCAAAGGCCTCTAGGAGTCACTCACCCAACGATGAAGATCCGATAGTGAAGGCCAGAGCCCAGAGAATCTGCACACAAGAGCACAACGTTGGTAGAACCCAATGTTGTCCACCACATCCTGTCGACAAACCACCACAGGGGAAGTTTTGGCACAGGGAAGAGGACGAACCCTCTTGGAGGGCTGGGCAACAGGTTTGGCTACACGAGCATAGCTAGGTTTGGGCCGGATCTTATCGCCAACAACATCGGCAACAACCAGTTTAGGAGCATCACCAGAAGAACCAACAACAACCCTTGAACAAGAAGCCACGGGTGGGGGAGGGCACAAACCCTCCACACTAGCAACACCCACCACAGAAGGCAAAACCCCAACAAGGGGAGCATCACACGACCCAGTAGGAGGTGCCAGGTGGGGAGCACAACCAATGAGGGCACTAATGGCTCCAACACGAGGCAGAAGGGGCAGGAAAGCATCAACATTGAACACAGTAGGAGTAGACACAACTAGAAGAGGAGAGTCGTTGCAGGCAAAAAAGTAGCAGACATTTAAAATTATAGAATGAGCGGGAGCAGGAGCGCCAGACATTTTTCCAAGGGAAAATTGTTATTATGACCCTATCTACCAATTTACTATGTTACTTGTGCATGCAAAGGTTATTTTGTAGGACTTAGGGATACAATCTCCTTGAGGTGTAATTAGCAGTATGCTTGTCTCCGATCCATGGTGTGTGCATGAACCATCAAAATATAACTGCCATTGGGTTGATTGAGTGACAATAATGATGGAACCATTAGGGAATTCTGCTATGAGGGGGTAATCACCTTGAAGTGGAGCATCAACCAATTGATCATCTATGCCTTGTCCTTTTATTGCCTTCCTGTCAATGTATTCAATGTCGAACTAACTCAATAGCATGACCCATTTTGAGTTTGGTCTTATTGTTAAGCATATAGTGACATAGGTAATATATCCAACAAGAGTGGGACTGATGTAGTATATGACAATGTCTTTCCCTTTGTCATCTGTTTGTGCAATTAATGCCCCCAGATCCACTGTAGGTTATGATATTTACAAATGGAGGGGCTGTCGTAGAATAGGTGGCATCAAAACTGGAGGGGAGACCAAATATTCTTACAATTTATCAAAGGCCTTCTGACATAGGCAGTCCCACTTAAATTTGGTGTCCTTGCATAGAAGATGTGCAAAAGGATGACACTTGTTTGCAAGTTGTGATATAAATCGACGGATAGATTGAAGTTTTCCTTGGAGGCTACGAAGCTGCTTGAGTGTCTTAGGGGAGGGCATTTGCATGGTATCTTTGACTTTGGCTAGATCTACTTCGATTCCTCTGCGTGAGACTATGAATCCCAACAACTTTCTTGATGTGACCCTGAAGACACACTTCTTAGGGTTGAGGTGTAACTTGTATTTCTCCATCTTTTCAAAGATTTTTCATAGGATAGGGAGGTGTTCTTCTCGTGTCTTAGACTTGCCCAGAAGGTCATCTACATAATTTTCGACAATGTTCTGCAAAAGATCATAGAAGATGGATGTCATTGCTCTCTGATAAGTTGCTCTTGCATTCTTTAAGCGAAAGGGCATGACTCGATTGCAAAATGTGCCCCAAGGGGTTGTGAATGTTGTTTTATGTTGGTATTCTTCAATGATCTTGATCTAATTTTTATCTCGAGAATCCATCCATTAAGGAAAGCATTTCATGCCCATATGTCAAGTCCACACTCATGTTTATGTTAGGCAAGGGGAAATCATCTTTTGGACATGCTTTGTGAAGGTCCCTAAACTCTATGCCAATTCGTATGCCCCCAACAGGCTTTCCGACAGGTATAATGTTGGAGACCCATTTAGGATAATCAATGGGTTTGATGAATCCAACATCCAACATTTTTTGTAGTTCTTCTTTAACTAGGAGGGCAACTTGTGGATGCATCTTGTGAAGCTTTTGTTTGATTGGTTTAGCATCTGGTCTGACAACAAGATTATGTACTACCAGTTTTAACTCTAGGCTTGACTTATTAGCGTAAGACTAGGCAAAATTGACTTGTGTCTCTTTAAGGAAACTTATGAAATTTGTTTCTCCTGATATGTTAGAGACTTTGTGATGAGCACTTTCTTTGGATTATTGTCTGCACCCATGTTGATAATGTTTGTTTTTTCAATCAACAAGGAGGATTTCTCCTGATACAGGGGTACCATGGTAGGCAAGTCAAGTCCCCCATCTTCTAGTGCCTGATCCAAGTTTTCACTAGGGGACTTATGATTTTTTTGTTCACTTTTGCAAACTAAGGGAGTTGACTTCACTACCAAAATATGCCTCCTTGAGTTGGATTCCATTGACAGATGTGTGATCTTCAAGGTCTCACATGTTAAGTAATGCCAAAAGGGCATTGTCATCAACACATATGTGTAAGTCAGGTGGTTTTCATTGATCCCAATCAATAAGTTCAGGGAGGACGAGTTGAAGTTCTTATGGGTGGAAGGGGTGACGAGGGTGATGATGTTAACATAGGTGTCATCAAATAGATCATCAAGGTATTCCAAAGTCACTTCATAAAACTCCTCTTCATCGGAGTCTTCAATTTCAGAAGGAGGATTTGTCGGAGCACCAGTGATAGTGACCTTAGGCCTGGGTGAGTAACTTGAGCCCCACTATTGAAAATTCTTTTTGCATTGCATAGTGGGTTTCTTTTGGATTTTGATTTCTTTGGGTTTTCCATATGACTTATGAGAGGGTGGGAGTTGACCCAGATAGAGTGCATTTTGAAGTGTGTACTCTCCACAACCATTGTTAATTATCTTAACCTTGATCTTGGGTTGGGATGAGATGGATGCAACGTTTGGTGGATCTGATGGAGGTGGCGGAACGGGTGTATTGAGTGGGCAATGATAAGGGTGTTTCCCTTCAAGGAGCTTGTAGTATTGAAACAACCACAAATCAACCGGTATGGTAATCTCTCTACCATTGTAAGGGAATTGAAGGCATTGGTGGTAAGTGGATGGGACATCTTGAATGGAGTGGATCCATGGTTGGCCGAGGAGGACGTTGTAGGGGAGATCAAGGTCCAAGACTTGATATGTAATTTCCATCGTTGTAGGGCCCACTTGAAGAGGTAGTGTTCTGGTGCTTTGCATCATCATAGGCCTTTATTGTGATCTTACCAGATGTGTCAACCAAGTCTTTAGAGATGTTGAGTTGTTTAATCAATTTATATGTACAAAGATTTAGGCCAGATCCACTGTCTATAAGGACTCTCTTGATTTTATGCTTATGAACATTAGCCTCAATGTGAAAGGATTTGTTGTGGGATGGGTCTATGGATGGAGCATCCTTGGATGTGAAGACAAGATTGTGCTGCACAACAAGGTTTCGAATGAGGGCTTGGAATTGGGTTGCGTTAATGTTATCTGGGACATGGGATTCCAAAAGGGCTTGCTCGAGGATCTCTTTATGAACGTGTGAAGTTTTGAGGAGTTCTAAGATGGAGATCTGTGTAGGCATCTTACTGAGGTGATCAAGGATATCATAACAGTGGGTAGATGGTATGGGGGCTTGGCAAGGAGGGGGAGGAGCTCCCTAAATGGTGACTCTCCCTCTACGCGCAGTGACATTACAATCATTCTGGGAATATGAAGTGGAAGGTGAGGCACCTTGAATGACTATCATAGATTGGTAGGGCCTGCTTGATGATTACGAGGGAGGGATACCTTGAATGGTTACCCTAGGTCTATGAGAGGCAAGAGGAAGGTCAACTCCTTAGATCGTAATGGTATTAACGTGGGTGTTAGCGGGCTCCATGTAGCCTACCAAGGAGTTGAATCCGGAGACATAGTTGGTATACTCATAATGAACTTCATGAGTTGATGAAGCTTTGTCCTTACCATGTTTGGGAAAGGGATCCCGACACATCTCAAGTTTGTTATTTGAATTACTAGGCTTAGCGGTTGCAACCTCAACATAACCCTTGTCAATTAGGTCTTGGATATAATTTTTAAGTTTCGTACACTTGCGTGTATCATGAAACCGTTGGCACAATGGTAGTCACAATATTCGTTCTCATTATACCACAAGGGTTTTGGTTGATTTGCATTAAAAGGACGAGTCATCAGAAAGACAACAACACCACCCTTGACAAGTTTTTGGATGATGACCTCTATGGGTTCAGCAAGCGGAGTGTACTTATGTTAGGTTTGATTGTTGGAATAGAGAGGTTGATTTTAGACCGAGACATTATTGCAAGGTTGGGATTTGTTGGGAGGATTAGGTTGAGAGTTGAATTGATTATTGGTGGTGGTGGGTTTGGTGGGGATAGTCACAGTCTAAACACGCTTGGCATTAGTGATTCCATCATTGACAACATTTTTTATTTTTGGACCAATACTTGGATTTGCCATTATACAAGGAAGAACCTTTATTATATTTTTGAGAAGGTTTCAATGTTCCTTCTTCTAAGAGGACACACTTTAAGGCTAGACCTTTCTTAGTGATTTGCTCAAATGTGTCCAAGAATTGACAAGTCAGGGGATGAGACATTTCTGGTACCATATTATCTTGAAATACCTCAATTTGATATGACTCTGGTATGTCCCAAGGGAATTTTTTGATGAGATGGTGCCACCTTTGAAGAAAGTTGGCAAAGGTTTTTCCGGGCCTTTGCTTTGTGTTGCATAGGTCCATCATAGAAGCATCATTCTCAATGTTATATGCATAATGGGACACAAACTTCTCTACAAGGTTTGGGAATGATTTGGCGGAGGCATGAAGTAGGGTGAAGAACCAAGCGAGGGCATCTCCACCAAGACTCTTAGGGAAAAGTCTTCTAAGGTAGACATCACTGTAAGAGACCTCTTGGAAAATGATGTAAAATTCATGAACATGGTCACTTGGGTCACTTTTGCCTTTGCATTTTTCAAACTTGGTTATTTAAAACCTAGGGGGTACGAGGGGAATTGAAATGGAAGGATCATACAGACAAGGACATATTTATTTCAAAGTGTAAGGTTTCTTATTAGTCTTATCCTTGAAATTTTTGATAAGGTCCTTCATTTCCTAAATTTCCTTGGTGAGGATAGGTAGTTGATTTTGGACATGGGGAATGTAGTGAACCATGTTAGACCCTAGGATTTGAGTGGATACGAATGGGATACCACCAAGAATATATTGATAAGCGGAAATTGGAGGTTGAGAAGTGTTTTGAGGATGTGATATGATAGAGGGTAAGTTAGTGTTGATGTAATTGAGGGAATTGTGAAGGGGTGTGGATGACCTTGGAGGTTGAGAGGTAGACAGATTAAAAGTGCTTGGGGGAATATAAATTAGAGGTAGGAAATTTGTAGGCATAGAAGTGGCAGGTGGTGGATGAAGAAGGGCATTGAAAACATGAAGGCCTAGAAGGTCAGCTTCTGACGGTTTGTCAAGAATAGATCGATCAAAATCAGGGGGCAAAGATGCCCCTTGAGTGATAAGTTGAGCCACGAGCCCATTGGGATTATTTTTAAAAATCTTTCTATCATCTCTTGATTGTAAGGATCATATGAAATATTGCAAACATGGGGAATGTTCAGGTTGGTTAATGAGTTGTTCCTCTTGTTGGGGATCTTGATCGAACATGTGACTAGTTTCAAGCGTCTAATTGTCTTCAATGACCATCTTCGATTTTTGGGAGCAAGTCAAGACCATACATGGGTAACTTCAAAGATGAAAATGACAAGAAGGGACTTTGGAATAGATTGGACTCTTTGAGAAAAATGATGGAAAGGACTTAACAAGTTGGGATTTTGATTTGGATTGGATTGAGATTGATCAGATGGTCCTTGGATTTGGACAAGATGGACTGGATGATATCTTAGACCTTGGATTAGGATGTAGATGGGATGAGGGTCACAAAACAAGGTTACAACCAAGCTAGGCCAAACTCCGACCTTAGATTAAGATTAGATCAAGCTTTTTTTCTAATTAGGGTAGACTTTGTTCCTAAGAAAAATAGGGCAAAGGATTAGGGTTTCAATCAACCCAAGTGATTAGGATCAATTAGACAATATACTTGAGATAGATTCTTTCTCAAGCACATGGCCAATTTTGGACTTGATTAATGATAAAAGGTCTAAGTAAGACTTTGTTAAGTGTTGACCTTGGATTGGGAGATTGATTGATTGATTGGATTAAGGTTAATGATTGATGTGCTAATTCCTTAAAGATGAAAGATAGTAATGATTATGGAAGAAAAGGTAGATTAACAAGAAGGAATGGAGTGAAGGTTACCCTAGATGGGAGATGTCTCAATAGGTGATTTTAGGCAAGGGAAAGTTTGACAATGGAAAGCGACCACTCCTATTGATGCTTTGGGATTATCTCAATCTTTGATGAAAATCACAGGTTCTCAAAGGTTCCTCATCAAACTCATTGTTGTAACTATGAAGATAATCAAGGAAACAATGTAAGAAGGTACGATGTTTCAACAAGAGCTTGTGGTTGATGTACAAAAATTTTCAACACTCGAGGATTTGTTTATAAGAAGGCTTCGTCTTCTTAACTTGGCGGTAAATGGAATTTTTGGGATGCTTGAGGGATTTGGTTTTATGGTGCATGAGTGAAATTTGGTCAAATTTTGATAAGTTTGGAATTTGTCTACTCTTGGCAAGGGAATTCAAATAAAGACAAACAAATTGGCCAAGGTAACATTTTTAAATAAGTGTGAAAGTGAGGTGGGCCTATATTAGCCTAATATTACAAAATTCACTGGTTTGCACATACAAAGACACACGAAAGAAATACAACCTAGGCTAGAAAGTGGAAATCATTCAATGGGGCCTCTACATCAATAAAATACCTGAAACAAGCAAAAAGATAGAGATTTTAGTAGCATTGGCTCCCCCACCATGACATTCACTTATCGAGCATACCAGATTCTCTCACCACGAAGATCCGAAGATCTTTTAATCGAGGAATCCTTGTCTCATCTTGAATGGGTACATGAGAGATATCTACGAGGTACGATCCACACACCCTGCAACATCAACTATAGGGATTTTTGGGCTACTAAAACAAGGTTTCTAGTAATATATCGAGGGATCCTGATCCAACGATGGATTCTCAAAGCAAGCCAATTAAGGCTTTGGTTGAGCTTATCGATGTAGAGAAGGCCTCCACATATGTCGAATTCACTCAACACTTCATCTGCTTGAACAATATATTTATATAGCGGCTTAGAAAACCCGCTCGATATTGCATTGGGAGAGACGATATTCTTGATGTGTCCTAATTTTAAACTACTCCCTTGGGGTGATGAGGCCTTTAAGAGGCAATTCTCTACAAAAATAAAAAAGTTGGGTGTTTTTAATCACCTTCTCTTCACCCAAGGTCCATGAAGGCAAGGGGAGAGGATACTTGGTGTAACGATGGGTTCACCCTACACGTGTGCAAGTGCACCAAACGTCGAAAATAATGGTTCTTTTTATTCTTAAATAAAACATTTTCGAATCTAATGTTGGAAAAAAAGAAACTAAGCTAGTGATAAAACAAAGGTCTTTGAAAAACGTGTTGCAAAAATGTTAGTAGTCTAATAAAAATGTCTTGGTTGTTTGGAAAAGTGTTGCAAAAAATTAGATTAAATGATTAATACCTAAAAGTGTCTTCTTACAATGGAGATGTTGAAAGATAGGCACAAACACTAACATCTGTGAAGACGCTAACATAAGCACAGACGTTGATTTAGGGCCTAGACACAAAAAATAGAGTGCAGAAATTTTTTTAAAAATTCAAAAGCTAGGCATGAATTTTATACTTGTGCAGACACAAAAGTATCCGTTGCAGACGACGAAGTAGGTTCGTTGTAGAAACAATTAGCTTGAAATTTATAAAATTCAATTTTTTCTTAGTAGGCGGGAAAAGCAGTTAGGCATAGACGTTGTTCTATAACGCAAACATCAATGTCTACGTAGGCGCCGAAGTGTAGTTTCCCAAATTTTTTTGCCTAGTTAGCCTAAAGTGAATAAATTTACTACAATAAATCCGAGTATTTAGCTAAATGTGATGAAATCACAACCTACTAATTACTGTTTTTGTGATTTTTCAAGCTTTTATATGGATTTTTTTTTGTGTTTTATAATTAATTATGTAGTTAAAATTATAGAAAGCAAAGGGAAAATATATAAAAATGGAGACATTGATTTATATTACGGAGATGCCAATTTGAAATCTTGCAAAACACTATTAGTTGAGAATTTTTTGAATTAAAACACAGATGTTGATTGAGCCCTGTAGAGACGCTGAAACCGTGGTGGAGATGTTGAAATGCAATCGGAGATGTCGTTCCAAGAACTTGTGAGAAAAAAATGCTAAAACAAGCAAAAATGATTAGATACTAGGGATGTGAGTCCCATCGAGCGTGCCAAAATGGAGATGAGAAATAGTGAGGATGTTTACTTGCATAAAATAAGCACAAAATACAAAGAAACCCTGCAATACACAAATAAAACCCTTATAAATTTATTAGTCTATCTAAAAATGATGTAATAAATTTAACATTCCCCTCTAATTGCATCAATCCAAACAAAGGGTGAAACATCGCAAGAGTTGAACACAACAACCCTTTTGAAAACTTTGATGAATCATCTCCACCAATTCTCCTCACTCACCTAGGAAACACCAAATTAAAAACATCAATGGATCTAATGACTATCAAACTTACAAAATATCTATGAATTGAGACATACTCCATCCACAAGTACACCACTCTTGGGAATCAACACAAACTCCATTTCCCATAAGAAAATACATCGATCAACTATGAATCAAGACTCACTCAATTCTCCATAGAAAAAAGAAAATACGAATCAAATGTGAAATGAAATTAACTTAATTATCCTATTTGTGGATCAAGACTATCTCAATTATCCATAATTACGTGCATGCAAAACTATAGATCAAGACAAACTCAATTATGCGTAGGTACCACTCGCCAAATCTACAGATCTAGACATACTCTATTATCTGTAAGAAACAAATGTGACATGCCTCTTTTCTCCATAAAGGTACTCAAGATGAAATATGAAATTGATACTTCTCATTTAAGATATCATATGTAAGCAAGAAACTAGCTCAAGATGATAAAACACCTCATTCTTGGGTGCCTCCAACTTCCAATATCTATTTAGCCTTTACCCATTACAAGTAGCATTACAATCTTCACAAGCCAAATCAATATTAACAAAGCTTTTAAGTGTATTTTTAAAGATCATAATGTAATTCATCTTAACACATCTAAGTGACTTTACAAGTTAAACCAATTAACCATATCAAAACATAACCACAAAAACCATTCACCACTTGACACAATGATTTTTGACGTGGAAACCCAAATGGGAAAAACCACAGTGGGAATGAATAGCCACAAGTATTCTGAACTCTTCTGAAGTTCGCCTTGTTAGGATCCAAGCCTTGCCGGAAGCTTTACAAAAATGTCCCATTAGGAAAAGATCTGGTTAAGGACCACCCGGTTAAGGGATTGACTAAAATACCTTGTTAAAGGCAATACCCTGTTAGAAGTAACCTCGATAGAGGATTTGAAATCCAAGCTAATGGATCACGTTGTTAGAGGATTTAGAAAACACCAAGCTTGTTAAAGATTACCCGGTTAAGGGATTTAACGGTTGTAATTGTTAGAGAACAACATGGTTTTTGCTGATCTGGTAATAGCACTACTCTACTTGATCAGATCCTTTTCATGCTCCTATCTACCTTCAAACATCCTGCAGATACTCCTTCTGGTTCGACAATCAATCACACTGACACTTAACCAAAATTGCCAACACTACTACAAAACAACTCATCGACCTTATAAGAAAAACAATAGGTCGGCAACACATCACAAAACCTAAGATCTCATAGAGATTACAAACAAATCGGTTTAGACATGACTGTTGGATTACATAGCAATCATCTGCACATTGTACACGATAATCTCGATCGCTCCTTGATCACCGCACATAGGATCCTGTAACTCATCACACGGTTTCCACTTCATGCTATGCACTCGCTCATTCCCAAGATAAAGCAGTTATCTCTACACACCAAAACCACTTGAAACTCATCACGTGCAACATGCATACATGGCATAATCATCTTCGATCACCATTAAATCATAGATCAACACAACTGATTCACCAAGCTCCATCGGTTAAGGTTCGAAATATCAATAGGTAGGATTACCAGTTGATCTCATTGCTTCAATAGCAATATCGGTTTCCTTTACTTTCTCAACTACCGGTTGCATTACTACATCACTATAGGTTGTAATACAACTTCATTACTGGTTACAATTGACATCAATGACAACACTTAAAATTCATTAATGTAATATTCATACAATGCCAACAATCTCCCCCTTTGGCATTGATGGCAATACAAATATCAATACCCTTTGATTGTGATGATTGAGAGTAATGAACATAAACATGTATAGGAATCCTGCTTTACATTTTTCCATGTACTCTCCTTCAACTGAGTCTCCATGTCTTCAGCTGGTAATTGGCTACAATTCTTCTCCCCCTTTGACAACAATGCCAAAGTGAAAGTAAAACATACAGTGTCATACTTCACTGTTCTGCAACTTGCTGCTCCCCCTATGGAGTAGCTTCGCTCTACACCAATCCCGCTTCAAGATCTTCAATAAGCTTCGGGACTAATGTCTTCAACATCTATTCAATGAACTTCATGTAGGGGCACAACCCCTACCTGACCTCTAAGATATTCAAAAGTAGCCTTAGGCAAAGGTTTAGTAAAGATATTTGCTAGCTGTTCCTTGGTAGATACATGCTCCAATAACACATCTTTACTCTGCACTTTTTCTCTCAAGAAATGATATTTGAGCTCAATATGCTTGATTATAGCATGCAACACTGGGTTCTTTGAAATATTTATTGCACTGGTGTTATTACAGAAAATCCTTACCGGTTCTGTAATCTTCAACTTGAATCCTTCTAGAATGTGTTTCATCCAGATTGCCCGGGTACAATTCATATACACTGCAACATATTCAGCTTTGGCAGTTGACTGTGATGTACAACTTTGCTTCTTGCTGCTCCAAGATACAAGGCTTCCTTCAAGAAAGAATGCACCTTTGGTTGTGCTCTTCCTGCCATCAACATTTCCTGCCCAGTCTGCATCTGTATAGACTTTCAAATCAAAGTTACCTGCATATGGATACCATAATTCATAATCAATAGTACATTTCAAATATCTGAATATCCTTTTAGTTGCTATCATGTGTGTCTCCTTTGGGTTCTTCTAGAATCTGGCAACTAATCCAACTGCTTGAGCAATATCCGGTCTGTTGTGAACAACATAATGCAGTTTCCCTATCATAGACATGTACTCCTTTTCATCCACGGATGCAATATCATCCTCCTTAGATAGTTTACAACTTGTAACAATTGGTGTCCCAACTAGTTTACACTCTCCCATTCCAAATGTCTTCAATACCTCTTTCACATACTTGGACTATGTGATAAAGATACCATTCTTCATCTATTGAATTTGCAAACCTATGAAGAATTTTATCTCTCCTACTAGAGACATTTCAAATTCATTTTTCATCTCATTTGCAAAGTCATCACTCATGTCATCATTGCCTCCAAAAATGATATCATCCACAAATACCTCACTAACCAGTATCTTATCTCCTTCAGTCTTAAGATATATATTGTTGTCTTCACTGGTTCTCTAAAAACCTATATTCACCAAGTGTGAATGTAGTCTTTCATACCATGCTCTTGGTGCTTGCTTCAAACCATATAGTGCCTTGTGTAATTTACACACCATATCCTTTGCATCAATCAAAGCATAACCATCTGGCTATTCAATGTAGACTTCCTCTTCCAGTATTCCATTTAGAAATGCCGACTTCACATCCATCTGATAAACATTGAATCCTCTATATGATGCAAATGCAAGTAGATTCCTAACACCTTCCAATCTAGAAATTGGTGTAAATGTCTTGCCATAGTTTTCTCCTTATTCTTGTGCATAACCTTTGCATACCAATCTGGCTTTGTTTATGACTAGTACTCCATTTTCATTCAATTTATTTCTGAACACCCATTTAGTACCTATTACATTTTTGTTCACCGGTCTGGGTACTAGGGTCCATTTATTGTTCTTCTCAATCTGGTCAAGCTCCTCTTCCATAGCCTTGATCCAATGATCATCTCCAAAGGCTTCCTTTGTTGTTCTAGGCTTAATAGTGGAGATCATACAAGAATTATCTCTAATTCTTCTTCTCGATAACACACCAACATCTTTATCTCCAATAATCTGATCATGATTATGATTGAGTCTCACATACCTTGAAATAACATGATCATGATCTTTAGGTTCTTCTTCCTCACTATCTTCATCTACTGCAGAATCTACCTATTCTGGTTGGACTGGTGCTACAATACTCATTTCACCAACTTTTGACTTCACCGGTTCTGGCTCCAAAATTAGAATGTAAGGTTCATCTTCCTTCTCCTCACTGGTTTCTCCTATATCTTCAGGACACTCATCCGCTCAGACATTAACACTTTCAATGATTTTCTTTGTCTGGTTGTTGTAACATTTGTAGGCTTTTCTCTTGGTGGAGTAACCAAGAAATATGCCTTCATCACTCTTAGCATCAAACTTACCAATATAGTCACCTCTCTTGATAAAACATTTACTGCCAAAAACCTTCAAGTAACTAACATTAGGTGATCTACCATACCAGTATTCATAAGGAGTTTTATCCTTACCTCTTTTAACCAATATCCGGTTCATAGTGTAGATGGCTGTGCTGACAGCTTCTCTCTAGAAATTGTTGGCTACACCTCCTTGTATTAGCATCATTCTAGCAGCTTCAACAACTGACTGGTTGTTCCTCTCTGTAATACCATTCTGTTGTGGTGTCCTAAGTGCATAAAGCTACCTCTTAATTCCATTGCCTTCACAATATCTAGTGAGTTCGTCTGAAGTAAATTCACCACCTTAATCAGTTCTTAAGCACTTTATCTTCTTTCCACTTTCCTTTTCAGCTAAATCCCTGAATGTCGTAAACTTGCTAATGGCTTCTGTTTTGTCCTTCAAGAATGTGACCCACATCATTCTTGAGCAATCATCAGTGAAGATAATGAAATACCAATCACCTTGAATACTTCTAGTCCTTATCGGTCCATAGAGGTCTGTATGAACCAAATCTAGCAAATGGTTTGCTGAGAAAGATTTGCTCTTAAAAGTTGAGGATGTCATCTTCCCTAATTGACATTCCTTATATAGAGCATTCACCAGTTTGTCCAACCGAGGCAAACCTCTTACCGACTTGGACTTACTGACTTTAACAATGTTATGAAAATTTACATGACAAATTTTTTGATGCGAAAGCCAACTATATTCTCCTTTAGCAATTAAACAATTGTTGATTGTAGGATTTAGGTGAAACAAGTTACCTTTTGTCTATTTGCCAGTTGTAATCAGTTCACCTTTGCTTCCATAGATTTTGCACATTCCATTCTTGAATTCTAGTGGATAACCTCTGTCATTGAGTTGAGCAACACTCAAAAGATTGTGTTTCAATCCTTCAACCCAGTAAACATCTTCTGCACCGCTCTTTCCATTAAGAGAAATGGTTCCCATACCTTTTACCATGCAGGGTGAGTCATTTCCAAATCTCACAACACCTCCATCAAATTCCTTCAAATTAATAAATTTACTCCGGTTACTGGTAATGTGGTGTGAACGACCACTGTCAATAATACAATCATCAAAACTATCCATGCGAGAGACTAATGCCTTATGATATGGTGTCTCCTCTTTAATGGCAACAAAGACAATTTCCTCATTTGCATCTCCCTCAGATTCCTCATTTGTGATTCCACCATCATCTGCAATGAGACAATCTCTTTTACCTTTGTCTTTGTACTTCTTATACTTCTCACGTTTATGCTCATTGTCTCCATTTGGACAATTAGCTGCAATATTTCCAATCCGGTTACATGCCAAACACTTTAAAGGTAATTTACCTCTGTACTTACCAATACCTCTGGGTAACCGCTTGGCCAACAATGCTTCAAGCTCAATCAGACTGTCTTCGTGATCAACTTCTCTACTGGATCTATACTCATGACTGTGACTAGCTTCTTTGCTTTTCTTTATCAGTGGGGTAGACGCTAAAGCTCTAAATGTAGATTCTGATTTCTGAACACTTCCATCAAAACTATTTAATTCCGTGAGATTTTGCCAAGATTAAGAGATCAATGAAATGTACAAATAGAGAGACGAAATATAGGAAAATAATAAATTGTATTCTCATGAATAGATAAATGATCAATAGTTGTTCAATATAATGTAGATGAGCTTGTATATATAGGCAATGCAATATGGATATGTGAGCACACAAACATGACATGTGGCTCAATAATAAACAAGGGTAAGTAGGAAATAGGTTTGGTAGGTAGGAGAAACAATAAAATATTCCACACGAGGTGGATCACCCACCGAAGGTGGAATTATCACTCCACAATAAGTGGATATGATAAAGTAGTAACAAGACCAACACCAAAAAAGTGGAAATTCTCCTACACACACTATCCCAATGTGGCAGAAACATGCAAGTGTCTCATACCCAAACTACTATGAAATACATTTCCTAAGTAAACTTAAGTAAGGTGTAATAATATGCATGATGAATAATTATTTATACCAACAACCCCCCTTACGTGCAACTTAGGGGAATGCACTTAAGTCTATAATGCAACTAAGCAATGCAAGATGGGTCCTGACTACAAGGCCATGTTAGGTACCCATGTACACATGCAAATACACGCAAACCAATGAAATGAAATCTCTCACAAAGCGGGGAAAGAGAGAAAAACCCAATGGGAAAAAACCCTCCCCCAAAAGAGAGATGAAGGCTATACAAGATAACTCTCATAGAAGTGTGTAAGGAACAAAACCACGTGTGAGGAAAAAGACCCCCCCATATGAGAGAAGAAGAGAAGCTCAGAAGCCCCCCCTAATCTGCACCAATGATAGAGGCTTAATGATGTATGAAGAATTTTCTCCATGAACGTCGAACAACATTGCTGGTATTTTGATGATGTTTAGTTCTGATTGTCATTGATGGACACACACTTATTTGATGTATGAGTTATTATTGATCGATAGTTGTTCAAATCGGTATTGTATGTCATTGTATGTATAGTCTTTGTTTAAGACTATCGGTGTTTTGCAGAAGAAGCTTACTGGTCATAGCAAGTATGAAGACCTCAAGCGGAATGAGGACCCCTAGCGACAGTTAATATTTTGATTGAAACACTATGTTCCAGTTTTCCAGTCTTTATCCGTGTACCGATAATCGGTATACTGTGTTAAATTGGTATAATTGTAAAGTGTGATGAGTTATCATCCACCAACACTTGGGCGGTGTTTTTGTGTCATGTTACCAAATGTGTCTAGATGCACTGTAGCTAGGAAATTGTAGACTAATCTCATTGGACCGACATTAAATTAGATTCCTATATGAGGACATCATGTCTAGGGTTTTGAAGGTTGTTGAAGGGCGTGAAGCGTGTTGTAGAGAATATTAGGTTTTTCCTGAAAGGTATCTCACGACAGAGATTGAGAGTGAAAAGTATAGTAGACTGAAGTAATGATGTAAAGCATTAATAGAGAATTGTCAAGGATCTAATCAAGCATTCTATGCTATCTTCTAGATCATTCACTTGTTGATTACTAATCTCTTTGACAAGTCTGAAACCCTTAACCAAGTAGGCCCAGCCAAACCTATTGTAAATCCTCTAACAAGGTGGTTCACAGTTGTGGATCTGAAATCCTTTAACAGGGCAATCTTTAACAAGACTTATCTCCTAATAAGATCCGTTCTGGTGAAGAACATTGTAAGGCCTTAACCGGTTTGACCTTAATCGGTCTGGTTACTATTCTGTAGATAGTTGACTTGTGAGTTTTACTCACCCTGGTTTTTCTCATTTGGGTTTCCACATCAAAATATCTTGTGTTATGGTGATTGTGCTTCTGTGGGTGAATACTCTATTGTCTATTTGACTTGATTATGTTTTAGCCGTTTTATTGTTTAAACTACTACACCGGTCTATAGTAAATTTATTTAAGAGTTTGGTTAAGTTTTTAGGCATACTAATTCAACCCCTCCTCTTAGTATTCATCAATTGGTATCAGAGCCAACCTTTCTATAAGTCTAACCACTTGGAAGGAGAAATGGGGGAATACAACATGAGGGAACTCACTCACCATCTGATTGAGTTCGAGAGAGCCTATGATAAACTCAAAATCAAGTATAAAGCCTCTTTAGCCAAGAGAAGAGAACTTGCTGAGAAATTGATGAAATTTACTGAAAACAACTCTTTCGATGAAGCAAACATGGAGGCCTTAGTTGAAGAAGTGGAGAAACTAAATTAATCCAAAACTAACCTAAGGAGGGAGTTGGAAGGAATGACTATCAGGATGAGTCAGGAGCTAGAAAACAGAAGAAAAACTGAAGATTTAGTGAAGGAAAAGGAGCACGAGATCTCTAAGTTGAAACAAGAGATTGGTACCATCATCGCTTATCTGCAAGAGGGTAAGGATGAGAAAGAAGAAATACAAGATGAACTGAATGCAACCATTTCTCAGAATGAAATCTTGATAGAGACCAATGACGCTCTTTCCAAGGAACTTGCTGAGACAAAGGAGATACTTGCTAAGTTCAACCAGAGTGCTGCGAAGTTGGAACAAAAGCTGGAATCAGTGAAGCCATCAAAGGATAGCACTGGACTTGGTTTCTCTGCATATGAGGAAGGTGAAACCTCTGTAACCAAGAGTTATGCACCTAAGGAGCAATAAACACCTAAGAACAACAACAAGAGCAAAGGTAAGCAAAGGTTTAAACCTGTATGCTTTAATTGTCATCAAGAAGGACATACTACCAATGTATGTAGGAGCAAGGCTTAATATTACTTTCCTTACATGCAAAACAATGTGGCTAGAACTGGTAGATTTAATGGTCACTGTTATGCATGCAACAAATTTGGACAAAGAGCTTTTGAGTGCAGGTCGGTTATGAACAACTCTGGAGGTTATGTACCAAGATCTAAAGGAGTTGTCCTGAAACCTCCTATGAACTAGAACCCAAATCGATACAGAACCTATGACCATTGGTCAAATGGTTATGGAGCGACAAACAGTTGGAGAGCAACCTGTTTGATCTGTCATTGTAGCAGTCACACTACTACAACATGCAGGAGGAAGAATGAATTGGTAAACACCGGACCATGGAGAACACCTGGTATGGTATGCTATCATTGCAACAAACTGGGACATATTTCCAGAGTATGTAGACTGAGAAAGAATCCATCGGGAGACATACCAGTAGACTCAGAGGGAAAGGTCGATGTTGAAACCGTTCAGGCAGATATGAAGAAATAATGGAAAAAGAAATCGGAAGAGAAGCCAAAAGATGAACCAGTTTCCGCACCTAGTGTGGAGACCCCTGAACCGGCAAACTGAGCTTCAAAAAGATTAGGGGGAACATATTGGTAACAATGTTTCGAACCCCCAGAGTATATCGGTAAAGTGCCCTTATCGGTATTAGGTTACCTGTTGACCGAATAAGAAACAAAGTGGTAAAAGGTAAAGTTAGGGTTTGTGCCCTAACGGTGATGCATTTATTATGGTAGGTAGGAGTATTTTTAAAAGTGACTTTTGTCATCATTTTACTTACCTATTTTCAAAGAAATTTTTTTCTAGCTTGAGCAACGCAACAAGAGCGATTCATCTTCCATTCAAAAGAATTTAGAAAGATATCTTGCACAAGATTTTGTAGCCATTCAAAGTTGAGGTCAAAGTGGTAAACAATCTTTTGGAGAAGTGTGTTGTGTTCGACATCAACAAACCCTAGTTCGGAATAAAAAGGTATTTTTTGTCGAATCACTCTCATCATTTGGAATTATCTAGATATGGCTTCTACATCTAAAATCCCTTCTAGTTCTACCAAACGTGAGGAATCATCTGAGTTTCTTAGAAAGAAGGTGAAATATAATGCCCTATCTCAAATTCTTGTCGGAGTCATTGTCGAAGGGGACATTTCAGGATATATTGATTGCAAACTAGAAGACCTAGGGTCTCTAGTGATTCACTCCCAGTTGAGTCTGTTATGTGGAGATGATAAGAAGATTAAACCTGAGTACAACGTAATCAAGAAGAAGAAACTTCACAATGGAGTATATTTTCTCGAGGAATTTATAGAAGAACACATTAGGATTATTCTAAGTAGGGTTCATGGTGATAAGATGTACCTTGAGCGAACCCATGATATTACACTGGAAGTAATCCATGCCGTGACCGATTTCCGCAATGCTGGGGAAGTTTCCATTCTTCGCAAGATCACCAAAACCAAAGTGACAGAGCTCACTGGTTTCTGTGAGCAACCAGTGGGCAATGACTGTAAACACCATAAAAGATGACTTGGTGAAATATGCATGCATGGTAATCAGGTATAGAGTATTCTATGCTAGCAAAATGAATTATGTTCCTACAGCTGCGGTGCATGCCGCTTATAGGATGATCAAGGAGAATGTAGAATGTGACTTATGTACCTGCATGTAAAAACAACTCATGGAGAACCTGAAGTCCATCAAAGAGGACAAAACACTGAGGTTTAAGTTCGGTCAACTACTTGTCAGTTTGCTTTTCTATTTTCAAGGATATTTTCCAGGACTTGGTGATCTTCAATGGTCGAGTGACCTACCAATTTCCAGACAAATAAAGGAGAGTCTGCAAGCAGTGGGATCTGCATATCCGAAAACTTTGAACAAATATTTTGATGAGTTCAGACTAAAGTTGAACCAGAGAATGAGAATATCAAGTGATATGGTTAAAAAATATGAAGATGATATATGTCTCACAATCAAAATAGATCACTGCATAATGCAAGCTGTTGAGCCCATAGAAGATGAAGTTGAGCCTATGGGCTATGAAGTGGTAAATGATATATTCATAGGGTATGCCTCTACCCTACTTACTTCACCACTGGATCCTAAGAAGAGGAGGACCGGTACCTACTCCGAGAGGATCGAATCTATTGAAGTACCAAAGCATAAAAAGAGGAAAGCAGTGCCATCGGTATCGACACCGGTTACTTCTGCTGCCAGTCTTAAAGTGACCAAGAGGTCACCAGCCAAAAAGAAACTGAAGGCTATCCTGCCAAAGGTATTAGAAAGGAAGAGGAAAACTAGGAATAACTCACCGAATTCAAAACACACTGAACTAGAGGTAGAAATGAAGAAGACAAGGCAATCAAGAAAGAAGACGAAGTCAACTGGTAATGTACTAACAACCTTTGCACCGATAAATATACATGTCTCTTCTTACCAGCCTATGACACATTTTCAAAGAATCATGAAGAATGTTAAAAGCAAAGTACTTGACGATCTAAAAGATTATTTTGATGATCTTAGCGATAGTGAAAAGGAAGAAGTAGAGCTAGAGGTCATTAAATATTTGTGTGATAATGATCGGTCTCCGATTGACACTAAATCTGTTGTTCCTAATTCTTTATATAATTATTTGGATAATAAATGGCACATTGTCATGGAAAATGAGCAAGAAATTAGGGAAGAAATTTTGCCCGATATTTTCCCAATGCCTCTAATTTAGAATTGTTTGAGATTCTTAATCGGTACAAAGGGATCTTTTTCATGCGAAAAAGAAGACTTCAGCTACTCAGAGTCAAAACCTCTGAAGTGGAAAAAGACACCCATCTACAGGTTAAAGAAGTTGTCAAAATGCAGAAAGTCTCCGAAGCTAATCGACAGGATGAGTAATAGCCTGACCTATCCACAACCAAACCAGATGAAATCTTCGACAGTCTGGATGAAAGACGAGCAGAACAAAATGACCCCATTGATGTTGATGCACTAAATGTTGAGGACACCACTCTAGAGAAGGAGAAAGCTGAAGAGGAGAGAGTGGAGAAAGAATAAGATGAGAAAGCGGAAAAAGAGAAACATGAAAAAGAGAAACTGGTAAAAGAGAAAGCAAAGAAAGCTAGACAAGAGAAAGAGAGAGCAGAGAAGGAAGATGAGAAGAAGAAAAAGGAAGATGAGAAGAAGAAGGAAGATGAGAGGAAGAAGGAAGAAGAGTGCAATAAAGAAGAAGGGAAGAAGAGAGTGGAAGAGGAGAAAGAGAAATCCGCCAAGGTAGCCCTAGAAAAAGAAGAAGAGGAGAAGAAAAGACAAGAGGAGATCAAGGCAAAGGAAGGAGGACAGACTCCTAAGGCAACCAGAGGTCAAGCTAAGCAGGTTGATCCCACCGGTCCCACCAATTTGACTCTTGCCTATCTTACTCAATCGGTTGATGAAAATGAGCTACCAAGGAGCATTCAACTAGTGCAGGATAGATTGGAAGAACCGAGGAAAAAGAAAGACTAGGATGTCATTCAGTTTGTTGTTTACACTCTTTCCAATCTAATCCCCGGTACTGACCTCCCCAATACCCTCGCTGGCCAAGTTAAAACTTCTTTGCATAGTAGTGGATGATCAAGTACAATGTTTGGAAGATATTGCCCAGACCACTGCAAAGAAAAACCATGAAAAGGCACTCGAAGTTGCATTAGTAAAGAAAATGGATGAAGACAGAAAAAAGCTGATTAAGCAGAAAGATGATATAAGTTTGGCTATGGGTGAAGGAAACCTACTCTTGAACAAAATCTGCCAATCTCACCTATTTTGTGAAGATGCTCTGAACAAGAAAAGTCAACTCCAATCGAAGTTAAAGAAGTATATCGGCAACTTCAAAGTACCATATGATTCCTTCACAATGTATGGGCAGACTGTTCACACTCACCAACATCAGATTGCCAAGATTTAATCCGAGATTTGCAAGCAGACTCAAGATCTTCAGGAGCTCCAGTTGCTTCTATTACCTAAATTGCAGGTTCTTCAAAAGTGCTTTATGAACTTGGAAGCTATTACTGTCACACATGAGATGAGCACCATCGATGCCATGGAAGAATTAGCCTTCCAGATAAAGACCGAGAGTGAAATTGCTTCCTCACTTCTCGATTCATGGTCTTCAGACATGGAGGATTTTCTGAAAAACTTTAAATCTATTTTTGAGAAGTTTTACTCTTTATTGTCATGAACATATACTCTGTTTTATGTTATGCAATATAACTTTGGTACATTTCAAAAAAGGGGAGTGTTTGCATTACTTTGTCATTGTTGGCAAAGGGGGAGTAGTATTGAAAATTTCATGCACATACTTGTACTTTTGCAAAGGGAGTAGTGTATATGCTTAGGGGGAGTAATTTTGATTATGACATCTATTTTTGTTTTGAAAGCACTTAGATGCCAAATTTTCCTAAGTGTTGCCATCAATGCCAAAGAGGGAGATTTTTGGTATTTTGATGATGTTTAGTTGTGATTGTCATTGATGAACACACACTTATTTGATGTATGAGTTATTCTCGATCGGTAGTTGTTCAAACCGGTATTGTATGTCATTGTATGTATAGTCTTTGTTTAAGACTATCGGTGTTTTATAGAAGAAGTTTACTGGTCATAGCAGGTATGAAGACCTCAAGTGGTATGAAGACCTCAAGCGGAACGAGGACTCCTAGTGACATTTAATCTTTTGATCGGAACACTATGTTCCAGTTTTCTAGTCTTTATTCGTGAACCGGTAATTGGTATACTATGTTAAAATGGTATAATTGTAAAGTGTGATGAGTTATCATCCATTGACACTTGGGCGATGTTTTTGTGCCATGTTACCAAATGCGTCTAGATGCACTGTACCTAGGAAATAGTAGACTAATCCCATTGGACTGACATGAAATCAGATTCCTATATGAGGGCATCATGTCTAAGGTTTTGAAGGTTGTTGAAGGGCATGGAGCGTGTTGTAGAGAAGATTAGGTTTTTGCTAAAAGGTATCTCACGACAAAGATTGAGAGTTCAAAGTATAGTAGACTAAAGTTGATAACTCAATGATGAACTACTAGTACCAAACCGGTACTGAGAGGGGGGAGTGAATCAATACCAACACAAACACAGTCCAAAACCGGTTTGACAACAAATACTCCAAATAACTGGCAAACAGGGATACTGGTTAAAACAGAGTGCAATCAGTAACATCCAGTACAACTCAAACAGTCATAAACCGGTCATTCACTAAGCTTTCCTCTTAGCTCAATACTATAGTATCATTACGCTCTCATGCATGAACAGGTAAACTAACATCAGATCTTCATAACAATGAGTTCAATATTTTTTATAGACATGCATAAAACATAGAACCATCATATGCTCAACAGGTAAAAACAAAGCATCACAAGACAAAAGTATTACACATGACACACATATTTTTCACGTGGAAACCCAACTGGGAAAAACCACGGTGGGGATGAATACCCACAAGTTGCTTTTGAACTCTTTTGAAGTCCGCTCTCTTAGGAGCCTTGTTCGGTTAAATACATTACAATAGGTTCTGCTAGGAACCGATTCTGTTAGGGATCACCCGGTTAAGGGATGGCTATAATACCCGGTTAAGGGTTAAACCCGGTTAGGGTTACCTTGTTAGAGGATTTCAAGAACTCAATAGCTAAAGGATCTCCAGAGCTCTATGGCTTCTTAGAACTCATTAACCTCGAGTTACCCTGTTAAGGGATTTGAATCAAGCCGATTAAGACTACCCTATTAAGGGATTTTGCATCAAGCCCAGTTAAGGCTACCCTGTTGAGGGATTTCACAACTGTTGAAGGGGTTAAAGATCAACAAGAATTACAATGATCTGATAACAACACTCAATGCCAATGCAGATCCATTTTGGCTCCTCTTCTCCTTTTGCACATTCACTTTGTAGGTATCTCTTCTTTCCTTTGGTCTGGCAAGAATCAGGTATCACTTCCCTTGGATACACACTCACAACTTTTTCCAACAACCTTAGAAAGAAACACAACATCGACCTTATAGGAAATAGACAGGTCGATAGCAAAAGCCCTAAACCCTAAACCTGTTAGGTTAAGCAATTCAATCGGTTCAATCCTGACCGTTGAATCATACTGCATTAAATGTAACAATCTTGAATCGATCTCAAGACATTCTCCATCGTCCATTATACACCGATTTCATGGCGGCTGATAACCCATCACACGTTATCATCGTTTGACAGACTTCACACATTCCCGACGTAGATAGGAATAGTCTTCTTCATGCAAGATCCTTCACGCGCACAGAGCTTACGTGGCAACATGATCTATTCTCCATTATACTGCTATCTCATTACACAAAGATCACCGATTGAGTCACACAGGCTTGAGGTATTCCAACCGGAAATCTTGAAGTGGAAACTACCTACCAACCGGTAGTAACACAATGCTTCCATGTGCCGGTTCCCATAACTGCATGCTGGTTCATCTTGAACAAATATGCCGCTTCACTTTGGCATATAAACTTGTTCCTCTCTCTTTTCACCTATCACATGTCCCGGTTCACATCATGTCACATATTGACATCAATGACAACATACAATATCTTCATGCCGGTTCACATAATGCCAACAAAAGTAATGCAACAATGCATTAATAGAGACTTGTCAAGGATCTAACCAAGCATTTTGTGCTATCTTCTAGATCATTCACTTGTTGATTACTAATCTCTTTGACAAGTCTGAAGCCCTTAACCGGGTAGGCCCAGCCAAACCTATTGTAAATCCTCTAACAAGGTGGTTCACAGTTGTGGATCTGAAATCCTTTAACAGGGTAGTCTTTAACATGACTTATCTCTTAAGAGAGATCTGGATTCCTAACAGGATCTGTTCTGGTGAAGAACATTGTAAGGCCTTAACCAGTCTGACCTTAACCGGTCTGGTTACTATTCTGCAGATAGTTGACTTGTGAGTTTTACTCACCGTGGTTTTTCCCATTTGAGTTTCCATGTCAAAATATCTTGTGTAATGGTGATTGTGCTTCTGTGGGTGAATGCTTTATTGGCTATTTGGCTTGTTTATGTTTTAGCCGGTTTGTTGTTTAAACTACTACACCGGTCTGTAGTAAATTTATTTAAGAGTTTGGCTAAGTTTTTAGGCATACTAATTCAACCCCACTTTTAGTATTCATCACAACATTCTTCGCCTTAGGAAGAAACAAAACCAAAGGTGTATCCATGAAGTCTCCCCAATCATGAAGGGAATATATAGGAAAAAAACTCACGATGGATGAAGTCTCTGAAAAGTGCTCAAGTGTCCCCATGTCGAAGATGAAAGATACCCCCTCCAAAGGTGGTAAACTACTCCACAATACTGAAAAATGGCAGTCCAAGATCTAGTGGAAATGAATGTAGAACAAGTCCCAAAGACTCACATGTCTCCTCTAAACATAAAGAGACCTCCTCTAACTGTTGTACATAAATATCCACAATCATGTCAACCTCGAAAGATTGATCATGTAGAGAATGAACAAGAGGGTCAAAGTGTTCCCTCGCAACAATTGAAGAAGGATCATCTTCATCAAAGAGAAGATGAATATCATCAATGATGTCTCCCAAATTTGCAATGTAGGATTCCACAAACAAACCTGCAATGCCTGTCAAGTACTCATCCCATGAATCTAAAGCTAGAAGACATGAAATATCCTGTTGCACTAAATCACATGAAGGCAAAACTGTCGCCCTATCTGCATCATCAGGTGCAATAGGTGATGTGATATCAATAGGAGGAGATGAAACCCAAGGATCAAGAACGGGGTCACATGTGAGAATCACCAAGTTCAAGTACCCAAAGTTCTCCTCAAATTATGAATCATCACAAGAAGTGTGATCATCATGTGAAGAATCAGGGTATGTGCAGGATCATGGTGTGCCAAACCAGGCCCTTAAGTGGCAATGAAATTTAAAAAAAATAGAGTTATGCAACTTGACATGAAAAAATGAATAAGTTATGAACATTATTTTTAAAATATGTAAGAATAGATTCTATAGAAAATTGAATGTAGTTTATAAGCTACTAGTTGCTTTTTGAAAAAAAAAAATCCTATTTGATGAAAATTTCAAATTTCAATGCAGTGGTACAAAAATTTCAGGAAAAAGATAAGAAGTAGGTGTATGTTTGACCATCCTAATCACAATCATGTCATAATATTTTTTTATAAGATTTATAATATAAGTATTAGACTCATGTCCAGATGTGACACATTTTTTTATAATTTTTTATAAAGTAAATAATTATTTATGAATTTTTTACTACAACTTTTCAGAAATTCAGAAACTCCTACGTTTGACCACCTTAACTTGGTCAAAACCTTATGAAATTTATTTAAATTTTTTTTTTCCCTATAGTAGACAAAGCATAGGATGTGACGCATGTTTCAGATTCCAAAAATGTTATGCGGTTTGAAAGTTATGAGTGTTTTTCAACCAGTCTATCAATTAGGTCTTTTGTTAGAATTCAATTAGAAAATAAATAATAATCATTTATTAAAGTTGAAATAAGACAACCCTTATATTGTTGGAAACTTGAGAACGTCCTTAAAAAGCCCTTTTCATTTTATAAATTTTGGCTCTAAAAAAAGTTGTGAGCCACCAGTGTAAAGTCTGGAAAATCAAGGTATACTGAAAAACACGTTTTTTCAGTTGACTTTCCAAGCCAAATCCCAAAGCAAACCCGAACAAAAAGATGGAGGGAAAAATTTATGTTTTAAAATCGGGTATCCATTAAAATCGGATATCTATTTTTGAAAAAAAAAATAAATAAATTTTAGTAAATTGGGCATAACTTTTGCGTTTTATATCAAAGTTTTAATTTTTTATAGGTGTTGGAAAGGTAATTAAGAGCTCTATGATATGGAACAGGTATATTTTCAATTATTTATTTAAAAATATAATTATAATTCCTTTAAATTCATCCTTCATTTTTAAAACATAAAAAACTCATGACTTTTTCATATGATTTCCTTATTGCATGAATTTTTGTAACAATCATCTCAAAATAAACTAAACAAGTAATTCATTAATAATAGAAAATTTATGAATTTTATTGAGTTCGATAAATTTTGATAAAACATGTTATCTATGTTTGTTCTTTTCTCCACCTATCTCTCCTAAACCTATCACTCCACCTGTTTGTTTCTTCCTCCCTCTCTTTTGTCCATATTTATACATCTCTGTCTAAACCTATATCTCTAAATGTGATTGAATACCTCATTCATTTTCTCAAGCTCTACAAGGTGCTTATATTTTTACCTCTTCATAATTTCCTCCTCTATGTCACTCTCTTCCCTAAGATCTAGACTAGTCTCTCTGCATTTCTTTCTCATCTCTAGCAACAAAATTCAGAAGGGACAAGGAGAGGCGTAGAGAAGTATCAAAAAAAGGAGAGGGGGAGAGAGGTGAGAATGAGAGATTGATTCGGGGGAAGAGAGAGTGAGAGAGAGAGAGCTAGAGGTAATTAGGTGGAAGGCAAAGAGAGAGAGAGAGGGTGATTGGGGTGAAGAGAGAATGAGAGGGAGAGTTTGAGATTATTAGGGGGTAGGAGGAGAGGGAGAGAGGGAAAAGTATCAACAAAGAGAGAAGAGAGATGGAGACAGAGGTGAAGAGAGACATAGAGAGTAATTAGGGGGTGGGGAGAGGGGGAGAGGGAAGTATCTATAAACCCATAGGAGGAGAGAGGTGATCGAGGGTAATTGAGGGAAATAAATACTGTGAGAGAGAGTTGGGTGTAATTATCAGATAAGAAGAGAGGGAGAAGAGTAAGTATCAACAAAAGGAGAGAGGGAGAGATGTGGAGAGAGGTGAAGAGAGTGATAGAGAGAGGATAATTAGGGGGAGTAGAGGGGAAGAGGGAAGTATTAACAAAGAGAAGGACTAGAGAGAGGGTAATCAGGGGGCTCTCTCCCCCTTCCCCTTCCCCTAATTACCTTCTCTCTAGACCTCTATCTTTGAACCTCTCTCCTCATCTCTCCCTCTCTCCCTTTGTTGATACTTTCCCATCCCCCCTCTCCTCCCAACCCCTAATTACCCCCAACTCTCTCTAATTATCTCTTCCCCAAATGTCATCTCTGTCATACCTATCCTCACCTCTAACTTTACCATATGACTTCTTAGGTGTCATAATATGTTCTAATGAGTGATATGGTGTCCTATGAACCCTTAGGACATCATATGATGTTGTTAGGGCTCATATGGTGTGCTAAGGGGTCATACTGTGTCTTAAAGTTTCATATGGTGTCCTATGACCTCTTAGGACACCATATCACTCCTTAAAACACTATATGGTGTTGTTATGGGTCGTATGGTGTCCTAAGGGGTCATATGGTATCCTATGACCCCTTAGGACACCATATAGTGTTGTTAGGGTTCGCATGGTGTGTTAAGGGCTCATAAGATATCATATGACCACCGAGGACACCATATGACCCCTAAGGTGTCATTAGGGATCATATTATGTCCTAAGGGGTCATATGGTGTCCTATGACCCCTTAGGACACCATATGAACCCTTATGACAACATATGATCCCTTAGGTGTCGTTTGGGGTCATATTGTGTCCTAACGGGTCATATGGTGTCCATGACCCCTTAGGACATCATATGGTGTTGTTAGGGGTTGTATGGTGTTCTAAGGGGTTGTATGGTGTCTTAAGGGGTCATAGGATGCCATATGACCACTTAGGACACTATATGACCCATTAGGTGTCGTTAGGGGTTATATTGTGTCCTAAGGGTTCATATAGTGTCTTATGACCCCTTAGGTGTTGTTAGGGGTCATATTGTGTCCTAACGGGTATGGTATCTTATAACACCTTAGGATACCATATGGCATCTTATAACCCCTTAGAATACCATATGGTATCATTAGGGGCTATGTGGTGTGCTAAGGGGTCATATTGTATCTTAAAGGGCCATAGGACATCATATGACTCATTAGGACACCATATGACCCCTCAAGTGTCGTTAGGGGTCATATTGTATCCTAAAGGGTCATATGGTGTCTCATGAACCTTTAGGACACCATATGACACCTTAGCATACCATATGATGTTGTCATGGGTCTTATGGTGTCCTAAGGGGTCATATGGTGTTCTATGAGCCTTTAGGACACCATATGGTGTCATTAGGGGTTGTATGGTGTCATTAGGGGTCGTATGGTGCGTTAAGGGGTCATATGGTATCCTATGACCCCTTAGGATACCATATGACACCTTAGGTATTCTTAGGGTCATATTATATCCGAACGGGTCATATGGTGTCCTATGACCCCTTAGGACACCATATGGTGTCATTAGAGGCGGTATGGTGTGCTAAGGGGTCATATTGTGTTCTAAGGGGTCACAGGACATCTATGACCCCTTAGATACCATATGATACATTAGGTTTTGTTAGGAGTCATACTATTTCTTAAGAGGTCATATGGTGTCCTGTGACCCTTTAGGACACCATATGACCCCTCAGGACGTCATATGGTGTCGTTATGTGTCTTATGGTTTCCTAAGGGGTCAAATGGTGTTTTGTAACCCGGCCCTTAGGACACCATATGACCCCTTAGGACACTATATGATGCTATTAGGTGTCATATTGTGTCATAAGGGGTCATATGGTGTCCTATGACGCCTTAGGACACTATATGATGTCGTTAGGAGTCATATTGTGTTCTAGGGGATCATATGGTGTCTTATGATCCCTTAGGACACCATATGGTATCGTTATGGGTCATATGGTGTCCTAAGGGGTCATATGGTGTCCTAAGGGGTCATATGGTCTCCTAAGGGGTCATATGGTGTCCTATGACCCCTTAGGACACCATTTGGTGTTGTTATGTGTCATATGGTGTCGTAAGGGGTCATATTGTGTTCTATGACCCCTTAGGACACCATATGACCCATTAGGACACCATATGGTGTCGTTATGGGTCGTATGGTGTGCTAATGAGTCATATGGTGTCCTATGAGCCCTTAGGAAACTATATGACCCCTTAGGTGTCATTAGAGTTTATTTTGTGTCCTAAGCAGTCATATGGTGTCGTATGACCTCTTAGGACACCATATGACCCTTTAGGACACCATTTGGTGTTGTTATGTGTCGTATGGTGTCCTCAGAGGTCATATGGTGTTCTATGACCCCTTAGGACACCATATGGTGTCATTAGGGGTCATATGGTGTGCTAAGGAGTCATATGGCATCCTATGACCCCTTAGGAAACTATATTGCCCCTAAGGTGTCGTTAGGGTTTATTTTGTGTCCTAAGGGGTTGTATTGTGTCCTAAGGGGTCATATGGTGTCATATGACCCCTTAGGACACTATATAACATCGTTAGGGGTCATATTATGTCCTAAGGGGTCATATTGTGTCTTATGACCCCTTAGGACACCTTATGATGTCGTTATGGGTCGTATGGTCTTCTAAGGGGTTGTATGGTGTTTTATGACCCCTTAGGACACCATATTATGTTGTTATGGGTCGTATGGTCTCCTAAGGGGTGATATGGTGTCCTATGACCCCTTAGGACACCATATGACCCTTTAGGAAACCATATGGTGTCATTATGCGTTGTATGGTGTCCTAAGGGGTCATATGGTGTTCTATGACCCCTTAGGACACCATATGGTTCCATTAGGGGTTGTATGATGTGTTAAGGGGTCATATGGTGTCCTATGACCCCTTAGAACACCATATGACCCCTTAGGTATAGTTAGGCATCATTTTGTATCGTTAGGGGTCATATGGTATCCTATGACCCCTAGGACACAATATGACCCCTTAGGTGTTGTTAGGGGTAATTTTGTGTCCTAATGGGTCATATGGTGTCCTACGACCCCTTAGGACACCATATGGTATCATTAGGGGTTGCATGGTGTGCTAAGGGGTAATATTGTGTCCTAAAGGTTCCTAGGACATCATATAACCCCTTAGGACACCATATGACCCTTTAGGTATCGTTAGGGCTCATATTATGTCCTAAGGGGTCATATGGTGTCTTGTGATACCATATGACGACACCTAAGGGGTCATATAGTGTCCTAAGGGGTCATAGGACACCATATGACCCCTTAGAACACCATACGACCCCTTACGACACCATATGGTGTCCTAAGGGGTCATATGGTATCCTAAGGGGTCATATAACACCATATGACCCCTTAGAACACAAGCAGACCCATAACGACATGATATGGTATCCTAAGGGGTCATATGGTATCCTAAGGGGTCATATAACACCATATGACCCCTTAGAACACAAGTAGACCCATAACGACACAATATGGTCTCCTAATGGGTCATATGGTGTCTTATGACCCCTTAGGACACCATATGACCCCTTGGGACACTGTATGGTGCTATGGGTCATATGGTGTCCTAAGGGGTCATATGGTGTCCTATGACCCCTTAGAACACCATATGAATCCTTAGGTATCGTTAGGCGTCATTTTGTTTTGTTAGGGGCCATATGGTATCCTATGACCCCTGAGGACACCATATGGTGCCATTAGGTGTCATATGATGTGCTAAGGGGTTATATGGTGTCCTATGACCCCTTAGAACACCATATGACCACTTAGGTATCATTAGGCATCATTTTGTATCGTTGGGGGTCATATGGTGTCCTATGACACCTTAGAACACAATATGACCCCTTAGGTGTTGTGAGGGGTCATATTGTGTCCTAACAAGTCATATGGTGTCCTACGACCCCTTAGGAGACCATATCATGTCGTTATGGGTATGTTATATGACACCTTAGGACACGATATGGTGTCGTAAGGGGTCGTATGGTGTCGTAAGGGGTCGTATGGTGTCCTAAGGGGTCATATGGTGTCCTATGACCCCTTAGGTGTCGTCAGGGGTTGTATTGTGTCCTAATGGGTCATATGGTGTTCTTTGACCCCTTAGGACAACATATGACCCCTTGGGACACTATATGGTGCTATGGGTCGTATGGTGTCCTAAGGGGTCATATGGTGTCGTATGACCCCTTAGGACACCATATGACCCTTTAAGATGCCACATTGTGTCATTAGGGGTCTTATGGTGTCCTAAGGGGTCATTTGGTGTCTTATGACCCCTTAGGACACCATATGGTGTCGTTAGGGGTCTTATTTTGTCTTAAGGTGTCATGGTGTTTTATGACCCCATAGGACACTATATGACCCCTTAGGAGACCATATGGTGTTGTTAGGGGTCATACTGTGTCCTAAGGGGCCATATTGTGTGCTATGACCTCTCAGGACACCATATAACCCCTTAGGAGACCATATGTACTAAGTTTCAAATAAGGAGAGATATAAGGGTGAAGAGAGATGAAGAGCTAAAGAGAGGGAGAAGAACTAAAGGACAAGGACATAAATAGAGATATAGATATTAAGGAGTATGAAGTGAGAGGGAGAAAAACTAAAGGACAAGGATGGATAGAAAGAGGTAGACATATCTATATATTGAAAAGGAGAGAGGAAGACAGAGATAAAAAATGAATATAAAGGGAGAGAGAAATGACTAGATATAGAGAAAGAGAAAGGTAAAGACAAAGATAAATATATAAAGAGATGGAGAAAAATGGATAGAGAGGGGTAAAGAGAGTGAGAGAAAAAAATGAAGACATAGAGAGATATAAAGAAAGATAAATATCGATAGATAGAGAGATATAGATAGTGCAAGAGAGTGAGAAAGAGAGATAGAGATTATAGATAGGGATAGATAGAGAGGGAGAGAGAGAAAGAGGGAGATATAGAGATATATAAAGGCACTATAGAGAAGGATGTGGGGAGAGAGCCAAAGATATATAAAGATGGAGTAAATAAAGTGATAAAGGTAGAGAAAGGGAAAGATACTTCAAGAGGGCAATAGAGGAAGAGACAGAGAAGTAGATTAATCATGTATAGAGGAAGATATACAAAGATAAAGGAGCATATAGAAAGAGATATTGATAGGGAAAGAGATGGAGATGTGAAGATGGAGATAGAGATAGATATGGATAGAAAGTGATAGAGAGAGTAAGACAAATGGAGGGAGAGATGGAGTGAATAAGTGAGATTTAGAGATAATGAGATATAAATATACATGAAGATAGATCTATAGGGATATGGAGATAGAGGGGACAAGATAGGGAGAGAAAGGAGGTGATAGAGACAAGTAATATATAAGTATAGGTGGGATAAGGTAGAGGAGGGAGATAAATAGAGAGAAGAGAGATTATTAGAGAGAAATATAGAAATAAGGAGTGACAATGATGGAGTGGGAGAGGGAGAGATAGGAATATAAAGATGGAGATATATGCAGAGATACATTTAACTTGGGAATTTATTTATCTAGATGGGATAAGAAAATAAGTGACATAAGTAGAGAAGAAAGAGATAGATAAAATATATTTATATAAGTATAGATACACAAGTGATAGATAAAGCAGGTGATAGGAAAAAAATGAGTCTGTGTATGCCAAATTTGTGAGTATTTAAAGTTTTAAAATTGAAGGACTAACTTCAAATGATTATAATTAATTTTTGGTCTATAATATCATAAAACTACCTTATCCATTTGACAAGTCTCTGAATTACCTTTCCAACGCCTGTAAAAAATCAAAATTTTGATAAGAAACGCAAAAGTTATGCCCATTTTACTAAACTATACTTTTTATGTTGAGAAAAACGGATATCTGATTTGAAAAAGCATGACATCACAAATCGGATATCCATTAATATTGGATATATATCTGATTTGGTTTGGTATTACCAAACAAAATTCAAATTTTGGCCGACCCAAACAAAAAGTCAAAGCGGATTTTGGTGTGTTTGGAAAGGTTTAAAACGCATCTTTTTTCTCCATTGCCACTTTTTGGCCCCGCATGATCTTGCACATACCCATCATCGTATGTGAAATCATCATCATCAATAAAATCTGAAAAAGACTATAACTGAGATGCATGATCAACCACCCCAGTCGCAATGATAGCTCTAGTCTCCAAGTCTCTAATGAAAAATGACTCAGGCATGAACTCCACAATTCTCTTAGTTGCGCCATGTGTGATTTGATAGAAGGAAAGGAGATTGTTTGTCAAATGGGGTACACACAACACATCATTGAAGGAGCTATCCCGAATGGCAATAGATCATTTCCCAATCACATCCATGTATGTATGATTTCCCATCAAAATCTGCAGCATGGTGCAGGGCTCAAATGTAGAGAACATAGACTGCGAAGATGCCATATGATGAGAAACCCCTGAAGCTAGAAGCCATCTCATTGAATCATGACTTGTAGAAGCAAAAAGAGCTTTTCCTTTTCTTGTCCCAAAAGAGTGAGTCTTCCCACTTGTAGAAGCCATGAATGCTTGCCCTTTCCCTTTTGATTGTGAGGAAGTGAAAGTTGATAAATCATCCTTCTTGTAGACATTATCCAAATGAATGTTATGCTTTTTGAGGATATGTGTGATCTCATCAATCTTCTTAGAATGGCAACGACGCTCCTCATGACCAAAATTTTTACAATAGGCACAAGTAGGTCTCTCCCTCTTTGATGAATTGTCCCTCTTGGAAGAGGATGGATCTCCTTGTTGTGGAGAAGGTGGTGCTTTGTCCTTAGGCTTTGATTTCCATTTCTTCTTGTTTGAGTTGTCCTTTCCTTGATTTCCTTTGTTCCCTTGATTTTCCACTAATGCTTGAGACTTAGAAGTCTTAAGAATGCCCATGCTTATCAACTTAGTTTGTTCCATCATCAACATTTCAGCGAAAGCATTAAATGTAGGCATTGTGTAGCTTGAACCCATTGTCATCCTATGGGTTTGGATACTAGAAACAAATGCGGCATATTCTTGTGGAAGTTTGCCCATCAAATTGAAGATCAATTGAGTATCCTTCTTATCAATACCACAATCCTTGAGTTGTGCCCTCAACTCTTTTTCCTTTGTGACATTATCTTGTATAGTATCAAAGTTCTTGGGATCTAACATGGTGAGATCACTATCAATTTGATATCCCCTAATCTCATCAACTTGACCATACAAGTCTTGAAACTTTTGCCAAGCATCCTTGATTTGAGTACATTTCTCAATATGAAAAATGAGATCCTTTGATGCATACTTTCTTAAGGTGCCAACTGCCATGATATTTCTAGTGAGCCAGTCCAAGTAACCAACAGGATCAACAAGAGCAACAATAGTTCCATCAATATAATGAGTTAGTCCTTTTTCCGTAAGTTTACTCCATGCATCAATTTTCCAAGTAGTATAATTATGAGGAGTTAAGAGAGGAAACTTAGAAGAAACCATAGCAACAAAAAAGAAGGAACACGAGCACAAAAAGCACAAGAGTCACCCCCCAAATTCAATTAATGAAAGTACCCCCCCCCCACAAAAAAAATAAAAAATAAAAAAAATGATGATTTTGACACTTTATATGTAGTGCGTGTACAATAGACCACTTGCAAACAATGGCAAGGTGGTCTTCTAATTTTGTTTTACAACTACCCCAATAGGCTAAGAACTACAATGCAAAAGACCAACAAGATAGATCTATGCAATACAAGTGCCAAATTGGCCAAAAAAGACCATATGTTGAAAGTACAATTTCTACCCAAAATTGCTACAAAATGATAGCATATTATGAGAGTAGACAAAAAATTATGCACTTTCAAAAAACCCAGCACCTGAAAAGGAGTTCGTATGAGCCCAAACAGAGTCCTGGAAGTTGTAGAAATGAGGATTGGACATGTACAGTCACCAAAAACTGGGATTTCTGAAAAATATGTCCATGAGAAAGTACACAAAATTCTAGCCCATTTAAAAAAAAATTGCACCAAGAAAAGAGCTAACAACCGAATTAGCCATATTCAGGATGACTTCGGTGTGTGGCAAGATGAGGCAGAGGTTATTGAAGACATAGCAGTGAATCATTTCAAAGCTCTGCTAGGGGATTGCCTCACCAATACCTTTCAACTTTCTTCCTCCATGCTGGATGTCATCAACATAGTGGTTACAGTGGAAGATAATGAATAGTTGATGCAGCCCTTCTCAATGTAGGAGATTAAAAAGGCCACATTTGGTAATCCTCCTTTCAAAGCGTTTGGGCTAGACGGTGTCACAACAAAATTTTTCCAAAAATGCTGGGGATTCATGGGTGAAGATATCTTTAAGGTGGCAGAAGAATTCAAAAGGAAATGGAAGTTTGTTAGAGAAATGGACAACAAAGTTATTGTCTTGATCCCCAAAAAGCACGAATGTTCGACCATGATGGACTACCGACTGATCTCTTTGTGCAACTCCTTGTACAAAATTGTGTCAAAGGCTATGGTAAATAGATTGAAACCTCTGCTCAATAAAATCAGCTCCGCTGAACAACATGGATTTGTTCCCGGGAGAGAAATTGTGGACAACATCATCATGGCGGGGGAGACCATCCATTCTATGCATTCATATAAGAAACAAGGTATGATTGTTAAATTAGATGTCAACAAGGCATATGACAGAGTTTGGTGGTCCTTTTTGCTTGATGTTCTCCTTTGTTTTGGCTTCGATAAAGGATGGGTGAAATGCATTGAGCATTGTGTGTCTTTAGTCAATTTCTCTATTCTTGTAAATGGCTCGGTGTGTGGCTTCTTCCAGGCTACTAATGGGTTAAGACAAGGTGATCCCCTGTCTCCCTTTTTATTTGTTTTATTGGCAGAAGTATTGGGGAGAAACATCAAAAACAAGGTTAGTCTGGGCCTCTGGAGAGGGATCTCTATTCATGAAAATATGGAGCCTATCTCGCACTCACAATTTGTAGATGACACCATTCTCTTTGAGGAAGCTATGGAAAGGGAGGCAAAAACTATCAAGAAGGTGCTTGATTGCTATGAGACAAATTGCAGCCAATGTATGAACAAAAACAAGTCAATGGTGTTTTTCTTAAACACCAGCAGAAGGCTCCATTCTAAAATTTCAGAAATCTTGGAGTTTGAGCCGGGTGAATTCCCCATAACTTATCTTGGCGTCCCACTCTTTGTTGGAAGAGTCAACTACAAACTATGGGAAGAGGTTATCAATAAATGTCACCACAAAGCGGCTTCCTATAAAAATAGATGGCTTTCACATGCCAGGAGAATTCAAATGATTAAGGTAGTGTTATCGGCCATACCCACTTACTACATGTCATGCTACAGGTTATCTGGTAGAGCTTCCTCGCACTTGACGAATTGCTTAAGAAATTATTGTGGGAAGGATTGAAGGAAGAAAGAAGGATTCCTTTGATAAATTGGGACACTGCTTGTATGATCAAGGAAGGAGGGGTAGGTTTAAGAAAGATGAATTTGCAAAATTTGTTTTTAGGCGCTAACTGGTTATTATCAAAGGCCCCACTCCTCTGGTCGGCGCCACACTGCATTGACCGGTACACCGTAGGTTGCCAATGCAGGGTGGCCCTGTAGCCCTAAGCTGATAAATTCCCCAAGAAATTTTGGTGTAGAATTTTAGTGGCAAAATATCTAGATTCAAATTCCCCTGACAGAATCTTGATGGTAGCCACTTCTGTTCGAGGTTCACCGATTTGGAGATTCATTTGGGAAAGTCGCAAGCTAGTCACATAGCACCTAACCTATAAGATTGGCAATGTCAAAAGAGTGAGGTTTTGGCACGACTCATGGAATGGGGATGAGCCACTAGCAGAAATATTTGAAGACAAAGACTGGGTCAACCAGATTGAAGCAACTGTAGGCCCATGGGTGGCAGATTACTTTCAAACACTACCCAACTCGTCCTCTACTTTGGAATGGAAGAGTGTGGGTGATTGGCATCAAGTTAATCATAGACAACTCTCAGAAGTTCTCTAGAGAAAAAGGTGTTCCCCATAGACGAGGAAGACAGTGTCAATCTTGGCTATGAGCTTCAGAGGAAGAGAGAGGAATAGTAATTGGCCCTCAATATTGTGTTGGGGTAAGTAGCCGCTATCAAAAGTGATGCAGGAGCATCCAAGAGTCCACTTGAGACCAAGGAGATTATAAACATGAACAAAGACCCCAAAGCATCCTTGAAAGTGAATTGGAATGTTTTGAAGCCAATAATGCCTCTATGTAATGCTCAGTTTGATTTAAATGTAATAAGTCCTGATAAGGGACCTAAGACAAAATATGGTGTCAAGTAGGCCAATAGTGTTTCAAGGGTCTAGAATGGTTAGTAGGGTCTTTGGTAGGGTTATTTAGGTATATGAAATAAAATTCCATTGATTTGGAATGATTTTAGCAAATAGAATGTATTAAATAAAGTTGGAAAATTCAAATCTTTGTATTCCAACGTTTAGTAGCATTTTGGAGGGAAACTGAGTTTTTAAGTCTTAATGAATTTGTAAACCCCTCCAACCACCTTGGGTTGGTTGGGGAAGTTGTATTCATCATTTATGATGGAAAAAAGAGAGAAAATTACAGATGGTACAGACTGGAGGTGCTGTTGTACTGACTGAGACAGTTTTAATGCAAAAAACTTGATTTTCCTTGCAAAACTTGCATTCCTTTGATGATCTTTGAGTTCTAATCATTGAGGAAGGTTGATAGGCATTTAATGTGCATGATCTGAAGCATTTTATATCATTTTTAATCTGATCTAAGGATTTATATTGACTGTCCTGTTTTAAAAGTCTGATTTTCCTTGTTTTCTCAAGTATGAATATGTAATCCATCCCCTTTATGTGCTTAATGTGACTTGGGGATGGAAACTAATGTTGTATCATATCAAACTAACATGAAAGTGCAGGATTGAAGTGGTTTTGTAGAGTGATCACTCACAAATGGTGAATTTGTTGGTTGATTGGAGCATGGGGATGGTGGCTAGAGTGTAGCAGCCACTAAAGTAGCCATTGGAGGGCTATCTTTTATGATTGGAATCAGTAGAGAGCACCAATTTAATGGTGAAACAACCTTCATTTGATCAGAGAAGTGATTGGAGGCATGATTTTGAGCAAGCCCTAGTTTAGAGGGTGATTTAAGGAGGGTTTTAGAGTTTGGACACTTATAAGTTGAATCAAGCCATAAAACCTAGAAAATCCTTTGTTTGGGAACCTGATTGAATACTGTACAAAGTTTTGTAACCTGGTGTTAAGTTTTGTTGGTACTTCCTTTGTAAAGTGGGTGGTTTTTAAGGCTAAAAAGGGGCACATTTGAGGACAGCAAAGGGTCCGTCCAAAACAACCTATATTGGTTTTCTGATATGTTGTGTAACATCCAAATGGGTGTCTAAATATGTAATTTGTTTGGGCAAGTTTTTTGGAAAAGTTTTGAGTTAAAGGGAAATTACCCGATTTGAAGGGCAAGATGCTTGGTTGAATAAATGTATTGAGTTTGTGTTGAAGCTAGAGAAGCTTAGGGGTTTAGAAAGCCTTTGAATAATGTTTGTTGAGGTCCTTTGAAGTATGTGGAGGTAGGAGACACACCTAGTTTAGGTGGTGTTAGGTTTTGAGCCTATTGAGGCATTGAGTGCATTTGAGACACCTGAGGAGTGTAAGGGGTTTGGGTCCAAAATACACCTTTTATTTGCAAATTTGTATTAGATTCTCTTGTCTCTGCATCAAAAAGTAGGGGCTTTCCTTTGGATTTCTATTCATGGCAGGATTCTCACTGAAAGCAGATTGAAAATGATCAGGATTTTGGGGCCAAATTGGTGTATCATGTGCAAGCACGAGGAGGAATCGACTGATCACCTTCTCTATTGGTGCCCATATGCCAGTAAATGTTGGGATTGGCTTCTAGATATGTTGCAATGTTTCATTGCCAAAAATCAAACTTTAAAGGATTTTCTCTTATCCTGGTCGATTAAAGGTAGACATTCTAAATGGGGATTACTTTGGATTGTTTGTCCTTCTCTATTAGTTTGGCATGTTTGGAAGGAACACAACAAAAGGATTTTCAAGGAAGAAGCAATGGAGGTTCATTTCCTTAAGGCCAAGATAAAAAGTGCAGAGAAAGTTGTCAACGACAGAATTCAAGGGGTGAATTACAAATTTCTATCGAAGTGGGACTTCGAAATGGAGAAATATTGGACCTTAAAGTAGAGTTGTGATCATAGATTAAATGATAGAAAAACAAAAAGAAAAAATGCTCTGTGGCAGGCCCCGCCGTCAGGATGGATGAAATTAAATTTCGATGGTGCAAGTAGAGGTAATCTGGGTTAGAGTGGTGTGGGAACTATCACCAGAAATGAAGTTGGTGAGGTGGTGCATGCCATATCGGGTTCGGTTGGAGTAGCTACCAACAATGTGGCAGAGATTTCCGCGCTGGAGGTAGGGCTTTAGTGGTGTGTTAATAATAGGGTTGTCAAACTCATAATTGAAGAAGATTCTTAGGTCATCCTCAATGGTGTGACCAAATCCGTATTCCAGAACTAGCGGTTGGAGTGCTGGATCCTGAGGATTAATATGCTTTTGAACTTACTAGGTGATTATCACATTCAACACATGTTTCGGGAAGAACAAATCAGCAGACTATTTGGTGAATATGGGGATTGAGGAGGATTCTACTAGAGAATTTGGCAGGGACGATATGATGTCGATTGGACTAAAGGAGATCATATCCCTTGACATGGTTTCAATCCCAAGGTCTAGAATTAGATAGTTTAGTAGCTTTTGACGGTGATGGCAGAGGGTGATTGGATCCCAAATTGGAGACTAGTCGATTATGAGGAGGACTTGTGGTATGTTTGGTATGCTTTTCAAACAAGGAAGTACGTCTGGGAACAAGTTGATTGATAGTCAGATTGTCCCAAGCTTTCTAGCTGTGGGTGTCGTTGATGGTCGAGTATAGGAGTATTATATTTATGGACCCAAACTTGGCCTCATTTTTAGCATAAGGGATGATGACAGAGCATCTAGGTATCATTTGCAAGTGTAGTAAGGTGACTGTTTTGGAGGAAACACCTAAGGAGAAGGTTGAGCACCTCTTCAAAAAGGTGAATGAGCATGAGAAAGAAACCATGGTCGATATTGCTGGACCCGACTACTGGTCTAGGGGACATGTGCACGACGGAAAGCTGATGGAAAATTTGTTCCATCCTATGATTCAGGTGCTGGGCAATGCTTTGTTTGGCGAATGAAATAGTACGTAGGATGGTGGAGGAGGGGATTTATATAGAGGTGAGAAAGCTATGGATAGGATTGTCTCCAATCCTGAAGACGGGTGTATGCTAGGATACTTCTATCTGTAGGCATAAGGGAAAAATAAGAAGATGCAGAAGGCTTGGTCCATCTGCAAGGCAGGCATCGTGAAGGAATACAACATGGATAGGTTTGTAGCCTTCCTTCAGGAAAATGTTGATCTCTTTCCAGAAGGAGTAGGAAATAGGCTTGTGGTCATAGGTAATGGGATCAAGTATCTGTATAACCGATCCCCTTGGGATGTTGTATAAGGAGTGGCATCTACTTCACCCTTTGTAAGTTTTCTCTTGGAAATATAATGGGTACTACCCCCTAGGCAGAACTTGCTTAGAAAAAAAATAAAAAAATGAGCAAGATATGGCTATTTGAAGTTGAACTGCAAAATCAAAAAGCTCAACGGAGGGGGCCTGCCAACTTTTCAAAAAAAATGATGATGTCAGCGATTCACGAGATTAAATTTGACGACCGTATGATCGTCGCGAAAACTTCACCTCCTTACTGACTGGGCGTCTGTAGTGTACGAACTTCTAACGTGATGCAATGAAAAAATGCCCAAGTGTCGTACAATGATGACATGGTATGTACGGTCCTCGTCTGCGTGTCGTACAGATCTGCTGATGTGTCAAATGATGTGGGCGCCAATTGGGTGCTGATGTGGCATGCTGGTTTGGAGGCCAACTAGGCTACAGACTGTGTAGGTTGGTGTCGTGGCACTGACTGTGCGCCAAATGGCAACTAGGTCCACGTGGAAGCATGGAGGGCGACTGGGAAGGCGAGGCCTGACGGGAGAACACGAAGGCCTGGCGGGAAGGGAGAACATGATCGAGAAGGGAGAAGATGATCGGGAAGGGAGAACACGGTGGATGACACTGCGGAAGTCGGGCTGGCGTGGGTCGGGATTCCGACTGTCAGGGCCAGTGACGGGAGGCGGGGTAGTGGCTCATGTCGGCTTCCTTGGGCGACGATGAAGATAGGCGTTCTAGAGGAGTGACAGGTGGTCGTCAGTGAAGAGATCTCGATGGAACACGACAAACAGCAGGGTACAGACGGTGGCTCGTGCAGCGAGGAGTTCACGGGGCTCGACAGGTGGTACGGTGAGGGCGACAGACCCGCAAAAACCCTGCAGTTGGTATGGGGGCCATGAGGGGGGGGTGTCTGCGGACCCCCAATATATATATATATATATATATACAATTCTTTTTAATTTTTAATTTTTAATTTCGAAAATCTGTACCGGACCGCCCAAATTGGACAAATGTTTTCTCCAAGCCCGAAATTTGACTTTCACCAAAATAGGCCGAATTTATACTCAAAATTCATGGAAACCACCACCTGGACGCAATGGCAAGGTCAAATCTGGTCTAGGACGCCTCCAAAAGATGCTGCTCCTCAGATTTGCCTCTTGACGTTGCAATAATGCCTCTCAAGGACGAATCAATGACTCTCTAATGACTCTAATACCATGTGGGATTTTTTCAAGACCAAGAGCTCAATGAAATGTACAAATAGAGAGACGAAATATAGGACAAGAATAAATTGTATTCTCATCAATAGATAAATGATCAATAGTTGTTCAATACAATGTAGATGAGCCTGCATATATAGGCAAGACAATATGGATATGTGAGCACACAAACATGACATGCGGCTCTATAAGAAACAAAAGTAGGTAGGAAATAGGTGGGGTAGGTAGGAGAAATAGTAAAATATTCCACATGAGGTGGATCACCCATCGAAGGTGGAATTTCACTCCACGATAAGTGGATATGATAAAGTAGTAACAAAATCAACACGAAAAAAGGTGGAAATTCTCCTACACACACCATCCCAATGTGACACAAACACCCAAGTGTCTCATACCCAAACTACTATGAAATGCATTTCCTAAGTAAACTTAAGTAAGGTGTAATAATATCCATGATGAATAATTATTTACACCAACAAATTCAAATGCAGTTAGTTTACCAATGATCGAGTCAAGAGTTACCTTTGTTTTATCAATAGACTTGAGTTCCTGAATGACTGCAACTCGGATAACGTAGACCGGTAGAAGGGTTCTTAACACCTTTCTAACCACTATGGTATCCTCCACTTTACCACCAACACTTTTGATCTCACTAAATATCTCGTTGATCATCTGACCATACTATTGAATATTCTCACCTTCAGCCATCCACATGTCATCAAATTTACCTCTCAGACTCTCCTCTTTGGCAATCCTCACATGCTCATCACCGCTATAGATATCTTCAAGTTTCTTCCACACATCATAAGCAATCTCCAAACCATGGACATCAACATACTCTTAATTGGACAAGGAACTGATAATGGCCTCCAATGCTTGATTATTCTCTTGTTGCTCGTTCTTTTGATCATTAGACAAAATCCCACTAGGAAAGTTATATTTGGTCACAACATGTTCCCAATATTGACTTCCTAAGCTTTTGATATAGATCTTCATCCTATCACTCTAGATTCTGTAATTTTCCCTATTGAACTTCAGACCTTCTTTCTTCATCATGTTCTTCTAGATCTTTACCTCAAGCTATTAGGCTTAGACACTAGAGGGCCTGAAATTCTTTGATACCAATTGATGATATGATGAATCAATAAGGATCTAGACAACTACTGAGAGGGGGTGGGGTGAATCAATAGATTGAAAACAAACTAAACTTTCACCAAACTCAAAACCCAACTCATAAATCAATCACTGAACTAACAAGTTCAACATTGTACTATAAAATACAACTGCACTGCCAAGTTTATCGGTTGACTAAGATACCAATATAACAGTGTAATAGATTTGAAACTCTTAAATCATTTAACCAAAACATCAAACTACTTTACTAAAATTAGTAAAAGCAAATTTCAGATCACTTCCGGTCATCTTAACACATCTAAGTGACTTTACCAGTTTAAACCAATTAACCATATCAAAACATAACCACAAAAACCATTCACCACTTGAGACAGTGTTTTTTGACGTGGAAACCCAAATGGGAAAAACCATGGTGGTGATGAATACCCACAAGTATTCTGAACTCTTTTGAAGTTCGCCTTGTTAGGAGCCAAGCCTTGTTAGAAGCTTTACAAAAATACCCTATTAGGAACAAATCTGGTTAAGGACCACCTGGTTAAGGGATTGACTACAATACCTTGTTAAAGGCAATACCCTGTTAGGAGTAACCTCGATAAAGGATCTGAAATCCAAGCTAATGGATCAACTGGTTATCGGATTTAGGAAACACCAAGCTTGTTAAAGCTTACCTGGTTAAGGGATTTAACTGTTGTAATTGTTAGAGAACAATAGGGTTTTTGCTGATCTGGTAATAGCACTACTCTGCTTGATCAGATCCTTTTCATGCTCCTATCTACCTTCAAACATCCTGCATACACTCCTTCTGATTCGACAATCAATCACACTGACACTTAACCAAAATTTCCAACACTTCTACAAAACAACTCATCAAACTTATAAGCAAAACAATAGGTCTGTAATACATCACAAAACCTAAGATCTCATAGAGATTACAAACAAATCGGTTCAGACATGACCATTGGATTGCATAGCAATCATCTGCATATTGTACAAGACAACCTCAACTGCTCCTTGATCACCGCACATAGGATCCTGTAACTCATCACGCGGTTTCCACTTCATGCTATGCGCTCGCTCATTCCCAAGATAAAACAATTATTTCTACATGCCAAAACCACTTAAAAATCATCACGTGCAACATGCATACGTGACATAATCATCTCTGATCACCATTCAATTATAGATCAACACAACCGATTCATGAAGCTCCATCGGTCAGGGTTCGACATATCAACAAGTAGGGTTACCAGTTGATCTCACTGCTTCAGTAGTAATATCGGTTTCCTACTTGTTCAACTATCGGTTGCATTACTGTATCACTACCGATTGTAATACAACTTCATTATCGGTTACAATTGACATCAATGACAATGCTTAAACTTCATTACCGGTTACAATTGACTTCAATGACAATACTTAAACTTCATTAATGCAATCTTCTTACAATGCCAACAATTTGATGTTAGGTTTGACTAAAAAAATACATCCATACAATAAAATTATGTCTTTGAATAAAAAAGTTTAACCTTAAATATCAATACATTAAATCTTATATCCGTAATAAACAATATCTACTTATACCTTGAATACATAACAATATGTAGAATTTCTTTCTTTCGTCTCACAACCAACTAGCATGTATAATTTTGAGCCCCTTAACCTATTCAAACATTTTAAAGATAGGATATCATTGTTTTTAACAAAATTAGTGTACTTATTGCACTTTCTTTCTTTAAAAAAAACACTCCTCATGTGACTTTTTTATCACCTTTTCAATGATGTTTCAATCCAATATCAATGCCTCTCTTTTGCATACCATTCTTCAAAGTTTTCTCATTCTCAAAAACACTTTAAATGTTTAGAAAACATATTAAGCTCCCAACATTCAATTGTAGCAGTCAAACACCTTTTCTCACGCCTAGCAATTTCATGTCAATCTTTAAGTAAGCTACTCACTAGATAAATCCTTTATGATTTTTATTCCACTCTTTCTCCTTTCTGAAACATTTTTCATTTTGAAGTTTCATTGAGAAACGGTTAGGTTATTGTAGTTTTAATAGTAAGAATACTTTAGATTGGTTTTCAGATTGTTATTAATTTTCAATATAACTTTTTTCTATGGATTTGTCTATAGTTAAAATTATCACACCACGTGTTTTGCAAAAGAGGATATCAAATCATAACATAATAATTCATAAATGATTTGATATCATATTTAAAATGGTTGAACAAACACAAAAAATAATATCAAACCATTTTTGCACAACAAAATAATATATAATATAATATAATATTGATTCTTTTCTAATGAATTACAATACTTTCCATTGTGGTTTTGTAGAGTCATTTATTTTTCCTATCAACTACCCAAAACTAATGGGAATATAATTTCTCAAAACTAATTTATTTGGCACTATTGGTATGATAAGTGTTCTACCTATTTAGTTCTTCTCCTAGATCCTAATCACACATGCTAATTAAGTTTACTTTAGGACCACATAGGAACATTCCCACTTTAAGTGGAATTTCCACATTTAGTGGATATTTTATCACTTATCACTTTGCCACCTTATGTGGATGATAAGTTACCACTTTATGTCTCATATCATGAGATTAAGATAGTTGCCTTAATCTTATGCTATTGTATGTCTCACCTTGGCCTACACAACCAAGGAGTCTCTTTTGTAATCTCAATTAAATTTATTCTATTGTATTCTTATTGATAAGAATACAATTTATTCTTATCATATTGATTTTCTCATGTTCTTGTTCTTTCGATCAGGCCTCTAGATCTTGGGTGGCTATCTTCATAGCCAAATCTTACATAAATTAACATGAAAAATAACTTTTTTACTAAATATTTTATTTATTTACATAAACTAATAACTAACTATTGATGTACAATAAATTCAACACTCACAACTAGCATTTGTTGTAGATTAAAAAATATTATTTCCAACCATACACTTTCTATCAAAATAAGCTTTAGCTATATCAAATTTGTTAAATGATTCATCGAATGAATGATACAAATCATTTATATCACATGTCACATTATATAGTGTAGGTTTAGACCTTAGACACCAATTTTTCTTTATGTTAGTTTCAAGTAAATTTGTTTGACAAACTATTTTCTTTTTTCAATTTTGATATTTCTTCTTTGTGTGACCTATTTTCCTTTTCTAATTGTTTATTTTTCTCTCTAATTTTCTTTAGTTCTTCTTCCAAAATATTCTTTTCACACATTAAGTTTTTATTTTCTCTCTTTGCTCTTTTACAAATTTTTTCTATTGGAACAAATAGTTTCTTTATAAAATTAACTTTTAACCACAAAAGAATCAATTATGTAGTACTTGATGACCATTGATTTTGGTGTCATCACACACCTTTACTCTTCCATGATCTAATATGATACAACATTGACATTTTATCTCTTTAGACTTAGGCTTTGACAAATATTTCAAACTTCATCACATGTTACAAATATTTTAAGAAAAAATATGATTACTTCTCTTTTTTGACCAAGTTCTAATAATAGTTGTGACGCTACAATCTCTTCTCACTTGTCTTTTACACATGCAATTTTCTTCTCAAATTGACAAATTTCTTGCAAATTTTAACCTCTTCAAAATTTGTGATCCTTTGCAGCCATTTTCCTTGTCCTTTGTTGCGATTTGCTTATCTGTTATGACGTCTTCTTTTAATAAAGAAAGTCCACACAGAGAGTTGAGGATCACATTTTGCTGCAGTAGTAGAGGTTGCCAAATACCACCGAATCACAACTACAACTACACCACTCATGATTTTTTTATAAAGTTAACCTCTCAATTCTATGTTGGATTTTGGGGTCCAAGATGACATCATCCAAGATGAGATAAACAAGCCTTTTGATAATATAAAACACTATTTTACTCCAAGCCTATCCAAGTGAAAGATTTGGTCCTGCTGAAAATCTTTTTGAAAACATGCTAAAGAAAACAATTGCCACATGTCATTTGGAGGGGGGTTTGAGAAGCTTCTAAGAATTTTACTTCTCCAAATTTCCCTCCTTGTGCCAAGTGTCACAATTTCCTTTCACCTCAAAGCTTGTTGCACCCAACTTGCTATCATGCCCCGCAATTAAGCTTTGCACTTTGGAAACTTAATATATTCCATTAAATAAATAAAATAAGAACACGACCATTAAATTAATTAAATAATTTCCTTGGGACTCCTAAGGTTGAGGCACCTTAATCCCAACAACTTTCACCTACCCACATTTATATATGTCATATTATACCTCATTTCATTATCATTTTCTATTCTTATAGTAGAAGTTTAAACATTTATTGGATTTTTGTGAACCCTACCTCACACATCTTGGATAGATCTCTATTGTTCCATCTTTGTATCATTGGCTCACATGGTCTCCTATCTTTTTCTACTATTTATGCTTCCGTTGAGCTTTTTGTTGGTGTGAGTGGGGTATATTACCTACCTAGTTGTTTTAAGGCCATTTTCACACCTAGTTAGTTAAAATTACTTAGGATATTTAATTTTTGTGTCTCAAGTTTTATGATTATGATGCTTGTCATAATCCTATGTTATCTTATGTAAGAACCTCCATAATTTAAAAATACATAATTCACAAATTACACATAAACAAGCATATATCAATGCAACATGTCCCAATATACAAGATTAGAATTGAGATATTATATTTTAACATAAGTTGGAGTACATAAGAATTAGTTCACAACTAATATCAAGCCAAAACATAAGGAACATATTAATTTACACTGGACCACAAGGTCATTTACAAGAATACATTAAGGACAAATCATAAAGACTTCCTAGACAGGAACTATGACATCTGTCTCTGTTGAGCACCTTATGGGCGAGAACATTGCTGGAACGTGTATCCGTCCTACCACGAAGTAGTTACACTTCCTCGAAATCTTTCATGAAACGAAAGTTCCCGACCCAACATGAGGGAGTCTAACCATGCAAATATGGTAGGAGTAATGGAATTGTGCAATTTAGTATATAATTTTGCAATATGGTATATCTTCATTCTAATGCTAGAGTAATGATATAATGACCACACAAGTTGCATATACACTCATAAGACGATATAAGGAATAATCTTTTAGATTATCGGTCTCAAGTCATCTCAACATCTCCATTCTATCATGGTCACATTTATCCCAATAGGTAAGCATAACAAGAACTTTCTCAATATGGAGAAAACACATGATGCATCCATGCATATATTCATGAAGACACAATTTAATCTATAGATAAAAATTACATATATGGGATTCTTAAAGAGAGCACATCATATCTAGTAATTCCAAAAAAGCTTCTTCAACATAGAATCACACTAACACAAATATGCATATGACAATTTATCCTGGTTACAAACTAAAATAAAGTAAGCAAAAACACATAAGTGCATACAAATGTATCAATACATGCTTAATCACAAGTCTAGTTATAAATCCTTGATTACATTTTTCAATAAATTCATTCCAATAAGATACGTGAAGTAATTGAACTTCAAAGAATAATAATCCTTAATATGCATTGATATTGAGTAGTCAACATCCTTCCAAGACCTATACGAGCTCAAGCTTTGATAATCATATTCATACTACATATTACTAACCTTCAAATAACCAAAATAAGCAGGAAATAGCTATAATTTTCCAACATTTGTTATTAATATGCTATGTAAATTGTTGGTTAAAAGAAACTTTGAACATTAATGTAAGGAATACAACCAATCAATTAATTTATATTGACCCGAGTTATGGATATAATTAAAGTTCATATTCATAGATATTTAATATCTAAGGAATATAACTATTACAAAGGTCTTTTCTTAATTTGACCCTAAACATACCATTTCATATTTGACTCAAGCAATAGGAACTTATAGTCTTTATCAACACAAGGATCCAAAATTATTTACTTGGAAGCATATAACACATTATCTGTTAACCCCTACAATAGACAATTCTGTATAATGCCCTTCTTGGCATGCATGATAATTTTCATTATTCAAGATAACCTTATATCCTATCTGTTAACCCCTACAAGAGACAATTCTGTATAATGCTGGTGCAGGAGAACCAACTTTAAAAACTTGATTATCCTACCTTGTTATGACTCCTAAGGGGTCTTGGAATGTTTATTTCATGCTAGGAGTCATTAGTCTTGTTTTTGATCCTTTTGTGAGGCCTAGTCTCAGGTTTGGCAATTTATGAGCCACTTGGTCAACTATGGTCAAAGGGTCATAAAACTTTAGTTCTGAGTTATTTTCTTGTTTTTGGCAATAAATTGGTCCTTCATGACTATTGGTAGGATTTAGAAAGTTAGTTTTCACTTTTAAGTGCTTTTGAGCAAAAATTGTCAAAAAGTGTCAATGTTGTCATCACAACACTTGACAACTTTTTGTTTGTAAGCAAATATCCTTCCTCATTGGCTAATTAGTTCAAAAATTGGTTGTAACCAATGGGGGAGGTCTTCATAAGCCCTTTTAGGTAGGTGATAAAGGAGTTGATGTAAATTTTCATTTGGCAATCAATAAAAAAGCCTTGTTTTCTTGCAAACAGTCACATTTTTTTCTCTTATACGGATTTTTTTCGGATTAATGGGAGGTTATAACTTATGGATTTGGATTGAGGGGCCTCTTACCTTTCTTTTTAGTTTTATTTTAGGTCTCTAAGTGCTTTGGTTTGAAACTTATTCTATTTTTACTAAAAATAGTTTTGAAACCCTCCTAAACCTAGGGTTTTGACCTATTTTTGCATTCCCTCTCATGGCCACTGCACAAAAATTCCAAAACTTGGTGGAATGAGAGTATTGTATATGTATTCAATGATTCTAGAAGAAATTTGCAGGTTGGCAGGTGTCTTTGGCTTTTTCTTTGATTCTTAGGTTGGCATCCTCATGTGACAACCTAGTTTTCAAAATGCAAAATTGGTGATAAAACAAAATAGGGGTTGAACCAATGCACAACCTCCTGGATTTGGTCAATTGGGGTGTAGAAAACACTTTTCCAATTGGTGAAACTTTCTGATCAATCACATTTCATACACTTCCTTCACAAACCCACCTACTCAAGCCTAATTAGGCCTACTTGCATCTGTGAAGGACAACAGGTCTCCTTTGCTTTCCAGACCTCCTCCTTTTGGATTTAGACCTTTCTCAATAAAGGGTATTTGGATATCCATTTTTTTTTTTGTCAGTCATTTGAAAGTTTGCAAAGTTGTTTTGATAAGTCCTCTTGAGTCTACAAGAATTTTGGGGTTTTACAAAGGAACCTTGTTGAATTGATCAGTTTGTTGTGTCACCACACCTTGAGAATTTTTGTATGGGAATTTTCGTCCACCTTGACCATTTGGTTTGATCTCTACTCATTGTTTTGTGAAATTTCCAACTTGAAGCCAAGTTTGGTGTCTAGCTGATTTGAGTAGGCTTGAGCAATTTTTTCAACTTTTGATCCTAAGATCTTGTCAATGTTATCCTTGGGGTCCAAAATGTTGTTTATGATAAATTCAAGAGTGTCTTGAATGTGTAAGTCTAGTTGGTAGGGTGTTTTGGGTTTCCTTGGTGGCCTATTGTGATAGTTTTGTCTTGAATTGCACTCATCTAGCCTAACACTTGCATCAAGTAGTATCAGAGCTTAGGTTTTGAACCTAAGGAGTGCAAGATGTTAGAGAATAATGAAGACGGAGATAATGACAATGAAAGGCTCCCACCCCACATGACAAATGTGGAATTGGCAAAGAGGGTGCAATCCCTAATGAATCAAGTAAACAGCCTTAACCAGAAGCTTAATGAGAGGAGACAAGGAGAAGACCTTGGACAGAGGGGTGAAGAAGAGGAAGAACCCTTGTGGCAAGATGATGCTAATGATGTACCTGTAGACCAAAGGTACCTTGTTAATGCCCTCAAGACAGTGGCAAGGAGAACCACTGATAGTAATCTTGACTTGCCTACCTTCAATGACAAGATGGACCCTGATGTGGTCACTGAATGGGTTGATGCCCTAGATTATTTTTTTGATTGTGAAGAGATCCCTGAAAGTCAGAGGGTCAAGATAGCGAAGTCCAAGATGAAAGGTGGATCTTTGACATGGTGGAACTTTCTTCAAGGAGAAAGGGTGAAAGAGGACAAGAGTTTGATCACCTCTTGGAAAACCATGAAGGCCAAGATACATGAGGCCTATATCCCTACAGATTATGAAGTTCAACTTCATAGAAGGAGGCAAAATCTCAGGGAAAAGGACATGGACATCAACACATACACTGAGGAGTTCCAAAAGTTGTTTTTGAAGTCCAATACCGCGGAAAGGGAAAGTGAAAGGTTAGCCAGGTACTTGAGTGGGTTAAAAATGAATATCCAAGATGAGTTGAATTTGTGTACCCCTACCACAGTACAATAGTGCTACCAATTGGCACTTAAAGTGGAAGATAAGTTGAAGAGGAGGCAAGACGAAGGCAACAAGGGTAAAGGTAGCAATTTCAACAAGAACTCCAAAGGCAAGAGCAATTTTTGGAGTAAAGGGCAGTCAAGTAATGACAACAAATCTTGGGAGCAGCCCCAAGGAAAAAAAAAACAAGGTGACTATGGTGGTAGAGGAAACTCTAAAGGGAGAATACCTTTTGGTAGAGGAAGAGGGAGATCAAATGAACCCCTCAAATGGTTCAATTGTAATCAGTTAGGACACCATGCTGGAAGGTGCCCTGAAAGAGGACACAACAACAACAACCAAGGTGAAAGAAGAACTCAAGTGGTCCAAGAGGAGAGACATGAGTTTGATGCTGAAAATTGTACAGTCCTAATGATGAGGCAGGCCTTCCTACAAGTTCCCCACACCCAAGAACCCCCCCCAAAGGAAGAATCTCTTCAGGACAAGGATAAGGTGCCAAGGTAAAGTGTGTAACCTACTCATAGATTCTGGTTCAACTGAAAATTTGGTTTCTAGAGAAATGGTAGATAAACTTGGACTAACTAAATCTGCTCATCCTTTTCCTTATCATGTTTCTTGGCTTACTAAGGGGCAGCAAACCCTTGTGAGTGATCAAACCATGGTTGAGTTCTCTTTAGGTGATTTTAAGGACAAAGTTTTATGTGATATTGTAGAGATGGATGCTTGCCATCTTCTACTAGGGAGGCCATGTAAATATGACATGGATGCCATCTATAGTTGTAGGAAGAACACCTACACCATTGTAAAAGATGGAGTCACCTATACCATGAAACCATTGCCTGACACTAAGGAAAAGAAAGAGCCCACAGTCATAGTAATTGGTGAGAAAGAGATGGTAAGAACATTGAAAGAGTTTCAAGAAGAGATTTTTGTTTTGGTTGTGAAACCCAAGGACAAAGATGAATATGATCCTATAGCACCTATACCTGATGTTGTGAAAGTTTGCTTGACAAGTATAAGGAAGTCAACACAAGTGAGTTGCCCCCTTCCCTCCCACCCTTGAGAGATGTTTGCCATCAAATTGATTTGATTCCTGGTGCATCATTTCCCAACAAGGAACCATACAAGATGACACCCAATCATAATGCTGAGATCTCAAGACAAGTTCATGAGATGTTGAACAAGGGACTCATTCAAAAGAGTCTTATCCCTTGTGCCATACCAGCAGTATTAGCACCCAAGAAAGATAGGAAATGGAGGTTATGCACTGATAGCAGGGATATAAACAAGATCACTATAAGATATAGGTTCCCAATTCCAAGGATGGAGGACCTAATGGATCAACTTGGCAATGCTTTCTATTTTTCTAAAATTGATCTCAAATCTGGTTATAACCAAATAAGGATCTGATTGGGAGATGAATGGAAGACTGCATTCAAGACAATAGATGGTTTGTATGAATGGCTTGTCATGCCTTTTGGTTTGAGCAATTCTCCAAGCACATTCATGAGGTTGATGAATGAATTCTTCAAAGATTTCAATGGTAAGTTTGTGGTTATATATCTTGATGGTATTCTGATTTTTAGTAGCACTTTAGAAGAGCATATTAACCATTTGGAGCAGGCTATAAGGAAGCTTCATGAGCACAGACTAATCATCAATCTAGAGAAGTGTATCTTCATGCAGAAGGAGCTCACATTTTTGGGCTTTGTCATCTCTCAAGGCACACTAAAGATGGATCCAAGCAAGGTAGAAGCCATTGTAAGTTGGCCTCAACCAAAGAATCTAGGTGATGTGAGAAGTTTTCATGGATTAGCCACCTTTTATAGGAAGTTTATTAAAAATTCCAGTCATATTTGTGCTCCATTGTTGGATACAATTAAAGGTGGTATAAAAACTAAGTTTGTATGGACTAATGCAGCCGATGAGGCTTTTCAACATTTGAAGAACAGGGTGGCACAATATCCCATTCTAACCTTGCCTGATTTTGGCAAAGTGTTTACAGTTGAAACAGATGCTAGCAACTTGGCTATAGGAGCTGCCCTAAGCTGAGAAAACAAACCTATTGCTTTCTTTTCAAAAAAACTCAATGAGGCCAAGAAGAAGTATTCTACCTATGACCTTGAACTCTATGCAATGGTTCAAGCATTGAAAAAATGGCGACACTACCTTCTATGAAAGGAGTTTGTGGTTTTCACAGACAATCATGCTCTTAGCTACCTGAACTCACAAGAGAAACCAAGTGTTAAACACATCAAATGGATGAAGCAACTTCAAGCCTATACTTTCACTATCAAGCACAAAAAGGGTCAAGCCAACAAAGTGGCTGATGCATTAAGCAGAAGAGTTGGGTTTGGTTCAAGAAATCCAACTTCAAAGCATTGGTATTGATGCCTTGAAGACTTTGTATGTAGGTGATTCAGATTTTGGTGAAGCTTTTGAGGTTTTCTCTAAACTTGTCAATAAATATCACATTGATTTTTCAGATTTCCTCATTCAAGATGGTTTATTGTTTAAAGGATCTCAACTTTGTATTCCTAAATTCTCAATGAGGTCTAATATTATCAAGGAAAAACATTGTGGTGGCATGAGTGGTCACTTTGGTATTGATAAAACTCTAGATCTAGTCAAAAGGAGTTATTTTTGGCCTAAAATGGCAAATGATGTCAAAAAACTGTTCAAACTTGTACAATATGTCAGCAAGCAAAAGGTGTGTCAACCAATCAAGGATTGTATCAGCCCTTACCAATACCTTCTAGACCTTGGGAATCAATCTCAATGGATTTTGTAATGGGATTGCCTAGGAGTAAGAAAGGGTATGATATTGTTTTTGTCATTGTGGACAGGTTCAGCAAGATGGTACATTTTGTACCTTGTAAGAGAACAAATTATGGTTCACATATTGCCCATATCTTCTTCAAAGAAGTGGTCAGAATTCATGGGTTACCAAAAACAATAGTCTCAGATAGAGATGTGAAGTTTCAAGGCCATTTTTGGAGAACTTTGTTCAAGAAATTGGGCACAAACCTGACCTATAGTTCTGCATATCACCCACAAACTGATGGCCAATCAGAAGTGGTGAATAGGTCATTAGGTAGTCTACTTAGATGCCTAACAAAGCAATTCAATTAGAATTGAGAGATGGTACTCCCTCAAGTAGAGTTTGCATTCAATGACTCTCTAAACCGGTCAATAGGGAAGACTCCTTTTCAAATAGTGTTTGGCTTGCATCCTCGGGGTCCCTTAGACTTCGTAGACCTACCATCTGATTTCAAAATCAGTGCACAAGGAGAAGAACTTGCAGATTTGATAGAAAAAGTGCAGGAAGAGGTGAAACAAACCCTTCAAAATACTACTCAAAAGTGCTGATAAAAAGAGAAAGGAAGTACATTTCAGAATTGGAGACAAAGTTTGGGCATATCTCAGGAAGGAAAGATTGCCTAAGGGCAGATATTCCAAGTTGCATATGAAGAAAGTGTGGCCATGCACCATTTTAAACAAAATGGGTGACAACACCTATGAGATTTCTCTTCCTCCTACTTTGCAAATTTCTCCTATTTTCAATATTTGTGATTTGAAATCTTATAAAGGTGATGTAGGTATTGACATTGTTGCAGGTCCTTCTGAAGGTGTAGGTACTTCTAATGATCAAATCTTCGATGACCAAGAAGACTATGTCACCAACCTTCCTCAAAGCAAGCCAGTTGAGTTGGAAAAGATCTTGGATTCTAAGATTCTGAAACAAACCAGGAAGAAGATATATTTGTAGTACCTCGTAAAGTGGAAAGGACTCCCCACCATCGATGCCACATGGATGACTTAAGAGCAGATCCAAAATCATGGATCTTCATTTGATAAACTTGACTCAAGTGGGAACTTGAGTTCAAAAACTCATGGGGAGTATGGTGCAGGAGCACCAACTTTAAAAAATTGATTATCCTACCTTGTTATGACTCCTAAGGGGTCTTGGAATGTTTATTTCATGCTAGGAGTCATTAGTCTTGTTTTTGATCATTTTGTGAGGCCTAGTCCCAGGTTTGGCAATTTATGAGCCACTTGGTCAACTATGGTTAAAGGGTCATAAAACTTTAGTTTTGAGTTATTTTCTTGTTTTTGGCAATAAATTGGTCCTTCACGACCATTGGTAGGATTTAGAAAGTTAGTTTGCACTTTTAAGTGCTTTTGAGCAAAAAATGTCAAAAAGTGTCAATGTTGTCATCACAACACTTGAGACCTGTTTGTTTGTAAGAAAATATCCTTTCCCATTGGCTAATTAGTTCAAAAATTGGTTGTAACCGATCGGGGAGGTCTTCATAAGCCCTTTCAGATGGGTGATGAAGGAGTTGATGTAAATTTTCATTTGGCAATCAATAAAAAAACCTTGTTTTCCTGCAAACAGTCACATTTTTGCTCTTGTACAGATTTTTTTTGGACTACTAGGAGATTATAACTTATGGATTTAGATTGAGGGGCCTCTTACCTTTCTTTTTAGTTTGATTTGAGGTCTCTAAGTGCTCTGGTTTGAAAAGTTATTGCATTTTTACTAAAAACAGTTTTGAAACCCTCCTAAACCTAGGGATTTGACCTATTTTTGCATTTCCTCTCATGGCCACCGTACAAAAATTCTAAAACTTGTTGGAATGAGAGATTTGCATATGTATTCAATGATTCTGGAAGAAATTTGCAGGTTGGCATGTGTCTTTGGCTTTTTCTTTGATTCTTAGGTTGGCATCCTCATGTGACAACCTAGTTTTCAAAATGCAAAATTGGTGATTAAAAAAAATAGGGGTTGAACCAATGCACAACCTCCTGGATTTGGTCAATTGGGGCATGGAGAACACTTTTCCAATTGGTGACACTTTCTTATCAATCACATTTCATACACTTCCTTCACAAACCTACCTACTTAAGCCTAATTAGGCCTACTTGCATCTGTGAAGGACAATAGGTCTCCTTTGCTTTCCAGACCTCCTCCTTTTGGATTTAGACCTTTCTTAATAAAGGGTATTTGGATATCCATTTTTTTTGTTGGTCATTCACAAGTTTGCAAAGTTGTTTTG